>NW_027362764.1:242022858-242622858 GCF_046119375.1 Phyllobates terribilis
TTGTACAGACATATTTTGACTCTTTCTGAGTAGGGCTCGTACTTTCCCTGACAATGCCCATACCAGATTCTGGCAGCCTCTTCTACTGGCTCAAGGCTTTGAGACTCCCCAATCTTCGCAGAACAAAGACCATTAGCGTGTTCCATACAAATGCAGCGATACCGCAATCCAATTTAATGACTGAGTTCCGGCCTCTGCTTCGCAAGAGAAACACAGTCAACCTTCATGGATTCAGCACAGTTAGCTGCCTCTACAGGCTGGGAAACAGGAGGTCTTTGGGAAGACAGTACCTGACGTGATGGCTTTCCTCTACATCTTGCTCGCCTGGACTGTCTTTTAGAGTTGGGAAGAGATGTATTCCGCTTTGTCTACTGAATACTCTCATCCTTTGTGGATTCTGCGTGGGTAGCTGCCTCTACAGGCTGGGAGACAGGTGGGCTTTCTTCGCGCGTCACCCATCTGGACTACTCCAAGATATTGAAAGAGGGCGTATTCACAAAAGACTTGGTGGCAGGGTCATAGAAGACCATTAGAAAGGCCACCAGGAAGGCCTGCAGGTCAGAGATGATAGGATCTCTTGCTTCCCATAGGGAGGTGATTCAATTCAAGTGATCATCAGCTAGATAGGACATCAGAAATGCTTCTTTAACCCCATCAGTGGGAAAGTAATTAGTATAGAATTTGAAATGCAGCATGCATTGCTCCACAAACGCATGGCTTTGTTTTGGATCCCTGGGAACGAGTGCAGATAGTTCCATTTGAGTTGGTGCGGAAATCGCATGAATTTTTCTTGGCGTGTGTATTCGCCAGACAAGGATTCAAATGTCTCTGAGAGCGGAGGGCCAGGGGACTCATTAGGGACCATGTCCTGAGCAAACTGTTATGCTCACGCCTGGATCTTCTGTCGTGAGCGTGATTAGTGGTCCCACTGTGCCACGAACCGAGGAGTGACTGGAGGGACATTACTAGGGGCCTCGCCAGATCAATCCCCAGACGCAAGGCCTCTTAATCAACTCTGCAGTCCGAGGAGGGACGAGGAAGGTGACTCAGGTGCTACTCCAGAGCAGAACTTGATCACACAGCTGTTGACTAGTGATGAGCGAGTATGTTCAGTTAACCCTTTCGCCAAGTATACTCGGCCGAGCACCGAGTATTTATAGAATGCTCGGGCTTTAAGTTTTCATCGCTCCGTGAACATGATTTGCGACTGTTTGACAGATTTAATACATGTGAGGAATGCCTGTTTTTCCAGCATTCCTCACATGTATTAAATTTGTCAAACAGTTGCAAATCATGTTCATGGAGCGACGAAAACTTAAAGCCCGAGCATTCTATAAATACTCGGTGCTCGGCCGAGTATATTCGGCGAAAGGGTTATCCGAACATACTCGCTCATCACTACTGTTGACCCACACCGGGGTATGCAGGAATGGGCAGGTTTAGCTTGTGTGTAGATTACCCCCCCGCAGGTGCGGTAGGTCCAATGGGAATACAGATAGGCAAGCAAGTACTAGAAGGCACGGCTGATATACAGGCAGGCGGGCACGGCTGGTATACAGACAGGAAGGCAGGTACTGGCGGGCATATAGACAGACAAGTAGACAGGCTGGATAGGGACCAGTACAGACTGAGATACAGGAGCAGAGCCACAGGTTGCGGACGGGAAGCAGAGCAGAGCCAGGTAGAGCAGAGCCGCGGGTGCGGACGGGAAGCAGAGCAGAGCAGGGCAGAGCAGAACTGTGGGTGCAAACAGGAAGCAGAGCAGAACAGAGCAGAGCCGCAGGTGCGGACAGGAAGCAGATCAGGGCAGAGCAGAGCCGCGGGTGCAGATGGGAAGCAGAGCAGATTAGAGCAGAGCCGCAGGTGTGGACAGGAAGCAGAGCAGGGCAGAGCAGAGCCGTGGGTGCGGACGGGAAGCAGAGCAGAGCCACAGGTGCAGACGGGAAGCAGAGCAGGGCAGAGCAGAGCACATGTGCAGACAGGAAGCAGAGCAGGGCAGAGCAGAGCCGCAGGTGCGGACGAGAAACAGAGCAGGGCAGAGCAGAGCCGCAGGTGTGGACGGGAAGCAAAGGAGGGCAGAGCAGAGCCATAGATGCAGAAGGGAAGCAGGGCAGAGCTGCAGGTGTGGACGGGAAGCAGAGCGGAGCAGAGCAGAGCCGCAGGTGAGGAGGGGAAGCGGATCAGATAAGATCCGCTGGTGTGGACGGGAAGGAGAGCAGGGAAGAGCAGAGCCGCATGTGCGGACGGGAAGCAGAGCAGGGCAGAGCAGAGTCGCAGGTGAGGACGAGAAGCAGAGCAGGGCAGAGCAGAGACACAGGTGCGAATGGGAAGCAAAACAGGGCAGAGCAAAGCCGCAGATGCAGAAGGGAAGCAGAGCCGCAGGTGTGGACGGGAAGCAGAGCAGGGGGGCAGGTGCGGAGGGGGTGCGGAGCAGAGCAGAGCAGCAGGTGCAGATGGGAAGTGACGTGAAGCAGAGCCTGGCAGAGCAGAGCCGCAGGTGCAGATGGGAAGATGAGCAGAGCTGGGCAGAGCAGGGCCGCAGCGGATGGGAAGAAGAGAAGGGCAGAGCAGAGCCACAGGTGCGAACAGGAAGAAGAGCAGGGCAGAGCAGAGCCACAGACGCAGACAGGAAGAAGAGCAGGGCAGAGCAGAGCTGCAGGTGCAGATGGGAAGAGGAGCAGAGCCACAGGTGCAGACGGGAAGCAGAGCAGAGCAGAGCAGAGCCGCAGGTGTGGACAGGAAGAAGAGCAGGACAGTGCAGAGCCGCAGGTGCGATGGGAAGAAGAGCAGGGCAGAGCATAGAGGCAGGTGCGGACAGGAAGAAGAGCATGGCAGAGCAGAGCCGCAGGTGCGGACGGGAAGAAGAGCAGGGCAGATCAGAGTCGCAGGTGTGGACAGGAAGAAGAGCAGGACAGTGCAGAGCCGCAGGTGTGATGGGAAGAAGAGCAGGGCAGAGCATAGAGGCAGGTGCGGACAGGAAGAAGAGCAGGGCAGAGCAGAGCCGCAGGTGCGGACGGGAAGAAGAGCAGGGCAGATCAGAGTCGCAGGTGCGGCCAGGCGGGAATGCCGCAGAGCATGGCCCAGCGGGAATGCCACAGAGCGTGGTCAGGCTCTGTTCACAAGGAACAGACAGGTACAGGAAAGCATAGAGGAATAGCAAGTTTACAGAGGATAAGCAGAGGAACAGGGAGACAGGACAGAAAGAGCCAGATTCACATAGGGTACTTACTATGAAGTAGTGAGTGGACACACTCACAAACTGAAGTACAGAGATTACAGGTAGGAGAGTACAGACACTGCAGTATATGAGAAAGGTATTGCAACAGACACAGAAGGTAAAGGAAAGGAACAGACAAAGAGGAAAACAAGTAACGGACTAGGACACAGTTCAGACAGGAACGAGATACAGGTACGGGCCTGGGCATTCAGCCCCCAGGGTGGTGGAAATAGACTAGAAGTCACAGGTACAGGTAACAGGCCTGGATACTCAGCCCCCAGGGTGGCAGAAACAGGCAAGATACATGACAGGACCTGGCAACTCACAGTTGCACAGAACAAACTGAAAGATCATGTTGCTCAGGCACCTCCGACTGGGCGGAGGTGCCTTAAGTACCCAGTGACTCACAGAAATAGGTTGGGGACACATTAGAAATGCATGCACTGTTCCTTAAAGAATCAGGAAGTGCGGTCACCGCCGCCCTAAACATGCAGCGAAGACACATGCACACAGCCAGCAGAGGAACGCAGTGCCCAGCCTGGATTGGTGAGAAGGTTGGCGGCATCCTGGGAGATGGGAAGCCATGCCAGCACACCACCAGGGATGTTACAGAGACAAAGAAAGACATGAGACAGGGAGATACTACCCAGTCCAGACTCATCTTATGTGCTCAGCGTGGATTGGGCAACAATGAGGAGGTAGAGGCTGAGGAAGAGGAGGAGGAACAGGAGCTGGCTGATAGTGCCAAAGAGGCTAGTACTCACACAAGCTTCATCCCATCTCTCCAAAGTGGATGCGTTGAGAAGGAGAATGAGGTGGAACAGATGAAGGATGAGGAAGAGATAGAGAATAGTCATCATGGTGGAGACAGGGAAGTGTTGGCTGTAGGGACCTTGCATATATTGCTGACATTATGTACTGCTGCCTTTCCCGTGATCCTCGCGTTACATTCATCTTGGTCCTGCTAGACCCACAACTTTGCATCTCTTCTTCCTGAGGGGGAGAGGTCTTCTAAAATAGTGGTATACCAGAAGGTCATTGTGGAAAATATGTTGAAAGACTTCCCATCAGACAACGCTAGCACCAGGGGTCAAGCTTCCTTGCCCAACCAAGGAAGAGAGGTGAGGGAGGCACACAGCAGAGGCTTGGGTACACTGTCAAAGGCCTAGGTCAATTTCATACCCTCCCAGTGTCCATGACTTGATGACCAGGTATTTAGGTATTTTTAACAAGGAGGGAAAAGTTTTTAAACATAGTCAAGCAATACCTGGCTGAAAAAAAAGCATACTCCCTAATTCCTCTGTGACCTACAGCTATTGGGTCTCAAAAATGGACACCTGGCATGAGCTGTCCCTCTATGCCTTAGAGGTGTTGTGCTGCCCTGCCTCTAGCATCTTGTCTGAGTGGATATTTAGTGCCACCGGGGGGAGTCATAACAGACTGGCGCTTTTTCCTGTCAACAGAAAGTGCTGACAGGCTCACTCTGATAACAATGAACAAAGAGTGGAATAGACCAGATTTTTCCACACCATCAGATGACAGCAGCACATAAAAAGTTTTTAATGTTCAATATTTGAATGAGACCTGCCAGTTGTTAACTTCTAGCATCTACGGATGACTTTACTTATAATTTTTTCCTGGCTTTGCACTTTGTGAAAAGCCTTTGAGTGTAGAAGTAACACAACTAAACTTTCTTAATTTTTTATGAGGCATTACAGTTGGTGCCTTCAAGGGTGAATGGATGACCCGGTTTGTAATTATTGGCATGCTTTGCACTGTGTGCAGAGTTTTTATGAGTGTAGGGGTAGTACAGCTACACTTTGTTCACAATATTTGATTGAGGATCTACCGTTGGTGCCTTCAAGGGTGCACGGATGACCCTGCTTCTAATTTTGAGCCGGATTTGCACTTAGTGCATAGCCTTTATAAAACTAGGCATACCACTACATTACAATTTTAACAGAATGTGCATGAGGCCCTCCTTTATGTCTAATACAGGGTATATCTGAGTCCCTAATTTTTGGAACTTCTTGCTGACTTCATTAATTACATTGAAATTTCCAATTTTTTAACAAACATTTAGATTTTGGTTTACTTAAATTACAATTTTTTTAAATCCTTTTTAAATTTTGACTTGTACACAAGTCATTATACAATATAAAATGTTTATTAACTTTTTATTCCTGTAAAGTCCAATTTCTCGTTGATTTTGAATGTTTTATTGTCAGTCCTTAAAGTGGAGTAAAAGTGACACCATTGTGCTCAGCAGTGATCTGGGAGTCAGAGATGCTTTCAGGGGTCTTCCCCATGCTGTTCTACTTCCATTCAGCACTTTTTTAGAATCATTTTCAACATTTTCACTGCCCCACAGACCTGCTTGTAGGATCTACCGGAATAATGCTCGGATTTCCCATTGACTCCCATTATACTTGTTACTTGAAATGAGCACCCGAGCATTAGAACTTTCACGATTGATGTAACAAGCATCCAAGCATTTTAGTGCTTGCTCCTCTCTAGTAATAATAAGAAATTACACAAGTAAAAAGGACTGTAATTTATTTAATACCTCATACAAAAGCCTTTGTTGGTGATGACAGCTTCAAGATGCCTCCTGCATGGAGAAATTAGTCGCATGCATTGCTCGGGTGTGACATTGTTCCACACAAACACTTTTCAAATCCTGAAGGTTCCGTGGCTCCTTCTATGAACTCTGAGCCTTAGTTCCTTCCTAAAATTTATATGGGATTTAGGTTAGGTGATTAGCTGGGCCATTCCAGCATCTTTATTTTCTTTCTGTGAAACCAGTTGAGAGTTTCCTTGGCTGTGATTTTGGGATCATTGTTTTGCTGAATAGTTCACCCTTGTTTCATCTTTATCATCCTGGTAGTGGCAACAGATTTTTATCAAGAAAGTCTCAGTACATTTATCCATTCATCCTTCCTTCAACCATATGAAGTTTGACAGTGCTGTATGTCGAAAAATAGCCCCACACCATGATGTTCCCACCTCCAAACTTCACTGTTGGTATGCTCTTTTTGTGGTGATATACAATGCCTTTTAGCCTCCAAACATGGTGTGTAATATGGCATTCTAAGGGCTCAATTTTGGTCTCATCTGACCAGACTATACTCTCCCAGCATTTCACAGGCTGGTCTAAATGTTGTTGAACAAACTTAAAGCATGCTTGAAAATGCTATTTGTTCAGCAATGGAGATTTGTGTGAGCATGCATATAAGCCATGGAGGTTGAGTGCATTACTTATAGTTTTCTTTTAAACAAATGTAACTGCAAATTCCAGGTCTTTCTGTATCTCTCCACAAGTGGTCTTTGGTCCTTGAGGGGGAGCACCTGGTCGTGGCTAGTTTATGGTGAAATTATGTTCTTTCCATTTCTGGATTATAGCTCCAACAGGGCTCTTTGGGACCTCAAGTAGTTTAGAATTTCTTCTGTAACCAACACCATCACTATGTTTTTATAAGGTTGTGAAGGTCTTGAGACAGCTCACTGGTTTTACCCATCATGAGATTTTTTTTGTGTGGCACCTTGGTAATGAGACACCTTTTATAAGCCATCAGTTGTACCAGCTGATATTATTTTTCTCTAAGTGGCAGGATTGCTTTCTAAATACTAATAGATTTTAGCTGGTATCATGACTTTCCATGTCTTTTTGCACCTCTCTTTCTTTATGTGTTCAATACTTTTCCGTGGAGGAAGGAGGAGGAAATCCAGCATCCGGATGAAGCAAAATCAATTCTTTTATTGAGGATTAAATATAAAAACATGTATTCCAAGTCACCACCAATACACACGGTATAAACAATACAGACACGTTTCGGACTATTACCAATGAATAAGGACTCATAGTCCGAAACGCATTAGAGTTATTTATACCGTGTGTATTGGTGGTGACTTGGAATACTTGATTTTATATTTAATCCTTCAATGAAAGAATTGATTTTACTTCATCTGAATGCTAGATTTCCTTTTCCCTTCTCCATTGTCGGCACTGCAGTTTCTTCCGTGCAGCTGAAATGTTGATGTGGGTGAGCTGACTTTCTTTTTTTGAATACTTCTCCCTGTGCATTTCTCACTATTACACATAAATTAATTGATGGACATTTATGGTTTGATTTCTTTGCCTGTGTGGATTGTATGGTCTGTTACTGATATCTGGTGAGAAATTCATGTCAATAGCACCTTTAGAAATAAATTTACTTATAAAATTGGTGACATGTTCAATACTTATTTCACCTTCTGTATATGCATATGTAGATCTTTCAAAGATAAGTTCAGCAATTCCTTCATATGGCCAGTCAATTCTCCCATGATGGAATAATCAGTACTTTAATCAATATGCAAATGAGGCTGTAGATTTGAAGCCTGTGTTACACCAGCTCTCTTTCCAGCCCATTGTCACCTCCTCCTGCTTGACTGATGGCTCTTTTGTCTAAAGTCACACACCATAGACTCTGTCAGTCAAGCAGAAAGAGGAGGAAGCGATGGGCAGGGAATAGAGCTGGAGTGACATAGGCTTCAGATCTACATCATCACTGGCACATCTGTTCAAACACTGATTTCTCAGAAATGGAGGAACAGACTGTCTAGGTAAAGGTATTGCTTAAATAAGAGAATGCGATCCAGTGCACCCATGTTGAAGTAACCAGCAAATCATCGGTATGGATAAAAAACCACTCCTGCTCGGTGGTAGAAATAGGAAAATGTAGGGATATCCAGCCATTTTCTTGGATTAAAAAAATGTAAAAATGTTTATTAGTAGAATTGAATGAAAATAGAACATTCCCAGTTGTGACTTTAGTCACTACTCATGGGCAGATCATGAGGCAGAGATGTCAGATGTTGCGGGGTCAGTACCAAGAGAGCACATAGAAAACCAAGGGGTAAGACAAAGGCATAAATCAGGTCACAGTCCGGGGTCAAAATACTAGGAGATAGAGGATTAAAACAAAAGGACAAGATGAAGGGGTAGTCAGAACATGGTCCAAGGGGTCAGGTAGCGGAAGATCAGAACTCAGCACAACAGAATCAGGCAAACACTAACCAGGAAGCACAAACTACATCTAGCGGGGATCAGAGACAGTCAGCTCAGTTAAGTAGCTTGGCAATCTACAGAACACCTGAAGAAAGCCCAGCACCTCCCAGTCACAGATTGGACGACCGATCTGTTACTGAAAGTACTGACAGTTCAGCACGCCTATCATAAGATTGGATGGCCAAGCTGCCAATCAAAACAGACAACTCAGCATGACCCACATTCAATTGGTCACTCACTGTGCAGATGAATCGTGACAGTATCCCCTCTTCTAGGGTGGTCACGGGACCCTTAGGTTTCCAAGGAAATCGGCGATGGATGTCCCTGACCAGACGGCTCGAGCAGGGACCCAGGATCTCTTCTCCGGTCCATAACTTCTATAATGAATAAGGTACTGGAGGGAATTACGGACTTTACGGGAATCAACAATCTTTTGCACTTCAAACTCAAAATTGTCATTGAAATAAACCAGCCGAGGCAGAGATGAAGGAGACAAAACTAAAGGGACAAACTCATTTAGCAGTAATTTATGGAATACATTTGGAATGCAAAAAGATGGAGGGAGTTTTACTCTAAAAGCCACCAGGTTAGCTAGCTCCAAAATCTCATATGGATCAATAAACTTAGGACCCAACTTCGCTGATGGTACTTTCAATTTAATATTTTTGGAAGATACCCAGACCTTATCACCAATTTTGAATATGGGACGCCCCTATTTCTTATCTCCCTTCCGTTTCTGGCAATGCTGAGCCACCCCAATATCCTTCTGAACCTTCCTCCAGACATCCCCAAATTTCTAGACTTTAACAAAAACTACCAAGCATCTTATTTTACCTTGGTAATGAAGAAGTGATATTAGAATTATTTATAAAAATTTTTTTTATGGATATTTATAGTATAAAAACTAATTTAAAACCAGAAAAGAGTGCTGAATGAAGTGAGGGACATGGGCTCTACTAGTAAACAAGCAGCAAGGTAAGGTTTAAACCAAATAAATTTATATAAAAACCAACAATTACAGGATCATACAAAATGTTTTACCGGGGTATACAAATAAATATATAGCATACAATTAGTTTGGCCATTTGTAGGCCAAACAAATAATTTTACTGCTGCATCTATACGAGTAGTATGGCAAAAAAATAAATCTACTCTTTAAAGCACAACATTTTTCTGTGGGTACAATTTTAGGCTACGTTCACACATTGCATATTTTTGCACGCTCTTTTTCAAAATACGCAATGTGCCTTGTGTCTGCCGGCAAAGTGAATGGGAAATTCACTTTGCCGTTCAGACACTGTTTAATTTTACGCAGCGAGAAAGCGTAGCTGCGTAAAGAATTGACCTGTCAATTCTTTATGCACCGCGGCCTGCGCTTTCTCACATATTATGCCCATTATAAGCGATGGAATTACGTAGCGGTATTCACACACTGCGTAATTCCAGCGCTTTTTTACTGAGGCGCAGGAGAAACTATGGATACTCACCTATCCGATGGATGGGAGAGGCGTCCGGTCCGATCCCACGGCTTCCAACATCTGCCGGTGAACCGATCAGCTGATTGTCAGCTGACCGGCTTGTAAATCAGCTGACCGGCTCATACATCAGCAGATCGGTCTAGTCAGCTGATTGGTATACCAACCGATCAGCTGATGTACGAGCCGGTCAGCTGATTTACAAGCCGGTCAGCTGACAGTCAGCTGATCGGTTCGCCGGCAGATGCTGGAAGCAGCAGGATGATGCCTCAGTGTCTGTAGGTGCAGGAGATGAGGCTCCGCCCACCAGCTCCGGCCTGTAGCTCCAGCAGAGCAGCTGCTCCCAGCATGGCCCCTTCTCCCTGCCTCCCATTTGCTCTCTCTCCCTGCCTCCCCTGTGCTCTCTCTCTCTGCCTCCCCTGTGCTCTCTCTTTGCCTCCCCTGCTCCGCTCTCCCCCTCCTGCCTTT
Organism: Phyllobates terribilis; assembly: GCF_046119375.1. Classification (NCBI taxonomy): domain Eukaryota; kingdom Metazoa; phylum Chordata; class Amphibia; order Anura; family Dendrobatidae; genus Phyllobates; species Phyllobates terribilis. The sequence goes on from NW_027362764.1 coordinate 242,033,069, forward strand.
GACGCGCCCCCTGGGCCCGTGTTGTTTGGGGGATTACCCGGAGCCGGATCAGATGGGGGGGGGGTTGTAGTCTCCGAGTGGCGGTGACCCAGTCCGTGCCCAGGGTGTCAAGCTCAGTGTGTGGCAGTCCTTATAGATGTTACTAGATGTTCTTTTATGTCGACTACGCCACCCGTTGAATTGCGGTCAATACGGCCGCCGCTGCAGCAGGGTCCGCTGAGGCTGGTGATGTGTGTGCAGCTCAGGTAGTATAACCCCCAACGGGAGGGGTATAGCCTCAGGGGGTCAGGTGTAGAGGATGGTGGTTGTGGAGGTGCAGTGAGGATGGTAATGAGACTCAGAGTCGGGCTGTGCAGTTCAGGGTCTTTACTTACTGCTGTTATGCTGGTCACTCCGGCCTTGAGTGACCGCCCGAGCCGTGCTGCGTCCACCAGGTCCTGGACTCGGCCAACTCCCAAGTAATTCTGAAGCGTGATCCTGAGCTCCCTTTCTGACGTTCCTTCTCTCTGGCCTTCCCCACCAGGGATCCACCTAAGTCCGGCTCCCTCGGGCCTCTTGTTGGTAAACCCTTGTCTCTGGGTTCCCTGACCCTATTCTTGGTTTGCCTTCCGGGTGGATTTAGTGGGTGGTCGTGGCAGATCCTGCCCACGACCTCCGGTCTCTGGCTAAGGATTAGGGCCCTCCACCAGCTTGGGATCCGGTACCCTTGTGCCAACTCTTCACCCTCTGATCTAATCTTGGGTTCTTGGAGTTCTCTCTTCTCCCCCTCTGGGTCCTTCTTTCTCCTCTCTCTCTCTGGGCCTTGGAGCTGCTCTCCTCCTCTGCTCTCTTCCTCTGACTCACTCTACCAAAGACTGACAGACTGACTGACCCTGATCTAAGATGGTTCCCACCTTATATACTCCCTCTATGTGTGAGCTCAGGTGACCAGCACCCAATGAGCTCCTAGCACTACCCAGACTGCTCCCCCTATCTGCCCCTACACTACTGGGATGTTCCACCCCCCTCCCACTCCAGCCAGGGACAGACACTGTCGTACCTGCACATTTCTCTAGTGGGAGTACCATTGGTCTGTCCCCCGGAAATGGGATGTGTGTAGTGCATGCAGCCTACTGAGCTCAGTTCCACACTCCATCCTTACCCGGGAGTGGAATACCACACCTCTGGCTTGAGGCGTAATACCCCTGTAGCAGCCGAATCCTCAGGGTGCTACACCTTCAGCCCTGCCATTTGCAAGAACACTCTGCAGTCGGGCCCTGGGAGATGGGAGGCTGCATCAGAGAAATGCATCATGTGGAATCATCTGCAGAGAGGGTAAGCCCATGTGTAATGTGTGTGTATATATGTGTATGCATATGTGTGTATATATGTGTGTATATATATGTGTGCATATATGCAGTGGTGCACCGCCAATGGCGGCAGGCCACTCCACTGTTATGGGACCCGTGAGCCTCACCGCAGCGAGCCCTGCTTCTTCCCGTTAGCACCCGCAGTGCCCGGCCGCTCGCCAGCACAAAATGATGGGATTGGAAACGTCTTCTGATGCTTCCTCCTCCATCATCATTGCTCACACTGTCAGCCGGAGGGGGCCCAGTGCGAGCAATGATGATGGAGCAGGTAGCGTCAGAAGACGTTTCCATCCCCATCATTTTAATCGACGTATGACGTCATTACAGGGAACTCGCTGCTATGAGATGTCCGGCGCTTCACACTGCACGCTGAGGAGACTGGAGCATCGGCTGGAACCAGGAGAGGTGAGTACTGGATCTATTTTTTTAAAATCAGTGACCGGTGGCCATAATACAGTATGAGTGTACCCTGCAAAAAAAACGAATGTGTAAAAAAACGCACCAAAAAAAACGCAGTGTGTGAATGGAGGTGCTTTTTTTACCTGCGTAAAAAAACACAGGTAAAAACTGCAGGAAAATACGCGCGCGTAAAAAAAAAAGCAGCAAATACGCAATGTGTGAACGCAGCCTTAATCAACTTCTCTGGGGGATCTGTGTCCCATGGTCTGGGGGTGACATTTTTTATCAGCTTCTATGGGGGTACACTGTCCAATGCTCTGTGGATTCAATTTTTAATCAGCTTCTGTGAGGGTACTTTGCCCCATGGTCTGGGTGAAATGTTTAATCAGCTTCTGTGCGGTTACTGTGTCCCATGCTCTATGAGTGACCTTTTTATTCAGCTTCTGTGAGGGTTCTGTGTCCCATGCTCTGGGTGAAATTTTTAATCGGCTTCTGTGGGGGTACTCTGCCCCATGGTTGGGGAGTAAAATTTTTAATCAGCTTCTGTGGGGGGCACTCTGTCCCATGCTCTGAGGGTGACATTTGTAAGCTGTTTCTGTGGGGATACTCTGCCCCATGCTCTGTGAGTGAAATGTTTAACTGGGCTGGCGGTAGCAAGCCTCAGTCTCTGTGGGGGTACTATTAAATTTTTTATGTTATTCATTTACTTCCTATTTTACCATGATTGCTATGGTAACATAACCCCTTTAAGTCATCTCCCTATCCACGTTTGTTTGCAAGGCAATTGTCCTACTTGTACCCATATTTTGCTTCCTTTTGCTGCCCCTAGCACTTACTCCGACCATATTACAGCCATTTTACAGCACTGAAGTTTGAGTTCCCTTTGACTTATATGGGATTCAGGGTCCAGGGTCCAAACCTGGACATCCACGGGTCTGCTCATCCCTAGAGATGAGATCAAACTGAGATAAATTCCTTTCAATTGCACCAATAATTCGAATTGTGATCTCATTTTCTGGATACAAGCAAAATGATGGCTTGCTTGTCCCCATTTTTCTTATTTTTTTTAACAAATTCCTGGCAGTATAAGGAATTAGGAAAAAGAAATTACACTCATCCCTTCCCTCACTTGTTCACACAAGATCCTCCATTAACTTCCTTCCTCACTATGACTCTTGTCTTCTTTTTCGTCTTCAGTCTTCTTCACTCTTTAGTGATTTTAGCACTGGCTAGTAGAGATGAGCGGTGTTCGACTAAAACTGTTCGCCAATCTCAAATTCGAGCTGTTTTGGGCGGTGTTCGAGTCGTTCGACGAACGCGAACGATTTGCAAAAAATTCGGTTGTTCGAGGTTATGTTCGAGAACTGTTCGTGCACCAAAAGCGTGTCCTGCATGTCTGGCGCTATTTAGAGCACCAATCATGCAGGGATTGTTTGCCACTCACTGTAATGCCACAGCCATGGTGGTTGTGGCATTACAGTGGTTGGCCAAATCGATGGGAACAGTGCTCACAGTGAAACATGAAAAGCCGGCAATTCAGCAGCGGCATACACCGGTACCCGACAATTTAGAACCGAAAGAATAGAGAATCACACATAGATTAGATAGAGAGAAACATGTCATTCACATATATAAGAAGTACAGTGATAGTGTTGATTACTGTACTTGTCATTTAGTGTTAAAATAAAGGATTTATTAAAAAAAAATTCGCGTGGGGTTCCCCGTAATTTTAGTCTCTAGCGGAGGAAAAGCAGACGGCTTGGGCAGATGTTTGAAGCCTGGGAAGGGGGTAATACCCACGGAGCTTCCTAGGCTACTAATATCAGCCCCCAGCTGAATACCTAGCCTTTACTAGCTATTAAAATGGGGGACCCCAAAAAAAATGACGTGGGGTCCCCCCTATTTTAATAGCTAGCAAAGGCTAGGCAGACAGCTGGGGGCTGATATTAATAGCCCAGGAAGGGTGCCATGAATATTGGCCCACTCCCAGGCTAGAAACGCCAGCCGTCAGCCGCCCCAGAAATGGCGCATCCATAGGATGCGCCAATTCTGGCACTTAGCCTCGCTCTTCCCACTGCCCTGTAGCGGTGGTAGTGGGTTAATAGGGCTAGGGTTGATGTCAGCTTATAATGCCAGCTGACATCAATCCCAGGTTAGTAATGGAGAGGCGTCTATAAGACACCCCCATTACTAACCCCATAGTCAAAGTTACAAAAAAAACACAAACACCCAGAGTAAAGTCCTTTAATTGAAATAAACACACAATTCTTTATTGTTCTAAATTAAACCATACTTACTATCACGTCCATTCCAGCTGAAGCCAACGATCTCCTGCAATAAAAGTAAAATAATAAAGCAACATCATCCTTACCTTTCCATGGTTCCCACGACGGCTCCAGCTCTGCTACATTCACATGACAGGCTGGACCGCAGCAGAACGCTGCCATCCAGCTTGCCATGCCGCAGACACTGAGAAGTGCAGGCATGCTTGCGCTCCTTAGTGTCTAGCTGTGACAGCATAAAGATGAGCCGAGGTCATATCCAATGAACTCAGCTCACCTCATGCATGTCACGGACAGCGTGGGAAAATTCTCAGCACTCAGCGCTTGAGCAGCAGAATTCTCCCACGCTGGGATGGCATTGAGATGACAGGCTGGATCGCAGCTGAGCGCTGCCATCCAGCATGCCATCCTTCATAGACATTGCAGAGCGCAGGCATGCTTGTGCTCTGCAGTGTCTCTGAAGGATGAAAAGCTGGATGGCAGCGCTATTACCCCCTTCCCAGGCTTCAAACATCTGCCCCAGCCGTCTGCTTAACCTCCGCTAGAGACTAAAATTACGGGGAACCCCGCACCAATTTTTTTTTTAATCCTTTATTTTAACACTAAATGACAAGTACAGTAATCAACACTATCACTGTACTTCTTATATATGTGACTGACATGTTTCCATCTATCTAATCTATGTGTGATGCTCTATTCTTTCTGTTATAAATTGTCAGGTACCGCTCCTGAATTGCCGGCCGGCTTTTTTAAAGAGACGGTGCATGAAAACACTAATATTTTTTTTAATAAATCCTTTAACACTAAATGACAAGTACAGTAACCAACACTGTCACTGTACTTCTTATATATGTGACTGATATGTTTCTATCTATCTAATCTATGTGTGATGCTCTATTCCTTCTTGTCTAAATTGTCGGGTACCGGTGTATGCCGCTGCTGAATTGCCAGCCGGCTTTTTTAAAGAGAGTGTCTTGTGAGCAGTTTGTCAGCTTTTGGACACCTTTGAAAGTGGTTTCTATGTGTTTCTATGTGTTTTTGTTTGCCTGCCATTGGTTTTAACGGCGTTCGACGGTGTTCGATGGTGTTCTAAGGTGTTCGACGAACAGTTCCACGAACATCCCGGTGTTTGACGAACCGAACCGAACCCGAACACTATGGGGGTGGCTCAACACTACTGGCTAGGTCTAAAAGACATCATAATTTTGTGGGGCAAAGCACGTCATGATTAGAGATGAGCGTTGTTCTACTCGAACTGTTCGCCAATCTCAAATTCGAGCTGTTTTGGGCGGTGTTCGAGCCGTTCGGCGAACACGAACGATTTGAGAAAAATTTGGCTGTTTGAGGTTATGTTCGATAACTGTTCGTGCACCAAAATCATAACTGGATTTTTTTCTCAGTAATGTTGAAAATTAATGTTAATACGCAGTTTGAGTGTACAGCAGGGTGGGGGGAGGGGCAGGGGATGGATCTCTGCAGGAATAATGAAGATCTCCATTTTTTTTTCTCTTTCCCGCATTTACAGTGGGGAGGTGCAATCTTTCAGCCTATCAGCAGCGCACACACGGAGCGAAGTGCTTTTTTCACACAAGCAAGGGCATGTGTCATTGGCAGTGTATGTCACATGTCCTTGCCCTACAAGACCAAGCCATTTTCCCCGTCGCCACCATTTTCTCACTGCTGCAGCTGCGTGTAAGACGGCACCACTGTTGCTGTGTGCGCTATACCTTGTTAATTTCAAGCCAATTTTCGCACAAATCTACAGATAGCTTGGGAGTAGGGAATAGTTGTGATTGCAGTCCTTTTAAGGACTAGGTTACAGCATTTCCTACGACTTTTATCAGGCAGGTCTGTGCTCTTAAATAGATAGATTGTGGGAGTAAAGACTAATTGTAATTGGAGTCCTTTTCAGGACTAGGTTACATCAGTTCCTATCAGTTTTTGCCAGGCAGGTCTGTGCCAGTGCTGTGCAAGTTTTTTTCACAGCATTTGGCTGAATCTAGCAATCCTTTTTGGCCTATTGCAGAGTGTGTTAGTCAGTGGAGTAGCCTATCTGTGTTGCAAGATATACCACCTGTGTATAGAATACCAATTTTTTTACTGCACCTAGTGAAGTAAAATCTTTTGGGCATAGCATCATTCTATTAGTCCATCTATACTGACCCCCATCAGGTTGCAAATTGAATATAATTTTTTTCTGCATCTAGCTCTGAAAAAATATTTGGGCTTCTAGCAGTGTGTGGGACTTGTTCTATTAATCCATCTATACAGACCTCCATCAGGTTGCAAACTGAATATAATTTTTTTCTGCATCTAGCTCTGAAAAAAAATTTGGCCGTCTAGCAGTGTGTGGGACTTTCTCTATTAGTCCATCTATACTGACCTCCATCAGGTTGCAAACTGAATATATTTTTTTTCTGCATCTACCTCTGAAAAAATATTGGGCTTCTAGCTGTGTGTGGGACTTGTTCTATTAATCCATCTATACAGACCTCCATCAGGTTGCAAACTGAATATAATTTTTTTCTGCATCTACCTCTGAAAAAATATTTGGGCTTCTAGCTGTGTGTGGGACTTGTTCTATTAGTCCATCTATACTGACCTCCATCAGGTTGCAAACTGAATATATTTTTTTTCTGCATCTACCTCTGAAAAAATATTGGGCTTATAGCTGTGTGTGGGACTTGTTCTATTAATCCATCTATACAGACCTCCATCAGGTTGCAAATTAAAAATAATTTTTATCTGCATCTACCTCTGAAAAAATATTTGGGCTTTTAGCTGTGTGTGGGACTTGTTCTATTAGTCCATCTATACTGACCTCCATCAGGTTGCAAACTGAATATAATTTTTTTCTGCATCTAGCTCTGAAAAAATATTTGGCCTTCTAGCAGTGTGTGGGACTTTCTCTATTAGTCCATCTATACTGACCTCCATCAGGATGCAAATTAAAATAATTTTTATCTGCATCCAGCTCTGAAAAAATATTTGGCCTTCTAGCAGTGTGTGGGACTTTCTCTATTAGTCCATCTATACTGACCTCCATCAGGTTGCAAATTAAAAATAATTTTTATCTGCATCCAGCTCTGAAAAAATATTTGGCCTTCTAGCAGTGTGTGGGACTTTCTCTATTAGTCCATCTATACTGACCTCCATCAGGTTGCAAATTCAAAATATTTTTTTGTCTGCATCTAGCTCTGAAAAAATATTTGGCCTTCTAGCAGTGTGTGGGACTTTCTCTATTACTCCATCTATACTGACCTCCATCAGGTTGCAAATTAAAAATAATTTTTATCTGCATCTAGCTCTGAAAAAATATTTGGCCTTCTAGCAGTGTGTGGGACTCATTGTATTAGTCCATCTATACCAAGCTCCACCAGCTTTTAAATTAATAATAATTTTTAGCTGCATCTAGCCCTGAAAATAATTTTTCTTCCCAATAGTGGTAGCAATAGAAATATGGGGCGCGCGCCTGGCTTACAAAAATATACGCTTCATAACAAAAAACAAAAGCCTAGCGCACTGCATTAATAAGATGGCATCATCGTCTCCCCCAGTGCTAGGCCTACTACCCAGGCTAGCATTCCTGTGCCTAAAACACAATGTATGGGTCTGCGCTAGCCACTATGCTGAGGGGTCTAAAGCTGCTGCTAACGCTTTATAACAATTCAATTGGCAGATTTTCACAGAGCTCTTCCACAACGCCCACCCATCGGGCAACAGTTGCCCACCTTCCCTATGGGATCTAGTGGCGAATAGTTGATGCCATTAATCAGAGCGTCAGTTGCCCCGTCGACGTGGCAAGCATACGGTAAGGCATGGGAAGAGTGGACACGACTAGTAACAGGCAGACGGGTTGACCAATGTGAACAAGCCAGATCACAAGTCACCATAGAATTTCTCCACCAGCTAATTATGAGGGGCATATCAGGGGCGTCAGCGCAGCGGTGTCTGACCGGAGTAGCATTTCACTTCCAACTACTGAATTGGGGAGATGTGACAAAGGTTCATCATCAGACAATCCATAAAAGGGTGGAAAAGGGGTCAGCCAAGTCAGGAGTGTAGACGTCCCGTGTCACTTAAACTGATTTCTCACATCATATCCCTAACACCATTAACATGACACTCACAATTTGAAGCAACACTACTGTCTACTGCATTTGTGATCACCTTCTTCGGGGCGCTATGCATAAGCGAATTAGTCCCTCAATCCAAAATTACCACCAGTGGAGGCTTATTACACCAGGACGTAGTCATAGCCAATAATGCAATACGTCTACGCATACACAAATCGAAAACGGTTCCAGCGGGCAGGGGCACTTGGGTACTTCTACAACCCACAAACGGTACACTGAGTTGGGTAACAATAGTAAAAACATATCTAACCATCAGATCACAAAGTAATTTCTTCCTATCACACATTGATGGAATGCCATTATCAAGATACCAGTTCCAAGCTATATTTAATAAATGCATAACATCGGCAGGGAACCACCCCAAAGATTACGGGACACACTCATTCCGCATAGGCGCGGCCACGGAAGCAGCAAGAGCAGGACTGTCAGAAACGGAAGTTCAGAGGATAGGGTGATGGCGATCCACGTGTTTGGCAAGATACATAAGACCGGACTTGTTATCCTAACGTGGTTTCTTTCTTTTACAGGTGACGCTAAGCCAACAGTGTGGGTGATAGGCCACTCGTATATGTATTGGGCAGAAAAAAGGGCGAAAGTCTGCCCAGGCGGGAGGAAATTAGAGTTTCATAACACATATTTCAACTAGAGAGGTATTAGAGGCCTGCTATGGCCACAGGTACTAATGAAGGTAATCAAGGTAGGGAGAGAGGCAAGATGTCCGGTCATCTTAGTTATACAGGCCGGGGGAAACAACCTAGGTCATCATAACAGCGCATAACTAATGGCAATAATGAAACTAGACACTGAGCGCTTCAGAGAATTTTTCACAAAACTAGCGATAGTATGGTCAGAGATTGTGCCGATAGCGGTATGGCAAGGTGCGCGAGACATCACGGCCATCGAACGGACAAGGCGGGTAATAAATATTCGGATGGCAAAATTTAGAAGAGACAGAGGCGGTGTAGTGGTACGACACCGACAACTGGAAGGAGATAAAGCAGGCCTCATACGGCCCGACGTTGTTCACTTAATGAATATTGAACTGGACATATTCCTGTCAGGACTCCAGGACGGAGTGGAACAAACGTTAAGAGTGATGGGTGGGGGTCAGAGTCCTGCATACGAGTGCGCAGGATCCTCCGTGGCCTGGAAATAGAAAGGACATGTTGGAGAGTTACACTTGTTGGCCAACTTGCCGGAGTGGAGACCCAGGGCATGCTGCAACAAGCTGAATTATTTTAGAAATAAAATGCCTTTCTAATGGAATGAGTATAAAGAGTTAATAAAGCTGTGACCGATCCTCACCCATCCAGTTGTAAGAGTTACATTATTGTATTGTCAAGGAAAGGGGGGCGGTAGGGGGGCTGAGCGTCTGGGTTTGGTTGGGGGTCCCCACAGTCTGCCTAGGCTAGATGCATTTAAAAATTCTTATTAGATACACAGGCGGTGCATCTTGCTTCGCAGCTGGGCTACTACGCCCAAAGTATTGCCTAGGCTAGATGCAGTTAAGAATTCTACGCTGACTAGCAGACACTGAAGATTTGGAGCAGACCTCTGATCTCTTCAGACTCAACCATCTGTGTTACCCCAAGCCATAGTGTATCTAGTTTCTTACATTTAAAAAGGGGGGGGAGCGACCCAACCCACCTGGAATTGACGATGCCAACGTCACGTAAGACACAGCAAGGGGACTCCAAAAAGAGTCTCCATTTTTTCCCAAAATTGTGGCACAGACACCACTTAACCCTAGAACACATACCTGGGGCCTCGCAGGCCCGCCCTGTTAATTGTTTTCTATTTTCTGCAAGATTACTTTAGTTAGAATTTTGAAACTCTAGGTATTCTTCATGTATATAGTTGTTTGTCATTTGAGTTTGAGTTATTCCATGTTATTTGCACACGAGCCTAAAAGGCCCCAGGTATATGAAAGTGTAGATTTTTATGGTCATGCGTTCTAGGGTTAAGTGGCATCAATTGCCCCACAGTTGCTTAAAACGGTTGGTGAGGTGATTTTACCAAATCCTCAAGGTTTTAGTCTCCCAAGGATAACACAGGGGTAGAAAAGTCCTTGCGAATCCATGATTTGTTCATCTTTATGAACGTGAGTCTGTCTACATTCTCAGTGGACAGACGCGTGCGCTTATCTGTTAGCACACCACCAGCAGCGCTGAACACACGTTCAGAGAGAACACTGGCTGCAGGGCATGACAAGATCTCCAAGGCATGAGTGGCGAGCTCCGGCCATTTTTCCAGATTGGAATACCAAAATGAGCAAGGGTCCAGTGACACAGTCATGGCTTCGATGTTCACTTGGAGATACTCCTGCACCATCCTCTCTAGGCGTTGACTATGTGTCAGACTTCTTGTCTCCTGTGGCCTTGCAAAGGATGGTCTAAAAAAGTGGTGAAACGATTCCACAAAATTGCTGTTACCAGCAGATACTGTGTTACTGTTACGGTTTGAGTGATGAAGACTCGACAGTCCCACGGTTGGCAAGTTAGAACTGTGAGATTCACTACGTGTACCACTGGTGTTTTGTGGAAAAGCACATGTAAGATTCTGCAACAGCGTCTGCAGATACTCCTGCATGCGTCAATCCCTTTTTATGGCAGGAATTATTTCGGCAAATTTACTTTTGTACCGGGGATCTAAGAGTGTGGCAACCCAGTAGTCGAGATTACTTCGAATTCTGACAATCTGAGGGTCATGTTGCAGGTAGTGCAGCAAGAAGGCACTCATGAGTCTTGCGCATCCAGGAGGACCAAGTCCTTGTTGTGTTGGTAGGTAAGAATCATGCTTCCTTCCTCTGCCCTCTCCCCTCAACCTCGCACAACAGAAATGTGATCAAGGTCTCCCTCATCTGATGATTCTTCCATGCCCATCGCCAGTTCGTCCTCCACTTCTTCCTCGGCTCCTGCACCTTCCTCAACAGTTTGGCTGCTACCATGCGCCCTGGTTAATCCCTCTCCCCCACCCTCCCATGCCTGCTGCCTTGGTGCTGCCAACCGTCTGGACCTTGGAGATGTTATCCCTTCTGCATACGACTCCTCCTCTACTTCCTCCACCTCCTCTTGTCCCACCACCTGCATCTGAATTCTGTTTAGTGTGTGCTCCAGCATGTAAATCACTGGAATAGTCATGCTGATAATGGCATCGTCGTCAGCACTAAACATCTTCTTCACCATTTCAAAACTGTGCAGAAGGGTGTGTGGCGCCCCTGAGGGTTCAGTCGCCACAGAGTTACTGCATCTCACCCAGAGGTGTGGTATCTCACCCTCAGGTAAGGAAGGCATATGGCTCGGGACCCTAACACCTGCATCCAACACATACCCGCAGTGGGGGTAGTGCAAGATTGCTCCTAAGGGAGAGCACAGTCCCAGGTCCCTAGCTGGTGGAAGGGTCCTATGTAGTGGGTGCTTAGGGGAGCAGCTTAGCGGAGCACATGACAGGGAGAGTATAAATAGGAAGCTATCTTAGAAAGAGCAAGCCAGTCAGAGGAGGAAAAGTGACTGGAGCAGAGGCTCGGCATGAGCTCTGCTCCAGAGGCGGGCCTAGCCTGGGAGGCCCAGGACTGAAGGAGAGAAGAGAGGAGTGGGAGCAGGAAGGCTCCAGGAACCGAAGGGACCCTAGGGCTATGGGCCGTGCAGAAGGCCACCCGTACTCCTGCTGCTACCAGGAGGTAGAGGGGTCAGACCAGATAAGGGGAACCGGTCCCTCAACTAGCAGAGAAACAGCAAGGCTCAACTAGAAACCGGAGGCTGCAGCATTTCATGTACTGCAGGTAAAAGTCCACACCAGTCTCACTAAGAAGGTAGCCACATAGGACCCAGGGGACGGAACACAAGTCGCCCGCCAAGGCCCGAGGATACCGGATAGAAGTGTCACTGGGTGTGAGGTGCAGGTAGAAGGCCAGAGAAAGGACACACAGAAGGGGGTCCTGCTAAGTACTCCGGAGATATCTGGGGGTGGACTGAGCCCCTCACTGAGTACGCACAGCACGACGGGTGAGATTGCTCTGGTACCTGTAATCTGGACTGCAACAACTGTGAGTAAAGATCTTGGGACTGCATCACACGGACTCTGTGTTCATTACTGACTCCCTGCACTACAACCACCATCATCCACCCACACTGCCCTCAAGCTACACTCTTCCTGTGGTGAGTAATAATACCATTGCTGCAAAACCACCAGCTTCAGAGGACTGATCCGCAGCGGCGGCCCCTTTTGCCCCACTCCAGAGGTGGCATAGTCGGACATTATAAAACCCATATATACAAATTACCCTTGGATTGACCGCCCTGGATCACGGACCGGGTCACCGCCACAGTGACTACAACCCCCAGCGTCTACCGGACCGGCTCAGGGTACCCCACGGCCCAGGGGGCGCGTCAACTTCATAGGTCCCTGATCTGAGACCACTCCTGCAGCGTGATTTGCCCCACCTCTGGATCTCGTTGGCCCAGGCTATACGTCAGAACGTATTGCACCAGGGCTTGTCGGTGCTGCCACAGTCGCTGCAACATGGTCAGAGTTGAATTCCACCGTGTTGGCACATCGCATTTCAGCTGGTGAACTGGCAGGCCCAACGACTTCTGTAGAGATGTAAGTCATTGAGCTGCGGGATGCGAACGGCGGAAGTGAGCACACAGCGACCGTGCCCCCTGCAGAAGGCCATCTAGTCCGGGATAGTGGGCTAACAATTTATGGACAACCAGGTTCAACACGTGAGCCATACAAGGCACGTGTGTGACATTGCCCCGGCGATGCAGCATTGTCGCACACGGCCTTCCCTGGTTGCAGGTCCAGTGGAGACAACCATTTATGAAACTGGGTCTCCAGAGCTGACCACAACTCCTCAGCTGTGTGACTCACATTTCCCAGACATTTCAAAGTAAACACTGATGCCTTGAGCCCTGCTGCCAGCATAGTAAGGAGGTGTGCAGGATTCCTTCTGCGCAGTTAGAATGCAGGTGGCATTACCAGACAGGCTTTGGGTGCAGGTGGAGGACCGAGAGGAGGTTGAGGAGGCAGAAGCAGTGGAGGAACTTCGAGATAAAGAGGATTGACGCACAACTCGTGGGGACGGCAAGACTTGGACAGCAGCCCCTTGTCCTGCTGTCACCATAGTTACCCAGTGCCCAGTCAGCGACATGTAACGCCCCTGTCCATGCCTACTCGTCCAAGTGTCTGTGGTGAAATGCACCCTGTCACACACAGAGTTTCTCAAAGAAGCGGTGATGTTGTGTGCGACATGCTGGTGGAGCGCAGGCACACCTTTCTTTGAGAAGTAGTGCCGACTGAGCATCTGGTACTGGGGCACTGAGACGGACATAAGGTCTCGAAAATCCACTGTGTCCTCCAGGCGGAAAGGCAGCATTTCTGTAGCCAAGAGCTTGCAGATGGTGATATTCAACCTCTTAGCTTTCTTATGGCTAGGAGGAAATGGTCTTTTACTTTTCCACATCTGAGGGACCGAGGGCTGGCTGTTGTGCTTAGACGGGGTTGAGTAGGATGTCCCCGGCAAACTGCCGGTCTGTGAGGAAGATGCAGGCGGACATGTTAGATTGCCTTGATCCAAAGCTGGTGCTCTCGATGTCAGAGAGCGCTCAACACCAGCAGGTGTTTCCACTTCCCAATGAACTGATGACCTGCCAATCACACTGGCTGTTGCAGGTAAAGAGGTGGCAGGTCTGCGTCCAAAAACATGTGTGACTGCTGTCCCCCCAGTCACAGAGGATGAAGAGGCCGCGGATGCACAAGATGGGGCAGACGGTGGTTGGCCCAGCCTGCTAGGCCGCATTATAGCACAGTGAGCTTCCCACTGCAACTTATGCTTCATATCCATGTGCCGGTTCATGCATGAAGTACTCAAACTATGGATTTTTTGGCCTCTACTTATGTTTTGGTTACAAATATTGCAGATAACTCGAGTTGGGTCATCCTTATCATTCTGAATAAATGCCCAGGCTATGCAAGGCTTAGAGCCCATGCGACCTGAAGAGCCACTACGACTTGTGGTCAGAGGCAGAGTTGTGGTTGAGGATGCAGTTGTTGACGTGCTTCCAGTACTCCATCTGTGTCCAGGAAGGCGCAACCTAACCTCGTCGTCAATAGCATCTCTGACGCCCCGCTGTGCTTGGTATCACATATCCTAGAAGAGTGTATTGATGGAATCCTCCACAAGAGGCCCCCATAAACATTCACACATCTCCACCTTCCACCTCAGACCAGCAGAGGGAGCCCGTTAGGGATATAAATAGGGAAGGTGGAGCTAGGCAGTTCAGTTCCTCTGAAGAGTTCCTGCAGTAGAGAAGCCTAAGAGAGGTCAGTCTGCAGTGGAGCTCAGTCTAGTCTAGAGAACTCAGTTAATAGTTCAGCTGTGGAGCACGAGGCTCCTGCTAACTAGATTCAGTAAGGCATAACCGGAATCCCTGGAGAACTACAAGTCCCAGGATGGCTAAGGTGCTGATACGTAACAGAGCCAGGAGACGCTTAGGCCCCGCATAGTGGGAGCGTGAACTCCAAGAGAAGGCCCTACCACAAGGTCAGCCAGCGCAGGACAGAGACAAAGTTAGGCCTAGCTCCAGGCAGGTCAGAAACTTACTACGCAGAGGCAAGAAACAGGAGGCCCTACACCCGCTCATTGGGGAGGATCCTGATATTCACCCTTCACCCTACAGTGCTCCGGGATGTGCCTGAATTTCCTCCAGTAAAAGGTACTGAAATGACTACCGTGTCCGTTCCCGTTCTTGCTCTGACCCAGCTGGGTCTCGCCTGTCCTGCATTACCCCTGCATACGCTGCCCTGAGACCTAGCTCCACCTGTGGGGAGCTATACCATCGAGCAGCCTTATCACGGGTCTCAGTGGACTGCTGCAGCACTGGTGCTTCTCACCAGATACCACAGGTGGCGTCACAAACTCTTATAAAATTAACAATTATCCACTCTTTTAAAGAGTGACCCCAGGGTACGGGCCAGGGAGCCGACCACCGCGACATCCCCAAGGCCAGGCAAAGGCCCGGGTACGGAGTCATCCCCATCCCCTGGACTAGTCACATCCTCCTCCACCTCCTCCGTTGACCTCATCGACTGGCTGACTGTGGGTTGACAGTAAGTGGGATCTCCAACCTCGTCATCATCACCCTGTGTGTTATCACACCCGTCGTCCTCAAAGCCAACCTCTTCCTGCCCTGACCGAAAAGTCAAGTTGTCGCTCCAATCAGGTATTTGAGTCTTATCATCGTCTTCATCATTGTCTCCACCAACAGGAGTGACAGTTTGGGAACGAGGGTCTACATTATGCTCAGAACCTTCTTCATCTGGTCCTGGATCCGACTTATAAAGATTCTGGGCATCAGTGCAGATCATTTCCTCGTCTGGATTAACAGAAGCTCTGGAGCAGACTTACGTTTCCCAGGCTATAGTATGAGTAAACAGCTCTGCAGACTCAACCATCTGTGTTACCCCATACTCAGACAAGCAGCTGGAGACTTGGGAGCTGTGAGGAAGCAAGTGCGATTGGGGTGACACCTCTGAGGACTGGAATATTTGTGATGTTGAAATTGAGGTGGAGGAGAGCCCACTTGAAGGAGCACTTGATATCCGCTGAAGCACCTGCTGTTTTTGTGCCTCATCTGGAATTTGTAGCGATGGGCGTGTCCGTAAGAAAGGGATCGTATCACATTGTTCACGAAAAGAAGTCGACATCTTAGCTTGGCTGGAAGATGGTCTTTCTTCTGCAGATGTTACCCCCCCCCTTGGGAGAGGGGGGCTGGCCGTCAGGGTCCACCGCGGCTCTGGCACAAACCCGGCGACATGGAGGTGGCACGGGCAGGAACGAACTGGCCGTGTCGGCTTCTCACTTTTTGGATTTTAGAAGGGCATGACATGCCTATATCTGTGTCTCCCCCTCCTTTTACTCCTCCACCTCTTTTCTTTTCGCATGACTATATGTACTTGTCACTTTTCCATGTGTTAGTTATGTCTTCTGAGCAGTTTGTCAGCTTTTGGACACCTTTGAAGGTGTTTTCTATGTGTTTCTATGTGTTTTTGTTTGCCTGCCATTGGTTTTAACGGTGTTCGAAGGTGTTCGACGAACAGTTCGACGAACAGTTCGGCGAACACACGGGTGTTCGATGAACCGAACCGAACTCGAACACAACCGGGGTGGCTCAACATTAGTCATGATGTTGATTGAGGCTTTGAGATTGCCAGAGATGTTGAAGAGTGAAGAAGACTGAAAACAAAAAATACAACTGTGCCGCCCCTGAGGGTTCGGTCGCCACAGAGGTACTTCACCTCACCCAGAGGTGTGGTGTCTCCCTTTCTCTCAGGTAAGGAGGGAGTGCTGCACGGAACCCCAACACCTACATCCAACACTAAACTACCCCAGGCCAGCAGGAGGGGCAAGGCGCAACAAGACGCAATGTAGTTTTTCTGCTGAGCTCTGACCCTGGCTGGGGTGAGGGGAACCCAAATTTAGGGGGAACCAGTAGTGGGTGTGGGTGGAGGAAGTAGTTTATGGGAGCACTCATACAGTAAATATGTAAAAAGGTAGACATCTTAACAGTACGGGGGAGTCGAGTAGGGACAGTTCAGAGGAACAGTCTGGGAGTAGAGTCTCTGTAGGAGCTCTGCTCCACTACAAGGGCCTAGGACAGAGGCCCAGGAGGGGAGCAGGGAGTAGGCTCCGTTCTACAGAAGGGATCCTAGGGGAGTACGGCGAGTGCAGGTGGCACCCATACACCCCGAACCTGCCAAGTGTCAGGAGGATCTAGGCCGCAAGAAGGGGACCGGCCCCTGGCCCAGTCGTGCAGCTTCAAGCCTCGGCTGGAAAAACCGGAGGCTTCTGACTTCTATAGCCAGTAGCCAAACCCCCACTTCAATCCAATTAAGTTCAAGCAGGTCTGTGCAACTCCGACGGACAGGGGGGGACCTCGCAGCACCCGAACAGGATTCACAGTGGGAAGCGCAGGGCAGAAGGGAGTAAGACCCAGCGTGAAGTCGGTCTAGAGAGGTACATAAGAAAGTGGGGTTCCGCCAGGTACTGCCTGAGGAAGGACTGAACCCCTGCCCGGTGAACGCAGTGCGACGAGGGAGGCTTGCACCAGTACAGTGCACCTGTGGACTGTCTAAGAACTGTGAGTAAATCTTGGATGACTGCACTGAGCTGCCTCCGCTCCTTTATTTCACCAGTGCCATTTCCCTCCCTGCACTACAATGCCCAGAGCACCTCCATTTATTCTACACTGACCTGAGGCCTGCTACACCTGTGGGGAGCCATTCCATCTCAAGCTGCCCTATCATCTGCCTCAGCAGACTGTCGCAGCGCTGGTGATCCTCACCTGACACCACAGGTGGTGTCACGAATAATCCCAAAACCCCCAAATAATAGAAGTTTCCCCTATTTTCACTGACCGCCCTGGGCCACGGACCGGGCCAGCCACCGTGATATTCCCCGGCTATCGGAGGCCCGGCTGCCGAGTACCCCACGGTCCTGGGGGCGCGTCTCAACTGTATCTGGGGAGAAGAATTTAGCCACTGGATGACTGGGCTGGAAGGACAGGTGATAGTCAAAGATGAAGGTCATTTTTTTAATCTCTTCATTTATAATTCTCTGGGGTCTATAGAGACTTTAGAGTATAAGCAGCTGGCAGCCATGAAGCTTGATTGACATCAAATAAATTCAACACAATTCAAATTTCCTCATCAAATTCAGTTGTATCTGACAAATTCAAATTCATCAGATTTACTAGTGATGAGCGAGCACTAAAATGCTCGGGTGCTTGTTGCTCGGGTTGAGCAAATCGTAATGCTTGGGTGCTCGACCCAAGCAACAAGTCCAATGTAAGTCTATGGGAAACTCTAGCATTTTTCCGGTGGCCCCCCGGAGGTCTGCAGAGGGCCTAAAAATTGCCCAAATTGATGGGAACAGTGCTGAAATGACATGGGAACAGCATGGGGAAGACCCCTGGAAGCATCTCTGACTCCCAGGTCACTGCTGTGAACAATGTTGTCAGTGTATTATGCCACTTTTACAGACTCACAATAAAACATATAAAAACTAAACCAAAATGGATTTTCCTGGAAAATACGTTAAGGAACATTCTTTCCATTCTGACTTGCATATAAGGCAAAATAAATAACCCCCCAAAAAAATGTTCCTCCACACCTTGGGCTATGCTCACACATAGCATTTTTAGTGCATTTTTGCACTTTTGCATTGCTTTCAACGGTGAAAAATACATTCACCAGTAAATGTAATTTTAACATTTTACTACCTTATCTGGCCATGTGGTGTGTGAGATATGATCAGACACATCCATACAGTGCTAAAATGACATGGGAACACCATGAGGAAGACACCTGGAAGCATCTCTAACTCCCAGGTGTGACAAAGTCACTGGCAAAGTACTGTAGGGGAGATATGTACACTGAGATTAATACCTGCAGTATATAGGAAAAAGGTTCCAGCACACGAGTGGATTAATCAGCCATCTTAGTGCTAGGGTGATTAAACACCTGTAGAAAGGGAGGAACTCAGAGGATAAAATCACAGCCTTTCAGAGCATTCGGTGTGGGGAGGGCCTAGACGTTAAAGCTCTGAGCTGTTTTGGTCATATGAAGGAAAGACAAACCTGGGATTGTTTGTTCTTGAAACGGGAGGTTACCTGTAGCAACAAGGACTGTGCCATATGTTATGGTTATGCTTTGTTTTTCCTGTAAGGCCAGGAAGGCCGTGTTTGTTTTTGCTAACATTTCTTTAGTTTATGCAGTGTTCTTAAGAAACTCAGCAGAAGATTTGAAGAGACAGTTTTCCTGTGTACCTCTATGTGCAACCAAGTGAGTCCATCTATCACACTGGTCACTGCTGTGAACAATGTTGTCAGATTATTACACCATATAAGGCAAAATAAATAACCCCCACAAAAAATGCTCCTCCACACCTTGGACTATGTTCACAAGTAGCATTTTGATGCGTTTTTGCACTTTTGCATTGATTTCAACAGTGAAAAATACATTCACCAGTAAATGTAATTTTAACATTTTACTACCTTATCTGCCCATGTGGTGTGTGAGATATGATCAGACACATCCTGTTTCATTTATGAAGGAAGGACTCTGAAAGTCACAAAGCCTATTTTTATAGGGCCATCAGGCGGCTATGTTTTGTTGTTTCCATTATTAGAGTGTCTCTCCTATACTGGTATTGCGTATTCACTGACTGCAAGGCCTGCCCAAAATTTGGAAAAACCCCAATACCCCTTTGAAGAGACATAGAGGAGGGCCTTAGTTAAAAAACTGTTCCCATTATAAAGGAGCGGGTCTCCTATACTGTTATTGCGTATGCAGTGACTGCAACGGCTGCCAAAAAATTGGACACACTCCAATACCCCTTGGAAGAAACGTAGAGGAGGTCCTCATTAAAAAAAGTGTGACCATTGTTAAGGAGTGGGTCTCCTATACTGGTAATGCCCATGCACTAAGTGCATGGGGTAAAAAACATTTACCCCTGGGGGGTATACATGAACATACTGTATAACATATAGAATGTTAGAGATATGCCTCTAAAAAAATTTCCTATGGGCATCATAAACACCGTTAAAAAAAATTATGTGGATGTTGCATCACAGTCACCCTGGTGATATGGTGACAGTAGATGAGGAGGACAACAGAAAATAGACAAAATAAGGAAGCATATACCCATATCTGGGTGTGAAGAGGCACATGGGAATAGACCCCTCAAAAAAAGCCACTGGCTTTGACTTTATGTTCCACTGCTATTATCCAGTGGTGGTGCGAAGTCTGGCCCAATCCAGCCCTTGTTCATTTTTATAAGAGTCAGCCTGTCAGTATTTTCAGTTGACAGGCGGATGCACCTATGATTTATAATGCCCCCGGCGGCACTAAAAACCCGCTCTGACAAAACGCTAGCTGCAGGGCATGCCAGGACCTCCAAGGTGTAGAGAGCCAGTTGTTGCCACATGTCCAGCTTGGATACCCAATACCCAATAGTTATAAGACACAGAGGAATCACGGAGGACGTTGGTACTGTCAGAAAGGTACTCTTTCAGCATCTTCCAAAACTTTTCCCTCCTTGTCAGAGTATCCTGCGAATCGGGGCCTGGGAGCTGGGAGGGTCTGGGAAAACTATCCCACAACTTTGACAGTGTTCCCCTGCCTGTGCTGCATCGAATATGTGTCTCTTGCGCCTGTACTCCTTGGTTGTTCAAGGAACTGTGACCCCTGCCGCCAGCTTTTTCAGATGGGAATTTTTTTAATAATTCCGCAACAAGTGCCTTCTGGTACTGCAACATTTTACTAGACCTCTCCGCCCTGGGTTCTCCTTGTAGCATGCATCTAGAAGTGTCACCAACCAGTAATTATTGCGTACAACTAGTGATGAGCGAACGTGCTTGCCACTGCTCGGTACTCGCCCAAGCATCACGGTGCTCGACAAGCTCTGCGCTCGGCGAGTATTTCCGGGTTCCTTGGGTGGGAACTTGGGTCCCCTCCCTGCATATTTGGTGCTCTTTAGAGAACCAATGAACATGCAGGGATTGCCTGCCATGTACTGTAATGCCGTAGCCATGTTGGTTGTGGGCATTACAGTGATTGGCTGGCCACACAGTATCATCAGGTCTATATAAGACCTGGCGCCGCTATGCTCGTCACAGTCTACCCCGGAAACAAGCAGAGTAGGGAGAAGTGCTGCTAAGTGGGAGAGCTTTGCTTGTTTATAGTTAGTATAGGTATTCCACAACATATAAATATAGCTATCTGAACTAACAGTCCTTTTGGGGACTAATTCAGCTTCATATAATCAGTGTTAGGCAGGTAGGCAGTGTATGTGGCAGACTGCAGTGTGTATAGCGCAAGAGGGTCCATTGAATGTCCTGTCTGCTGCTGCTGTAATAATTACAGATATTTGTAGACATAGCCCCAGATATCAGGGGTCAGGGCAAGTTTTATTTTATCTTAATCCTGGTTATTTACTTAAAAAGCAATCCAGAGTACACCATTTTTCTTCTGCTCCATTTGCTTGTTAGCACTGCAGAATACAGCCAGATCTGTTTCATATTTCAGAGATAAAAATCCAGAAATTTGAACTGAACATGGAAAATATTGGCCTCCTTTTCTATTCTGTTGCAGTGTGTTGGTCAAGCTATTCACACTAGGTGTCTGTGAAGAATAGTATTAGTAAATTACAGGCCTGCGATTTAAAACTGTGATTCTCTGTCAGACATCACCTATGAGAGTGTTCCAAAATCAGCCATTTCTTCCATTTTCATTTCGTTGCAGTGTGTCGGTCAGGCTATTCACACTAAGTCTCTGTATAGAATAATATTAGTAAATTACAGGCCTGCTATTTAAAACCGTGGTTCTCTGTCAGACATATCACCTATAAGTGTTCAAAATCAGCCATTTCTTCCATTTTCATTTCATTGCAGTGTTGGTCAAGCTAATCACACTAGGTCTCTGTGTAGAATAATATTAATAAATTACAGGCCTTCAATTTAAAATCATGGTTCTTTATCAGACATATCACATATAACTGCGTTCCAAAATCATCCATTTCTCATGAATTTGGAAAATATTGTCCTCCATTTAAAATGGATAAGGTGCATGGCAAAGGACGGGGAAATGAAGGTGATGGTGTTGGTGCATGCAGAGGCTGAGGATGTGGCCGTGGACAAACTGAAATTGTCCTGCAACAAACACCCACATCTTGTCACTGGACTTTCCTGTCCCAATTACTAGGGGATCGCAGTACACCACTATTGAACCCTGAGCAATGTCAAAAGGTTATTGGTTGGATAGCAAATAATGATTCCAGTCACTTTGCCACCACACTACCACCCTGTCTTTCACACAATCAAGTCTCAGTAGCCGTGAGTCTGGACTGCATATTCCTCACCTTGATCCTCCTACCTTCCACCGTGCTGAGTGCCCAGAGACGACTGATCCCACACTTGGACACTCAGAAGAGCTGTTCACTTTTCCATTTGTAGATTCGGGCCTCTCGCCTGGCCAGCGTCAAGTGAGTCAAGAGGAGAACACATGTAGCATTGCCCAAATATTTGAGCAGCCACAGTCACACGAACGCAACGGTGGGAAAGTGCAATTACTGTCGCAAGAGGTGGAGGATGATGATGATGAGACACAATTTCCAGAAAGTCAGGAGGAGGACCAACGTGTGGAAGTGGAAGACGAGGTGGTGGATGATGTAGTAACTGACCCAACCTGGCAGGGGGACATAGAGAGCGAGGACAGCAGCACACAGGGGGAGGGAGGCGTAGTACCACAACAGGCAGGAAGAAGCAGTGTTGTGGCTGCAGACACGAGGAGGGAAAGCGTTCCTCGTAACACAAAAACGACGGAAGTTACCAGTACAACTGTTAGGTCTTCCCAAGTCTGGTTGTTTTTTAAAGACTCTACAGATAACCCCAAAAAGGCCATTTGCACCACCTGCCAGACCAGCATCAGCAGGGGTAGTAAAACTAGTAGCCTGACCTCTACCAGCATGATCAGGCACATGGCAGCAAAGCACCCGACTAAGTGGGCCGAACCCCGGGGTCCAGAAACACTGTCTGCGGGTGACACCACTGCTTCTTCCACTGTTGTGTGTGCATGCCAATCCCCTGTCCATGGCGCATGCCAAGATGCCTCCCACCCTGCACGTGTCATTGCACACTTTCAACTAGCACCATCAGCAAGCACATCCACATCCTTGTCCCAGCATTTGTAGTAGTTTTCCCTACCCCAGTCCTTGGAATGCAAGCACAAATACGCAGCTAACACCCCACAGGCCACACTACTCAATTCCCACATTTCGCAAATGATTGTGCTCGAAATGTTGCCTTTTAGGCTCATGGAGGTGGAAGCTTTCTGCAACCTAATGGCGGCGGCGTCTCTCGGTACTCGGTCCCCACTATTTCTGCCAGTGTGCCATCCCCGCATTACAAGAGCACGTGTCCACAACATTAGCCATGCTCTCAACAACGCAGTTAGTGGGAAGGTCCACCTAACCACGGACACATGGCCAAGTGCTTGTGGGCAGGGACGGTACATCTCGTTTACGGCACACTAGGTAAATATAGTGGAAGCCGGGACCCAGTCGCACCTTCGGGACGGAACACGTCTCCCCGACGGTGAAGATTGCGGGCCTTGGGGCAATCAGGGTTGCCCCCACATTCTGCAGCTCCTGGACCTCCTCCTCCTCCTCTTCAGCCTCTATCTTTGAAATGACCACATCAGTCGCAAGCTGGTAGCACTGCCTCGGTCAAGCGGCAACAGGATGTGCTGAAGCTAATATGCTTAAGAGACAAACCGCGCAATGCTGAAGAGTTGTGGACAGCTATGAAGAGCAGGTAGATGTGTGGCTAACACCGCTGACACTAGAGCCAGACATGGTCATGTGTGACAATAGCCGGAACATGGTGGCGGCTCTGCGGCGAGGCGAGCACACACATGTACCATGCTTGGCCCATGTGCATAACCTCGTGGTTCAGCGGTTTATCAAAACCTACCTGGATCTGTCGGATCTGCTCGTCAAAGTATGCCACCTGTGTGCCCATTTTAGAAAGTCAGCTAGAGCTTTCGCCGCTCTTGCCATGGTTCAGCAGTGTTTGCAGCTTCCAGCTCACCAACTGATCTGCGATGTCCCCACACATTGAAACTCTACATTGCAGATGTTGGGAAGGAAATGAAAACAGATGAGGGCAGTTGTTGACTACCAGCATCAACAAGGCCGTTGGTATTCAGTTCAGACTCCACACTTGAGACCTCAGGAGTGGACATGGATGTCAGACATATATACCATCCTCCAAAACTTTGAGAACTCTGCCAGGATGGTGAGCGGCGATGACGCCATAATTATCATCACCATCCCGCTTATCGGTCTTCTGAAACGCTCTCTGCTCACAATTAAGGAGGATGCATTGCAGGCGGAGCATGATGAGAGAGCCTCTTCTCATCCCAACATGGATTGGGTGACAATGAGGAAGAGGAGGAAGAAGAGGAGCTAGCTTCCTGCGCTATAGACGGCACTATTTGCACAACTGTCATGCTGTGTGTTCAGCGTGGAGGGCCTGAGGACAGAGAGGAGGAGGAAGAGGAGAAGGAGGAGGAGAGTATGGTCAGTCATCCTCTTGGTGAGGACACGGAAGTCTTGCCTGTTAGCAGTCTGGCACACATGGCTGCGTTTGTGTTACACTGCCTTTCCCGTGACCCTCGCGTTGTCCAAATTTTGGGTGACAGTTAGTGTTGAGTGAGCATGCTCGACACTGCTCGTTACTTCCCCAAGCATCACGCTACTCGGGATGTTCGGCGAGCACTGAGCATTTCCGGGTTACTCGGGCGGGAGCTCGGGTCTCCGCCCTGCACGTTTGGCACTCTTTACAGAGCCAATGAACATGCAGGGATTGCCAGCCAGTCACAGTAATGCCGCAGCCATGTTGTCTGTGGGCATTACAGTGATTGGCTGGCCGCACAGCGTCACCTCGAGTATTTAAAACCGGGCGCCGCCATCTTGGACACAATCGCTCCGGATCAGCCAGTGTAGGGTCAGTGCTGCTGAGTTAAGGAGAGAAATATAGTGCGAAATAGGTAGTGTAGGATCTCTAAAGCTTGCCAAATCCAACAAACAGTCCTTCTCAGGACTAATTTCCATCCCAGATATCAGGCAGGCAGGCAGGCTGTATAGGAGACGCAGTGGTTATACCAGCAAACGCTGCATTACAGTCCTGTGTGCTCCTGTTGGTCAAATTGCTAGACTTATCACCCCGGTCTTAGGGGCCAGGAAAAATTACTTGTTTTTCCATCTAAATCCTGTATTTTTTTTTTCCTCAGTCAGACTGTCCAAATACGTGTCTTATTAACATTTTGGTATCCCCCCCCCCCCCAAAAAAAAAAAAAATAGACTGTGTCTGTGACTTTTCAGACACCAATATATCTGTTTAAAAGAGTCTGGTGTAGGCCAGAAAAATAGAACTGTGGTTTTGAAGTTCCACGGGTCAAATCTCTGTATTATCCTGTTTTTGGCATTTTTTGCCGTAAAAAAACTGTAATAGTGTCTCCCTGACTGGTCGGACACCAATATATCTGTTTAAAAGAGTCTGGTGTAGGCCAGAAAAATAGAACTGTGATTTTGCAGTTCCACGGGTCAAATCTCTGTATTATCCTGCTTTTGGCATTTTTTGCCGTAAAAAAAAGATCCTAGTTACTTACCGGTAACGGGATTTTACAGAGCCCATGACAGCACCACCTGAGAGAGGGTATCCGCCCACCAAGGACAGGAACCTACTGAATAAAAAGGCGGTACCTCTCCTCCGCATCAGTTTTGTTTCAGAGCATGAGAGGGCCTCCGAAGACAGGTTAATACATAACCACCACCTCAATATTTGTACTAAACACCCTAAAAAGTGCACACCACAGTGATAAAGGGGAGGGAATTAATAGGGTGCTGTCATGGGCTCTGTAAAATCCCGTTACCGGTAAGTAACTAGGATCTTTTCCCCTTCTCCCATGACAGCACCACCTGAGAGATTTATAGAGATCAAATACCAGAGGGGGGGATCACCGTTTGCAACACCTTCCTACCAAAGGACAGATCAGTAGAAGAGGAAAGGTCAAGACGGTAATGTTTGTAAAATGTAGCGGGGGATGACCAAGTTGCCACCTTACATATGATGTCGATGGGCACATCCGCCTTCTCAGCCCAGGAAGCAGCTACCGCTCTGGTGGAATGGGCCTTCAGGTTCTCTGGAACCGGCAGATTGCTAGAAGAGTAGGCTAAGGTAATAGTATCCCTGACCCATCTAGCTATGGTCCCCCTTGTAACCTTAAGTCCTTTCCTAGCCCCCTGAAAGGATATAAATAAGGCGTCACTCTTCCTCCAGGCTTTTGTAACTTCCAAATACCAGACTAACACCCTCCTAACATCTAAGGTGTGAAGCTTATGTTCCTCAGAATCCCTAGGATTAGGATAGAAGGAAGGGAGAGTGATTACTTGCATCCTATGGAATTTGGAGGCTACTTTTGGAAGATAAGACCAGACCCGGCCTAAGATTACTCTATCCGTACATACTTGAGTGAATGGATGGTTAACGGATAGTGCGTGTAAGTCACTGACTCTACGAGCTGATGTCAGGGCTACCAGTAGAGCAGTCTTTAAAGTTAAGATTTTTTCTGAAACCTTCTCTAAGGGCTCGAAGGGAGGTTTGGTTAATGCTTCCAGAACTAAATTAAGGTCCCAATGAGGCATTCTTGGAATAGGAATAGGTCTGGATCTATGACAAGCTTTAATAAATCTAATGATCCATCTATTTGCTGCCAAGTCATAATTATACAGTGCCCCCAGAGCTGATACCTGCACCTTAAGAGTACTGGTGGCTAGTCCCATATTTAACCTCTTCTGGAGGAATTCTAGTATGGCCTAAATAGGAATCCTCCCTTTGGCGGACTGACCCGAGGTAGACAAGAACTTAGCCCAGGTTCTACCATTGATTCTAGTTGTTATCGGCTTTCTACTTGCCAGAAGGGTAGTAACAAGATCCGGAGAAAACCCCCTTTGCGTCAATAGCGACCTCTCAAAATCCAGGCCGTCAAATGCAGGCCAGCTCTTTGGGGATGACAGACTGGGCCCTGCCTGAGGAGATCCGGGATGTCAGGAAGAACCCATGGATCTGCTTGGGACATTCTCTTCATCCAAGTGAACCATGGTCTCTTGGGCCAGAACGGGGCGATCACTATAACCCTCGCCCGTTCCTCTCGGATCTTCCTCAGGATAGTAGGGATCAGTACTAAAGGGGGAAAGGCATAAGCTAGAGTAAAATCCCATGGAATCTGCAGCGCGACCACCGCAAACGCCCCCTCTTTTGGATTCAGGGAGCAAAAGGTTTCGGTCTTCCGATTGTGTCTGTTTGCAAATAGGTCTATCTGGGGCTGTCCCCACCGACCCACAATCTGCTGAAAAACGGCTGGATTCAACTCCCACTCTCCTTGTTTCAAGGTGTGACGACTCAAGAAATCGGCCTTTATGTTCTCTTCCCCTTTTATATGCAGCGCCGAGAGCGTGACCAGCCGACTCTCGGCAAACCTGAAGATCTGATCCGCTACTAACATCAGAGGGAGAGACCTGGTACCCCCCTGATGATTGATGTAGGCGACTGTTGATCTGTTGTCTGACATTATCCTGACGTGAGGACCCTGAAGAGCAGAACTGAATTCTTTTATAGCGTTTCTCGCTGCCAACAGCTCTTTCGTGTTGGAAGAGAGACTTGTCTCACTGTCAGACCAGAGGCCTTGTACAGAACGATCCCTTAGGTGAGCTCCCCAACCTTCTGCACTTGCGTCTGTTGTAATTGTATCCGACACCTGGAAGGTCCAAGGAACCCCCAAAGATAGGTTGACCGGAGATGTCCACCAGTCCAGGGAGTTGACCACGACATCTGGAAGAGACATCTTCCCATTCAGACGACCTTTGAGCCGCCTGTCCGCTGCTAGAATCTCCTGTTGAAGACATCTGGAATGGTACTGGGCCCACTGAACTGCCGGGATGCAAGATGTCATTGTACCCAACAGAGACATTGCACTCCTCAGGGTCATGGTCGGATTGCTGATAACCTGAGATATTAGGGATCTGATCTTCAGCTTCTTTTCCTCTGACAGAAGACAGGTTTGGTTTTCTGAGTCCATAATGAGACCCAGGAAAGACTGAACCCTCTTTGGTTCCATCCTTGACTTCTCCAGATTTAATAGCCAACCTAGGCGTCTTAGACTGGCCATGACGTCCGCCAGGGCTAGAGCACAGAGTTGACTTGATCTGCCCACTACTAAGAAGTCATCCAGATAAGGGATGACCAGAATATCTCTTTCCCTCAAGTGCGCCGTGACCTCCAGAATAATTTTTGTGAAGACTCTTGGCGCCATGGAAATGCCAAAGGGAAGAGCTGCAAACTGAAAATGCCTTACGTGCCTGCCGAATTGTACAGCTACTCTTAGAAACTGTTGATGATGTGGCAAAATCGGGACGTGGTAGTAGGCGTCCTTCAGATCGAGGACGCACATAAAACAGTCCGGAAATAACATCTTTATGGCCCATTTTATTGTTTCCATCTTGAACGGCCTGTAGACTAAATGGTCGTTCAGCCTCTTTAAGTTCGCAATGGTCCTGAAGGAGCCGTCCGGCTTCTTTATTAGGAAGAGAGTCGAATAGAATCCTCTTCCTTGCTCGGGTGCAGGTGTTTCTACCAGAACTCCTTTCATGAGCAGAGAGAGAACTTCCTGCTGTAAGGCTATCTGTTCCGCTAAACCCCTGGGGGCTGATATTTTGACAATGTTCTTGGGCCTGCTTTTGAACTCTGTGAGCCCCCTCCTGATTATCCCTAAGATCCAAGGATTGGATGAAATTTCCTTCCAGGCAATCAGGAAGTGGGACAATCTTCCTCCCACCTGGGGGGAACTGTCACTTAGGGGCTTTCTTATTCTCGGAGGAGGGACCCCCGAACATGAAGCCTCTGTTATACGGCTTTCTGTCTTTCCAGATTCCTTGGTCTCTGGGAGCTTTACTGCGGCTGTATTTTCTCTTCCGAAAGGAGCTGTTAAACCGGGAACCAGACACCGTGGGAAATCCATGTTTTTTGTCTGCGGCTTTATCTAGGATGTCATTTAGACCTTTGCCAAACAAGAAGTCCCCCTCACAAGGGATTGAGCACAGTTTAGACTTTGACTGCACATCCCCTGGCCAGCTCTTGAGCCATAGCTCCCTATGGGCTGCATTAGAGAGGTTTGCAGACCGGGCAGCAAGCCTAACTGAATCTGCCGATGCATCTGCCAGGAATGCAGCCGCTCCCTGCACAAGAGGAAGGTCCGATAGAATTTTCTCCCTGGACACATTCCCCCTGATCTGGTCTTCCAATTGTTGAAGCCAGATCATCATAGATCTAGCGGTGCAGGTGGCTGCTACTGCCGGTTTAAGGGCCCCTGCTGACGACTCCCAGGCTTGTTTAAGGAAGGACTCCGCTTTTTTATCCAGCGGGTCTTTTAAGGCTCTTAAATCCTCAAAAGGCAGAGTGGAGTTTTTTTAAGATTTTGAAATGGCCACGTCAATCTTAGGGGTTTTGTCCCATTTAGCCGCATCCTCATCCTCAAAGGGGTACCTCCGCTTGGAGGATGACGGCAGCTGACCCTTCCTCTCCGGTTTCTTCCATTCCCTTTCTATCAGAGATTTAATCCTGTCATTGACCGGGAATGAGCGTCTCCTCCTTTGGTCTAAGCCCCCGAACATAACATCCTGGACTGTTCTGGGCACCTTGGTATCGGTAATACCCATAGTCCCTCTGACGGCTTTAACTAGTCTCTCAGTATTCTCAACCGAAAAACAAGGTCTGCCCCCCCCATCATCATCCTAAGACTCCGATGATGATGAGGAGAGATTAGAGGAGGAAGGCAGTTCTCTTGTAAAACGGGACTCAACTGATTCCTCTGATTCTGAAGAAACTAGTTTTCGTTTATTCTTTTTGCATGAGGTTAAGCCTCTTAAAGACTCTCTGACCTCTGTTTGGATTAGATGATTTAATTCCAAAGAAAACCTGGGGGACTCCTCTGCAATGGTTTTCTGAATACAGTCCGAGCAAAGGTTTTTGGCATAGGAGGTGGGAAGACCGATTTTGCATAAAGCACACTCCCTGTTTTTACTTTTAGCACTATACTTCTTCGCCTCCTGCCCCAAGAAATGAAAGGAAAAGTAGGAGGAAAAGAGAGAGAAGAGCACATTATTCAGGGTGAGACTTTCACGAAGATCACTCACCACACTGCCGTTCAGACTAGGGTACCGGAGGCGGTGGTTGCCGTTCACATGAGGGCTCCCATCTGGCGGAGGTGGACTGACGAAGTCTTTTCTGACCAGTCTTGCCGGAACTCGCACGCCCTCCACTGCTGTGACTTTGTCGATGGGAAGATTCTCGATGCTCCATTGGCTTAAGCTGCTTGCGCTGCTTTGATGGCTGCGGCTGCTGCTGTACCTCCTGTGGCGGTGACAGCTGCTGCCCAGGTGACTGCGGCTCCTCATTCATCATGGCGGGGATGCAGACACCGCCATCTTGATTGCTCCCCATCCTTAAAAGCAGTAGGGCTCCACCTCCTTTAGGCTCCTCCCCTTCCGGCAGCGTGCTCATTCCAAAAAAAAAAAAAATTTTTTTTTTTTTTAAATTTAAATTCAGCCAGCTGACGCGCTACACCGCAGATACACTCCCTTCTGCGCGTGCGCAGCCCAGCGGCACCCGGCGCGCTTGCAGCGGGATAACGGCTTTCCACCCGCGCATGCGCAGACCCGGCTTCCGGCGCACTTCGTCATAGGGCGCCCCAGCACCCCGCGCGTGCTCAGCCCGGACTTCCGGCGCGCTTCGTCACAGGGTGCGACGCGCCTCCACGTGCGCAGACCTGGAAGACCTGCCGGCCGGCGCGCTCAGCTCGTCTTGCGAGGCGCAGACCCGGCCGCAGGCCCCGGCGCACGCGGGGAAGAATTCAAAAAACAGCACCTCCTCCCCACACGCAGACCCAGGCAGCAGCCAGATGGGCTGGGAACAGGGACCATCTGCTGCTTCCACGGCCTCCAGGCCGCACCGTCCATAATCCAGGTACGTGAGGTACCACCTGGTGAGGCTCCCATCAGGGACAGGAACCAAAACTGATGCGGAGGAGAGGTACCGCCTTTTTATTCAGTAGGTTCCTGTCCTTGGTGGGCGGATACCCTCTCTCAGGTGGTGCTGTCATGGGAGAAGGGGAAAAAAAATGTAATAGTGTCTCCCTGACTGTTCAGACACATATATATCTGTTTGAAAGATTCTGGTGTACGCCACATAACTATAACTGTGGTTTTGCAGTTCCACGGGTCAAATCTCTGTATTATCCACTTTTGGGTATTTTTTACATAAAAAAAACAGTTCGAGTGTGTCGCTGATGGTTCAGCCCCAAATATATCTATTTAAAAAAGTCTGGTATACGCCAGTAAATTAGAACTGTGGTTTTTCAGTTCCACGGTTCAAATCTCTGTATTATCCAGCTTTTGGCCTGTTTTACGTAAAAAAAACAATAATAGTGTCTCCCTGTCTGTTCAGTCACAAATATATCTGTTTAAAAAATTCTGGTGTAGGCCAGACAAATAGAACTGTGGTTTTCCTCTGTGGTTTTCCTCTTCCACGGATCTAATCTCCTTTTTATTACCCTTTTTCCAATGATAGTGCGAGTGTAAGCTATTTTACTTCATTTACAATGGACAAGGCGTGTGGCAAGGGACGTGGAACTGGACGTTCTGGTGATGGTGCGTGTAGAGGACGGGGCCGTGGCCAAGGTGAAAATGTGCCACAACCAACAGCCACATCTTCTCGCTTCCACTTCTTGACCAAATTACTAGGGAAGCACACTACAACACCAGTATTGCAAACTGATCAGTGTGAACAGGTTATTAATTGGATAGCAGATAATACTTCCAGTTACCTGGGCACCACCAACTCCGGTCTGTCTTCCACATGGTCAAGTCTTAGTAGCCGTGAGTCTTGACCGCATACTCCTCCTCACCTTGATGCTCCTTCCTCCCACCATGCCGAGTGTCGTCAGACAGCAACTGATCCCACACTTGGACACTCTGAAGAGCTGTTCACTGGTCCATTTCCATATTTGTGCCCCTCGCCTGCTCCGCTTGAAGTAGTGGAAGAGGATATCCCATGTAGCGATGCCCAAATATTTGAACAGCCACGGCCACAGGAAGTCGACGCTAGCAATTTGTTATAAGAGGTGGACGATGGCGAGACACAATTGCCGCGAAGTGAGGAGGAGGACCGTGGTGCGGAAGTGGAAGAGGAGGAGGTGGTGGATGATATAGTAACTGACCCAACGTGGCAAGAGGACACACAGAGCAAGGACAGCAGCACACAGGGGGAGGGAGGCAGAGTACCCCAACAGGCAGGAAGAAGCAGTGTGGTGGCTGCACACAGAAGGCGGGCAACAATTCCCCGTAACACCAACACGAGGGACGTTGCCAGTACAACCGGTAGGTCTTCCAGAGTCTGGAATTTTTTTAAAGACTCTGCTGATAACCCCAAAAAGGCCATTTGTACCACCTGCCATGCCAGCATCAGCAGGGGTGACAAAACTACCAGCCTGACCACCACCAGCATGATCAGGCTCATGGCAGCAAAACACCCGACTTTGTGGGGCGAACCCCAGGGTCCATGACCAGTGTCAGCGGGTGTCACCACTACTTCTTCTGCTGTTGTGCTTGTGATAGAACTCCCTGTTGTGCGTGCAAGGCAAAGATGCCCCCTCCTCTCAGTCTTCACTTGTTATGGCAGTTTCTCAAGAAACAGCATCAACGTCCATGTCCACGTCCCACCGCAGCGTTCAATTGTCCATATCCCAGAGCTTTGAACGAAAGCGCAAATTCGCAGCCAACGCCCCACAGGCCACAGTCCTAAATTCGCACATTTCATGACTGCTTGCGTTGGAAATGCTGCCTTTTAGGCTGGTAGAGACTGAATCCTTCCGCAACCTTATGGCGGTGGCCATCCCTCGGTACTCGGTTCCCAGCCGACACTATTTTGCCCGGTGTGCCATCCCCGCACTACACAAGCACGTGTCCCAAAACATCTGCCGTGCCCTCAACAACGCAGTTGCTGGGAGAGTCCTCCTGACAACGGACACGTGGACAAGTGCTTGTGGCCAGGGACGGTACAGCTCCCTGATGGCACACTGGGTAAACATAGTGGAAGCCGGGACCCAGTCGGACCTTGGGACGGAACACATCCTCCCCACACCGAGGATTGCGGGCCCTATGTCAGTCAGAGTTGCCCCCACAGTGTACAGCTCCTGCGCATCATCCTCCTCCTCCTCCTCATGTTCAGCCTTCATCTCAGATATCACCACATCAGTTACAAGCTGGAAGCACTGCAGTACTGCCTCAGCCAAGCGACAACAGGCTGTGCTGAAACTCATAAGCTTAGGTGATAAGCTTCACACTGCTTGTGAGTTGTGGACAGCTGTGAAAGAACAGGCAGATCTGTGTCTGAGACCGCTGAACCTACATCCAGGCATGGTCATGTGTGACAATGGGCGTAACCTGGTGGCGGCTCTGAGGCGAGGTGAGATCACACACGTACAATGCCTGGCTCATGTGCTTAACCTCGTGGTTCAGCGGTTTCTTAAATCGTACCCCGAGTTGCCAAATGTGCTCGTCAAAGTACGCCGCCTGTCAGCTCATTTTCGCAAGTCGGCTACGGCTTCCGCCGCCCTTGCTGTGTTGCAGCAGCGTTTGCAGCTTCCGGCACACCGACTGGTGTGTGATGTCCCCACACGTTGGAACTCTACCCTCCACATGTTGCAAAGGATTTGTGAGCAGAAGAGAGCAGTTGTGGAGTACCAGCTGCAACAAGGCCGTCGATATTCAGGTCAGATTCCACACATAAGACCTCAGGACTGGACCTGGATGTCTGACAAATGCACCATCCTGACAAACTTTGAGGAGTCCACCAAGATGGTGAGTGGTGATGACGCCATCATTAGCATCAGCATCCCACGTGTCTGTCTTTTGCAACGCTCTCTGCAGAGAATTAAAGAGGAGGAATTGCAGCCAGAGTATGATGAGATGGATCAAGAAGCCGTAGCGGGCGATTACACACAGCCCAGCCTCATCTCATCCCAACGTGCATTGGGGGACAATGAGGGAGAGGAAGAGGAGGAGGATGAAGAACAGGAGCTGGTATCATGCGCTGTAGACGGTAGTACCTGTACAACTGTCATACCGTCGGTTCAGCGTGGGTGGCCTGAGGACAGGGGGGAGGAGGAGGAGGAGGAGAGTATGGTCAGTCATCATCTTGGTGAGGACACGGAAGTCTTGCCTGTTACCAGTCTGGCACGCATGGCTGACTTTATGTTATGCTGCCTTAACCGTGACCCTCGCGTTGTCAAAATGTTGGGTGCCAGTCATTACTGGTTGGTGACACTTTTAGACCCCCGCTGCAAGGAGAACTTTCACTCTCTTATTCCTGAGGTGGAGAGGTCTACAGAAAACGGGGTAGTACCAGAAGGCCCTTGCTGCAGAACTGTTAAAAAAATTCCCATCTGAACACGCTAGTGGCAGAGGTCACAGTTCATTGCCCAACCAAGGCGTACAGGCGAGAGACGCAACTCCAATCCAGCAGAGGCAGGGGAACACTGTCAATGTTCTGGGACAGTTTTCTGAGACCCGCCCAACTTATAGGCCCTGAGGCGCGGGGTACTCTCACAAGGAGTGGAAAGTTTCAAAAGATGGTGAGGGAGTACTTTGCTGACCGTACCAGCGTCCTCCGTTATTCCTCTGTGCCTTATAATTACTGGGTATCCAAGCTGGACACTTGGAATGAACTTGCTCTGTACGCCTTGGAGGTCCTGGCCTGCCCTGCCGCTAGCGTGTTATCGGAGCGTGTTTTTAGTGCCGCTGGGGGAATAATAACAGATAAGCACACTCGCCTGTCAACTGACAATGCTGACAAGCTGACCCTTATCAAAATGAACAAGGGCTTGATTGGGCCAGACTTCTCATCACCACCAAATGACAGCAGAGTAACATAAAGTCAAATCCACTGTGTTATTTTGGGAGATGTATTCCCATGCACCGCTTCACACCCACACATGGGTATACGCTTCCTCATTTCGGCTGTATTTTGCTTTTCTCCTTATCCTCAGCCTCCACCACCACTATACCACCAGGGTGACCTTGGTCCGTGTTGCCAGCATTGCAAGTTCCTCCGTCCTAATTTTTGGCAGCTTTTGCTTGGAAGGCATAGGCAAAGACTATGGGAGACCCACTCCCCAATAATGGGAATAATGTTTTTAAGATGCTGTACTGCATGGCTCTTGTTAAGCTACTGCAACCTCCACGTCTCTTCCAAGAGGCATTAAAACCGTCTTGCTAAGCTACTGCGACCTCCACCATTCTTCCAAGGGGCATTAAAACCGTCTTGTTAAGCTACTGCGACCTCCACCACTTTTCCAAGGGGCAATGATTTTGTCTTTTTATTCCACTGCAACCTCCACCATTCTTCCAACGGGCATTGCATTTAATCCTAATTTTAGTCAGCTTTTGCTTTCAATGCATAGGCGAACAGTAAGGGAGACCCACTCCCCAATAATGGGTAGAAGGTTTTTTGTATGCTGTAATCCATGTCTGTTTCAAGGGGCATTGCAGTACCTCATAATTTTTGGAAAGCCTTCCATTCACTGCTTAGGCCAACAGTGCACAGGAGACCCAGTTGCTATAAATGGAAAAAACGGTTTAGTTAAGGCCCTCTGACCTCCATGTCACTTCCAAGGGGCATTGGAGTGCCTCGAAATTTTTGTTAGGCATTCCACTCACTGCATTCCCTTTAACTGTGTATCCAAACCGCTCCTTTTGGTACAGAAACATATCCTACAAGACATGTGTGGTTGACTGGCCTGATATTGATGTGAATGGTCCCTGTTCCTCCTGCTCTTTCTTCTTTGCCACCACCTCATCCATCATTCATCACCTGAAGCTTTGTTTTAATGGGAGTCATAGAACTGGGATAGTAGCAGGAAAACATCCAGCAATCCTCGGAGGAGGTAGGATATGCGCCAAAAAGCTGACCACCTCAGGCCTAGCCGCTACTACATACATGCGCTTGCATTCCAAGAAAACAAAGCAGACCCTATCTTCTATCATCATCATCATGCTCCTCATCTTGGCACTCTCAACTCCCCTGATGGAGAAGCCAGGGCCCACCGGAGGAGTCTGGTTCTCTGGTGGGCTCGTCCAATGCTGCCCTAAAGCAGGCCAGACTAAGAAAAGTGTGGGGGAAGTTTCAAGGAGAAATAGGGGCGGCTGGGGACCGTTTATGGACACCCGGCCGCCCCCAGGCTGCTGGGGACCGAACATGGACACCCGGCCACCCCCTGGCGGCTAAGGACCGAGCGTGGACACCCGGCCGCCGGGTGCCTGGGGACTGTGTATAGATACCTCGCTGCCGAAGCAGCCATGAGGTAGTGGCCAGCTTCGGCCTCCTCCAAACTAAAAGGCCCAATTTCAAGTGCAAGCAAGCCAACAGTATGGTATTGCAGCCTGGGGGTGGGTGGGTGGCAGGCTGCACACTTGCGCTTGCATTGCAAGAAATGGGGGAGGTGCAATTGAATACTGCCCTGGGACAAGGACTTGCACGGGGATAGTTGCAAGTCTGCATCTTCTGATGCGGAAAGGGTCACTTCTGATGGGCGCGCGGGGTGTGAGCACGTGGGCTGTGGTGTGGCTGTGGTGAGCGGCGTGAGGCGTGCGGCGTGGTCCGGCGAGGGAGCCAGGCGGAGGAAACCGAGTGGACCGGGAGGACCGGTAGGAGGCGACCGGAGGGACAAACGCAAGAGAGCGCTGTGATAGCATGCAGCGCCGGCCGGCGGAGGGCGCCAGGTGGTGGTGAATAGGAGGTGACCAGGAGGACCGGTAAGAGGCGACCGGAGGGACGAGCACGCTGTGATAGCGTGCAGCGTGCAGCGTCCCTAGAGGAGGTGAGTGAGGGGCAGGAGGCCGCGATAAGCGACCCTACTGAACCCGAGTGTGTACTGTACTGTATTGTATTCGTATTTGTATTGTAATTGTATTTGTATCCCCCAGTCCATATTTAATTGATCACCCTCCGTCCATATTTAAGTGATCACCCCCTGTCCATATTTAAATTGATCCCCCTGATCACCCCCGTCCATATTTAACTGATCCCCCTGACCACATTTAAATTGACCCCCCGTCCTC
The DNA here is from genome assembly GCF_046119375.1 of Phyllobates terribilis. Lineage (NCBI taxonomy): Eukaryota > Metazoa > Chordata > Amphibia > Anura > Dendrobatidae > Phyllobates > Phyllobates terribilis. The sequence goes on from NW_027362764.1 coordinate 242,070,027, forward strand.
ATTTAATGGATCACCCCCGTCCATATTTAATTGATCACCCCGTCCATATTTAATTGATCACCCCCCATCCATATTTAAATTGATCCCCCTGATCACCCCCATCCATATTTAATTAACCCCCTGTCCATAATTAATTGATTGATTCCCCAGTCCACAATTAATTATTTCCCCAGTCCATATTTATTGATCCCCAGTCCATAGTTAATTGACACACCGTCCATACCTATTTATTTGCCTTATCCCCCATCCATATTTAATTAACCCCCTGTCCATAATTAATTGATTGATTCCTCAGTCCACAATTAATTATTCTCCAGTCCATATTTATTGATCCCCAGTCCATAGTTAATTGACACACCGTCCATACTTATTTAATTCACCTGACCTACTCAGCTGATTCCCCCGTCCATACTTAATTGATACTTAATTGATCCCCCGTCCATACACCTATATATAAATAATTGTGTTTTGTACTTGTATATATATACTGACTGTATCCCCATATTTAGAATGGCGTCCATGTTGGCCGGAGCCATGCAGTGTACATCTTGCGCAATGTATGCATTCCGTGAGCTACCGCTCAAGGATCCATACTGCTGCGAGAGATGTGAACATATCGTGCACTTGGAAGCCCAAATCCTGGATCTAAGTGCTAAGATAGCGATACTGAGGAGCATCGACAACATGGAACCGAGTTTGCTGCTCACCGAGCAGACACTCAATGGGTCAACACTGGGGGTGGAGCATAGTGGGGAAGTGCAGGCTGAACAGGCAGGGAGCTGGATAACAGTTAGGAGGGATAGAGGGAAGAAGTACAGGAAGGCTGGTTCAGAACCGGCATTATTGGAGCACGACAGGTCCTCTGACCGCCGGGGGAGTGTATGCTCCAGTAATGAGGGGGAGGGGGGAAGTGTAGGGCAGGTAAGACAGGTCCTGGTAGTGGGTGACTCTATTATTAGGGGGACAGACAGGGCAATCTGTCACAAAGACCGGGATCGCCGAACGGTGTGCTGCCTCCCTGGCGCTCGAGTCCGGCACATCGCGGATCGGGTTGACAGGTTACTGGGAAGGGCTGGCAAAGACCCAGCGGTCATGGTCCACATTGGCACCAATGAGAAAGTGAGTGATAGATGGAGGGTCCTTAAAAATGATTTCAGGGATCTAGGTAGGAAGCTTAGGGCAAGGACCTCCAAGGTAGTTTTCTCAGAAATACTACCAATCCCGCGAGCCACACAGGAGCGCCAACGGGAAGTTAGGGAGGTGAATTATTGGCTAAACAGTTGGTGTAAGGCAGAAGGGTCTGGGTTAATGGAGAACTGGGCCGACTTCGCGGTCGGCTACAGGCTGTACCGTAGGGACGGGCTGCACCTCAATGGGGAGGGTGCAGCGGTGCTGGGGAAGAAGATGGCTAATTGGTTGGAGGAGTATTTAAACAAGAGACGGGGGGGGAAACCAAGGAAATAGGTGGGATGTGAGGCAAGCAAGGGGGAAGGGGAGAAGTGAATATAATGAGGGTGGAGAGAGGGGTGGGGATAGTACAGTTAGATCGTTAGAGAAGAATAGGATGCTAAATAACCCCAAAATTTTATCTTGCATGCTGACCAACGCAAGAAGCCTGACCAATAAGGCGGATGAGCTGCGGGCGCTTATATCGGAGGAGAGGTATGACATCGTAGGTATAATAGAGACTTGGCTAGACGATAGCTACGACTGGGCGGTAAATTTATTAGATTATAGTTTATTTAGAAGGGACCGGGAGCAGGGGAAAGGCGGAGGAGTCTGCTTATATGCAAAGTCATGTCTAAAGCCCAGACTAAGGGAAAATATAGGAGAGGGAGAAGAGGGGGTCGAGTCCATGTGGGTAGAGATAGAGGGGGCAAAAAATAATAATAAAATATTACTGGGGGTCTGCTATAAGCCACCCAATATAACTGAGGAGAATGAGAATCTGCTATTAGGACAAATAGACAAAGTAGCAAAACATAATGAAGTGATTGTAATGGGGGATTTCAACTACCCGGATATTGACTGGGAAACAGAAACCTGTAGATCTCAGAAAGGAAAAAGGTTCTTGACAAATATTAAAGATAATTATCTCTCCCAACTAGTGCAGGAACCAACGAGAGGGAAGGCCGTGTTGGAATTAGTATTGACTAATAGGCCTGATAGAATAACTGAGGTACAGATAGGGGGGCACCTAGGTAATAGCGATCATAATATTATCAATTTCAAAATGCCCTTCAGTAGGGTTATCAATAAGGGAACAACAAAAACATTAAACTTTAGGAGGGCGAAGTTTGATCAGCTGAAAGAAAACCTTCAACTTATAGACTGGGACAAAGTTCTTAATCAAAGGAATACGAATAGTAAATGGGAAACCTTCAAAAGAATTCTGAATACTCAATGCGAGAGGTATATACCGTATGGGAATAAAAGGGCCAGAAATAAGAGGAAACCAATATGGTTGAACAAGAACGTAAAAGGGGCGTTAAATAGCAAAAAAGAGGCATTCAAGAGATTAAAACAGGAAAACAACAAGGAGGCACTAATGTGTTACAAGGAAAAAATGAGAACTTACAAAAAACAAATAAAAATAGCGAAGGAGGAAACAGAGAGACGTATTGCTAGGGAAAGTAGATCAAATCCCAAACTGTTCTTTACGTATATAAATAGTAAAAGGATTAAATCGGATAATATTGGACCGATAAAAAGTGATGAAGGCAAAATCATAGAGAAAGATGAGGATAAAGCTAATCTATTAAATAATTTTTTTTCAACAACTTTCACAAAGGAAATAGAACTAACAGGCGAAATGAGAAGTGACAAGCTTAATCCTCCACTAAGTATGACAAATCTAACCCAAGTTGGGATACAGAAACGCCTCAGTAACATTAAAATAAACAAATCACCAGGACCTGATGGCATACACCCACGGGTACTAAGGGAACTAAGTAATGTGATAGACAGACCGTTATATCTTATATTTAAGGACTCTGTTGAGACTGGGTCTGTACCACTTGATTGGCGACTGGCGAATGTAGTGCCAATATTCAAAAAGGGAGCAAAAAGTGATGCCGGAAACTATCGGCCGGTGAGTCTGACGTCCGTTGTGGGCAAAATTTTTGAAAGCTTCATTAAGGAGGCAATAATGGAGCATCTTGATGCTAATAATCTATTAACCCCGAACCAGCATGGATTCATGAGGAATCGCTCCTGCCAAACAAACCTGATTGACTTCTACGAGGGGGTTAGCTCTCGATTAGATCAGGGGGAACCAGTGGATGTCGTGTATCTCGACTTCTAAAAAGCGTTCGATAGCGTGCCACATAATAGGTTGGTATACAAAATGAGAATGATGGGGCTGGGGGAAAATGTTTGCAAGTGGGTAACTAACTGGCTAAGGGATAGAAGGCAGAGTGTGGTTATAAATGGAATATACTCAGATTGGGTAAGCGTCACTAGTGGGGTACCACAGGGGTCTGTACTAGGCCCAATGTTATTTAATATCTTTATTAACAACATAGCTAGCAGGTTAAATAGTAAAATATCAATATTTGCAGATGACACAAAGTTATGTAAAACAATTAATACAAAAGAGGATAGTGCAGACCTACAGAGGGATTTGGATAAGCTGGGTAGGTGGAGCATTAAATGGCAAATGAGGTTTAATGAGGAGAAATGTAAGGTCATACATACGGGAAGGAAAAATGGAAGTCACCAGTACTCACTGAATGGGAAATCATTGGGGAATTCAGAGATGGAGAAGGACTTGGGCATCTTCATTGATAGCAAACTAAATTGGAGTGCCCAAAGTCAGGCCGCTGCTGTAAGGGCAAACAGGGTAATGGGATGTATCAGAAGAGGTATAGCTACAAAGGATGAGAACATTGTTCTTCCACTGTACAAAGCACTGGTCAGACCACACTTGGCATACTGTGCTCAGTTATGGGCCCCAATATATAGAAAGGATATAAATGAGCTTGAAAAGGTACAAAGGAGGGCAACAAAATTAATAAAGGGAATGGAGGGACTGCAATACCCTGATAGGTTGGCAAAACTAGGACTATTCAGCCTGGAAAAGAGAAGGTTGAGGGGGGACATAATAAATGTGTACAGATATGTTAGGGGACAGTATAGAGACCTTGCCAGGGATTTGTTCAAAAGGAGGGATATTGCGGTAACAACAGGGCATTCACTAAGACTGGAAGAGAAACGGTTCCAGCACCAGCATAGGAAGGGGTTCTTTACGGTAAGAGCAGTGAGAATATGGAATTCACTGAGTGAGGAGACGGTAATGTCGGATTCACTAAACCAGTTCAAGCGGGGACTGGGTGCATTTCTAGATACCAGGCAGATTTCAGCATATACTTAAAAATAGAATAAAATAGTAAGTTGATACAGGGATTTATTCTGACTGCTGGTTTCAGAGTCGGGATGGAATTTTTCCTCAGGTGAAGATTGGCTAAATCATTTGGGGTTTTTGCCCTCCTCTGGATCAACTTTAGCAATTACAGAACTAACAGGTCGAACTTGATGGACGCAAGTCTTTATTTGGCTTTACAAACTATGTTACTATGTTACTATGTTACATTTTTAGGCAGTGACCTGGGTGTCAGAGATGCTTCCAGGGGTCTTCCCCATGCTGTTCCCATGTCTTTTCAGCACTGTATGCATGTGTCACACAGCACATACAGATAAGATTGTAAAATGTTAAAATGACATTTCCCGGTGAATGCATTTGTCACGGTTGAAAGCAATAGAAAAGTGCAAAAACGCATAAAAAATGCTACTTGTGAACATAGCCCAAGGTGTTGAGGAGTATTTTTGTTTTTGGTTATTTATTTTACCTTATACACAAGTCTTTACCCTGGAAAGGAAGTTCCTAAACATACTGTATTTCACAGGAAAACCGTTTCAGTTTTGTTTTTGAACGTTTTATTGTGAGCCCGTTAAAGTGGCTTAATACCTCTGACCACGTTGTTGACAGTAGTGACCTGGGGGTCAGAAATGCTTCTTGGGGCGATGCCCATGGTGTCCCCATGTCTTTTGAGCACTGTCACTATTGTTTTGGGCACTTTTTCGGCTTTCTACAGACTGCCGGGGGAGCTGCCGCAAAAATGCTCGGGTCTCCCATAGACTAACATTGGGCTCGTTGCTCGGGTCAAGCACCCGAGTATCACGGTGAGCTCAGCCCGAGCTTCGAGCACACGAGCATTTTAGTGCTCGCTCAACACTAGTGACAGTCATTACTAGTTGATGACACTTCCAGACCCACGCTACAAGGAGAACTCTCTGTCTCTTATTCCCGCGCAGGACAGGCCTAATAAAATAGGGTAGTGAGAAGAAACTTGTTGCGGAATTCTTGAAAAATTCCCATCTGAAAATGCTGGCTGCAGAGGTCACAGTTTGTTGGACAACCAAAGAGTACAGGCGAGAGAGACACAAATGCAATCCAGCAGAGGCAGGGGAACACTGTCAAAGTTCAGGGACAGTTTTATCAGACCCTCCCATCGCACAGGCCCTGAGATGTGGGGTACTCTCACAAGGCGGGAAAAGTTTTGGAAGATGGTGAGGGAGTACCTTCCTGACCGTACCAATGTCCTCTGTGATTCCTCTGTGCGTCATAACTTTTGGGTATCCAAGCTGGATACTTGGCATGAACTGGCTCTCTACGCTGTGGAGGTCCTGGTCTGCCCTACCGCTAGCGTTTTGTCAGAGCGGGTTTTTAGGGCTACTGGTGGAATTATAGTCGATAGGCGCATCCGCTTGTCAACTGAAAATGCTGACAAGCTGACTCTTATAAAAATGAACATGGGCTGGATTGGACAAGACTTCTCAACACCACCAAATGATAGCAGCGTAACATAAACTCAAATACAGTGTTTTTTGGGGGGAGGTCTACCTCTATTCCCATGCACCTTTGTCTTCACACCCAGACATGGGTATACAATTCCTGATTTTGTCTATTTGCTCTAGTCCTCCTCCTTCACCTCTTCCTCATTCTCCACATCCTCCTAAATATCACCACCATATCTACCATATCACCATATCTACGTCTCTTGCAAGGGTCATTGGAGTGCCTCCAAATTTTTGGCAGCCATTGAATTCACTGCATAGGCAAACAGTATGGGAGACTCACTTTCTAATAATGAGAACATTGTTTTCAGGAGACATCTCCGACCTCTACGTATCTTGCAAGGGACACTGGAGTTCCTCCCCATTTTTGGAAGCCGTTGCATTCACTCAATAAATAAACAGTATGAGAGACCCACTCCTTTTTAATGGGAATATGTCGTACTAATTACTGTAGCCCAGCTCCATGTGTCTTTAAATTGTTATTGGGGTTTTTCCTAAATTTTGGCAGCTGTTGGACTCACGTCATACCCTATAACTGTATAGCAGACCTTGTCCTTTCTAATGGGAACATGTCATTACTGTGGCCCAGCTCTATGAGTCTTTAAATTGTTAGTAAGTAAACAATGGTGCAGCGGTCTCAGGGAGCGCCAAAGGAATACTGGACAATTTAGTAGATGTCAACCGACTTTTATTCTTCCTCCAATACCACTGCCACAACGCGTTTCAACGGTCTAAGCCGTCTTCATCAGGTGGGGTAACGGGGAATGTTACAATGACAGCTTTATAAAGGGGTGGTATTTTACAAAATTTAGACCACGTGTTGTAATCAATTAACCCTTTCATTGAAAAACTCCATATAATACATTCTTAACCAATTAACCTCTTATTTCCCCTGGAAACAGCATTGTGCACTAAAAAATCCCTACATGGATTCTTAAAATCACAATTCTTAGTAAAAACTTCCTATTTGTAAAAAAATAAATAAGTTTTTTTTTTTTTTTTTTTTTTTTTAAATATATTTATTACCAACTATTAAAAATTATTAAAATCATCCTGGGGACCTTCTTGGGGTGTCTTGACAGTGTTATACTGCAGTTTCCAGCCCCCAATTCAAAAGTTGAATTTCTTAAAGAGACAGTGCACTTTCATATAAAATGGCCGAAAATAACCCTGTACAATTACCCACTACGATTATAAACCCCATAAGTATTTAAAAACACCCTGGGAACCTTACCAGAGTGTCCTGACAATGCTATACTGCAGTTTCCAGCCCCCAATTCAAAAGTTGGATTTCTTAAAGAGACAGTACACTTTCATATAAAATGGCCGAAAATAACCTTGTACCCTTGCCCACTGCGATTATAAACCCCATAAATGTTTAAAAACACCCTGGGAACCTTACCAGAGTGTCCTGACAATGCTATACTACGATTGTCAACCCCCAATTCTAAAGTTAAGTTTCTTAAAGAGACAGTACACTTTCATATAAAATAGCCGAAAATAACCTTGTACAATTGCCCACTGCTATAATAAAACTCATAAAACCCAATGCTATCCATTATCATGATCGGAACCTATGCTTCCAGTAAACTAAGTAACTGACGACAACATGAAAAAAGAACTAAATACCAGCCCGAAAGGGCAAGCAAATCTCCTGCTATGCTACGTCATACCATACCTTTAATCCTGTGCAGGTAGCCCCGCAAGCCATCATTAAACGGCTGATGACAACCCGAGAAAGATATGAGAGGGACAACATTAAACCTTCTCAGATTTAATGGTTTGATGTGTTTTCAATCGTAAGGTTCAAACCCTCAGGGTACAAAGTGCCCATTTTGTATATCCAAAAACTTTCTTTCTTTATAAGTGTACTCAATCGTTCTGGTCCATTATCCACAATGTGGTCAATAATGGTTATTTTCATCTTACTCGGGTCTTTGTGGTGATGGTTTGCATAGTGTCTGGAGACACTATGTAATTGATATCCTGCCCTTATATTAGATCTATGTTTATTTAATCGGGCATGGGCGGTCTGAATTGTCCGGCCGATGTATTGCAAGCCACAAGGGCACTCCAGCAAGTACACTACATAGGTGGATTGGCATGTTAATCTCTGCTTGATCTGGAAAACCTCATTAGTGGTATTAGATTTAAAGGTTTTTGCATTATTGATTATAACGCCACAACACATACATTTAGGTGTATTGCATGTGAAGCAGCCTCCTGTGTTAGGATTAGTCGTCACATCCCTTATTTTTTTCTTTTTTCTATTCGTGTTGCTAGGAGCAAGCAAGGTTTTTAAACTTCTTTAAAAACCTTGAGGCATTGAGCTTTGCGGACAAACTAAATCACAATGATTGGGGGTTAAAATTCACGGCCACAGCATCATCCACTTCTCTCCAATTCTTAGATCTATGGGTACAGTTCGACCACCTGGGGAGAATATTCACATCCACGTTTTTTAAACCAGTAGATGTGAATAGCTACCTCAAATTCAACAGTGGACACCTTCCTGGATGGATCAAAAATGTCCCTTATGGGCAGTATTGGAGAGTCAGGAAAAACTGTACTCTGGATTCTGACTTTAAGGTGGAATCCAAGATTCTCAAAAAGAGATTTTTGGAAAAAGGCTATCCAAAAAAACTTTTAAAAGATGCATATAAAAGAACATGCACTCTATCACAAGATTCGTGCTTGGACAGAAGGGAGAATCCGGATAGGGCTTCTGTAAGGACAGAGGAAAAGACAAAGTGGAGTTTAATTACTACATTTTGCCAATCCAGGTCGGTAGTACGGGAGTTATTACAAAAACATTGGTTTATTTTAAAAGGTGACCCCATTCTCTCCAAAAGTATTCTAGAGAAACCAAATATTATCTTCAGGAAGAATAGAAGTTTAAAAACCTTGCTTGCTCCCAGCAACACGAATAGAAAGAAAAAAATAAGGGATGTGACGACTAATCCTAACACAGGAGGCTGCTTCACATGCAATACACCTAAATGTATGTGTTGTGGCGTTATAATCAATAATGCAAAAACCTTTAAATCTAATACCACTAATGAGGTTTTCCAGATCAAGCAGAGATTAACATGCCAATCCACCTATGTAGTGTACTTGCTGGAGTGCCCTTGTGGCTTGCAATACATCGGCCGGACAATTCAGACCGCCCATGCCCGATTAAATAAACATAGATCTAATATAAGGGCAGGATATCAATTACATAGTGTCTCCAGACACTATGCAAACCATCACCACAAAGACCCGAGTAAGATGAAAATAACCATTATTGACCACATTGTGGATAATGGACCAGAACGATTGAGTACACTTATAAAGAAAGAAAGTTTTTGGATATACAAAATGGGCACTTTGTACCCTGAGGGTTTGAACCTTACGATTGAAAACACATCAAACCATTAAATCTGAGAAGGTTTAATGTTGTCCCTCTCATATCTTTCTCGGGTTGTCATCAGCCGTTTAATGATGGCTTGCGGGGCTACCTGCACAGGATTAAAGGTATGGTATGACGTAGCATAGCAGGAGATTTGCTTGCCCTTTCGGGCTGGTATTTAGTTCTTTTTTCATGTTGTCGTCAGTTACTTAGTTTACTGGAAGCATAGGTTCCGATCATGATAATGGATAGCATTGGGTTTTATGAGTTTTATTATAGCAGTGGGCAATTGTACAAGGTTATTTTCGGCTATTTTATATGAAAGTGTACTGTCTCTTTAAGAAACTTAACTTTAGAATTGGGGGTTGACCATCGTAGTATAGCATTGTCAGGACACTCTGGTAAGGTTCCCAGGGTGTTTTTAAACATTTATGGGGTTTATAATCGCAGTGGGCAAGGGTACAAGGTTATTTTCGGCCATTTTATATGAAAGTGTACTGTCTCTTTAAGAAATCCAACTTTTGAATTGGGGGCTGGAAACTGCAGTATAGCATTGTCAGGACACTCTGGTAAGGTTCCCAGGGTGTTTTTAAATATTTATGGGGTTTATAATCATAGTGGGTAATTGTACAGGGTTATTTTCGGCCATTTTATATGAAAGTGCACTGTCTCTTTAAGAAATTCAACTTTTGAATTGGGGGCTGGAAACTGCAGTATAACACTGTCAAGACACCCCAAGAAGGTCCCCAGGATGATTTTAATAATTTTTAATAGTTGGTAATAAATATATTTTTAAAAAAAAAAAAAAAAAAAAAAAAAAAACTTATTTATTTTTTTACAAATAGGAAGTTTTTACTAAGAATTGTGATTTTAAGAATCCATGTAGGGATTTTTTAGTGCACAATGCTGTTTCCAGGGGAAATAAGAGGTTAATTGGTTAAGAATGTATTATATGGAGTTTTTCAATGAAAGGGTTAATTGATTACAACACGTGGTCTAAATTTTGTAAAATACCACCCCTTTATAAAGCTGTCATTGTAACATTCCCCGTTACCCCACCTGATGAAGACGGCTTAGACCGTTGAAACGCGTTGTGGCAGTGGTATTGGAGGAAGAATAAAAGTCGGTTGACATCTACTAAATTGTCCAGTATTCCTTTGGCGCTCCCTGAGACCGCTGCACCATTGTTTATTTGTGAGATATCTCCATGCGGAGCTAAAGCGGCAGGAGCGGCCTGGTCTATTTGGATGTTTGAGAACCTGCGGTATCCAACCACCGGGTTAAACTACTGAGGACCTGCGGTGACGTGGTATCTGGTCCAGCAGGATCGTGTGACCACTTGAGGAGCACGGAGTTGCGAGGCAAACACCGACAGGACGGTACTACAAATAGAGGTGACCCGGAGCCTCATTAATTACACGCTTAATCTTGGTTGTGTAGACGTACACAACCTTCACAGGTGAGTGTACTGGCACTTTTTAAATTAAGCAAATAGCCCTGTGAGTCTACACATGCGCCCTTTCTTTTCTTTTCACATTTAAATTGTTAGTGGGATTTTTCCTAAATTTTGGCAGCTGTTGGACTCACTTCATACCCTATAACTGTATAGCAGACCCTCTCCTTTCTAATGGGAACATGTTGTTACTTTGGCCCAGCTCTATATGTCTTTAAATTGTTAGTGAGGTTTTTCCTAAATTTTGGCAGCCTTTGGATTTACTGCATACCCTATAACTGGATAGCAGACCCTCTCCTTTCTAATGGGAAAATGTCGTTACTGTGGCCCAGCTCTATGTGTGTTTAAATTGTTAGTGGGGTTTTTCCTAAATTTTGGCAGCCCTTGCAGTCACAGCATGGGCATTTCCACGATAGGAGACCCACTCCTTTATAATGGGAACATTTTTTTTACTGAGACCCTCCTCTATGTCTTTTCAATGGCGTATTGGGTTGCGTCCAAATTTTTCGCAGCCATTGCAGTCACTGCATACACAATAACAGTATAGGAGACCCACTCTTTAATAATGGGAACAGCAAAGCATATCCGACTGCTGGCCCTTTAAGAATAGTAAGGCTGTAAAAATAGTGTTTGTGACTTTTACAATCCCTCCATCATAAATGAAACAGGATGTGTCTGATGATGTTTCACACACAACATGGCCAGATAAGGTTGTAAAATGTTAAAATGACACTGCACCATTGAGTTCCAACACGTGGTGACATCACAGACCAGTCGGTGAGCTGGAAGCTGCAAACGCTGCTGAAGCACGGAAAGTGCAGCAGAAGCCGTAGGTGACTTTCAAAAATGGGCACAAGTGGAGTACTTTCACAGGCAGATCTTAGTAGGTTTTGAGAAAGCGCTGAACCACTATGTTGAGCACATGGGCCAGGGATGGTAAATGTGTGATGTTGCCTAACTTCAGAGCCGTCACCAGGTTCCAGACATTTTCACACAAGACCATGCCTGGCTGTAGGTTCTTCGGTGACAGCCACAGATCTGCCTGCTCTGCTCTGTTACCACTGTCAACAACTTTTCAGAGGTGTGCAGTTTGTCTCCTAAGCATATTAGCTTCAGCAGTGCCTGTTGCCACTTGGCCGAGGCAGTACTGCTGTGCTTCCAGATTCCAATTTATGTAGTCATTTTGGAGATGGAGGCTAAGGAGGAGGAGGTGAAGAAGCTGTAGAATGGGGGGCAACACTGATTGACTCAGGGCCCACAAACCTCAGCATAGGGAGGTAGTGTTCCGTCCCAGTGTCCGACTGTGTCCCGGCTTCCACTATATTAACCCAGTGTGCCATCAGCAAGATGTACTGTTCCTTCCCAGAAGCACTTGTCCACATGTCCGTGGTTAGGTGGACCTTTCCAGTAACTGCGTTGTTGAGGGCACGGCTAATGTTCTGGGACACGTGCTTGTATATTGCGGGTACGGCACCCCAGGAGAAATAGTGGTGGTTGGGGGCTGAGTACAGAGGTATGAGGTTGCGGAAAGATTCCGTCTCCATGAGCCTAAAAGGCAACATTTCAAGTGCAAGCATTTGAGAAATGTATGAATGTAGTAGTGTGGCCTGTGGGGCATTGGCTGCGTATTTGCACTTGCGTTCACAGGACAAGGGTAGAGACAACTGAATGCTGCACTGAGACAAGGATGTGAATGCTGAAGGTGATGGTTGCACGTGTGCAACTACAGGTGCAGGGCGGGAGTCATCTTCACCTGCGCCATGAACAGAATATTGGTGCGCACGTACAACAGCGGAACAGGCAGTGGTGTCACCCGCAAACACTGTTTCTAAACCCTGGCATTCTGCCCAACTAGTTGGGTGCTTTGCTGTCATGTGCCTGAACAAAACTGGTGGTGGTCAGGCTGGTAGTTTTGCTGCCCTTGCTGATACTGGCATAGCAGAGCGTGCAAATTGCCTTTTTAGGGTTATCTGTAAAGTCTTAAAAAAAGGTCCAGACTCTGGAAGACCTAACAGTTGGATTGGCAATTTCCCTCATGTTGATGCTCTGGGAAACAGTTGCCCGTCTTGTGTCTGTGGCCACCTCACTGATTGTTCCGGCCTGTTGTGGTGCTATGCCTCTCTCTGCCTGTGTGCTGCTGTCCTCGATATGCATGTCACCTTGCCAGATTGGGTCAGTGACTTCATTTTCCACCACCTCTTCTTCCACGTACACACATTGGGCCTCCTCCTGACTTGGTTGCAATTGTGTCTCATCATAATCATCCACCTCTTGCAACAGTTTCCCACTATCACTGTCATGTGACTGTGGCTGCTCAAATATTTGGGTATCGCTGCATGCAATCTCCTCTTACTCCACTTGAAGCGGGCCGGGCGAGAGGTCTGAATCTATAAATGGAAAAGTGAACAGCTCTTCGGAGAATCCAAGTGTGGGATCAGTTGTCTTGGGGCATTCGGCTTGGTGGGAAGAAGGAGGATCAGGGTGAGGAATATGTGGTCCAGACTCAAGGCTACTGAGACTGGAACATGTGGAAGACAGGGTGGTGGTGGTGGCAAACTAACTGGAAGCATTATCTGCTATCCAATCACAACCTTTTCACACTGATCTGGTTTTAATAGTGGTGTTCTACGGCGCCCTAGTAATTGGGACAGGAAGGTCGTTCAACATGATGTAGGTGTTTGTTGTGCTAACTCAGCAGGCACAGTTTAATCTTGCCCACAGCCTCGGCTTCTGCGTGCACCATCAGCATCACGTCCACTTCCCCGTCCCTTGCCACGGGCCTTGCCCTTTTTAAATGCAGTGTAATATTTGGCTCCCTCCACAAAATGACTGTATTATTACCGCAGTAATATGGGATCACGTGTGACGACCACGATTTTAGCCAGTGGCCTTGTAGTATACTATTGGTCAGTGACCAAGTGTGAATAGGTTCAACAAAACACAGCTGGCTGACTTTAAATGGAGGATAATATTTGGCACGCTCCAAAAAATGTCAATTATTACCGCAGTAATATGGGATCACGTATGATGACCATGGTTTTAGAAAGTGTCCTATTAGTATGGTATTGGTCAACGACCAAGTGTGAATAGGTTTGAACAACACACAACTGACAGACTTTAAATGGAGTAGAATATTTGACACGCTCCCAAAAAATTCTGTATTATTACTGCAATAATATGGGATCACGTCTGATGACCATAGTTTTAGGAAGTGGACTATTAGCATGAAATTGGTCATCGACCAAGTGTGAATAGGTTGAACAACACACAACTGCAAAACTTTAAATGGAGTATAATATTTGACACGCTCCCAAAACTGTGAGGATTATTACGGCAATAATATGGGATCACATCTGATGACCACGGTTTTAGGAAGTCGCCTTTTAGATGTGGTATTGGTCAGTGACCAAGTGTGAATAGGTTCAGCAAAACACAACTGGCTGACTTTAAATGGAGCGTAATATTTGGCACGCTCCACAAAATGTCTGTATTACCGCAGTAATATGGGATCACATTTGTTGATGGAAACGTTTCTCTGCTTCCACAATACAGCAATGAAAATAAAATAAAAAAATCTAGCTGTATTCTGCTAACAAGCAAATGGAGCAGTAAAATTTTTCACTGTATTGCTTTTTAAGCAAATAATCAGGATTAAGAGCAAAAAAAAATAGCTCTGATATGTAGGGCTATGGATATCTGTAACAGCAGAAGCAGACAGAATGTGCAGTGGACCCTATTGTGCTGTATACACTGTCCACAAACCCTGCCTAACTCCTGCTATAACCAGTAATATATGCAGCAGGATTAGTCCTCAGAAGGACTGTTAGTTCAGATGGATATATATATCTTGCTATGGAATACCTATTTCTAACTATTAAACTGCCAATTTTGTCCCTCACTCAGCAGCACCTCTCCCTACTCTGATTGTCTGAAGGGTAGACTGTGACGAGCATAGAGTCACCAGGTGTTTTATAGACCCAATAACTCTATGCAGCCAGACAATCACTGTAATGCCACAACCAACATGGCTACGGCATTACAATGAGTGGCAGGCAATTCCTGCATGTTCATTGGCTCTTTAAAAAGCAGCAAACATGAAGGGCCCCGAGCTCCCATCCGAGCATCCCGGAAATACTCACCGAGTGCCAAGCATGTAGAGCAGTGAGATGCTTGGGCAAGGAATGAGCAGTGATGAGCACGCTCGCTCATCACTAATCTCTACTACAGTAGTATGTCACTTAAAAGGTTCAGTTTCTTTACATCCTGATTTTTTGGCAGGGCAGGCTCTCATCCTTGAGTGACAGTTCTGGTGAGTATTCTGGGCAAATCTCCATGTAAACCAGCTGTACAGATGAAAAGATAAAAGTTCTCATTGCATGAGAATGACAGCAGAGAGAAACAGCAAGCAAACTTGCTTATGTTATGCTGTCTAACAAAAGCAATTTCATAACTTGAGAATAACCCTTTAAAGGGAACCTGTCCATTGAACATGCAGTTTGATCTGTGGACAGCGAAATATAAATTAAAAATAAACTTAGCAGAATGATATATAGGTCTGTGATAAAGTATTCAGTATAACATGTTACGTATTCACTGAAATCTCTGGTGTTTGCATGCATGAGTTCAGTGGGTGGTCTAACTCAGTCATTGACATTGTTACAGTATCTCTGCATGCACAGTCATTCAGGGATTGCCAAGGCAAAAGCAAGTCCCGGCACTCATGTGTTTAAAAGTTGATTCATTTATTCCACATTTCAAAAGACAAAATGTTTCTGCCGCTCATGGGTTTTTGTCAACTGACAAAAGCCCATGAGGGGCTAAAACATTTTATCTTTCGAGATGTGGAATAATTGAATCAGCTTTTAAACACGAGTGCCGGGACTTGCCTTTTCCTTGGAATACTATTTTTTCCACGTGCACCACCATTCAAACATGTAGTGCCGACTATTGTCTTTTATTCAGGGATTGCCCACTAGACTCATGTGTATATATACACCAGGGATTTCCATTAATAAAATGCAAGTTTTGCTGAAACTTTTCCCACAAAAAATATATATAAATCTGATCAAATCGTCCTGCTCTATAACATCCTGCCTGCAGATAAGAAAACATTTTCAATATATCAGGTTCCTTTTAATGAATGTGAATGCACTTTCTACTCTCACTCACATACTGTATGATATCTGGGACAAAAATATGTATTTTCAAACTTCTTGGGCTAGACATTACATAGTGTCAAAGTTAGTATGTATATTAAAACCTTGTGTCTATATTTTGTATGGTTATAACACGCATAAAAAAAAATAACTTGTCATATTTCCATATGTTGTTTTTCAAAAATGAATGCACAGATGCACATAAATATGCAAAGATGCTTTGTGTTAACTTTGTATCTGTAGCTGATGATTATCTCAACTTTACATGTCTCCTTATATATTAAATGAGGTGCATTGTTCCATGAAAAACGAGCAAGACTGTATATACTCACTATCAAGCGTTAGATGGCATCTGTTGTTCAGAATTCACAGTGATCTTCACAGTGAATATGTAATGTTTGGAGCTGTGTCAATTTAATCCAGACAATTAGCAGTTTCGGTTTAATAAAACAATAGTGTTTAGCACTTGTCTATTTATATAAATATTTCACCATGTTACTGTTACATTCTATTTAGGTGAAACAAACTCTGCTAAACTATATATTGCTGTTTCTCTGCAGAGATAATACAATGTATTTTTCAAACAATATTACAATATTATAAATTGCTTACTGTAAAATGGCCTGAACAAAACATGTACAGTAAAAAATAGCTCAACGAAGCAAAGTGTCAAATATTCTAAAATGTTTATTTTTATTAAACTTAACTTTGAGCGATTTGCAATATATCTCCTTAATGCCTTTGATTACATAAACCATTCACAGTAGATTTGCAAAATGGAATTAAAAGAACGTTAACCCCTTCACAACCTTGTGATTTTCCTTTTTTTTTCGCTTTTTGCTCCACTTTTTCCCAGAACAATAACTTTTTTATTTTTCTGCCAATATAGCCATATGAGGGCTTGGTTTTTGTAGAACAAATTTTTATTTTGAATGACACCATTGATTTTACCATACAGTGTTCTGGAAAACCAGAAAAAAAATCCAATTGTGATGAAGTTGCAAAAAAAGTGCAATTCTGAAATTTCTTTTTTTTTTTTAATTACCGTGTTCATTAAATGCTAAAATTGACTTGCAATTATGATTCTCCATGTCATTACGAGTTCGCAGATACCAAACATGTAGAGGTTTTTTTTTATTTAAGTGGTGAAAAAAATCCAAAGTTTGTAAAAAAAAAAGGTCGCAATTTTCTGAGATACCTAGCGTCTCCATTTTTCAGGCTCTGGGCCTAGGTGAGGGCTTATTTTTTGCGTGCTGAGCTGTCATTTTTATTGATACCATATTGGGGTAAATGCAGTGTTTTGATCCCCTCTTATTGCATTTTATTGCAATGTTGTGGTGACCAAGAAAACTTAATTATGGCGCTTACCAATCGGATTAATTATTTTTATATTTTGTTAGATCGGGCATTTCTGAATACAGTGATACAAAATATCTGTATTTTTTATTGTTTTATTTTGAATGGGGCAAAAGGGGGGTGATTTCAACTTTTATATTTTTTTATATTTTTAAACATTTTTTTTCTACTTTTTACTTACTTTAATAATTCCCTCAGGAGACTTGAAGCTGTGATCATCCAAACGATTGTGCTACACAAAGCAGGGCTCAAGCCCTGCTATGTGTAGAAAAAATAATCATCTGCTATGGGGGTCGATGTTCATAGGAGATCTGCAATGTCAAGCTTGGGGGTCTTCTGCAGACCCCCGGTTGTCATTACCAACCCATTGGCACCCTGCGATTATGTGACAGGGGTGCCAATGTGCAGGGTTTGTGACTCGCTTCCTGTAAGCGTGAGTTAAATGCACAAATTGACAGCGGCATTCAACATGTTAAAAGTCGCGGGTGGATCTCGATTCCACGCACGGCTGTTAGGGAAAAATGACAGCTGATCAAATCAACTGTCATGTGCCGGAAAAGATGCGGGCTCAGCGCGGAGCTGCCATCAAATGCCGGGACATGACCGATGATATATTTATATGTCATAGGTCCTGAAGGGGTTACATTATATTTTGCTTAAAAAATGTCTGGCTGCAATAATGCAGCGGATGCTCTGATTCATGCTGTCTGTGGTTTGGATAGCATGAATCAGCTGACAGGTTCCCTTTAGAAACTTGTAAAGCTCCATATTTCTGGCCAGGAGCCGCCAATTACACTTTAAAAATAAAAGGTTATTCGTACATAGAGCCAAAATTTATTAAACTTAGCATGTAAAGTACAAAGCTAGAGATTTGAAATAAAGCTTGTAAAATTACGCTTGGATTACTGGTCTGCCACTAATATCTGTTTACACCTCGCTAAATTATGCACTATGCAAACATAATGAATATCAAAATGCCCTTTATTCCTTTTCTCTATTTTCAGTTCATTCTCTTATTAATGCAATATTTTCAAATTTGATTTTAAATGTCCCTAATTTTACAGTGTACATTCAAAAGTTACAACAATTTATTTTTGGAAAAATATTATTCATTAGAGATCAGTGAATCCACCTAAACTCGATTTCAGCAGATTGCTTGAATTCGGAGGGAAATTTGATTCACTAACAACATAAAAAGAGTATAACAGTAAGAGCATCTTATAAAAGTACCTTGCCGCTCACCTGTCCCACCATCACCGCTGCTTCTCCTCGAGGTCTCTTCTTTTCATCTTCCTCTTCTTTTCGACATCCTGTTCAACTTTCTTCACTCTGAGCTGAGGCTTCCAGCACCAATAAGGCCTCAGACGTTGCATCACATGTTGTACCATCAAGTAAGACATTTTAATCTGTGCTGTGATGTCATGTCATCACGATGTGAGCTGAGACATCTAATGCCTTATTGTCACCAGAAGCTTTGGTGCAGAGTGAAGAGGGCCAAAGAGGATAATAGAGAAAGAAGAGAAAGACCGACAGCTGATGCCGGACCAGAAGGAAAAACGGTCAGCGGTAAACAAATTGCACATCTCTAGTATTTATTATTTAGTATTTTTTTAAACATTTATCAAGCTATTTTTGCATATCCAAAATATAATTGCCACATGTTGGTATGGGGTTATAATAACTTTGTTACAATCTTTATAGTAAATCTCTGCTATTAAGCATACTTTATGTGGCTCTTCTAGAAAATAAGTTATTTAAAAATAAAAGAAAAAAAAACTCACACAGTTCTAAATAGTGAAATCCAGAGGGGGTCGATTTTATAAAAAAATAATTAACATTTAAAAATGTAGTAAGTAACCTGGGAAATTATAGTGTACTGGAATCTGGTAATATAATATTCCACATAACTAAAGAAAAGCTCACTACGTGGGACAACATCCTCAGTTTTAATGATGAATCAGCTCTGCCTGAGGATATTTGGGCTTACTAATCTTGAAAAGTAGCTGCCGCCACATAAAACATTATAATAGGTAGTCCTGCAGTTTGAAGAAGTATGGAAGAACAGTTTTAGAAATGTAAGTCTCCAAGGAAGAATTGCTGCTTTTCATTCTCATTAACTGTTTGCCAAAAGGTGAGCATTGTGGTTTCCAGCAACTTGACAAGTTAATATTAGTTTTTTATGCAAGAGAATACGCAGGATGTATACCAGAAAAATACAATTTTTATATTGTTTAACCGTAAACCTACTTGCCTACTTGATTTATTATAACTGGTTAAAAATCATTTTTTAAGTTATTGCTGGCACTCCAGCAATCTCCACCAGTATCTCACTTGTCCACCACTGCCATACAGTTGTACATGACAGCTGCAGCCAAATAATTCCTGACCTCAACAATCTTGCATTTAACATGCAGGCATACAACGTAAGAGAGTGGCAGTGCTAGAACAGTTGGGGGAACTTGGATAGTAAAATAGCATTTTTCATTTTATGGCGCTCCTTGATTTTAGTATATTTTCATGTACTGGATAATCACTTTAAAGGGAACTTGTGATGAGGATGTTATGTCTCCTACGAATGTAATACAGTGACGAGCAAAAGGTTAACAATGTTTTGAACTTTTGATTTCAGGCTCCATATCTCACCATCCACTATTGCTTCGAACCTGAGACTAACATCATTTTATAGACAATCATCTTTGCTTTCTCATACATAAATTTGATTTGCAACTATTTAGCATATGATTAGTTATGCAGATTTTTGTTGTGTCACAGCATTGTTTCTCTTTTGCTCCTGGTGGTGGAAAAATCTTTTTCTTTCTGTATACTACAAATTACAATCTCTTCTCACATTCCCCAATAGCTCAGTGTGTTATTAGATTATTATTTATATTAGATCTTGATTAATAGTTATTATTTGATTCCAAAGCGAAAGATCACTGGTTCAAATCGAGGAGCAGCCATGAAGAAAATTTCCAAAAGAAAAAAGAAACCACATCATTCAGCTCATTGATAGCAGGCAAAATATCAGAGTCAACAAGCTGGCTCATCACAAGGTCCATTAGTTCTGGCGCGACAAACATGGCAGTGGAGGTGGCTCGTATGTTTTGTAATAGTGAGATCACAGATGTCCATGCAAGAACCATGCGACACACATTACACAAGTCTGGAATGGTGGCCCAAAACAAGGTGAGCAAGTCTCGACTTCAATATTGTCATAACAAGCATAAGCTCAAGTTTGCAAAAAATTACGAAAAGTAGACAGTAGAAGATTTGGAACGATGAGATGAAAATCAATACTCTAGGTTCTGATGGGTGTAAATGGATCTGGAACAAACAAGGGGAAAAGGGACTAATGGATCAAGAAATTGAAGGAACTGCCAAGCTCAGTGGAGTAAGCTTGATGATATGGGGTTGCTTCACAGCCAAAGGTGGTGGTCTCAGTGCTGAGCTATATGTGAGTATCCTACAAGACGAGTTACTTCGTACACTCGAGTACTATGGGTATGAAAAGGACAACATAGTGTTTCAGCAGGACAATGACCCAATCGAACACTTGTTGGTAGAGTTGAAGAAAAAGCTGTATACAAAGCCAAGTAAGTCGACTAGTATGCACCAACTTTGGGAACGTGTAGAAGAGACCTGGGATCAGATTTCAGTCGAGACATGCTTGAATCTGATCGAGAGCATGCCCAAAATGATTTAGTCAGTGTTGAAGGTCAAGGTAGATTTACAAAAAACTAACAAAATAATAAAAATTAAAATGTAATTTTTTAGGAGAAAAACAGTAACAATGCAGTGACATGACAAGAATCTGCATAACTACTCATATGCAAAATAGTTGCAAGTCAAATTTATGTATGAATGTCAAGCCAGGTGTGGGAAAGACTTAGTGCAACACAGAGGGAAGAGGGAAAGGGAGCCCATACACTAGGGAAAGGGGGAAGTGGAGACCTCCTAGTCTGGTCTAGTGTCACCCTGTCTCAACTACTGTCCCAATATTGCCTCTTCAGCAATCGCTGCATGCGTGCCTCGCCCTGTCTTTCCCTGGAGTATGGCTAAGGCTGGGGATGGGAGGAGATGAGCACTAGTCGATCTCCACTAAACTCTATAGACAACAAGGGTAGACAAACGGGGAGAATGCTTAGCTTTAGATGACTCCAGACAAAAGCAAACTCGGCCTCAAGCTCCAGAGAGGACAAAGTACTGCTCTTGCTAAGCCTTCACAAGTAGAAATGAATATAGCTAGCACCTCCCTCTCAGACACACCAGGTATATATAAACTCAGGTCAGGGAGCTAATTACCAGAGGGAGGTAGCCACTAGGTCCTAGAGACAGCCTCTCATCTAAGAATATGTCTGTAATGCCAAACGTAGAGATCTCCTGCAACCAACTGCAGGGCGACTGTCTGTTACCTCCGATACACCCGTGACAATGAGATATCCAAGATGATAGTCTATAAAATTATGGTATTCTCAGGTTCGAAGGAGTAGTGGATAGTGAGATTATGGAGCCTGAAAGTCAAAAGTTCAAAACATTGTTACCGTTTTGCTTGTCAATGTTTATGTATGATTGCTTTCATGCTGATTAAATCCATACCTTGATTGTAGATATCCATTTTGGGATTTCTGAGAAATCCAGCATTGAAATTATATGCAAATGGACAGAAATTGCTTTTGTTTTTTTTTACATTGTACTTGCAGCACTCCTGCCCACCCACCCTGTTATCCACCCACAGCCAGCCTCCTGTGTCTGACTGTTAAGTCACTTTTGTTTCAGTAATCCTTCATTTAAACATAAGAGGCAGGCAATGGAAGGCAGTAGGGAGGATGAGCAGAAGAGGGTCGCTCATTTAAACATGATTTAATTTACTCTGGATTTCTCAGCAACTGCAAAATGGATTTTTACTATCAAAGTGTTATGCTCCTGGGTTCGAAATCTTGAGCTTGTGTTTTGTGGTCGGCTTCTCTGTCTGCTGAGTCATAGTGGACACACTTTTTCTCCAGGTGTTTATGTTCTGTTATTCTGGCTGCAGTCTGGTTAGCATAACACAGGTGCTTTCATTTGTCTGCCCTGTCACCTTTTGGGTGTGGCTTTATAATCTGTCCCCCTGCTAGCATTTCCTGCTGGTAATAGTTTCTTGTGGATGTTCAGTTATTCTGCTATAGCTTAAAGCCAGTCAGTGAAATTCTAGTGTTTATCACCTTGCTGTTAATGTTCTTTACTTTGCACATACCTTCTGTTTCTTTTTAGGAAGTAGGCAACATATAATCTAACAGTATGTGCTTTATACTTTTTTTCGTATCTCGTGGTTTTCTTTACTCACTCTAGTATCTTTCCTTTTTTCTGCACACTTTCCCTTTTGTATTTAACTTACACTCTGCACCTCCCTCAGGTTCTTTAGGAGGAGCGTGAATCGCTTTCAGGCAGTTTAGATCCGAGTTGCCATCTTCTAGTCTGGGTCAGTTACAGTTTTAAGTTTAACTATTTTCCTGAGTAAGTTGTTAGACAATCATAACATAAAAATATATTGATCAAAAATAGTTCACTAAGTACCCTATATTTCATATGCAACTTTGCTTTTCATTTATATATAATGATGGTAGGGTATGTGATATATTTTTTGTCTTTTGTAAGTTTTGTATCTTTTGCTAGTGTGAACATGCTCTTATTTCTTGCATGTGTACCATCTTAGACCTCAGTTCACATTGCTTGGTTTTTTGTCTTGTTTGCATTCTGTGCAAATTAGGGGTGTGGCATCCCCCTTGTTGAGCTGGTCAGTATATATGTAGCTTACCACGGGCTTAGGTGGTCTGATTTTGGGACCCGGTTCTATTTGTCTTCCCTTGTATAAGCATTACTTCAACTTTGATATACAGTAAGGTTTTTAATATAGACAGTGTAGGACCATCCCAATTAGGGTCACCTTGTCGCTGGTGAGACGGCTTGTATACTTTTTTTGATTAAAAATAGTTCACTAAGTACCCTATATTTCATATGCAACTTTGTTTTACATTTATATATAATGATCGTAGGGTATGTGATATATTTTTGGTCTTTTTTGTAGGTTTTGTATCTTTTTGTTAGTGTGAACATGCTCTTATTTCTTGCATGTGTACCATCTTAGACCTCAGTTCACATTACTTGTTTTTTTGTCTTGTTTGCATTTTGTGCAAATTAGGGGTGTGGCATCCCCCTTGTTGAGCTGGTCAGTATATATGTAGCTTTCCACGGGCTTAGGTGGTCTGATTTTGGGACCCTGTTCTATTTGTCTACCCTTTCATTTGCATTACTTCAACTTTGATATACAGTAAGGTTTTTAATATAGACAGTGTTGGACCGTCCCAATTAGGGTCACCTTGTCGCTGGTGGGACGGCTTGTATACTTTTTTTGATCAAAAATAGTTCACTAAGTACCCTATATTTCATATTCAACTTTGCTTTGCATTTATAGATAATGATGGTAGGGTATGTGATATATTTTTTGTCTGTTTTGTAGGTTTTGTATCTTTTTGCTAGTGTGAACATGCTCTTATTTCTTGCATGTGTACCATCTTAGACCTCAGTTCACATTGCTTGGTTTTTAATCATAACATAAGGTATGAATTTAATCAGCATAAAAGTGCTTGTATGCATGACATGAGTTTGAGGTTTACAATCCTCTTTAATGCTAGAATCCCAATTTAATTTTACTTTGCTCATATCATTTTCATCTCTACAAAATGTTTGCCAAATCTCTGAAAGTTTTTGGAAACAAGAGATTGCTGTTGACAGCTATATTACTTTTCCTTTGTACACATCTTAAAGGGAACCTGTCATGTAAAATTTCGCTATTAACCAGATGATAAGGGGTTAATGTGCTGGTTAATAGCATTTTGATACTGTGCATTGCCTACACTGAGAACCTTGCTGCCGGGAGAAAATTAGCCTTATCCCACCATGAATGATCAGTGTTCATTAGTGACAAGTGAGCGTGCTCGGCACTGCTTGGTACTTGATCGAGCATAGGGGTGCTCGGGCACGCTCAGTATTCGATTGAGTATCCCTGGTGCTGGAGCGCCATGCTTGGGTCCCCCACCCCATATATTTCACATCTTTTTTTCAGCCACTAAATATACAGGGATTGAGTCAATGTTCCACCCCTCAGTGTGTCTGGGATGCAGTTACTGACAGCTCAGTCGTCCAATCTGGTACAGGGGCAAGCTGAAGCTGTCAGCGTGTTGATTGACAGCTTGGCTATCCAATTTGGGATTGGGAGGCGCTAGCTATTTCCAGGTGTTCATTATTCCAGGTTACCGCCAGGCTACTTAACTGGGCTGTTTGTCCCAGACCTCTGCCAGACGTACATTCAGCTTGTGTGAGGTTTGTTTCTCTGTGCCTAGTGTTCTGTGTATTGACCTTGGACCTTGTTCTGACCATCCGTCTGTTTAACCCCTTTTGCTCTGATCCGCTATCCTCCTGGTATTCTGACCTATGAAACGTTGGCTCTTCCCTCTGTTTATGTTGTACCCTCCTGACTTTGACTTCGGACTCCTTAACTCTCCCGTCTTACGGCTTGGCCGTGAAAAGTGACTCAGCATCACAGATTGCCTGTCAATCACGGTAATGCCGTAGCCATGTTGGCTACTGGCATTACTGTGATTGGCAGTTAGCATCACATCATCGGTTCTATATAAGACCCGACGATGCAACGCTCTCTACACTGTACCCCGGAAACAGAGTAAGGATAGGTGCTGGAGAAGGAAAACTGTACATTACAGGCCTACAGTTGTGCTCAAAAGTTTACATACTCCGGCACAATTTCTCCTTTCTTGGCCTTGTCTCAGAGAATATGAATGATAACAAAACAACTTTTTCTCCACTCATGGTTATTGGTTGGGTGAAGTCATTTATTGTCAAACTATTGTGTTTTCTCTTTTTAAATCTTATTGACAACCAAAAACAGCCAAATGACCCTGATCAAAACTTTACATACCCCAGTTCTTAACACCGTGTATTGTCCTCTCTAACATCAATGACAGCTTGAAGTCTTTTGTGGCAGTTGTGGATGAGGTTCATTATTAGAGATGAGCGTTGTTCTACTCAAACTGTTCGCCAATCTCAAATTTGAGCTGTTTTGGGCGGTGTTCGAGCCGTTCGGCGAACACGAACAATTTGAGAAAAATTCGGCTGTTCGAGGTTATGTTCGATAACTGTTCGTGCACCAAAATCATAACTGGATTTTTTTCTCAGTAATGATGAAAATTAATGTTAATACGCAGTTTGAGTGTACAGCGGGGTGGGGGGAGGGGCAGGGGATGGATCTCTGCAGGAACAATGAAGATCTCCATTTTTTTTTCTCTTTCTCGCATTTGCAGTGGGGAGGTGCAATCTGTCAGCCTATCAGCAGCGCACACACGGAGCGAAGTGCTTTTTTTCACACAAGCAAGGGCATGTGTCATTGGCAGTGTATGTCACATGTCCTTGCCCTATAAGACCAAGCCATTTTCCCCGTCGCCAAGATTTTCTCACTGCTGCAGCTGCGTGTTAGACGGCACCGCTATTGCTGTGTGCGCTATACCTTGTTAATTTCAAGCCAATTTTCGCACAAATCTACAGATAGCTTGGGAGAAGGGAATAGTTGTGATTGCAGTCCTTTTAAGGACTAGGTTACAGCATTTCCTACGACTTTTATCAGGCAGGTCTGTGCTCTTAAATAGATAGATTGTGGGAGTAAAGACTAATTGTAATTGGAGTCCTTTTCAGGACTAGGTTACATCAGTTCCTATCAGTTTTTGCCAGGCAGGTCTGTGCCAGTGCTGTGCAAGTTTTTTTCACAGCATTTGGCTGAATCTAGCAAAGCTAATCCTTTTTGGCCTATTGCAGAGTGTGTTAGTCAGTGGAGTAGCCTATCTGTGTTGCAAGATATACCACCTGTGTATAGAATACCAATTTTTTACTGCACCTAGTGAAGTAAAATCTTTTGGGCATAGCATCATTCTATTAGTCCATCTATACTGACCTCCATCAGGTTGCAAATTGAATATAATTTTTTTTTGCATCTAGCTCTGAAAAAATATTGGGCTTCTAGCTGTGTGTGGGACTTGTTGTATTAGTCCATCTATACTGACCTCCATCAGGTTGCAAATTGAATATAATTTTTTTTTGCATCTAGCTCTGAAAAAATATTGGGCTTCTATCTGTGTGTGGGACTTGTTCTATTAATCCATCTATACAGACCTCCATCAGGTTGCAAACTGAATATATTTTTTTCTGCATCTACCTCTGAAAAAATATTGGGCTTCTAGCTGTGTGTGGGACTTGTTCTATTAATCCATCTATACAGACCTCCATCAGGTTGCAAACTGAATATATTTTTTTCTGCATCTACCTCTGAAAAAATATTGGGCTTTTAGCTGTGTGTGGGACTTGTTGTATTAGTCCATCTATACTGACCTCCATCAGGTTGCAAACTGAATATATTTTTTTCTGCATCTACCTCTGAAAAAATATTGGGCTTCTAGCTGTGTGTGGTACTTGTTCTATTAATCCATCTATACAGACCTCCATCAGGTTGCAAACTGAATATATTTTTTTCTGCATCTACCTCTGAAAAAATATTTGGCCTTCTAGCAGTGTGTGGGACTTTCTCTATTAGTCCATCTATACTGACCTCCATCAGGTTGCAAACTGAATATAATTTTTTTCTGCATCTAGCTCTGAAAAAATATTTGGCCTTCTAGCAGTGTGTGGGACTTTCTCTATTAGTCCATCTATACTGACCTCCATCAGGTTGCAAATTAAAAATAATTTTTATCTGCATCTACAGTACCTCTGAAAAAATATTTGGGCTTCTAGCTGTGTGTAGGACTTGTTCTATTAGTCCATCTATACTGACCTCCATCAGGTTGCAAATTGAATATAATTTTTATCTGCATCTAGCTCTGAAAAAATATTTGGCCTTCTAGCAGTGTGTGGGACTTTCTCTATTAGTCCATCTATACTGACCTCCATCAGGTTGCAAATTGAATATAATTTTTATCTGCATCTAGCTCTGAAAAAATATTTGGCCTTCTAGCAGTGTGTGGGACTTTCTCTATTAGTCCATCTATACTGACCTCCATCAGGTTGCAAATTAAAAATAATTTTTATCTGCATCTACCTCTGAAAAAATATTGGGCTTCTAGCTTTGTGTGGGACTTGTTGTATTAGTCCATCTATACTGACCTCCATCAGGTTGCAAATTAAAAATAATTTTTATCTGCATCTACAGTACCTCTGAAAAAATATTTGGGCTTCTAGCTGTGTGTGGGACTTGTTCTATTAGTCCATCTATACTGACCTCCATCAGGTTGCAAATTGAATATAATTTTTATCTGCATCTAGCTCTGAAAAAATATTTGGCCTTCTAGCAGTGTGTGGGACTTTCTCTATTAGTCCATCTATACGGACCTCCATCAGGTTGCAAATTAAAAATAATTTTTATCTGCATCTACCTCTGAAAAAATATTTGGGCTTCTAGCTGTGTGTGGGACTTGTTCTATTAATCCATCTATACAGACCTCCATCAGGTTGCAAACTGAATATAATTTTTTTCTGCATCTAGCTCTGAAAAAATATTTGGCCTTCTAGCAGTGTGTGGGACTTGTTCTATTAGTCCATCTATACTGACCTCCATCAGGTTGCAAATTCAAAATAATTTTTTGTCTGCATCAAGCTCTGAAAAAGTATTTGGCCTTCTAGCAGTGTGTGGGACTTTCTCTATTAGTCCATCTATACTGACCTCCATCAGGTTGCAAACTGAATATATTTTTTTTCTGCATCTACCTCTGAAAAAATATTGGGCTTGTAGCTGTGTGTGGGACTTGTTCTATTAATCCATCTATACAGACCTCCATCAGGTTGCAAACTGAATAAAAAAATTTTCTGCATCTACCTCTGAAAAAATATTTGGGCTTCTAGCTGTGTGTGGGACTTGTTCTATTAGTCCATCTATACTGACCTCCATCAGGTTGCAAATTTAATATAATTTTTTTCTGCATCTAACCCAGCCAATAGTTTTGGCCTAATACCACAGTTTGGCCACTCAGCTCTGCTCGGTTCCCATCCATTGTTTTTTTGTGCAAACAACTCCAGAGTTGTGAATTAGTTAACCACCAAAATGAGTGGAAAAAGGCCTGCTGCTGGTGGAAAGGGGAATAGGCGTGTTGGGAAGGGGAAAAAAGGTTGTGTCCGTGGGGTAGGTGTTAAAGCAACAGTAACATCTGCAGAAGAAAGACCATCTTCCAGCCAAACTAAAATGTCTACTTCTTTTAGCGGACAATGTGATAAGATCCCTTTCTTACGGCCACGCCAATCGCTACAAATTCCAGATGAGGCACAAAAACAGCAGGTGCTTCAACGGATATCAAGTGCTCCTTTAAGTGGGCTCTCCTCCACATCAACTTCAACATCACAAATACTCCAGTCCTCAAAGGTGTCACCCCAATCGCATTTGCTTCCTCACAGCTCCCAAATCTCCAGCTGCCCGTCTGAGTATGAGGTAGAACAGATGGTTGAGTCTGCAGAGCTGTTTACTCATACTATAGCCTGGGAATCAGAGGTCGACTCCAGCGCTACTGTGAATCCAGACGAGGAAATGATCTGCACTGATGCCCAGAATCTTTATGAGTCGGATCCAGGACCAGACGCAGAAGGTTCTGACCATAATGTAGACCCTCATTCCCAAACTGTAACTCCTGTTGGTGGAGACAATGAGGAAGACGATGATAAGACTCAAATACCTGATTGGAGCGACAACTTTAGTTTTTTGTCAGGGCAGGAACAGGTTGGCTCTGAGGACGACGGGTGTGATAAAGCACAGGGTGATGATGATGAGGTTGGAGATCCCACTTACTGTCAACCCACAGTCAGCCAAGAGATGAGGTCAGCAGAGGAGGTGGAGGAAGATGCTAGTGACGACGAGGTCAGGTTGCGCCTTCCTGGACAGAGACGTAGTACTGGAAGCACGTCAACAACTGCATCCTCAAACACAACTCTGCCTCTCACCACAAGTCGTGGTGGCTCTTCAGGTCGCATGGGTGCTAAGCCTTGCATAGCCTGGGCATTTTTTCAGATCGATAAAGATGACCCAACTCGTGTTATCTGTAACATTTGTCAGCAAAAGCTAAGTAGAGGCCAAAAAATACATAGTTTGAGTACTTCATGCATGAACCGGCACATGGACATGAAGCATAAGTTGCAGTGGGAAGCTCAGTGTGCTACAATGCGGCCTAGCCGGCCGGGCCAACCACCGTCTGCCATATCTTGTGCATCCACGGCCTCTTCATCCTCTGTGACTGGGGGGACAGCAGTCACACCTGTTTTGGGGCGCAGACCTGCCACCTCTTTACCCGCAACAGCCAGCGTGATTGGCAGGTCATCATTTTCTTTGGAGGTGGTAACACCAGCTGGTGTTGAGCGCTGTCCAACATCGATAGCACCACCTTTGGATCAAGGCAACCTAACATGTCCGCCTGCATCTTCCTCACAGACCGGCAGTTTGCCGGGGACACCCTTATCAACCCCGTCTAAGCACAATAGCCAGCCCTCGATCCCTCAGATGTGGACAAGTAAAAGACCATTTCCTCCTAGCCATGAGAAAGCTAAGAGGTTGAATTTCACCATCTGCAAGCTCTTGGCTACAGAAATGCTGCCTTTCCGCCTGGAGGACAAAGAGGATTTTCGAGACCTTATGTCCGTCGCAGTGCCCCAGTACCAGATGCCCAGTCGGCACTACTTCTCAAAGAAAGGTGTGCCTGCGCTCCACCAGCATGTCGCACACAACATCACCGCTTCTTTGAGAAACTCTGTGTGTGACAGGGTGCATTTCACCACAGACACTTGGACGAGTAGGCATGGACAGGGGCGTTACATGTCGCTGACTGGGCACTGGGTAACTATGGTGACAGCAGGACAAGGGGTTGCTGTCCAAGTCTTGCCGTCCCCACGAGTTGTGCGTCAATCCTCTTTATGTCAAAGTTCCTCCACTGCTTCTGCCTCCTCAACCTCTTCTCGGTCTTCCACCTGCACCCAAAGACTGTCTGGTCATGCCACAAGCTTTCTAACTGCGCAGAAGGGATCCTGCACACCTCCTTACTATGCTGGCAGTAGGGCTCAACGTCATCAGGCGATTTTTACATTGAAATGTTTGGGAAATGTGAGTCACACAGCTGAGGAGTTGTGGTCAGCTCTGGAGAACCAATTTCATGAATGGTTGTCTCCACTGGACCTGAAACCAGGGAAGGCCGTGTGCGACAATGCTGCAAACCTGGGTGCGGCCCTTCGCCGGGGCAATGTCACACACGTGCCTTGTATGGCTCACGTGTTGAACCTGGTTGTCCAGCAATTTTTAGCCCACTATCCCAGACTAGATGGCCTTCTGCAGAGGGCACGGTCGCTGTGTGCTCACTTCCGCCGTTCGCATCCCGCAGCTCAGCGACTTACATCTCTACAGAAGTCGTTGGGCCTGCCACTTCACCGGCTAAAATGCGATGTACCTACCCGGTGGAATTCAACTCTGCACATGTTGCAGCGACTGTGGCAGCACCGACAAGCCCTGGTGCAATACGTTCTGATGTATAGCCAGGGCCAATGAGATCCAGAGGTGGGGAAAATCACGCTGGAGGAGTGGTCTCAGATCAGGGACCTATGCACCCTTCTGCACAGTTTTGAAATGGCGACGAAGATGTTTAGTGCTGACGATGCCATTATCAGCATGACTATTCCGGTGATTTACATGCTGGAGCACATGTTAAACAGAATTCGGAGTCAGGTGG
Organism: Phyllobates terribilis; assembly: GCF_046119375.1. Lineage (NCBI taxonomy): Eukaryota > Metazoa > Chordata > Amphibia > Anura > Dendrobatidae > Phyllobates > Phyllobates terribilis. The sequence goes on from NW_027362764.1 coordinate 242,101,032, forward strand.
TGGCACAAGAGGAGGTGGAGGAAGTAGAGGAGGAGGAGTTGTATGCGGAAGGGCTAACATCTGCAAGGTCCAGACGGTCGGCAGCACCAAGGCGGCAGGCATGTGAGGGTGGGGGAGATGGTTTTACCAGGGCGCATGGTAGCAGCCAAACTAGTGAGGAAGGTGCAGGAGCCCAGGAAGAAGTGGAGGACGAACTGATGGAAGACTCATCAGATGAGGGAGACCTTGATCACATTTCTGTTGTGCGAGGTTGGGGGGAGAGGACAGAGGAAGGAAGCAAGATTGTTACCTCGCCACCAACACAACAGGGACTTGGTGCTCCTGGATGCGCAACACACATGAGTGCCTTCTTGCTGCACTACCTGCAACATGACCCTCGAATTGTGAGAATTAGAAATAATCCTGACTACTGGGTTGCCACACTGTTAGATCCCCGGTACAAAAGTAAATTTGCAGAAATTATTCCTGCCATAGAAAGGGATGCACGCATGCAGGAGTATCAGCAGAGACTGTTGCAGAATCTTACATGTGCTTTTCCACAAAATACCAGTGGTGCACGTAGTGAATCTTACAGTTCCAACTTGCCAACCGTGGGACCGTCAAGTGTTCAGCACTCAAACCGTAACAGAACCACAGTATCTGCTGGTAACATCAATTTTGCGGAATCATTTCACCACTTTTTTAGCCCATCCTTTGCAAGGCCACATCATGTTTATCTGTATCTTGACTGGAAAATAATTTGGGCTTTGTAGCAGTGTGCAGCACTGATCCTATTAGGTCATCTATACTAAAGCTTCACCAGATTTAAAATTAATAATAATTTTTAGCTGCATCTAGCCCGGAAAATAATTTTGGGGCTCCGAGATGCGCAAGACACAAAAGTGCCTTCTTGCTGCACTACCTGCAGCATGACCCTCATATTGTCAGAATTCGAAGTAATCATGACTAGTGTTGAGCCACCCCCGTAGTGTTCGAGTTCGGTTCGGTTCGTCGAACACCCGTGTGTTCGCCGAACTGTTCGTCGAACTGTTCGTCGAACACCTTCGAACACCGTTAAAACCAATGGCAGGCAAACAAAAACACATAGAAACACATAGAAAACACCTTCAAAGGTGTCCAAAAGCTGACAAACTGCTCAGAAGACATAACTAACACATGGAAAAGTGACAAGTACATATAGTCATGCGAAAATAAAAGAGGTGGAGGAGTAAAAGGAGGGGGAGACACAGATATAGGCATGTCATGCCCTTCTAAAATCCAAAAAGTGAGAAGCCGACACGGCCAGTCCGCTCCTGCCCGTGCCACCTCCGTGTCGCCGGGTTTGTGCCAGAGCCGCGGTGAACCCTGACGGCCAGCCCCCCTCTCCCAATACTGGTGCCTGTCCGCTGGTGGGTCGAGCGAGCCCCCCTGTGGTGGAGGCAGCTCTAAGCTTTTTAATTTAAATTGTCTCTCTAATTTGAATGAATACACTTTAAATCCATTTACAAGGATCTATTGGAGGGCAAGTCTCATGCCAGCAGCCGCGGTAATTCCAGCTCCAGTAGCGTCCACTAAAGCTGCTTTTATAAGGATCGAGCTCGGCTGTCCACCGCAAGGCATCCTACTGCCAGTCCCAGCCCCTATGCCTTGGGGTGCCTCCTGATGCTCTTCACTAAGTATCCCATGGTCCCGAAGCATTTCCTTTGAAATAATTAAGTGTCTAAACTACAGGTGGTGCAGCTTGCTTAACAGCCGGGATAATCCGCTTACTAGCAGACACTGCTACTAGGCACAAAGTTTTTCCTGGGCTAGATGCAGTTAAAAATTTGTAATTAGATACTCTCGTTGGATGCTGAGAAAGCATTCCATAGAGTCTCCTGGCACGCCATATATGATTCTCTTAAAAAGCTTGGGGTAGGGGTCTAGGGGACCCTTTTATAGCCAAAATCACGGCCCTGTATCGCAATACGTCACCTAGGCTGAAGATAAATGGAACTGTAGCACCCTGAGGGCTCGGTTGCTAAAGACGTATTGCACCTCACCCAGAGGTGTGAAATCTCACTCTCAGGTAAGGATGGAGTGTGGATCAGGACCCGACACCTGCATGCATTACAACACATTGCCGTGGGGCAGGGCGACCAATATGCCCCTGAGATGGGCATGACAGTCCCTGTCCCTGGCTGGAGTGGGGGGAGGGAACACTGAGGAAGGGGAACCCTGTAGTGCAGGAGCAGGGAGGAAGCAGTTCCTGGGTGCATTGAGAAGGGAGTATAAAAGGTGGGCACCATCTTAGTTCAGTGCAGAGAAGTCTGAGCAGAAGTGGCAGGGAGCAGGGGCTCTGCATGAGCTCTGCTCCGGAGGCGGGCCTAGTAACAGAGGCCCAGGCCTGGAAGAGGGAGAAGGAAGGAAGAGGAGCGGAGAAGGCTCCAGGAACGAGGAATGAAGGGATCCCAGGGGTGCGGACGGGCGAGTCGCCACCGCACGCCCGAATCCACCTGCGTGGAGGGGTCAGGCCAAAGGGGGAGACCGGTCCCCGAACTAGTGGAGGCAGGAAACGACCCTCAGCTAGAAACCGGAGGCTCTGACATTTTATGTGGCGCAGCCCCTCGCTACACCCACTAGGAAGGCACCACATAGGGTCAGGGAAACTGGCGCCAAGTTTACCAAGAGGAGGCCCGAGGCAGCCGGACAGAAGTGTTGGTAAGAAAGGCCAGACAAAGGACACACAAAGGGGGTCCTGTGAAGTGCTCCAAAGTTATCTGGGAGTTGTCTGAGCCCCTCACCTGGTGAGCACAGTACGACGTGGGCAGCCGTTACCTGCAGACGTGGTCTGGATAATAAGAACTGTGAGTAAAGGCCCTGAACTGCATCACTGACTCCGTGTCGTTACTGCTGCTGCCCTGCACCATCACCCCCATCCTCCGCATACACTGCCCTGAGGCTATACTCCTCCCGTGGGGAGTTATGCTACGCTCTGCTGCACCCACAACACCATCCTCAGTGGTCTGCCCTGTAGCGGCGGTTCACTCTGACCGCAATCCACGGGTGGCGTAGTCGGACATTTAAACATGAAAACCACATAAATAGTTCCGCCACTGGTTTGACCGCCCTGAGCCACGGAACTGGGTCGCAGCCACGAAGACTACAACCACCAGCATCCACCAAAAAGGGTCCGGCTCCGGGTGTCCCAAGGCCCAGGGGGTGCGTCAGAACATTTTCATCACCTTTCACAATCACCAATGGGACAAGGCAGTGATGTCCTCTGTCCCCTCTCTTATACATCCTAGTGACGGAGCACCTGCTCTCATCAATTCGCCATAACCCCAATATTAGGTGGATTGAGGTGGGAGGCACCGAGTACAAGTGCTCTCTATTTGCTGATGATGTCCTAGTATATATCACTCAATCACATATATCCATTCATGCTGTTATGGCTGAAATAGATCACTTTGTTACATGGTAAAATCAATGCAGCGAAGTCTGAGGCCCTCGATGTCTCCCTCCCCAAATCCATATAGGATTCCATCCAGTCCAACTTTCCCTTTGCCTGGCCCTCACAGGGTATCAAATACTTAGGAATTCCTATTCATAGAGACCTCTCCCATCTATGTTATCTTAATTTTGGGCCCTTTATTGAACAACTCCATACAGACCACGGTTGGCAAGTTAGAACTGTAAGATTCACTACGTGAACCACTGGTGTTTTGAGGAAAAGCACATGTACACTGCATTCCAAATTATTATACAAAAAGTGTTTAGGAGTGATAAGGGAAGAATTTGTTTGTTTGTCAGTTAAACTCATTGATGGTGATGTGTGTCAGGGCTCTTTATATCACTGTAAGCAATTGCAGACACCTGTGCTAATTAGTTTGGCAGGTGTGTCCAATGAAAGGCAAGACTACTTAAGAAGGCTCTCTCACATTATTAAGCAGCCTACATTTTCTGCCAAAATGGGAAAGAAAAAGGATGTGTCGGCTGCTGAGAAGCAACAAATTGTGGAGTGTTTAGGTCAAGGCATGACTACAATCAACATTGTGCGATGATCAGGATGAAGGGTCCTGGCAATCAAGAAGTATGTAGCTGATTCACAGTACACACGTGTGCGTGCTGATAAGGGCAAATTGAGGACTCTTTCCTACAGGCAATTACGTCAGGTTGAAAGAGCAGCGGCAAAAAAGCCTTGTCATAGCAGCAGACAAGTTTTTGAAGCTGCTTGTGCCTCCAACGTCCCCCGAACAACAAGATGCTGGGTCCTTCAGAGGTTTGCAGCTGTGCATGCGCCATCCTGTCGACCTCCTCTATCCACTTCACACAAGCAGAAACGGCTCCAGTGGGCCAAACATTACATGAAGACTGATTTCAAAACTGTTTTGTTCACGGATGAGTGCCGTGCAGCGCTCGATGGTCCAGATGGATGGAGTGGAGGATGGCTGGTTGATGGACACCCCACGCAAACACGGCTACAGCGCCAACAAGGAGGAGGTGGAGTAATGTTTTGGGCTGGAATCATGGGGAGAGAGATTGTCGGCCCCTTTAGGATCCCTGAAGGCGCTAAAGATGAACTCCATAATGTATGTGGATTTTCTCAAACAGCACTTCCTGCCATGGTTCAAGAAGAAGAACCGTGTATTTCACAGCAAGATAATTTTTCTGCATGATAATGCACCATCTCATGCTGCACATAAAACATCTGCATCTCTGGCTGATATGGGCATAAAAGGGGACAAACTTATGGTGTGACCCCCATGCTCCCCTGACCTCTACCCCATTCAGAACCTTTGGAGCATCATTAAAAGGAGTGTCTATGATGGCGGGAGGCAGTTCACATCTAAGCAACACCTCTGGGAGGGTATTCTGTCCTCATGCAAAACAATTGAAGCAGAAACCATCCAAAACCTGACAAATTCAATGGACGAGAGAGTTCAGAAGCTCCTTTCGAACAAGGGGTCCTATGTGAAAATGTAACATCACCTAGAATAAAGTTTTGAGTTGAAAACTGTTTGATTTCAGTTTCTAACAACCTGCTAATGCTTATAATTTCAAAAATGACCATTTTTTTGGTCTTTATTAAAATGAAAAGGTTGATCGAAAAGTTTGGGGGATCTAAGAGTGTGGCAACCCAGTAGTCATGATTACTTCGAATTCTGACAATATGAGGGTCATGCTGCAGGTAGTGCAGCAAGAAGGCACTTATGTGCCTTGCGCATCTCGGAGCCCCAAAATTATTTTCCGGGCTAGATGCAGCTAAAAATTATTTTTAATTTTAAATCTGGTGAAGCTTTAGTATAGATGGCCTAATAGGATCAGTGCTGCACACTGCTACAAAGCCCAAATTATTTTCCAGTCAAGATACAGATAAACATGATTAGTAATTTGAAAGCTTAAAACGGTTGGTAGGGTGATTTTAACCAATCATCAAGCTTTTACTCTCCCCAGGATGACACAGGGGTAGAAAAGTCGTTTCGGATCCATGATTTGTTCATCTTTATGAACGTGAGTCTGTCTACATTATCAGTGGAGAGCCGCGTGCGCTTATCTGTCAGCACACCACCAGCAGCGCTGAACACACGTTCAGACAGAACGCTGGCTGCGGGGCATGACAAGATCTCCAAGGCGTAAGTGGCTAGCTCCGGCCATTTATCCAGATTGGAAGCCCAAAAAGAGCAAGGGTCCAGTGACACAGTCGTGGCTTCAATGTTTACTTGGAGATACTCCTGTACCATCGTCTCTAGGCGTTGACTATGTGTCAGACTTCTTGTCTCCTGTGGCCTTGCAAAGGATGGGCTAAAAAAGTGGTGAAATGATTCCGCAAAATTGATGTTACCAGCAGATACTGTGGTTCTGTTACGGTTTGAGTGCTGAACACTTGACGGTCCCACGGTTGGCAAGTTGGAACTGTGAGATTCACTACGTGCACCACTGGTATTTTGTGGAAAAGCACATATAAGATTCTGCAACAGTCTCTGCTGATACTCCTGCATGCGTGCATCCCTTTCTATGGCAGGAATAATTTCTGCAAATTTACTTTTGTACCGGGGATCTAACAGTGTGGCAACCCAGTAGTCAGGATTATTTCTAATTCTCACAATTCGAGGGTCATGTTGCAGGTAGTGCAGCAAGAAGGCACTCATGTGTGTTGCGCATCCAGGAGCACCAAGTCCCTGTTGTGTTGGTGGCGAGGTAACAATCATGCTTCCTTCCTCTGTCCTCTCCCCCCAACCTCGCACAACAGAAATGTGATCAAGGTCTCCCTCATCTGATGAGTCTTCCATCAGTTCGTCCTCCACTTCTTCCTGGGCTCCTGCACCTTCCTCACTAGTTTGGCTGCTACCATGCGCCCTGGTAAAACCATCTCCCCCACCCTCACATGCCTGCCGCCTTGGTGCTGCCGACCGTCTGGACCTTGCAGATGTTAGCCCTTCCGCATACAACTCCTCCTCCTCTACTTCCTCCACCTCCTCTTGTGCCACCACCTGACTCCGAATTCTGTTTAACATGTGCTCCAGCATGTAAATCACCGGAATAGTCATGCTGATAATGGCATCGTCAGCACTAAACATCTTCGTCGCCATTTCAAAACTGTGCAGAAGGGTGCATAGGTCCCTGATCTGAGACCACTCCTCCAGCGTGATTTGCCCCACCTCTGAATCTCGTTGGCCCAGGCTATACGTCAGAACGTATTGCACCAGGGCTTGTCGGTGCTGCCACAGTCGCTGCAACATGTGCAGAGTTGAATTCCACCGGGTAGGCACATCGCATTTTAGCCGGTGAAGTGGCAGGCCCAACGACTTCTGTAGAGATGTAAGTCGCTGAGCTGCGGGATGCGAACGGCGGAAGTGAGCACACAGCGACCGTGCCCTCTGCAGAAGGCCATCTAGTCTGGGATAGTGGGCTAAAAATTGCTGGACAACCAGGTTCAACACGTGAGCCATACAAGGCACGTGTGTGACATTACCCCGGCGAAGGGCCGCACCCAGGTTTGCAGCATTGTCACACACGGCCTTCCCTGGTTTCAGGTCCAGTGGAGACAACCATTCATGAAATTGGTTCTCCAGAGCTGACCACAACTCCTCAGCTGTGTGACTCACATTTCCCAGACATTTCAAAGTAAAAACCGCCTGATGACGTTGAGCCCTACTGCCAGCATAGTAAGGAGGTGTGCAGGATCCCTTCTGCGCAGTTAGAAAGCTTGTGGCATGACCAGACAGGCTTTGGGTGCAGGTGGAAGACCGAGAGGAGGTTGAGGAGGCAGAAGCAGTGGAGGAACTTTGACATAAAGAGGATTGACGCACAACTCGTGGGGACGGCAAGACTTGGACAGCAGCCCCTTGTCCTGCTGTCACCATAGTTACCCAGTGCCCAGTCAGCGACATGTAACGCCCCTGTCCATGCCTACTCGTCCAAGTGTCTGTGGTGAAATGCACCCTGTCACACACAGAGTTTCTCAAAGAAGCGGTGATGTTGTGTGCGACATGCTGGTGGAGCGCAGGCACACCTTTCTTTGAGAAGTAGTGCCGACTGGGCATCTGGTACTGGGGCACTGCGACGGACATAAGGTCTCGAAAATCCTCTGTGTCCACCAGGCGGAAAGGCAGCATTTCTGTAGCCAAGAGCTTGCAGATGGTGAAATTCAACCTCTTAGCTTTCTCATGGCTAGGAGGAAATGGTCTTTTACTTGTCCACATCTGAGGGACTGAGGGCTGGCTATTGTGCTTAGACGGGGTTGATAAGGGTGTCCCTGGCAAACTGCCGGTCTGTGAGGAAGATGCAGGCGGACATGTTAGGTTGCCTTGATCCAAAGGTGGTGCTATCGATGTCGGACAGCGCTCAACACCAGCTGGTGTTACCACCTCCAAAGAAAATGATGACCTGCCAATCACGCTGGCTGTTGCGGGTAAAGAGGTGGCAGGTCTGCGCCCCAAAACAGGTGTGACTGCTGTCCCCCCAGTCACAGAGGATGAAGAGGCCGCGGATGCACAAGATATGGCAGACGGTGATTGGCCCGGCCGGCTAGGCCGCATTGTAGCACACTGAGCTTCCCACTGCAACTTATGCTTCATGTCCATGTGCCGGTTCATGCATGAAGTACTCAAACTATGTATTTTTTGGCCTCTACTTAGCTTTTGCTGACAAATGTTACAGATAACACGAGTTGGGTCATCTTTATCGATCTGAAAAAATGCCCAGGCTATGCAAGGCTTAGCACCCATGCGACCTGAAGAGCCACCACGACTTGTGGTGAGAGGCAGAGTTGTGTTTGAGGATGCAGTTGTTGACGTGCTTCCAGTACTACGTCTCTGTCCAGGAAGGCGCAACCTGACCTCGTCGTCACTAGCATCTTCCTCCACCTCCTCTGCTGACCTCATCTCTTGGCTGACTGTGGGTTGACAGTAAGTGGGATCTCCAACCTCATCATCATCACCCTGTGCGTTATCACACCCGTCGTCCTCAGAGCCAACCTGTTCCTGCCCTGACAGGAGTTACAGTTTGGGAATGAGGGTCTACATTATGGTCAGAACCTTCTGCGTCTGGTCCTGGATCCGACTCATAAAGATTCTGGGCATCAGTGCAGATCATTTCCTCGTCTGGATTCACAGAAGCGCTGGAGTCGACCTCTGATTCCCAGGCTATAGTATGAGTAAACAGCTCTGCAGACTCAACCATCTGTTCTACCTCACACTCAGACGGGCAGCTGGAGATTTGGGAGCTGTGAGGAAGCAAGTGCGATTTGGGTGACACCTTTGAGGACTGGAGTATTTGTGATGTTGAAGTTGATGTGGAGGAGAGCCCACTTAAAGGAGCACTTGATATCCGTTGAAGCACCTGCTGTTTTTGTGCCTCATCTGGAATTTGTAGCGATTGGCGTGGCCGTAAGAAAGGGATCTTATCACATTGTCCGCTAAAAGAAGTAGACATTTTAGTTTGGCTGGAAGATGGTCTTTCTTCTGCACCTACCCCACGGACACAACCTTTTTTCCCCTTCCCAACACGCCTATTCCCCTTTCCACCAGCAGCAGGCCTTTTTCCACTCATTTTGGTGGTTAACTAATTCACAACTCTGGAGTTGTTTGCACAAAAAAACAATGGATGGTAACCGAGCAGAGCTGAGTGGCCAAACTGTGGTATTAGGCCAAAACTATTGGCTGGGTTAGATGCAGAAAAAAATTATATTCAATTTGCAACCTGATGGAGGTCAGTATAGATGGACTAATAGACCAAGTCCCACACACCGCTAGAAGCCCAAATATTTTTTCAGAGCTAGATGCAGAAAATTTTTTTATTCAATTTGTAACCTGATGGAGGTCAGTATAGATGGACTAATAGACCAAGTCCCACACACTGCTAGAAGCCCAAATATTTTTTCAGAGCTAGATGCAGAAAAAAATTATTTTTAATTTGCAACCTGATGGAGGTCAGTATAGATGGACTAATAGACCAAGTCCCACACACTGCTAGAAGCCCAAATATTTTTTCAGAGCTAGATGCAGAAAAAAATTATTTTTAATTTGCAACCTGATGGAGGTCAGTATAGATGGACTAATAGACCAAGTCCCACACACCGCTAGAAGCCCAAATATTTTTTCAGAGCTAGATGCAGAAAAAAATTATTTTTAATTTGCAACCTGATGTAGGTCAGTATAGATGGACTAATAGACCAAGTCCCACACACTGCTAGAAGCCCAAATATTTTTTCAGAGCTAGATGCAGAAAAAAATTATTTTTAATTTGCAACCTGATGGAGGTCAGTATAGATGGACTAATAGACCAAGTCCCACACACCGCTAGAAGCCCAAATATTTTTTCAGAGCAAGATGCAGAAAAAAATTATTTTTAATTTGCAACCTGATGTAGGTCAGTATAGATGGACTAATAGACCAAGTCCCACACACTGCTAGAAGCCCAAATATTTTTTCAGAGCTAGATGCAGAAAAAAATTATTTTTAATTTGCAACCTGATGGAGGTCAGTATAGATGGACTAATAGACCAAGTCCCACACACCGCTAGAAGCCCAAATATTTTTTCAGAGCTAGATGCAGAAAAAAATTATTTTTAATTTGCAACCTGATGTAGGTCAGTATAGATGGACTAATAGACCAAGTCCCACACACCGCTAGAAGCCCAAATATTTTTTCAGAGCTAGATGCAGAAAAAAATTATTTTTAATTTGCAACCTGATGGAGGTCAGTATAGATGGACTAATAGACCAAGTCCCACACACTGCTAGAAGCCCAAATATTTTTTCAGAGCTAGATGCAGAAAAAAATTATTTTTAATTTGCAACTTGATGGAGGTCAGTATAGATGGACTAATAGACCAAGTCCCACACACCGCTAGAAGCCCAAATATTTTTTCAGAGCTAGATGCAGAAAAAAATTATTTTTAATTTGCAACCTGATGGAGGTCAGTATAGATGGACTAATAGACCAAGTCCCACACACTGCTAGAAGCCCAAATATTTTTTCAGAGCTAGATGCAGAAAAAAATTATTTTTAATTTGCAACCTGATGGAGGTCAGTATAGATGGACTAATAGACCAAGTCCCACACACTGCTAGAAGCCCAAATATTTTTTCAGAGCTAGATGCAGAAAAAAATTATTTTTAATTTGCAACCTGATGGAGGTCAGTATAGATGGACTAATAGACCAAGTCCCACACACCGCTAGAAGCCCAAATATTTTTTCAGAGCTAGATGCAGAAAAAAATTATTTTTAATTTGCAACCTGATGGAGGTCAGTATAGATGGACTAATAGACCAAGTCCCACACACCGCTAGAAGCCCAAATATTTTTTCAGAGCTAGATGCAGGAAAAAATTATTTTTAATTTGCAACCTGATGTAGGTCAGTATAGATGGACTAATAGACCAAGTCCCACACACTGCTAGAAGCCCAAATATTTTTTCAGAGGTAGATGCAGAAAAAAATTATTTTTAATTTGCAACCTGATGGAGGTCAGTATAGATGGACTAATAGAATGATGCTATGCCCAAAAGATTTTACTTCACTAGGTGCAGTAAAAAAATTGGTATTCTATACACAGGTGTTATATCTTGCAACACAGATAGGCTACTCCACTGACTAACACACTCTGCAATAGGCCAAAAAGGATTAGCTTTGCTAGATTCAGCCAAATGCTGTGAAAAAAACTTGCACAGCACTGGTACAGACCTGCCTGGCAAAAACTGATAGGAACTCCTGTAACCTAGTCCTGAAAAGGACTCCAATTACAATTAGTCTTCACTCCCACAACCTATCTATTTAAGAGCACAGACCTCCCTGATAAAAGTCGTAGGAAATGCTGTAACCTAGTCCTTAAAAGGACTGCAATCACAACTATTCCCTACTCCCAAGCTATCTGTATATTTGTGCGAAAATTGGCTTGAAATTAACAAGGTATAGCACACACAGCAACAGCGGTGCCGTCTAACACGCAGCTGCAGCAGTGAGAAAATGGTGGCGACGGGGAAAATGGCTTGGTCTTATAGGGCAAGGACATGTGACATACACTGCCAATCACACATGCTCTTGCTTGTGTGAAAAAAAGCACTTCGCTCCGTGTGTGCGCTGCTGATAGGCTGACAGATTGCACCTCCCCACTGCAAATTCGGGAAAGAGAAAAAAAAATGGAGATCTTCATTGTTCCTGCAGAGATCCATCCCCTGCCCCTCCCCCCGCCCCGCTGTACACTCAAACTGCGTATTAACATTAATTTTCATCATTACTGAGAAAAAATCCAGTTATGATTTTGGTGCACGAACAGTTATCGAACATAACCTCGAACAGCCGAATTTTTCTCAAATTGTTCGTGTTCGCCGACCGGCTCGAACACCGCCCAAAACAGCTCGAATTTGAGATTGGCGAACAGTTCGAGTAGAACAACGCTCATCTCTAATCATGACTACTGGGTTGCCACACTCTTAGATCCCCCAAACTTTTCGATCAACCTTTTCATTTTAATGAAGACCAAAAAAATGGTCATTTTTGAAATTATAAGCATTAGCAGGTTGTTAGAAACTGAAATCAAACAGTTCTCAACTCAAAACTTTATTCTAGGTGATGTTACATTTTCAAAAAGGACCCCTTGTTCGAAAGGAGCTTCTGAACTCTCTCGTCCATTGAATTTGTCAGGTTTTGGATGGTTTCTGCTTCAATTGTTTTGCATGAGGACAGAATACCCTCCCAGAGCTGTTGCTTAGATGTGAACTGCCTCCCGCCATCATAGACACTCCTTTTAATGATGCTCCAAAGGTTCTGAATGGGGTAGAGGTCAGGGGAGCATGGGGGTCACACCATAAGTTTGTCCCCTTTTATGCCCATATCAGCCAGAGATGCAGATGTTTTATGTGCAGCATGAGATGGTGCATTATCATGCAAAAAAATGATCTTGCTGTGAAATACACGGTTCTTCTTCTTGAACCATGGCAGGAAGTGCTGTTTGAAAAATCCACATACATTATGGAGTTCATCTTTAGCGCCTTCAGGGATCCTAAAGGGGCCGACAATCTCTCTCCCCATGATTCCAGCCCAAAACATTACTCCACCTCCTCCTTGTTGGCGCTGTAGCCGTGTTTGCGTGGGGTGTCCATCAACCAGCCATCCTCCACTCCATCCATCTGGACCATCGAGCGCTGCATGGCACTCATCTGTGAACAAAACAGTTTTGAAATCAGTCTTCATGTAATGTTTGGCCCACTGGAGCCGTTTCTGCTTGTGTGAAGTGGATAGAGGAGGTCGACAGGATGGCGTATGCACAGCTGCAAACCTCTGAAGGACCCTGCATCTTGTTTTTCGGGGGACGTTGGAGGCACCAGCAGCTTCAAAAACTTGTCTGCTGCTATGACAAGGCTTTTTTGCCGCTGCTCTTTCAACCTGACGTAATTGCCTGTAGGAAAGAGTCCTCAATTTGCCCTTATCAGCACGCACACGTGTGTACTGTGAATCAGCTACATACTTCTTGATTGCCAAGACACTTCATCCTGATCATCGCACAATGTTGATTGTAGTCATGCCTTGACCTAAACACACCACAATTTGTTGCTTCTCAGCAGCCGACACATCCTTTTTCTTTCCCATTTTGGCAGAAAATGTAGGCTGCTTAATAATGTGAGACAGCCTTCTTAAGAAGTCTTGCCTTTCATTGGACACACCTGCCAAACTAATTAGCACAGGTGTCTGCAATTGCTTACAGTTATATAAAGAGCCCTGACACACATCACCATCAATGAGTTTAACTGACAAACAAAAAAAATCTTCCCTTATCACTCCTAAACACTTTTTGCATAATAATTTGGAACACAGTGTACATGTGCTTTTCCACAAAACACCAGTGGTTCAAGTAGTGAATCTTACAGTTCTAACTTGCCAACCGTGGTCTGTATGGAGTTGTTCAATAAAGGGCCCCATCCTCCGCAGTGTATGCGGAGGATGGGGGTGATGGTGCAGGGCAGCAGCAGTAACGACACGGAGTCAGTGATGCAGTCCAGGGCCTTTACTCACAGTTCTTATTATCCAGACCACGTCTGCAGGTAACGGCTGCCCACGTCGTACTGTGCTCACCAGGTGAGGGGCTCAGACAACTCCCAGATAACTTTGGAGCGCTTCACAGGACCCCCTTTGTGTGTCCTTTGTCTGGCCTTTCTTACCAACCCTTCTGTCTGGCTGCCTCGGGCCTCCTCTTGGTAAACTTGGCGCCAGTTTCCCTGACCCTATGTGGTGCCTTCCTAGCGGGTGTAGCGAGGGGCTGCGCCACATAAAATGTCACAGCCTCCTGTTTCTAGCTGAGGGTTGTTTCCTGCCTCCACTAGTTTCGGGGACCGGTCTCCCCCTTTGGCCTGACCCCTCCACGCTGGTGGATTCGGGCGTGCGGTGGCGACTCACCCGTCCGCACCCCTGGGATCCCTTCGTTCCTCGTTCCTGGAGCCTTCTCCGCTCCTCTTCCTTCCTTCTCCCTCTTCCAGGCCTGGGCCTCTGTTACTAGGCCTGCCTCCAGAGCAGAGCTCATGCAGAGCCCCTGCTCCCTGCCACTTCTGCTCAGACTTCTCTGCACTGAACTAAGATGGTGCCCACCTTTTATACTCCCTTCTCAATGCACCCAGGAACTGCTTCCTCCCTGCTCCTGCACTACAGGGTTCCCCTTCCTCAGTGTTCCCTCCCCCCACTCCAGCCAGGGACAGGGACTGTCGTGCCCATCTCAGGGGCATATTGGTCGCCCTGCCCCATGGCAATGTGGTGTAATGCATGCAGGTGTCGGGTCCTGATCCACACTACATCCTTACCTGAGAGTGAGATATTACACCTCTGGGTGAGGTGCAATACCTCTGTAGCAACCGAGCCCTCAGGGTGCTACAGTTCCATTTATCTTCAGCCTAGGTGACGTATTGTGATACAGGGCCGTGATTTTGGCTATAAAAGGGTCCCCTAGACCCCTACCCCAAGCTTTTTAAGAGAATCATATATGGCGTGCCAGGAGACTCTATGGAATGCTTTCTCAGCATCCAACGAGAGTATCTAATTACAAATTTTTAACTGCATCTAGCCCAGGAAATACTTTGTGCCTAGTAGCAGTGTCTGCTAGTCAGCGGATTATCCCGGCTGTTAAGCAAGCTACACCACCTGTAGTTTGGACACTTAATTTTTTCAAAGGAAATGCTTCGGGACCACGGGATACTCAGTGAAGAGCATGAGGAGGCACCCCAAGGCATAGGGGCTGGGACTGGCAGTAGTATGCCTTGCGGTGGACAGCCGAGCTTGATCCTTATAAAAGATTTTTAACTGCAGCAGCTTTAGTGGACGCTACTGGAGCTGGAATTACGCGGCTGCTGGCATGAGACTTGCCCTCCAATAGATCCTTGTAAATGGATTTAAAGTGTATTCATTCAAATTAGAGAGACAATTTAAATTAAAAAGCTTAGAGCTGCCTCCACCACAGGGGGGCTCGCTCGACCCACCAGCGGACAGGCACCAGTATTGGGAGAGGGGGGCTGGCCGTCAGGGTTCACCGCGGCTCTGGCACAAACCCGGCGATGCGGAGGTGGCACGGGCAGGAGCGGACTGAACGTGTCGGCTTCTCACTTTTTGGATTTTAGAAGGGCATGACATGCCTATATCTGTGTCTCCCCCTCCTTTTACTCCTCCACCTCTTTTCTTTTCGCATGACTATATGTACTTGTCACTTTTCCATGTGTTAGTTGTGTCTTCTGAGCAGTTTGTCAGCTTTTGGACACCTTTGAAGGTGTTTTCTATGTGTTTCTATGTGTTTTTGTTTGCCTGCCATTGGTTTTAACGGTGTTCGAAGGTGTTCGACGAACAGTTCGACGAACAGTTCGGCGAACACACGGGTGTTCGACGAACCGAACCGAACTTGAACACTACGGGGGTGGCTCAACACTATTCATTATTTTCTCAGATGGTAAAGCTGCCCATTCTTCTTGGGAAAAAGCCTCCAGTTCCTGTAAATTCCTGGGCTGTCTGGCATGAGCTGTGCGCTTGAGATCTCCCCAGAGTGGCTCAATGCTATTGAGGTCAGGAGACTGAGATGGCCACTCCAGAACCATCACTTTGTTCTGCTGTAGCCAATGACGGGTCAACTTGGCCTTGTGCTTTGGATCGTTGTCATGTTGGAACGTCCAAGTATGTCCCATGCACAGCTTCCGGGCTGATGAGTGAAAATTTGCCAGCAGTATTTGCTGATAATGTGTTGCATTCATCTTTCCTTCAACTTTTTCCAAGTTTCCTGTGCCTTTGTAGATCACACATCCCCAAAACATCAGCGATCCACCTCCGTGCTTTACTGTAGAAATGGTGTTCCTTTCATCATAGGCCTTGTTGACCTCTCTCCAAATATAACATTTATGGTTGTGGCCAAAAAGTTTAATTTTGGTCTCATCACTCCAAATTATCTTGTTCCAGAAGTTTTGAGGCTTGTCTCTGTGCTGTTTGGCGAATTGTAGGCGAGATACTTTGTGGCATTTGCACAGTAATGGCTTTCTTCTGGCGACTCGACCATGCAGCCCATTTTTCTTCAAGTGCCTCCTTATTTTGCATCTTGAAACAGCCTCACCACTAGTTTTCAAAGAGTCCTGAGTTACAGCTAATGTTATTTGTGGGTTTCTATTTGCATCCCGAAAAATTTTCCTGGCAGTTGTGGCCAAATTTTTTGGTGGCCTACCTGATCGTGGTTTGCTTTTTACAGAGCCCCTGATTTTCCATTCATTAATTAGAGTTTGAACGCTGCTGACTGGCATTATCAATTCCTTGAAAAAATTTTTGTATCCTTTTCCTGTGTTATACAGTTCAACTACTTTTTCCCATAGATCCGTTGACAATTCTTTTCCTTTCCTCATGACTCACAATCCAGAAACGTCAGTGGCTGAATGACAGATGCAAGAGTCTGTCTGGATCCCAGAAACTCACTCAGCTTTTATGCACACACACCGATTAGAAGCAAACAGGTCACATGTGAGGATGTTACCTTTAGTAGCCATTCTAACCCATTTCTGTGCATGTTATCAGACCAAAATCACCAGGGTATGTGAACTTTTGATCGGGGTCATTTGTTTTTTTTTTGTTGTCATTAAGATTTAAAAAGAGAAAACACAGTAGTTGGACAATAAATGGCTTCACCCAAACTATAACCACGAGTGGAGTAAAGGTTTTTTTGTTATCATTCATATTCTCTGAAACAAGGCCAAGAAAGGAAAAATTCTGTCTGGGTATGTAAACTTTTGAGTACAACTGTATAATCAAGGTTTATATTGCCTTACTGCTGAAACCTATATCTAAACAGTCCTTTTCAAGGCTCCATCTGTTCAATTTAATATAAATAGCTGTATTGTAAGGATAGGTGCTGGAGAAGGGATAGTAGTACATTTCAGGCCTATAGTCAGGGTCTATATTGCCTTACAGTCCTTTCTTGCTGAAATCTATAACCAAACAGTCCTTTTCAGGGATCCATCTATTCTGTTATTCAATATAAATACTGCTGTTAATTGTACGGAGTGTAGGGATAGCTGCTGGAGAAGAACAAGTTTGCATTACAGGCCTTTAGTCAGGAATTATATTGTCTTACAGTCATTCCTGCTGAAACCTATAACCAAATAGTCCTTTTCAGGGTTCAATCTATTCTATTCAATATAAATACCGCTGTTAACTGTAGTGGAGGGATAGCTTCTGGAGAATGGCAAGTTGCATTACAGGCCTATAGTCAGTGTTTATATTGCTTTACAGTCCTTGCTGCAAAAGCCTAAACCTAAAATCTTTATCAGGGCTACATCTATTCTAGTCCCTATTAAAACCGCACTTAGCTGCATACCTAATTTAATATGCGCAAGGCGAGCGGTAACTGACAGGGAAATGGATGTGCTGCTGATGGTACATGCCGAGGACGTGGCACAGGTGAAACTGTGCCTGCTGCAGGAGCACAACAGCCACACTCATGCACGAGACCTAGCTTCCTGTCCTACTTTGCATGGGAGCATAGGACACCACTCTCAAAGCCAGAACAGTGTAAACAGGTGGTCGGTTCGATAGTAGATAATGCTTCCAGTAAGTTTGCCAGCACCACCCTGTCTTCCACATGGTCCAGTCTCACAAGTCAAGAGTCTGAATTACATAATCCTGACCCTGATCCTCCTTCCTCCTACCATGGTGACTCTCAGGAGACAAGTGATTCCACACTCAGAAACACCGAGGAGCTCTTTACAGGTCCATTTATTAATTCTGGTTTCTTGCCCTGCATGTTTCAAGAGGGACATGAGGAGATTGTGTATAGTGATGCTCAATTATTTGACCACCCCGGTCAGTAGAAGATGACGGTGGGGACAGGGAAGTCTTTCCTGTTGGGAGTCTGGCACACATGGCTGACTTTATGTCCCGCTACCTTTCCTATGACCCTTGCATTATATACGCTTTGGCCAACAGTAATTACTGGTTGTTCATCCTTCTGAACCATGCCACAAGGAGAACTTTACATCTCTCTTTCCTGTGGTGGACAGAGCTAGTAAAATTGTGCAATACCAGAAGGCCCTATTCTAACAATTAGTAAAAAAAAATCCCATCTGGGAGTCGAGGTCAGAGTTCTTTAGACAACCAAGGAGTAGAGATGAGGGAGACACACGCCAGGTCCAAAAGAGGCAGGGGAACACTATCAAAGGTCTGGGACAGTTTCATTAGACTTTCTCAGCGCTCAGGCCCTGATGCACGAAGTACTTTAACAGAGAGGGAAACGTTTTGGAAGATGATGGAGTACCTAGTCGACCCTACCAACACCCTCCTTAATTCCGCTGTGCCATACAGCTATTAAGTATCCAAGGACATGTGGACATCCATGTATCCAGTATCCATGGACATGTGGCATGAGCTGTCCCTCTATGCCTTGAAGGTGCTGGCCTGCCCTCCTGCTAGTATTTTGTCTGAGTGGGTTTTTAGTGCCACCGGGGGACATAATAACTAATAGGCACATTCGCCTATCAACTGAAAATGCTAACAGGCTGACTCTTATCAAAATGAACAAGGTCTGGATTAGCCCAGACTTCTCAACCCCACTGATTGACAGCAGCGGAACATAAAGTAAACTAAAATGTTCCTTTTTCTCTGGTGTATTACCATGCACACTTTTCCACCAAAACAAGTGTATACAGTTCTTGCTTTCTAATTTTTCGTCTCCTCCATCATATCTACAGCGTTATGATCCGTCCCTCGCTCTTAATTTTTCCAGGGTGTGTATGATGCCCTACAACATAATTTTTACAGGATGTGTATGAGGCCTACCTTTACATTTCTCTTACATATATATATTGTGACAAACTTATTGGCAAAGTACTGGAGGGGAGATATGTAGCACTGACATTGTTCGCTCCAGTAATTAAATGTAGGAAAAATGTTCCAGCACATGAAGGAATGAAGGGTTAATCAGTCATCTTTAGTGCTAGGGTGATTAAACACCTGTAGAGAGGGAGGAGGTCAGAGGATACATTCCCAGCCTTTCAGAGGATTTGGTATAGGGTAGGCCTGGAGGCACAAGCTCTGGAGCTGTGTTGTCATGTGAAGGAAAAGCTAAACATTGGATTGGAGAATGCTGATCTGTGTATAACCCCCCCCCCCACACACACACACACACACACACCTCTATTTGGCAGCTTTCTGTGTACAATGCATAGTGACAGAGAGCTGCTAATCAGCTCTTGGGGCATGATTGGACTTCCAGGCAAGTGCCAACTTGTCCGGTAGTGATAATCTCCTTTTTATAAAACACTGATTGAATTGAAACTGCAAAACACAGCCTAGTAAGTGGCACATTACTTGAATAAGGATCTCTTCCCCCTACAGCATGGTTCTCTCGGATTACATAACAAAAATCTACTGACTGATTCTCTTTAAAGAACCTTGAATGATGACAAGAATCTTCTGCTAACATTATTTGGCAATGCTTTTTAAAAGATCAATATTGACTTCTAGGTTTGCTACATCTAATACAGACTCCGTTATTTTTCTTTTTGTACGAACTTATTTGATTATTATTATCCCAGGGAGCATTATCTGTCCTATAAGTATCCCTATGTCAACATGGGGCTTTTCTCAAGGAGAAATTTTACCTCTAAGACAGAAATTATTATTATGTGATGTAGACACTTAGCCTAGCTAAAAATAATAGGACAAAGCTTGAGTCATTTCACCATTTTTGACCCACACTATTGGTAACCATGTGAGCCATCAATGTGATTGCATTATATAAAATTTTGACTAATATGTCTAGAAGGTTGTACAAAATCTATTCTACATTATCTACCTTTTTGATAAATTTGACGCAATTTTAACTAATGTTTGGCAACTTTTAAAATCATGCTTCTATTGATCAATATCTTCCAATATGTTATTTTATGCCTATAGGATACTAAATCATTAACTAATTATGGCTACAGTATCCTCTTTATTTTCACTTTGTTGTATTGAAGTTTTTGTATTGTATAGACTTTTATATGCTATATTAAGTTTAAACTTACTGACAGTACAAAGTTATGAATGAGCATTTAGTTTTACTACACTAATAATTTTATGCCATAAAGTGGTAACATTTTACAGTAAATTAACACAGCCAATATATGTAGCAAATTTAACAATTTAAAGGAATGTTCAACAAGTTAATATAGATTTTATTGATTTTTAAGAAATTAATTTACCATTTTGTGTCTTTGTTTTTCAACAATTTTTTTTTCACAATGGGGGATTAATTTACAAGCTCAGCATATATTCCAACAGCATTTTATTTACTCACATTTTAACTCATCATCCACCATAATCACTACCATCAGGCATGGAGGTAATATTGTACAAGTACAGTAAAATCCTTAATTATAATATATACAGAAATTCTCCTTAAAGGAGAATTAAATTTAATAACAAAATCATCCCGTCACTAGGCTCCCAATATATGATTTAACTAGCTGTAACTTATTTAGTTGTCACTTTCAATCTCTAAATTAATGGTTTATTTTTGCTCAGTTAGATTATGTCATCACATGGTGAACCCAAAAGAATGACATGGCTTTATTTTCCATGAGGGGGGTAACTAGCACTGCCTGCATGATACAATGGCATGAACTGCAGCATTGAAGTTCCACATAGGGAGAAACAATAGCTCATATGTAGAGATGATCAAACCTTTTGCAACTTGAATTTGCCATAATCAGTGAATTTTTAACAAAAAGTCAAGTCCTTGCTAATTTGTTTGTGCAAATCTGAAATAGTCCAAATGCCTTGAGAAGGCGTGTCGAACATTTTGTCTTTCCCCAATACTGTATCCGATCCATTTTATTATTAATATCTGCTTAGAAGGCAAAGAGGGCGAGTGAGAGATTTGAATATAAGTACATCAGAATAGATATTGGATACACCATATCAATTACTCTGTCACTACTGCTGCCATCTGCTCTAACTTTCTCTTTCTGTTGATTGCAACTCAATGTTCTTCAACACTAGTACAGTAGCACAACACAATCCAATTTTGGATTTTTTTTGTTCTCTATGAATGAACTCTGCGCTCTGAACATGGCCGGCCGCCATGTTTTATACTAGCTGTGACATTCCAACCTGATCTGGTCATGATTAGCCTGTTCTGTGACTGTTCAGCAATGTGTGAATTGGCAATGGTCAATTTCTTTTGGACCATTTTGCACAAATCAAAATGCAAGCAGTTTGAATTTGCGGGGAACAGTGAATATCAGGAAAATGTATTTGAATCTGATTCTCTATGGATGAATTCAATTATCTTTACTAATATCAAAGATAATGATGATGATTGCATAGTGCCTGTCACATAGGAAAAAAGGTATAAATGAAGCTCACCACCCTGATAAACAATGAAGAAAGCTGGAACTTTCAGTAAACAGGTGCCGATCCTGCTGGTGCAGCACAACCAGTAAATAAGGAACATAAAGGAGGAAAATCCAGCATGTGCATCCAATATTAACAATAAAAACATTTACTGAAAATCCATAAAAAAAAGAGGATCCAAATATCATATTAAAACCTAAATATATAATAGGTTTTAATATGCTATTTGGATTCTCTTGTTAGTGGATTTTCAACAAAAGGTTTGCATTTTTAATATTGGATGCACATGTTGGATTTTCCTTCCTTTTACTCCTTGCCTTTTACATAGCTTTAAAGTAAAACATCACAGCTCACACTTCCTGACCATATACTTAAAATCTATTACTTTCAGTAGCGTAGCTACCGGGGCAGCAAAGGGGGCTATCGCCCCAGGCCCCGCGCTCTGAGGGGGCCCACCTAGAGTTACGCTAGTAACACTCCGGGCAGAGCAGGGAGACTCGGTCCCTGCTCTGCCTGGCGGCCTCTATGTGGCCCTTGAGCAGGAGGGGGGGCCCGGTGCCAGGATCAGGCTCCCCCGCCCGTCACCGCCACAAGTTTACTGATGAGAGAGGAGGCACGATGCTTCGTCTCCCATCAGTCCCCTCTCTGTGACTGACATCTCTGAAGCCATCACTTGGTGCCTGGCCCGCTGTGCAGAAGATGGATATTCTAGAGGTTTGTTTTACCATCTAGAGGGAGCACACCAGGTGCATTAATAGGGGACAAACCAGCAACAGAGGCTCAGTATAGGGGTATCAGCAGGATGAGGGGTTTGTGCAGGTTGGGAATAGATGGGGACGGGGCCTGAAATGTAAGGAGTCAAATGTGTCTTTGTTATGATCTCTGCAGACCTTAGACTCTGAGTCCTAGCTGGAGAAGTTGTTGTGTCGGTCTGGGCCAGATGGAAAAGATGGTAAAAGTGAACAATTTAATCAGAAAGAACGTCAGCTGTAAGTTAGTATATATAACTGTGCTGTGATCTCTTATATGTTCTGCAGGACTGGTATCTATAAATATATGTCACCATATGGCGGTAGTATCAGTGCTGATCTTTGTATAGAGATTATTTTCAGTAACAGGGCGGTCATCTGCTGAGGTTCTCCTACATCCACTATTAGGGTGTGCCACCATAGCTGTAATCAGGGTTACCTGGTTAGGGGCCCACTAAGAAGTTTCGCCCCCCTGAACCAAAACCCTAGCTACGCCTCTGATTACTTTATATCAAAAGACTGACCTTCACTTCCAAAACAGAAAACTGGTGTGTACAGGTGCATACTGAGAGCAAGACAACTCCATATATAACTAACAAATAAAGTAGCACTCTGTAGCGCTATAGTATGCAAACATGAAATTTGAATTTCATTACTGCTCTAGAAAATAGGAATAATTGAGAATAGTTAGCACCTAAATTGGCCAATTCAAGTGTACCTGGCAGCCACGATAAGGTGATTCTAGTTGCTGGGAACCTTTCTAGTTTGAATCCTCTCTTAGGCTGAAGCCTACTTATACATGGAAAGGTAGGATCCTGCTATAATTAAAACCGCCTGAGACTTAGGGATGGAGTGCTGAGTCAGAGAGTCTATGTAAACAAATATCAAACAACATGTATACATAGGCTAAGTATTCTCAAATATTCCTATTTTATAGAGCAGTAATGCAATTCTAATTTCATCTATCATGTTTGCATACTATAGAGTGCTACTTTATTTTCACTCCACCCCTAAGCCTCAGGCGATTTTAATTATTGAACAAACGGTGGCGCACCATAAAGAACTAAACGGACCACGGCATCCAGACATAGTTGTCGAGCCCCAGGCCAACACTTGCCTACTCACATATTAGATATATAAAACAGGAGAACAGATGAGTAATATGGCATAAAAAAGCATAATTTTATTAGGTAGAAAAATACATAATAACAAAATATGAGACATCACACAGGAAGGGATATAAAGTGTATGGTGCCAGAAGCTAGGTGGTCACAGGGATAACAGGACAACCACAATATGTCAAGATGTAAATAAATGAGGGCGGTTGCATATAAAGAAAAAGGGGGTGGATATAATACAATATTGCATGCACAAAGATGACAAGATGCACACAATATATTGACATCTAAATGTATAGATAAGGGCTATTTGCACATGCATAGACAAATGAGTGTGGGATTACAAGTATCATGTGACATGCAGTATCATAGCACAATTGCAGCAAACTATAAAAGTAATCTCACTTAGTGCCCAAACCACTCCCCTATAATAAAGGTAAACTTGCAACTCACCCAAAACAAGGTCCAAGAGTCCTACTAGCCCTGGGACCCCCCCAGCAGGAGTAAAGATGATGACGACACGCCCCGACGCGCGTTTCGCCGATCTTTATCAAGAGGCGAAAAAGGACTGTCCCATAAGGGTTGCCGTGAAGTGGCGGGATGGCTTTCACATTATTTTGATCAAAATTATGTTAACTAAATACCCTTTATTATTTATTATTATTTTTGCACTGTGCGATTTATACATTTACTTTCAGTTATTTGGGTATTTTTCTTGTCTTTGGTTTCTCTCTGTTTAATGGCCTTGTGTGAACATGCATTTACATTTTGCATGCACATCAACTTACGTTTCAGTTCAAACCTTCAGGTTTTTTCTTCCCATGTACATGTAGGCTTAATCTGAACATGAAATTAGAGTCTGGTGTTTTGAACCAATTAGATGACAGTAAAGTGTGAGTGGGTGACCTGTTTTCATTTAAAGAACAGGATCTATGAAAGTCTGATTTTCACAACACATGTTTGTGGAAGTTTATCGAGGAGTTCAGAAAAAGAGTTGTTGATGTTCAAAGGGATGAAAAGTTTACAAAACCATCTCTAAAGAGTTTGGACTCCAAAAATCCACAGCCAGAAAAATTGTGTTATATGGATGAAATTCAAAGTCATTATTACTCTCCATGAGAGTGGACGATTCGCAAATATTACTCCAAGAGCAAGGCGTACAAAGCCCCCATCTCACATAGCGAGATTTTGGTGACGCAACAGCGACCTCACCAGCGATGTCGCTATGTGTGACACTTTGCAGCGATCAGGCTCCTGCTGTGAGGTCGCTGATCGCTGCAAAGTGTCCTGGACCATTTTTTGGTCGTTGCCCTCCCGCTGGTCAGCACACATCACTGTGTGTGACCAGCGGGAGCAGCGATCAGGCTGGTAACCATGATAAACATCGGGTTACTAGGGGCACACGCGCACCTAGTAACCCATTGTTTATCATGGTTACGAGCCTGCTAAAGTGAGCGGTAACCTCCCGTTCACTTTAGCAGAGTGGTAATCATGATAAACAGCGCGTTACTAGGTGCGCGTGTGCCCCTAGTAACCCGATGTTTACCATGGTTACCAGCCTGCTCCTGCGTCAGCAGCAGGCTGGTAACCAGGAGCAGGACATCGTGGAAAGATTCTTTCCACGATGTTGCTGCTCCCCTGATCGTTGGTGAGCCTGCCTGTTTGACAGCTCACCAGCGACCACATAGCGACGCAGCAACGATCCCTGACAGGTCATATCGTTGTCGGGATCGTTGCAGCGTCGCTAAGTGTGACGGGGCCTTAATAGTCTGCAAGGTCACAAAGGAACCCAAGGTAACTTCAAAATAAATAAAAGCCTCTCTCACATTAACTGATATTAATCTTCATGAGTCCACCATCAGAATACTGAGTTACAATGGTGTGCATGGCAAGATAGCAAAGAGGATGACACTGTTCTCCAAAAAGTCACACGAACAAAAAGGAAAGCTATTGGAACAAAATTTTGTGAGTGGATGAATGAGATCAAAATAGAGCATTTTGGTTTAAATAAGATACGTTATGTTTGGAGAAGGACAAACACTGCATTACTAAAGACCTATTACAATCTATGCACAAAGCAATGATCCAAAGAAGAATAAATATTAAGTATTGAATTGTCGAAGTTCTGAACTTAATGCTATAGGAAAGTTGTGGAAGGGCCTGAAGTGAACAGTTTATGAAATGAAACCCATCAACCTTAAAGTTAAAGTTATTTTGTAAGGAGGAATGGGCTATAATTCCTCCAAACTGATGTGCAAAACAAATGAATATTCACCAATAATGTTTAGATGCAGTTTTTGCTGTATTACGGGGTCATACAAGATACTGAAAGCAAAGGTTTACATACTTTTGCTGCTCATAGAAATGTGATATTGGATCATTTTCCTTATTTCAAAAATAGCAGTCTAATATCTTTTACTCGTTTCTGTTATTTGGTTCTCTTTATGTACTTTTAGGACTTTTGGGAAAATCTGATGTAGTTTTAGGTCAAATTTATGCAGAAATATGAAAAATTCTGAAGGATTCACAAACTTTCCCACAACACTCTGGATTACAAATAATTTATTAATTTACTGTTATTTTTTGGGTATTGAAAATTACCAGCAATTCTGCTGTTTCTGTTTACTTTAGAATATACAGTACAGACCAAAAGTTTGGACACACCTTCTCATTTAAAGATTTTTCTGTATTTTCATGACTATGAAAATTGTACATTCACACTGAAGGCATCAAAACTATGAATTAACACATGTGGAATTATATACTTAACAAAAAAGTGTGAAACAACTGAAAATATGTCTTATATTCTAGGTTCTTCAAAGTAGCCACCTTTTGCTTTGATGACTGCTTTGCACAATCTTGGCATTCTCTTGATGAGCTTCAAGAGGTAGTCCAAAAGGTGTGTCCAAACTTTTGGTCCGTACTGTACATAGGGGCAAAAATTCACCTGAACTGTTCTTCAAATTGTTCAATAGTTTTACATTATTAATTTTACAATTTAACCAGGAATTTTAATAATTGGGCTTAAAGGAGTTGTCCACTACTCAGAAAACTCCTTCTCAATAACTATGTTTTCCCCCAGTAAATTAACAACACCTAAACTCACCTCCAGTACTGGCAACGTTCCAGTGGTGTCAGCATTATTTCTCCCGTGGTTCGAGTGACAATCCATGTGACCGATCATCACTGGATTCATTCTCCCCTCCTTTGGACAAATCGGACAACCAGAGGAAGTTAGAGCTGTGGCTGCTCTCTAACTTCCTTCGGATGCCAATTATGTGTATAGAAGAGGAGAGTGAAGCCAGCACTGATTGGCCACAGGGATTGCTTGACACAATGTCACTCAAACCTCAGGAGAGCCAGTGCTAACACCGCTGGAATGTCAATGGCACCGGAGGTGAATATAGGTGTAGTTCTTTTATCTGAGGGGAAAAATACATAGTGATTGAGAAGGGATTGTCAGAGTAGTGGAAAACCCCTTTAACACATAATGTTATAATGTACATAGTCACAGCAGGACAGTTCAGATAGACTGCGAAGACTACCAGAGTGGAAGGGTTTATACTAGGTAAATATAAGTTGTTTTTATCACATTCCCTTCTTTGGAAATAATTTTGAAAAAGATAGTGGACAAACCTTGGAAAGACTGTTATAAATGATTGAATTTTTTGAAATTCAAAATTTTCCAGCTTCAACAAAATTTCCTTAAAAAGTTGATTCGCAACTATTTGATTCAACACGAATCATAATACTGCAAAGCTGCCATTTTCCTTTGGACTACAATGATTTATGCTCTGATGCATGTTACATGGACCTTCAACAGCCACAAGAAGGTGATGAACATATACAAGTTGTTGTTCTTCTTCCTTCACATTCTGGTGAGTGTTTGTTCCATGATAAATATGGGAAAATAATATTGGTAATGTCAAAGTTGCCTCTATTCACAAACTTTGTAGCCTCTTAGAAGAGGTTAAAGGCTATGTGCGCACATTGAGTATTTGGCTGTAGAAATTTTCGCAAGGTTTCTGTATTTCTTGGTAGCAAAAATACGAGCAGAAAAAACACTGCAAAGATGCACCAAGCCTGATAGTCAACTCACATTTCTCATCAGCTGTCAATGGCAGATATCAAAGTAACCCACACTCCAGATTGGCTGCTGCATGATGAAGTCTTTTGCCATTTTCCACTGCTTGCATAGATGCTCCAAACAATGCAGCATAGAATTTCATTAGATTGTGATGTTACAAATTATGTGGCACCGTTGGTGTACCGCCAATGGCAGCAAGCCACATGCAGCTATGGGGCACGTGAGCCAGTGGGGCCCAGTGCCAGCACCAGCACCGGGTATCCCCGCCCGTCATCGCACATTCAACTGTATCGGTATCCTGGATGCCGATACAGTTAAAACTAATGATTAGAGACAAGCGAGCATGTTCAAAAAACGTTTGCCAATATCAAATTCGTCACAAACATTGCACATTCGGATTCGTGATTGGATACCCGAGCTTTTTTAGTTCAAATTGGCCAAATTCTGTCAAAGTCCAGCAAGTGATTGCGTTTACACTACAGTATTTTTAGCAGTTTGGCTAGGATGGTGGTGCTGTATGATGAGCGGGGAATTGTGTTTGATGAGGGAGGGTGTAGGAAGAGGTCAGAGGAGCTTAATGTGGGCAGATTGCGACAACCCAATCAGGGCGTAGAAACCATTCACAATGTCCAGACACAAGGGCTTGTGCCATTGACTGCTGTAATTACTAGTGTTGAACAAACATGCTCGACACTGCTCGGTACTCGCCCGAGCATCACGCTACTCGGGATTTTCGGCGAGCACCGAGCATTTACGGGTTACTCGGGCGGGAGCTCGGGTCTCCTCCCTGCATGTTTGGCGCTCTTTACAGAGCCAATGAACATGCAGGGATTGCCAGCCAGTCACTGTAATGCCGCAGCCATGTTGGTTGTGGGCATTACAGTGATTGGCTGGCCGCACAGCGTCACCTCGAGTATTTAAAACCAGGTGCCGCCATCTTGGACACAGTCGCTCCGGATCAGACAGTGTAGGGACAGCGCTGCTGATTTAGGGAGAGATATAAACTGCAAAATAGTTAGTGTAGGGTCTGTAAAGGCTGCCAGATCAAACAAACAGTCCTTCTCAGGACTAATATCCATCCCAGATATCAGGCAGGCAGGCTGTATAGGAGACGCAGTGGTTATACCAGCAAACGCTGCATTACAGTCCTGTGTGCTGATCCTGTTGCTGAAATTGCTGGACTTAGCTCCAGGTCTCAGGGGACAGAAAAAATCCTTTTTTTTTCATCTAAATCCTCTTTTTTTTTTTTTCCTCCTTCACACTGTACAAATACCCATCTTATTAAACTTTTGGTGTCCACCCCCCCCACACCAAAAAAGCGTGTCTCTAATTTTTCAGACACAAATATATCTGTTGAAAATGGTCAGGTGTAGGCTAGAGAAACAGAAGTGTTGTTTTGCACTTCCACGGTTCAAACCTCTGTATTATCCACTTTTGGGCCATTTGTATCTAAAAAAAAAAACTGTTTGAGTGTGTCGCTCACTGTTCAGCCGCAAATATATCTATTTAAAAAAGTCTGGTATACCCCAGTAAACAATAACTGTGGTTTGCCATCCCACGGTAAAAAATCTCTATTATTCAGGTTTTGGTATATTTTCCATAAAGAAAAACAGTAGTGTCTCCTGACTGTTGTGACACAAAAATATATCTGTTGAAAATAGTCTGGTGTAGGCCCGACAAATCCCAGTGTGGTTTTGCAGTTCCACAGGTCAAATCTCTGTACTATCCAGTTTTGGGCCTTTGGTAACTAAAAAAAAACAGTTTGAGTGTGTCGCTCACTGTTCAGCCGCAAATCTATATATTTAAAAAAGTCTGGCATACCCCAGTAAACAATAACTGTGGTTTTGCCATCCCACGGTAAAAAATCTCTATTATTCAGGCTTTGGTATATTTTCCGTAAAGAAAAACAGTAGTGTCTCCTGACTGTTGTGACACAAAAATATATCTCTTGAAAATAGTCTGGTGTAGGCCCGACAAATCTCAGTGTGGTTTTGCAGTTCCATGGGTCAAATCTCTGTACTATCCAGTTTTGGGCCTTTAGTATCTAAAAAATCACAGTTTGAGTGTGTCGCTCACTGTTCAGCCGCAAATCTATATATTTAAAAAAGTCTGGCATGCCCCAGTAAACAATAACTGTGGTTTTGCCATCCCACGGTAAAAAATTTCTATTATTCGGGTTTTGTTTTGTTTTACGTAAAGAAAAACAGAAATAGTTTCTCCCTGATTGTTCAGATTGTTTAAAAGAGTCGGGTGTAGGCCAAAGAAATAGAACTGTGGTTTTCCTCTTTCACGGTTCTAATCTACTTTTTATTACCCTTTTTCCATTGATAGTGCAAGTGTAAGCTACTTTACTTCCTTTACAATGGGCAAGGCGCGTGGCAAGTGACGTGGAAGTGGACGTTCTGGTGATGGTTCGTGCAGAGGACGGGGCCGTGGCCAAGGTGAAAATGTGCCACAACCAACAGCCACATCTTCTCGCTCCCACTTCTTGACCAAATTACTAGGGAAGCACAGAACAACACCAGTATTGAGAACTGATCAGTGTGAACAGGTTATTAATTGGATAGCAGACAATACTTCCAGTTACCTGGGCACCACCACCTCCGGTCTGTCTTCCACACGGTCAACTCTTAGTAGCCGTGAGTCTCGACCTCATACTCCTCCTCACCCTGATGCTCCTTCCTCCCACCATGCCGAGTGTCGTCAGACAGCAATTGATCCCACACTTGGACACTCTGAAGAGCTGTTCACTGGTCCATTTCCATATTTGTGCCCCTCGCCTGATACGCTTGAAGTGGTGGAAGAGGAGATCCCATGTAGCGATGCCCAAATATTTGAACAGCCAGGGCCACAGGAAGTCGACGCTGGTAATTTGTCACAAGAGGTGGACGATGACAAGACACAATTGCCAGGAAGTGAGGAGGAGCATCGTGGTGCGGAAGAGGAGGAGGTGGTGGATGATCTAGTAACTAGAGATGAGCGTTGTTCTACTCGAACTGTTCGCCAATCTCAAATTCGAGCTGTTTTGGGCGGTGTTCGAGCCGGTCGGCGAACACGAACAATTTGAGAAAAATTCGGCTGTTCGAGGTTATGTTCGATAACTGTTCGTGCACCAAAATCATAACTGGATTTTTTCACAGTAATGATGAAAATTAATGTTAATACGCAGTTTGAGTGTACAGCGGGGCGGGGGGAGGGGCAGGGGATGGATCTCTGCAGGAACAATGAAGATCTCCATTTTTTTTTCTCTTTCCCGCATTTGCAGTGGGGAGGTGCAATCTGTCAGCCTATCAGCAGCGCACACACGGAGCGAAGTGCTTTTTTTCACACAAGCAAGGGCATGTGTGATTGGCAGTGTATGTCACATGTCCTTGCCCTATAAGACCAAGCCATTTTCCCCGTCGCCACCATTTTCTCACTGCTGCAGCTGCGTGTTAGACGGCACCGCTGTTGCTGTGTGCGCTATACCTTGTTAATTTCAAGCCAATTTTCGCACAAATATACAGATAGCTTGGGAGTAGGGAATAGTTGTGATTGCAGTCCTTTTAAGGACTAGGTTGCAGCATTTCCTACGACTTTTATCAGGCAGGTCTGTGCTCTTAAATAGATAGATTGTGGGAGTAAAGACTAATTGTAATTGGAGTCCTTTTCAGGACTAGGTTACATCAGTTCCTATCAGTTTTTGCCAGGCAGGTCTGTGCCAGTGCTGTGCAAGTTTTTTTCACAGCATTTGGCTGAATCTAGCAAAGCTAATCCTTTTTGGCCTATTGCAGAGTGTGTTAGTTAGTGGAGTAGCCTATCTGTGTTGCAAGATATACCACCTGTGTATAGAATACCAATTTTTTTACTGCACCTAGTGAAGTAAAATCTTTTGGGCATAGCATCATTCTATTAGTCCATCTATACTGACCTCCATCAGGTTGCAAACTGAATATAATTTTTTTCTGCATCTAGCTCTGAAAAAATATTTGGGCTTCTAGCAGTGTGTGGGACTTGGTCTATTAGTCCATCTATACTGACCTCCATCAGGTTGCAAATTAAAAATAATTTTTTTCTTCATTTAGCTCTGAAAAAATATTTGGGCTTCTAGCAGTGTGTGGGACTTGTTCTATTAGTCCTTCTATACTGACCTCCAGCAGGTTGCAAATTGAATATAATTTTTTTCTGCATCTAGCTCTGAAAAAATATTTGGGCTTCTAGCGGTGTGTGGGACTTGGTCTATTAGTCCATCTATACTGACCTCCATCAGGTTGCAAATTAAAAATATTTTTTTTCTGCATCTAGCTCTGAAAAAATATTTGGGCTTCTAGCAGTGTGTGGGACTTGGTCTATTAGTCCATCTATACTGACCTCCATCAGGTTGCAAATTAAAAATAATTTTTTTCTGCATCTAGCTCTGAAAAAATATTTGGGCTTCTAGCAGTGTGTGGGACTTGGTCTATTAGTCCATCTATACTGACCTCCATCAGGTTGCAAATTAAAAATATTTTTTTTCTTCATTTAGCTCTGAAAAAATATTTGGGCTTCTAGCAGTGTGTGGGACTTGTTCTATTAGTCCTTCTATACTGACCTCCAGCAGGTTGCAAATTGAATATAATTTTTTTCTGCATCTAGCTCTGAAAAAATATTTGGGCTTCTAGCGGTGTGTGGGACTTGGTCTATTAGTCCATCTATACTGACCTCCATCAGGTTGCAAATTAAAAATAATTTTTTTCTGCATCTAACCCAGCCAATAGTTTTGGCCTAATACCACAGTTTGGCCACTCAGCTCTGCTCGGTTACCATCCATTGTTTTTTTGTGCAAACAACTCCAGAGTTGTGAATTAGTTAACCACCAAAATGAGTGGAAAAAGGCCTGCTGCTGGTGGAAAAGGCCTGCACCCAAAGCCTGTCTGGTCATGCCACAAGCTTTCTAACTGCGCAGAAGGGATCCTGCACACCTCCTTACTATGCTGGCAGTAGGGCTCAACGTCATCAGGCGGTTTTTACATTGAAATGTCTGGGAAATGTGAGTCACACAGCTGAGGAGTTGTGGTCTGCTCTGGAGAACCAATTTCATGAATGGTTGTCTCCACTGGACCTGAAACCAGGGAAGGCCGTGTGCGACAATGCTGCAAACCTGGGTGCGGCCCTTCGCCGGGGCAATGTCACACACGTGCCTTGTATGGCTCACGTGTTGAACCTGGTTGTCCAGCAATTTTTAGCCCACTATCCCAGACTAGATGGCCTTCTGCAGAGGGCACGGTCGCTGTGTGCTCACTTCCGCCGTTCGCATCCCGCAGCTCAGCGACTTACATCTCTACAGAAGTCGTTGGGCCTGCCACTTCACCGGCTAAAATGCGATGTGCCTACCCGGTGGAATTCAACTCTGCACATGTTGCAGCGACTGTGGCAGCACCGACAAGCCCTGGTGCAATACGTTCTGACGTATAGCCTGGGCCAACGAGATTCAGAGGTGGGGCAAATCACGCTGGAGGAGTGGTCTCAGATCAGGGACCTATGCACCCTTCTGCACAGTTTTGAAATGGCGACGAAGATGTTTAGTGCTGACGATGCCATTATCAGCATGACTATTCCGGTGATTTACATGCTGGAGCACATGTTAAACAGAATTCGGAGTCAGGTGGTGGCACAAGAGGAGGTGGAGGAAATAGAGGAGGAGGAGTTGTATGCGGAAGGGCTAACATCTGCAAGGTCCAGACGGTCGGCAGCACCAAGGCGGCAGGCATGTGAGGGTGGGGGAGATGATTTTACCAGGGCGCATGGTAGCAGCCAAACTAGTGAGGAAGGTGCAGGAGCCCAGGAAGAAGTGGAGGACGAACTGATGGAAGACTCATCAGATGAGGGAGACCTTGATCACATTTCTGTTGGGGGGAGAGGACAGAGGAAGGAAGCATGATTGCTACCTCGCCACCAACACAACAGGGACTTGGTGCTCCTGGATGCGCAACACACATGAGTGCCTTCTTGCTGCACTACCTGCAACATGACCCTCGAATTGTGAGAATTAGAAATAATCCTGACTACTGGGTTGCCACACTGTTAGATCCCCGGTACAAAAGTAAATTTGCAGAAATTATTCCTGCCATAGAAAGGGATGCACGCATGCAGGAGTATCAGCAGAGACTGTTGCAGAATCTTACATGTGCTTTTCCACAAAATACCAGTGGTGCACGTAGTGAATCTCACAGTTCCAACTTGCCAACCATGGGACCGTCAAGTGTTCAGCACTCAAACCGTAACAGAACCACAGTATCTGCTGGTAACATCAATTTTGCGGAATCATTTCACCACTTTTTTAGCCCATCCTTTGCAAGGCCACAGGAGACAAGAAGTCTGACACATAGTCAACGCCTAGAGACGATGGTACAGGAGTATCTCCAAGTAAACATTGAAGCCACGACTGTGTCACTGGACCCTTGCTCTTTTTGGGCTTCCAATCTGGATAAATGGCCGGAGCTAGCCACTTACGCCTTGGAGATCTTGTCATGCCCCGCAGCCAGCGTTCTGTCTGAACGTGTGTTCAGCGCTGCTGGTGGTGTGCTGACAGATAAGCGCACGCGGCTCTCCACTGATAATGTAGACAGACTCACGTTCATAAAGATGAACAAATCATGGATCCGAAACGACTTTTCTACCCCTGTGTCATCCTGGGGAGAGTAAAAGCTTGATGATTGGTTAAAATCACCCTACCAACCGTTTTAAGCTTTCAAATTACTAATCATGTTTATCTGTATCTTGACTGGAAAATAATTTGGGCTTTGTAGCAGTGTGCAGCACTGATCCTATTAGGCCATCTATAATAAGCTTCACCAGATTTAAAATTAAAAATAATTTTTAGCTGCATCTAGCCCGGAAAATAATTTTGGGGCTCCGAGATGCGCAAGACACATAAGTGCCTTCTTGCTGCACTACCTGCAGCATGACCCTCATATTGTCAGAATTCGAAGTAATCATGACTACTGGGTTGCCACACTCTTAGATCCCCCAAACTTTTCGATCAACCTTTTCATTTTAATAAAGACCAAAAAAATGGTCATTTTTGAAATTATAAGCATTAGCAGGTTGTTAGAAACTGAAATCAAACAGTTTTCAACTCAAAACTTTATTCTAGGTGATGTTACATTTTCACATAGGACCCCTTGTTCGAAAGGAGCTTCTGAACTCTCTCGTCCATTGAATTTGTCAGGTTTTGGATGGTTTCTGCTTCAATTGTTTTGCATGAGGACAGAATACCCTCCCAGAGCTGTTGCTTAGATGTGAACTGCCTCCCGCCATCATAGACACTCCTTTTAATGATGCTCCAAAGGTTCTGAATGGGGTAGAGGTCAGGGGAGCATGGGGGTCACACCATAAGTTTGTCCCCTTTTATGCCCATATCAGCCAGAGATGCAGATGTTTTATGTGCAGCATGAGATGGTGCATTATCATGCAGAAAAATGATCTTGCTGTGAAATACACGGTTCTTCTTCTTGAACCATGGCAGGAAGTGCTGTTTGAGAAAATCCACATACATTATGGAGTTCATCTTTAGCGCCTTCAGGGATCCTAAAGGGGCCGACAATCTCTCTCCCCATGATTCCAGCCCAAAACATTACTCCACCTCCTCCTTGTTGGCGCTGTAGCCGTGTTTGCGTGGGGTGTCCATCAACCAGCCATCCTCCACTCCATTCATCTGGACCATCGAGCGCTGCACGGCACTCATCCGTGAACAAAACAGTTTTGAAATCAGTCTTCATGTAATGTTTGGCCCACTGGAGCCGTTTCTGCTTGTGTGAAGTGGATAGAGGAGGTCGACAGGATGGCATATGCACAGCTGCAAACCTCTGAAGGACCCTGCATCTTGTTGTTCGGGGGACGTTGGAGGCACAAGCAGCTTCAAAAACTTGTCTGCTGCTATGACAAGGCTTTTTTGCCGCTGCTGTTTCAACCTGACGTAATTGCCTGTAGGAAAGAGTCCTCAATTTGCCCTTATCAGCACGCACACGTGTGTACTGTGAATCAGCTACATACTTCTTGATTGCCAAGACACTTCATCCTGATCATCGCACAATGTTGATTGTAGTCATGCCTTGACCTAAACACTCCACAATTTGTTGCTTCTCAGCAGCCGACACATCCTTTTTCTTTCCCATTTTGGCAGAAAATGTAGGCTGCTTAATAATGTGAGAGAGCCTTCTTAAGTAGTCTTGCCTTTCATTGGACACACCTGCCAAACTAATTAGCACAGGTGTCTGCAATTGCTTACAGTGATATAAAGAGCCCTGACACACATCACCATCAATGAGTTTAACTGACAAACAAACAAATTCTTCCCTTATCACTCCTAAACACTTTTTGCATAATAATTTGGAACGCGGTGTACATGTGCTTTTCCACAAAACACCAGTGGTTCACGTAGTGAATCTTACAGTTCTAACTTGCCAACCGTGGTCTGTATGGAATTGTTCAATAAAGGGCTCAAAATTAAGATAACATAGATGGGAGAGGTCTCTATGAATAGGAATTCCTAAGTATTTGATACCCTGTGAGGGCCAGGCAAAGGGAAAGTTGGACTGGATGGAATCCTATATGGATTTAGGGAGGGAGACATCGAGGGCCTCAGACTTCGCTGCATTGATTTTAAAATTTTACCATGTAACAAAGTGATCTATTTCAGCCATAACAGCAGGGATGGATATATGTGATTGAGTGATATATACTAGGACATCATCAGCAAATAGAGAGCACTTGTACTCGGTGCCTCCCACCTCAATCCACCTAATATTGGGGTTATGGCGAATTGATGAGAGCAGGTGCTCCGTCACTAGGATGTATAAGAGAGGGGACAGAGGACATCCCTGCCTTGTCCCATTGGTGATTGTGAAAGGTGATGAAAATGTTCTGACGCACCCCCTGGGCCTTGGGACACCCGGAGCCGGACCCTTTTTGGTGGATGCTGGTGGTTGTAGTCTTCGTGGCGGCGATCCGGTTCCGTGGCTCAGGGCGGTCAAACCAGTGGCGGAACTATTTATGTGGTTTTGATGTTTAAATGTCCGACTACGCCACCCGTGGATTGCGGTCAGAGTGAACCGCCGCTACAGGGCAGACCGCTAAGGCTGGTGTTGTGGGTGCAGCAGAGCGTAGCATAACTCCCCACGGGAGGAGTATAGCCTCAGGGCAGTGTATGCGGAGGATGGGGGTGATGGTGCAGGGCAGCAGCAGTAACGACACGGAGTCAGTGATGCAGTTCAGGGCCTTTACTCACAGTTCTTATTATCCAGACCACGTCTGCAGGTAACGGCTGCCCACGTCGTACTGTGCTCACCAGGTGAGGGGCTCAGACAACTCCCAGATAACTTTGGAGCGCTTCACAGGACCCCCTTTGTGTGTCCTTTGTCTGGCCTTTCTTACCAACACTTCTGTCCGGCTGCCTCGGGCCTCCTCTTGGTAAACTTGGCGCCAGTTTCCCTGACCCTATGTGGTGCCTTCCTAGCGGGTGGAGCAAGGGGCTGCGCCACATAAAATGTCAGAGCCTCCGGTTTCTAGCTGAGGGTCGTTTCCTGCCTCCACTAGTTCGGGGACCGGTCTCCCCCTTTGGCCTGACCCCTCCACGCAGGTGGATTCGGGCGTGCGGTGGCGACTCGCCCGTCCGCACCCCTGGGATCCCTTCATTCCTCGTTCCTGGAGCCTTCTCCGCTCCTCTTCCTTCCTTCTCCCTCTTGCAGGCCTGGGCCTCTGTTACTAGGCCCGCCTCCGGAGCAGAGCTCATGCAGAGCCCCTGCTCCCTGCCACTTCTGCTCAGACTTCTCTGCACTGAACTAAGATGGTGCCCACCTTTTATACTCCCTTCTCAATGCACCCAGGAACTGCTTCCTCCCTGCTCCTGCACTGCAGGGTTCCCCTTCCTCAGTGTTCCCTCCCCCCACTCCAGCCAGGGACAGGGACTGTCGTGCCCATCTCAGGGGCATATTGGTCGCCCTGCCCCACGGCAATGTGGTGTAATGCATGCAGGTGTCGGGTCCTGATCCACACTCCATCCTTATCTGAGAGTGAGATATCACACCTCTGGGTGAGGTGCAATACGTCTGTAGCAACCGAGCCCTCGGTGCTACAGTTCCATTTATCTTCAGCCTAGGTGACGTATTGTGATACAGGGCGGTGATTTTGGCTATAAAAGGGTCCCCTAGACCCCTACCCCAAGCTTTTTAAGAGAATCATATATGGCGTGCCAGGAGACTCTATGGAATGCTTTCTCAGCATCCAACGAGAGTATCTACTTACAAATTTTTAACTGCATCTAGCCCAGGAAATACTTTGTGCCTAGTAGCAGTGTCTGCTAGTCAGCGGATTATCCCGGCTGTTAAGCAAGCTACACCACCTGTAGTTTGGACACTTAATTTTTTCAAAGGAAATGCTTCGGGACCACGGGATACTTAGTGAAGAGCATCAGGAGGCACCCCAAGGCATAGGGGCTGGGACTGGCACTAGGATGCCTTGCGGTGGACAGCCGAGCTCGATCCTTATAAAAGCTTTTTAACTGCAGCAGCTTTAGTGGACGCTACTGGAGCTGGAATTACGCGGCTGCTGGCATGAGACTTGCCCTCCAATAGATCCTTGTAAATGGATTTAAAGTGTATTCATTCAAATTAGAGGGACAATTTAAATTAAAAAGCTTAGAGCTGCCTCCACCACAGGGGGGCTCGCTCGACCCACCAGCGGACAGGCACCAGTATTGGGAGAGGGGGGCTGGCCGTCAGGGTTCACCGCGGCTCTGGCACAAACCCGGCGACACGGAGGTGGCACGGGCAGGAGCGGACTGGCCGTCTCGGCTTCTCACTTTTTGGATTTTAGAAGGGCATGACATGCCTATATCTGTGTCTCCCCCTCCTTTTACTCCTCCACCTCTTTTCTTTTCGCATGACTATATGTACTTGTCACTTTTCCATGTGTTAGTTGTGTCTTCTGAGCAGTTTGTCAGCTTTTGGACACCTTTGAAGGTGTTTTCTATGTGTTTCTATGTGTTTTTGTTTGCCTGCCATTGGTTTTAACGGTGTTCGAAGGTGTTCGACGAACAGTTCGACGAACAGTTCGGCGAACACACGGGTGTTCGACGAACCGAACCGAACTCGAACACTACGGGGGTGGCTCAACACTACTTGGGACGGAACACGTTCTCCCCACACCGAGGATTGCGGGCCCTATGTCAGTCATAGTTGCCCCCACAGTGTATAGCTCCTGCGCATCATCCTCCTCCTCCTCATGTTCAGCCTCCATCTCAGATATCACCACATCAGTTACAAGCTGAAAGCACTGCAGTACTGCCTCCGCCAAGCGGCAACAGGCTGTGCTGAAACTCATAAGCTTAGGTGATAAACCTCACACTGCTTGGGAGTTGTGGACAGCTGTGAAAGAGCAGGCAGATCTGTGGCTGAAATCTCTGAACCTACATCCCGGCATGGTCGTGTGTGACAATGGCCGTAACCTGGTGGCGGCCCTGAGGCGAGGTGAGATCACACACGTACCATGCCTGGATCATGTGCTTAACCTCGTGGTTCAGCGGTTTCTTGAATCGTACCCCGAGTTGCCAGATCTGCTCGTGAAAGTGCGCCGCCTGTCAGCTCATTTTCGCAAGTCGGCTACAGCTTCCGCCGCCCTTGCTGTGTTGCAGCAGCGTTTGCAGCTTCCGGCACACCGACTGGTGTGTGATGTCCCCACACATTGGAACTCTACCCTCCACATGTTGCAAAGGATTTGTGAGCAGAAGAGAGCAGTTGTGGAGTACCATATGCAACAAGGCCGTCGATATTCAGGTCAGACTCCACATATAACACCTCAGGAGTGGACCTGGATGTCTGACATATTTACCATCCTGACAAACTTTGAGGAGGCCACCAAGATAGTGAGTGGCGATGGCGCCATCATTAGTGTCAGCAACCCACTTGTCTGTCTTTTGCAACGCTCTCTGCAGAGAATTAAAGAGGAGGCATTGCAGCCAGAGTATGATGAGATGGATCAAGAAGCCGTAGTGGGCGATTACACACAGCCCAGCCTCATCTCATCCCAACGTGCATTGGGGGACAATGAGGGAGAGGAGGAGGAGGAGGAGGAAGAACAGGAGCTGTTATCATGCGCTGTAGACGGTAGTACCTGTACAAGTGTCATACCGTCGGTTCAGCGTGGGTGGCCTGAGGACAGGTGGGAGGAGGAGGAGGAGGAGGAGGAGAGCATGGTCAGTCGTCATCTTGGTGAGGACACGGAAATCTTGCCCATTACCAGTCTGGCAGCATGGCTGACTTTATGTTACGCTGCCTTAACCGTGACCCTCGCGTTGTCAAAATGTTGGGTGACAGTCATTACTGGTTGGTGACACTTTTAGAGAACAAGGAGAACTTTCACTCTCTTATTCCTGAGGTGGAGAGGTCTACAAAAATGGGGCAGTACCAGAAGGCCCTTGCTGCAGAACTCTTAAAAAAATTCCCATCTGAACACGATAGCGGCAGAGGTCACAGTTCGTTGCCCAACCAAGGCGTACAGGCGAGAGAGATGCAATTCCAATCCAGCAGAGGCAGGGGAACACAGTCAACGTTCTGGGACACATTTCTGACACCCGCCCAGCTTACAGGCCCTGAGGCACGGTGTACTCTCACAAGGAGTGGAAAGTTTCAAAAGATGGTGAGGGAGTACCTTGCTGACCGTACCAGCGTCCTCCGTGATTCCTCTGTGCCTTTTAATTATTGGGTATCCAAGTTGGACACTTGGAATGAACTCGCTCTGTACGCCTTGGAGGTCCGGGCCTGCCCTGCCGCTAGCGTGTAATCGGAGCGTGTTTTTAGTGCCGCTGGGGGAATTATAACTGATAAGCGCACTCGCCTGTCAACTGACAATGCA
This sequence comes from Phyllobates terribilis, assembly GCF_046119375.1. Taxonomy (NCBI): domain Eukaryota; kingdom Metazoa; phylum Chordata; class Amphibia; order Anura; family Dendrobatidae; genus Phyllobates; species Phyllobates terribilis. Next base: position 242,141,165 of record NW_027362764.1, read on the forward strand.
GCCAAGCTGACCATTATCAAAATGAACAAGGGCTGGATTGGGCCAGACTTCTCATCACCACCAAATGAGAGCAGAGTAACATAAAGTCAAATCCACTGTGTTATTTCGGAAGGTGTATTCACATGTACCGCTTCACACCCACACATGGGTATATGCTTCCTCATTTCGGCTGTTTTATGTTCATCTCCTTATCCTCAGCCTACAACACCACTATACCCCCAGGGTGCTAGCATTGCAAGTTCCCCCGTCCTTATTTTTGTCAGCTTTTGCTTGGAAGGCATAAGCAAATCCTATGGGAGACCCACTCCCCAATAATGGGACTTTTGTTTGTAATATGCTGTACTGCATGGCTCTTGTAAGGGGCATTGCAAGTATCTCTGTCCTAATTTTTGGAAGCTTTTGCTTGGAAGGCATAAGCAAATCCTATGGGAGACCCACTCCCCAATAATGGGACTTATGTTTGTAATATGCTGTACTGCATGGCTCTTGTAAGGGGCATTGCAAGTTGCTCCGTCCTTATTTTTGGAAGCTTTTGCTTGGAAGGCATAAGCATATCCTATGGGAGACCCACTCCCCAATAATGGGACTTATGTTTGTAATATGCTGTACTGCATGGTTCTTGTAAGGGGCATTGCAAGTTGCTCCATCCTAATTTTCGGAAGCTTTTGCTTGGAAGGCATAAGCAAATCCTATGGGAGACCCACTCCCCAATAATGGGACTTATGTTTGTAATATTCTGTACTGCATGATTCTTGTAAGGGGCATTGCAAGTTGCTCCATCCTAATTTTTGGAAGCTTTTGCTTGGAAGGCATAAGCAAATACTATGGGAGACCCACTCCCCAATAATGGGACTTTTGTTTGTAATATGCTGTACTGCATGGCTCTTGTAAGGGGCATTGCAAGTTGCTCCGTCCTAGTTTTTGGAAGCTTTGGCTTGGAAGGCATAGGCAAATACTATGGGAGACCCACTCCCCAATAATGGGACTTATGCTTGTAATATGCTGTACTGCATGGCTCTTGTAAGGGGCATTGCATGTTGCTCCGTCCTAATTTTTGGAAGCTTTTGCTTGGAAGGCATAAGCAAATCCTATGGGAGACCCACTCCCCAATAATGGGACTTATGTTTGTAATATGCTGTGCTGCATGGCTCTTGTAAGGGGCATTGCAAGTTGCTCCGTCCTAATTTTTGGAAGCTTTTGCTTGGAAGGCAATAGCAAATCCTATGGGAGACCCACTCCCTAATAATGGGACTTATGTTTGTAATATGCTGTACTGCATGGCTCTTGTAAGGGGCATTGCAGATCCTCATAATTTTTGGAAAGCCTTCCATTCACTGCTTAGGCCAACAGTGAACAGGAGACCCAGTTGCTATAAATGGAAAAAAAGGTTTAGTTAAGGCCCTCTGACCTCCATGTCATTTCCAAGGGGCATTGGAGTGCCTCGAAATTTTTGGTAGGCATTGCACTCACTGTATGCCCTATAACTGTGTAGCCGAACCGCTCCATTTGTTACAGAAATATATCCTACAAGACATATCTGGTTGACTGGCCTGATATTGATGTGAATGGTCCCTGTTCCTCCTGCTCTTTCTCCTTTGCCACTACCTCATCCATCATTTATCATCTGAAGCTTTGTTTTATCGGGAGTCATAGAACTTGAATAGTAGCAAGAAAACACCCAGCAATCTTTGGAGGAGGTAGGATATGCGCCAAAACGCTGACCACCTCAGGCCTAGCCGCTACTACATACATGCGCTTGGATTCCAACAAAACAAAGCAGATGCTAACTTCTATCATCCTCATCATGCTCCTCACCTTGACACTCTCAACTCCCCTGATGGAGAAGCCAGGGCCCACCAGTGGAGTCTGGTTGTCTGGTGGGCTCGGCCAATGCTGCCCTAAAGCAGGCCAGGCTAAGAAAAGTGTGGGAAAGGTTACCGGGACAAATAGGGGTGGCTGGGGACCGAGTATGGACACCAGGCTGCCCCCTGGAGGCTGGGGAGCAGGCGAGGACATCCGGCCACCGGGCGGCTGGGGACTGAGTATGGATACCAGGCCGTCGACGCAGCCATGGCGTGGTGGCCAGATTCCGCCTCCACATGCCTAAAAGGCCCAATTTAAAGTGCAAGCAAGCAGTATGGTATTGCAGCCTGGGGGTGGGTGGGTGGCAGGCTGCATACTTGCACTTGCATTGCAAGGAATGGGAGAGGTGCAATTGAACACTGCCCTGGGACAAGGACTTGAACGGGGATAGTTGCAAGTCTGCAACGACAGGTGCAGGGTGGGAGGCATCTTCGCATGTACCATGAACAGGGGTTTGGCATGCACACACTACAGCGGAATAGGCTCTCCTTCCCACTAAATGCACTGGGGAGGGCACAGGTAATATTTTGGTATACGCACTTAATCTTAGGTAAAAGGCACACCAGGAAAAATAGGGGCTGCTGGGGACTGAGTATGGATACCTCGCTGCCGAAGCAACCATGTGGTAGTGGCCAGCTTTGGCCTCCTCCAAACTAAAAGGCCCCATTTAAAGTGCAAGCTACCAGTATGGCATTGCAGTCTGGGGGTGGGTGGGTGGCAGGCTGCACACTTACACTTGCATTAAAAGAAAACAAAGCAGATGCTAACTTCTGTCATCGTCATCATGCTCCTCACCTTGGCACTCTCAACTCCCCTGATGGAGAAGCCAGGGCCCACCGGAGGAGTCTGGTCCTCTGGTGGGCTCATCCAATGCTGCCCTAAAGCAGGCTGGGCTAAGAAAAGTGTGTGGGGGGATGTTCCAAGGAGAAATAGGAGAGGCTGGGGACCGTTAATGGACATCCGGCTGCCCCCAGGCGGCTGGGAACCGTGTGTGGACACCCGGCCGCGGGGCGGCTGAGGACCGAGCATGGACACCCGGCCGCCGGGTGGCTGGGGACTGAGTATGGATTCCAGGCCGCCAACGCAGCCATGAAGTGGTGGCCAGATTCCGCCTCCACATGCCTAAAATGCCCAATTTCAAGTGCAAGCAAGCAAGCAGTATAGTATTGCAGCCTGGGGGTGGGTGGGTGGCAGGCTGCATACTTGCGCTTGTATTGCAAGGAATGGGGGAGGTACAATTGAACACTGCCCTGGGACTAGAACTTGCACGGGGATAGTTGCAAGTCTGCATCTTCTGATGCGGCAAGGATCACTTATGATGGGCACACTTTTAGACAGTGACCTGGGTGTCAGAGATGCTTCCAGGGGTCTTCCCCATGCTGTTCCCATGTCTTTTCAGCACTTTATGCATGTGTCACACAGCACATGGCCAGATAAGGTTGTAAAATGTTAAAATGACATTTCCCGGTGAATGCATTTGTCACAGTTGAAAGCAATACAAAAGTGCAAAAACACATAAAAAATGCTACTTGTGAGCATAGCCCAAGGTGTGGAGGAATATTTGTTTTTGGTTATTTATTTTACCTTATACACAAGTCTTTACCCTGGAAAAGAAATTCCTTAACATATTTCACAGGAAAAAAGTTTCAGTTTCGTTTTTGAACGTTTTATTGTGAGCCCGTAAAAGTGGCTTAATACCTCTGACCACGTTGTTGACAGCAGTGACCTGGGGGTCAGAAATGCTTCCTGGGGCGATCCCCATGCTGTCCCCATGTCATTTGAACACTGTCACTATCGTTTTGGGCACTTGTTAGGCTTTTAAAAGACTGCCGGGGGTGCCACCGCAAAAATGCTCGGGTCTCCTATAGACTAACATTGGGCTCGTTGCTCAGGTTGAGCACCCGAGTATCACGGCGAGCTCGGCCCGAGCTTCGAGCACCCGAGCATTTTAGTGCTCGATCAACACTAGTAATTACATATCTCTCTCCATATAAATAGAGGACATGTTATTTTAGCACCATTTTGGTAGTATAACAGCTCAGAGAGCTCCTGACGCTGCTTAGATAGGGTCAGTTTAGATAGTTTAGATAGATAGGGTCCTGTGGTGGCTGTGACATTGACCTTCCAGCAGATCTTTTTTTTGAGCTATTAGTGAGATCCAGACAAAGACAGTATGGCATATTTCAGCATAAAACTCTGCTGTGAACTGCTTCTATTGTGCTCCATGCATGAGTACACCTTTGAAACTAATTTTTCTGTTACTACTATGAGACAGCAGGTCACATCTCAGCTTGACATTTTTTGGCGCATATATTATTCTGTATGCAGAGCTCATCCACAGTAAAAAAAATCTAACTTTTTGGGTTGCTAAGGTGATACTGCAAGCTAGATTTCAGTTTGATTTTTTTGGAGCATATATTCTATTGTATTCAGGCCTCATCCACAGTAAAAAAAAATAATTTCTTCTGTTACTAACATGATATAGCAGACCACATCTCAGTTTGAAATTTTTTGGAGCATATATTCTATTTTATACAGGCCTCATCCTTGCGTTTATAGGATACCATGATTTTCACTATACATAGCAGTGCTGATGAACTACTAATAAATAGTACAAGCAATCAGTTGATCACAGGTTCAAATTCCCTAAAGTGACTAACAAGTACAGTAAAATATGATTTTTTTTTAATTAAGTTCAAATCATCCCCCTTCTGCCCTATTAAAAATAAAGCAATTTAAAAAAATAATCTATCAAAATATAAAATAAATGAATCTGATCAGTAAATGGCGTAATTGGGAAAAAAAATGCCAGAATTATGTTTAAGGTTTGGCCGCTGCAACATAGCAATAAAATGCAGTAAGAGGTGATCTAAACATTGTATCTAACCCAAAATAGTATCAGTAAAAACAATAGCTCAGGATGCAAAAAATAAGCCCATACACATCCCTATATCCCGAAAATTGATAAAGTTATGGCCACACAAGCACAATTTTTTTTTCACCATTTAAGTAAAAAAAAACTACAGTATACATTTGGAAAGTGTGTTTTTTTAAGAATGCACCCCTTAATTCTGCTTCTGTATGTAAACTAAAAATGCAGAAAATAATTAGGCCAGATATATACAGATTTAGGGGTCCCTACTAGTGATGAGCAAGTGTGCTCGCAACTGCTCAGTCCTCTCCCGAGCATCTCACTAAAGATGCTCGGTGAGTATTTCTGGGATGTTCGGGCGGGAGCTCCGGTCCCTTCCCTTCATGTTTGGCGCTCTTTTGAGAGTCAATGAACATGCAGAGATTGCTTGCCATGCACTGTAATGCCGTAGAAATGTTGGTTTTGGCATTACAGTGATTGGCTGGCCGCATATAAGACTAGACCATCTATATAAGACCTGGTGACTAGTGTTGAGCCACCCCCGTAGTGTTCGGTTCGGTTCGTCGAACACCGGGATGTTCGAGGAACTGTTCGTCGAACTGTTCGTCGAACACCTTAGAACACCGTCGAACACCGTTAAAACCAATGGCAGGCAAACAAAAACACATAGGAACACATAGAAAACACCTTCAAAGGTGTCCAAAAGCTGACAAACTGCTCAGAAGACGCTTTCTTTAAAAAAGCCGGCCGGCAATTCAGCAGCGGCATACACCGGTACCCGACAATTTAGACATGAAGGAATAGAGCATCACACATAGATTAGATAGATAGAAACATGTCAGTCACATATATATGAAGTACAGTGACAGTGTTGCTTACTGTACTTGTCATTTAGTGTAAAGGATTTATTAAAAAATATAATAGTGTTTTCGTGCACCGTCTCTTTAAAAAAGCCGGCCGGCAATTCAGCAGAGGTACCCGACAATTTATAACAGACAGAATAGAGCTTCACACATAGATTAGATAGATAGAAACATGTCAGTCACATATATATGAAGTACAGTGACAGTGTTGCTTACTGTACTTGTCATTTACTGCAAAGGATTTATTAAAAAAAATAATAGTGTTTTCATGCACAGTCTCTTTAAAAAAGCCGGGCGGCAATTCAGCATCTGTACCCGACAATTTAGAATAGAAGGAATAGAGCTTCACACATAGATTAGATAGATAGAAACATGTCAGTCACATATATATGAAGTACAGTGACAGTGTTGCTTACTGTAATTGTCATTTAGTGTAAAGGATTTATCAAAAAAAATAATAGTGTTTTCATGCACCGTCTCTTTAAGAAAGCCGGCCGGCAATTCAGCATTTGTACCCGACAATTTATAACAGACAGAATAGAGCTTCACACATAGATTAGATAGATAGAAACATGTCAGTCACATATATAATAAGTACAATGATAGTGTTGGTTACTGTACTTGTCATTTAGTATTAAAATAAAGGATTTATTATTAAAAAAAATTGGCGTGGGATTCCCCGTAATTTTAGTCTCTAGCGGAGGTTAAGCAGACGGCTGGGGCAGATGTTTGAAGCCTGGGAAGGGGGTAATACCCACGGAGCTTCCCAGGCTACTAATATCAGCCCCCAGCTGAATACCTAGCCTTTACTAGCTATTAAAATGGAGGACCCCCCAAAAAAAATGACGTGGGGTCCCCCCTAATTTAATAGCTAGCAAAGGCTAGGCAGACAGCTGGGGGCTGATATTAATAGCCCAGGAAGGGAGCCATGAATATTGGCCCCCTCCCATGCTAGAAACACCAGCCGTCAGCCGCCCCAGAAATGGCGCATCCATAGGATGCGCCAATTCTGGCACTTAGCCTCGCTCTTCCACGCTGCCCTGGTGCGGTGGCAGGGGGTAATAGGGTTGGGGTTGATGTCAGCTTATAATGCCAGCTGACATCAAGCCCAGGTTAGTAATGGAGAGGCGTCTATAAGACACCCCCATTACTAACCCCATAGTCAAAGTTAAAAAAAAAACACAAACACCCAGAATAAAGTCCTTTAATTGAAATAAAGACACAATTCTTTATTGTTCTAAATTAAACCATACTTACCATCACGCCCATTCCAGCTGAAGCCAACGATCTCCTGCAATAAAAGAAAAATAATAAAGCAACCTCATCCTTACCTTTCCATGGTTCCCAGGACAGCTCCAGCTCTGCTACATCGAGATGACAGGCTGGACCGCAGCAGAACGCTGCCATCCAGCCTGTCATCCCGCGGACACTGAGAAGCGCAGGCATGCTTGCGCTCCTCAGTGTCTGACTGTGACGGCATCCAGATGAGCCGACAATGAACTCGGCTCACCTCATGTACGTCACTGACAGCGTGGGAAAATTCTCTTGCACTCAGCGCTTCAGCGTGAGAGTTTTCCCACGCTGTCAGTGACGTACATGAGGTGCGCCGAGTTCATTGGACATGACCTCGGCTCATCTGGATGCCGTCACAGCCAGACACTGAGTAGCGCAAGCAAGCCTGCGCTTCTCAGTGTCTGCGGGATGACAGGCTGGATGGCAGCGTTCTGCTGCGGTCCAGCCTGTCATCTCGATGTAGCAGAGCTGAAGCTGTCGTGGGAGCCATGGAAAGGTAAGGATGATGTTGCTTTATTATTTTTATTTTATTGCAGGAGATCGTTGGCTTCAGCTGGAATGGGCGTGATGGTAAGTATGGTTTAATTTAGAACAATAAAGAATTGTGTGTTTATTTCAATTAAAGGACTTTTTTCTGGGTGTTGTGTTTTTTTTAAATACTTTACTAGAAATTCATGGTGGTCATGTCTAATATTGGCGTGACCCCATGAATTTCGGGCTTAGGGCCAGCTGATAATGCCAAGCTGGCCTTAACCCCTTTATTACCCAGTGAGCCACCGCACCAGGGCCCTGGATGAGTTGGGTACAGCGCCAGAAGATGGCGCTTCTATGAACGCGCCATTTTCCGGGGAGGCTGCGGACTGCAATTTGCAGCGGGTGGGGCCCAGAAAGCTTGGGCCTCCCTGCGCTGCAGATTCCAGCCCCCAGCTGCCTAGTTGTACCTGGCTGGACACAAAAATAGGGTGTAGCTCCACGCATTTTTTTTTTAGATTCATGAAATTCATGGAATAATTAAGAAAAAAAGGGCTTCCCTATATTGTTGTGTCCGGCTAGGTACAAATAGGCAGCTGGTGGTTGGGAGCAGCCCGTTCCTGCCTGCTGTACCTGACTGGACACAAATATAGGGCGAAGCCCCACATCAATTTTTTTTTCATTATTTCATGAATTTCCTGAAATAATTTAAAAAAAATTGACGTGGGGCTTCGCCCTATATTTGTGTCCAGTCAGGTACAGCAGGCAGGAACGGGCTGCCCCCAACCACCAGCTGCCTATTTGTACCTGGCCAGACACAACAATATAGGGAAGCCCTTTTTTAAAAAAAGTTATTTCATGAAATAATTAAAAAAAAATTGACGTGGGGCTTCGCACTATATTTGTGTCCAGCCAGGTACAGCAGGCAGGGACGGGCTGCCCCCAACCACCAGCTGCCTATTTGTACCTGGTTAGACACAACAATATAGGGAAGCCCTTTTTTTCTTAATTATTCCATGAATTTCATGAAATAATTTAAAAAAAAAATGCGTGGGTCTTCGCCCTATTTTTGTGCCCAGCCAGGTACAACTAGGCAGCTGGGAGCTGGAATCCGCAGCGCAGGGAGGCCCAAGCTTTCTGGGCCCCACCCGCTGCAAATTGCAGTCCGCAGCCGCCCCAGAAAATGGCGCGTTCATAGAAGCGCCATCTTCTGGCGCTGTAACCAACTCATCCAGGGCCCTGGTGCGGTGGCTCACTGGGTAATAAAGGGGTTAAGGCCAGCTTGGCATTATCAGCTGGCCCTAAGCCCGAAATTCATGGGGTCACGCCAATATTAGACATGACCACCATGAATTTCTAGTAAAGTATTTAAAAAAACACAAACACCCAGAATAAAGTCCTTTAATTGAAATAAACACACAATTCTTTATTGTTCTAAATTAAACCATACTTACCATCACGCCCATTCCAGCTGAAGCCAATGTCTTCTGCAATAAAAGTAAAATAATAAACCAACATCATCCTTACCTTTCCATGGTTCCCAGGACAGCTTCAGCTCTGCTACATCGAGATGACAGGCTGGACCGCAGCAGAAAGCTGCCATCCAGCCTGTCATCCCGCGGACACTGAGAAGCGCAGGCTTGCTTGCGCTCTGCAGTGTCTGGCTGTGACGGCATAAAGATGAGACAAGTTCATGTCCAATGAACTCGGCTCACCTCATGCACGTCACTGACAGCGTGGGAGAATTCTCCTGCACTCAGCACTTCAGCGTGAGAATTCTCCCACGCTGTCAGTGACGTACATGAGGTCAGCTGAGTTCATTGGACATGAATGAGCTCACCTCATGCACGTCACTGACAGCGTGGGAAAATTCTCACGCTGAAGCGCTGAGTGCAGGAGAATTTTCCCACGCTGTCAGTGACGTGCATGAGGTGAGCTCATTCATGTCCAATGATCTCAGCTCACCTCATGCACGTCACTGACAGCGTGGGAAAATTCTCCTGCACTCAGCGCTACAGCGTGAGAATTCTCCCACGCTGTCAGTGACGTGCATGAGGTGAGCTCATTCATGTCCAATGAACTCAGCTGACCTCATGTACGTCACTGACAGCGTGGGAGAATTCTCACGCTGAAGTGCTGAGTGCAGGAGAATTCTCCCACGCTGTCAGTGACGTGCATGAGGTGCGCCGAGTTCATTGGACATGACCTCGGCTCATCTGGATGCCGTCACAGCCAGACACTGCAGAGCGCAAGAATGCCTGCGCTTCTCAGTGTCTGCGGGATGACAGGCTGGATGGCGGCGTTCTGCTGCGGTCCAGCCTGTCATCTCGATGTAGCAGAGCTGAAGCTGTCGTGGGAACCATGGAAAGGTAAGGATGAGGTTGCTTTATTATTTTTCTTTTATTGCAGGAGATCGTTGGCTTCAGCTGGAATGGGCGTGACGGTAAGTATGGTTTAATTTAGAACAATAAAGGAATGTGTCTTTATTTCAATTAAAGGACTTTATTCTGGGTGTTTGTGTTTTCTTTTAACTTTGACTATGGGGTTAGTAATGGGGGTGTCTTATAGACGCCTCTCCATTACTAACCTGGGCTTGATGTCAGCTGGCATTATAAGCTGACATCAACCCCAACCCTATTACCCCACTGCCACCGCTACAGGGCAGTGGGAAGAGCGAGGCTAAGTGCCAGAATTGGCGCATTCTAAGGATGCGCCATTTCTGGGGCGGCTGACGGCTGGTGTTTCTAGCCTGGGAGGGGGCCAATATTCATGGCACCCTTCCTGGGCTATTAATATCAGCCCCCAGCTGTCTGCCTAGCCTTTGCTAGCTATTAAAATAGGGGGGACCCCACGTCATTTTTTTGGGGGGTCCCCCATTTTAATAGCTAGTAAAGGCTAGGTATTCCGCTGGGGGCTGATATTAGTAGCCTGGGAAGCTCCGTGGGTATTACCCCCTTTCCAGGCTTCAAACATCTGCCCCAGCAGTCTTCTTAACCTCCGCTAGAGACTAAAATTAAGGGGAACCCCACGCCAATTTTTTTTTAAATAAATCCTTTATTTTAACACTAAATGACAAGTACAGTAATCAACACTGTCACTGTACTTCATATATATGTGACTGACATGTTTCTATCTATCTAATCTATGTGTGATTCTCTATTCCTTCTATTCTAAATTGTCGGGTACAGATGCTGAATTGCCGGCCGGCTTTTTTAAAGAGACAGTGCATGAAAACACTATTATTTTTTTTTTATAAATCCTTTACACTAAATGACAAGTACAGTAAGCAACACTGTCACTGTACTTCATATATATGTGACTGACCTGTTTCTATCTATCTAATCTATGTGTGATTCTCTATTCCTTCTATTCTAAATTGTCGGGTACAGATGCTGAATTGCCGGCCGGCTTTTTTAAAGAGACAGTGCATGAAAACACTATTATTTTTTTTAATAAATCCTTTATACTAAATGACAAGTACAGTAAGCAACACTGTCACTGTACTTCATATATATGTGACTGACATGTTTCTATCTACCTAATCTATGTGTGATTCTCTATTTCTTCTATTCTAAATTGTTGGGTACAGATGCTGAATTGCCGGCCGGCTTTTTTAAAGAGACGGTGCATGAAAACACTATTATTTTTTTTAATAAATCCTTTACACTAAATGACAAGTACAGTAATCAACACTGTCACTGTACTTCATATATATGTGACTGACATGTTTCTATCTATCTAATCTATGTGTGAAGCTCTATTCTGTCTGTTATAAATTGTCGGGTACCGCTGCTGAATTGCCGGCCGGCTTTTTTAAAGAGACGGTGCATGAAAACACTATTATTTTTTTTGATAAATCCTTTACACTAAATGACAAGTACAGTAAGCAACACTGTCACTGTACTTCATATATATGTGACTGACATGTTTCTATCTATCTAATCTATGTGTGAAGCTCTATTCTTTCTGTTCTAAATTGTCGGGTATCGGTGTATGCCGCTGATGAATTGCCGGCTTTTCATGTTTCACTGTGAGCACTGTTCCCATCGATTTGGGCAATCACTGTAATGCCACAACCACCATGGCTGTGGCATTACAGTGAGTGGCAGACTATCCCTGCATGATTGGTGCTCTAAATAGCGCCAGACATGCAGGACACGCTTTTGGTGCACGAACAGTTATCGAACATAACCTCGAACAGCCGAATTTTTTGCAAATCGTTCGGGTTCGTCGAACAACTCGAACACCGCCCAAAACAGCTCGAATTTGAGATTGGCGAACAGTTCTAGTCGAACACCGCTCATCTCTACTGGTGACGCTAGACTCGTCACAGTCTAACCTTCAGATAGGCAGAGTAGAGAGAGGTGCTGCTGTGTGAGGGACAGAATTGGCGGTGTAATAGTTAGATAAAGATACTCCAGGAGTATATATAATGTATATCCATCTGAACTAACAGTCCTTCTGAGGACTAATCCAGATGCATATATTTAGTGGTGATAACAAGAGTTAGGCAGGCAGAGAAATTTGTGAACACTATACAGCACAATAGTGTCCATTGCACGTTCTGTCTGCTCCTGTTACAGATATCCGTAGACATAGCCCCAGATATCAGGGGCCAGGGCTAATTTTTTTTTTCATCTTAATCCTGATTAATTTCTAAAAAAGTAATAGTGTCCAACATTTTACTCCTCCATTTGCTTGTTATCACTGCAGAATACAGCCAGATCTTTTCCATCATCAGACGTGATCCCATATTATAGCGATAAAAATCTAGAAATTTATAGTGAACGTGGAAAATATTGTCCTCTATTTACAGTTTGCAGCTGTGTGTCAGTGAAGCTATTCACACATGGTTGCTGTAAATAATAGGAAACTACAAGCCCGCTATTTAAAACCGTGGGCATCTTTCAGACGTATCACATATAACTGTGGCACAGATCCAGCAATTTGTAGCGACCGTGGAAAATATTGTCCTCCATTTACAGTTTTTAGCAGTGTGTCAGTGAATCTATTCACATTTGGTTGCTGGCAAAAATTGGAAACTACAAGCCCGCTATTTAAAACCGTGGGTGTCCGTCAGACTTATCACATATAACTGCGGTACAAATCCAGCAATTTGTAGCGACCGTGGAAAGTATTGTCCTCCATTTACAGTTTGCAGCAGTGTGTCAGTGAAGCTATTAACACGTGGTTGCTGTGAATAATAGGAAACTACAAGCCTGCTATTTAAAACCGTGTGCTATTCACACGTGGTTGCTGAGCAATACTAAACTAGAAGGGCAGTGCTTAAAACCGTGGGTGTCCTGTCACACGTATCGGATATTACTGCGGTACAAATCTAGCAAATTGTAGGTGATGTTCAAGATATTATACTCCATTTAAAATGGGTAAGGCGTGTGGCAAGGGACGGGGAAGTCGAAGTGATGGTGATGGTGCATGCAGAGGCCGAGGTCGTGGGCAAGCTGAAATTGTACCGCAACATGCACCCATATCATGTCACGCTACCTTCCTGTCTCAATTACTTGGGGACCGCAGCACACCACTATTGAACCTAGAGCAGTGTCAAAAGGTTGTTGGTTGGATAGCAGATAATGCTTCCAGTCACTTTGCCACCACCACCACCACCCTGTCTTCCACACAGACAAGTCTCAGTAGCCGTGAGTCTTCACTGCATATTCCTCACCCTCATCCTCCTTCTTTCCACCATGCCGAGTGTCTGGAAATAACTGATCCTACACTTGGACACTCCAAAGACCTGTTCACTTTTCCATTTGTAGATTCGGGCCTCTTACCCTGCACCTGCCATTGCACACTCGCAACTATCACCATCAGCAACCACATCCACGTCCTTGTCCTCCTAAATTTAGGCAGCCGTTGCAGTCACTGCATACGCAATAACTGTATAGCAAAACCTCTCATTTCTAATGGGAACATGTTGTTACATGTTGTTGTGTCAAGCTATTTGACCAAGTCTGATTTAAGAAAACCCGGCATGGGCTTTTATTTTTGGAGTGAAATACAGGATGGCAGTGGGGCGGTTCACTCCCTCCAGCCCGGGTTTTGCATGTGGCTCATGTCCACAATTTTCATTTAAAGACCTGCAGAAAAGTTATGGGTGTGTCAGTTTTGTGTTTGCAAGCAGCAGAGAAGGAGGCCTGAAAAACTACAGCTCAGGCCTGCCGACAACATGGAGGAGCTGCTAAAGCAGTTGGTGCTCACCCAGCAGCTGCATCTCCAGCGGCAACAGCAATAGCAGCATCAGCAGCAGCAGAACATTAACAAGCTGATTCTGTAACAGATTGCGGCTATGCAGGAGACGCCCCCAACACCGACCCCAGTTCATTCTGAGGCTCGGGAAAATGTCAGGTCAGCACTGAGGAAGATGAGTCTTAAGGACAACATGGAAGCTTTCCTCAAGGTGTTTGAATGCACAGCGGAGCGAGAGAGCTTGCCCATTGCTCAGTGGGCTGAGGTGGTGGCCCCTGTCCTGATGGGGAACTTACCCCACATAAGAGTGTAATCAAACACGTGGCAAGTATGCAGGACTGGATCGCGGCGGTCATGCCCATAGTAAAGGAACACCTCCTGGAGGCTCAGGCAGTGCAGAGCCGAACATATAATAGAAAAGCCATAATTAAGTCCTTTAAAGAAGGGGATAGGGTATTGGTATCAGTGCCCACTGCAGAGAGTAAGCTCTTGGCTAAGTGGCAAGGGCCATATGAAGTCCAGGAAAAGGTTGGGGAGGTGAATTACCGAGTGTACCAATCAGGAAGAGGAAACCCGAACAGTTGTATCACGTAAATCTGCTTAAAGCCTGGAAAGACCGGGACCCTCCAACGCTGGCCTGGGAGGAAGCCGCAGGAGTGGTAAAGATAAGTGATGCTCTCACTAAGCAGCAGCGGTGGGAGGCTTGGAGTGCAGCAGAATACGAACGTATTCTCCGAACTACTCGGCTGTACTTCGGTCGTCCAACCTGATATCATTACTGAGCCTCGGGTAAGGGTACGAATGAAACCTTACCATGTGCTGGAGGCCCGGAGACAAGCCATCGTGACTGGAGTGAGACAAATGCTCCAGTTACGCGTCACCGAGGAATCCAGGAGTGAGTGGGCTAGCCCCATTGTGCTGAATCTGAAGCCAGACGGATCATTAAGATTTTGTAATGACTTCCGAAATTGAATGAGGTGTCAAAATTTGACCTCTATCCAATGCCTCGGGTAGACGACCTAATCAAGAGACTGGTGCAGGCCCAGTACTTCACCACGCTCGATCTGACCAAAGGTTACTGGCAGGTGCCACTGACAGAGTCAGCGAAAGAAAAGACCAACTTTGTAATACCAGAGGGCCTCTATCACTATGTCGTCTTGCCTTTTGGTTTACATGGGGCCCCGGCCACCTTCCAGAAGTTGATGGACATTGTCGTAGAATCTCATCAGAAGAATGTGTCAGCATATTTAGATGATATCCTCTTTAGTACTGACTGGCATACCCACCTGTCCCAAGTACAAGCAGTGCAGGATTCACTCAGAGCCGCGGGATTAAAAGTAAACCCCCAAAAAATGTGCTATAGGTCTCGATGAAGCCCGGTACTTATGGTATGTGATTGGCCGTGGAGTTATCAAACCCCAAATAAACAAGATTGAGGCTATTCAAAACTGGCCCAATCCTTTGACTACTAAACAGGTGAGATCGTTACTCGGCATTATTGGTTACTACCGCCGGTTTATAAAAACTTATAAAGAGAATGGCGTATCCCAAAAATGCAACTCAGTACTAGAGAATCGATTTAAAAATATACATTTTTATTCAGTTACATTTAAAACCAGAGTCACTACAAAAATGTGTAAAAAGAGATCAATAGGTATGAGGTGAAAGATACATGAAAAAGATCACAGGGGGGCACATGGGCAATGCATGAGGGTCCTTAGTGCTAATAAATGCCAACACGACAGTATTATAATTTAAACCACATATATGCATAGACTCATAGAACAAAAACAGTGCCATGCGCACAATTCAAATAATGACCTAGTGCATAATGTATATATGTATGTGCGCTCGCCATTTAGCATAAGTCAGGCTTGCCCATGTGTATCCCGTTGTGAACACGCCCCGATGTGCGTTTCGTGTGGTGGGCTTCCTCGGGGGGCGGTGTGGTCTGTATGAGGCCTCATGTCCATTTATACCCCCATCCTCAATCAGGATACTCGTGACAGCCCTTGGTATCGGCGCACGTGCGGCGTGATCCCGGCATCCACAAATCACTTCCGGCCATCGCGATGACGGCGCGGGTCAGGAATGTATTTCCTGTGACGTCATTTCCTGCGTTGCATCGTATGGATGCCTTCGGTGATAGCGGTACTGCAGGGATCCACTGCGCGTGCGCACACCCAGGTGGCCATTTTCCTTGTGGGCAAAGGTACAGGGCAAAACTCCTCACTCTCTCAATTTAAACCATTATCCAATTAGTGAGTTGTAGAGAGTATTGAGACCAGGGAACCAAGGAAGGGGCATAGAGAGATAACAGACAAAACAGTCATAGTCCATGAGGGAACAAGTGGATTTCCATTAAAGGGAACATCACTCAAATGCAATATGCGTCGGCATTAGTGGTCCCAAGGAAGATAATCCTATATTTCTTCTGCATTCCCAAGTCTAGGACTGTATTTCTCTCCATATACGCTCCATTTCTCACCGGGTCCCATAGTGGCTTATAGGGCTAAGGGTCACGTCCATCAATAAGTAGGGTGTACAAATAGAGACATCAAAGATAATCTTGAATCCAACTATAGAATGTGAAGAAACATAAAAAATCCGTTAAAGAGCAACATACAAATTAAAAATAAAATGGGGAGAGAGGCAAGAACACGAATTAGCTAGATGCTCTCTTATAGAAAGGGTGAGAACGATAGTTTTTCGTTTAACCCGGAGGGGGATATGGTGTCCAGAGCAAAATCCAGCGGCATTCCCGTTGAGCTAAGATTTTCTTTCTGTCACCTCCCCTGATACCACAAAATATTCTGTTGATTCCAATAAATTTGATTTCATCAGTATTGCACTTATGGTGTAACCTAAAGTGTTTTGGGATGGTTTTTAATACAGAGACATCCTCAGCCGTACTCGCGGCTTTGATGTCTCTGATATGCTCCCTCACCCTTATACGGAGCTCTCGAGATGTGAGTCCCACATAATGGAGGTTGCAAGTGCAGGTGGCGCGATAGATAGCATAACTCGTACTACAGGAGATATAATGGGTAATCCGGTAGTCCCTACCCCCATCAGACGATGAAAAACTGGTAGCTCTAGTGATGTTTCTGCATGCCAGGCAATATCCACATAGGAAGCAGCCCCATCTCTGTACACCAGCACCGAACAGTTTCGGAGGATTTGCCACATAGTGGCTCCTTACCAAAATGTCTCTCAAATTCCGACTCTTTCTAGCGGTAAGTAACGGATGGTCGGGAAGGATTCTCCTCAGAGTGGGTTCTGTAGTGAGAATCGGCCAGTGTTTTTGTAATATTTGTCGCATTCTCGGCCATTGATTGTTAAAAGTTGAGATAAATCTCAGGGGGGAATCCTTCCCGAAGTTTTTACTTTTATTCACCAATAACAAGTCGCGAGGTGTTTTTTTGGCACGGTGGTAACCCCGTTTTACGGCTCTCCTACTGTATCCGCGTTCAAAAAATCGGTTTGACAGGTCCCGAGCCTGGGCCTCAAAGACCTCCTCTGAAGAACAGACAGACTTCACTCTAAGAAATTGACCTGTTGGTATTGCATGGATTGTATGCATAGTATGTGCCGATGTTGCATGGAGGAGGGAATTTACTGATGTTTCCTTCCGATACACATCCGTCTGGAGTGAACCATTGTTTTGCACTCTTATTTTCACATCCAAGAAGTCAATCTCTTTCCTCGAGTGTTTGTAAGTAAGTTTGATATTTCTTTTATTCTTATTGAGTTCACAGATGAAGTCATGAAGCCCAGGCTCCGACCCCTGCCAAATGATAAATAAATCATCGATGTATCTGTACCAGCACTGTACATGGGAGGAGGCGTGCGCCGTCAATGACAACCTCCCTCTCCCAATATCCCAGAAAGAGGCTGGCATACAACGGCGCACACGCCGCCCCCATCGCAGTGCCCCGTCTCTTTAGGAAGAAGCGGTCTTTGAATGTGAAAAAATTATGCGTTAAAATAAATTGTAGGAGTTCCAAAACAAGGTGCCATAGTGCAGAGTCAAGGTTACTCATACTGAGAAAGAATTCTACTGCCTCCAATCCATCTGAATGGTCAATGCTGGTGTGCAGAGATTCGACATCCGCAGTAACCAGGATCTTGTCTGAATCCAAGTACAAACCATCAATTTTCCTAAGGATGTCCGTAGTGTCCCTGACATAGGAGGGCAAGGTTTCAACCAGAGGATGTAAGTAGTGTTCAATGAATTTGCACACAGGGTCACAAAGCCCCCCCCATGCCAGAGACAATTGGACGTCCCGGGGGTTTAAGGGCATTCTTGTGTACCTTGGGTAGTAAATAGAATGTAGGGACTACCGGACACTGTGCCACCAACCCATCAAGTATTTTTTTAGGGATAATCCCCTGTGTAAATGCTTGTTCCAGAAAATCTACAAGAGTTTGAGAGAAATCCCTCAAAGGATTGTGGGCAAGAGGAGCATATGCCTCATGGCCCCTCAACTGTCTAAAGGCCTCCCTCTCGTACCTCCGAGCTGGCCGCCGGTTTATACCTAATTTTGCTGAAATATCAGTACCCCTGACCGATCTCTTAAAGGGAAAAAAGTCAGTCATGGTTCGGTGGACCCCTCAGGTGGTGCAAGTGTTCCAATCCATGAAGTTGGCATTGTGTGGACAGCCTATCCTCACCAGCCCCAACTTCAAGAAAGGCTTAATCATGCAAACGGATGCCTCTGAGGTAGGCCTAGGAGCGGTACTGTGGCAAGAGGTGAACGGAAAAAAACATCCGGTCACCTACTTGAGTAGGAAGCTTACCCTGGCAGAGAAAAATTATAGCGTAGTGGAGAAGGAGTGCCTGGCTATTAAGTGGGCCTTGGATTCCCTACGTTACTATTTGCTAGGGCGACAGTTTCCCTTAGTTACAGACCATTCACCCTTGGTCTGGATGAGAAATGCCAAGGAGAGGAATGCTAGGGTCATCCAATGGTTTCTGTCCTTGCAAAGTTTCAGTTTATCACTGGAACATTGAGCTGGGAAGTCGCAAGGGAATGCGGATGCCTGTCACTCTGTATGGTGGCAAGTGTTCAACCCCAAAAGTTTGAACAGAAGAGGTGGAATATGTGAGGTAGTGAGGGGAATTATGTGCGAGAGATGGTATGTATCCCCTAGGATGCGCATGGAAGCATATTGAACCCACTGGAGTGCATTGCAATCACAGACACAGCTATAGTTGCAGTGCAAAATAAAAGTAAGTTTGGACTTGATGAAGCTATTTGACCAAGTCTGATTTAAGAAAACCCGGCATGGGATTTTATTTTCAGAGTGAAGTACAGGATGGCAGTGGGGCGGTTCACTCCCTCCAGCCCGGATTTTGCATGTGGCTCATGTCCACAGTTTTCATTTAAAAACCTGCAGCAAAGGTATGGGTGAGTCAGTTTTGTGTTTGCAAGCTGCAGAGCAGGAGTTTCTGCAATACAGGCCTGTGTGACCTGAACACAGAGCCCAAGACGACAAAGCTTCTGCTGCACCTCAGAAGGATGCGGCGGCGTAGTCGCCCACGGCAACGGGTTTGAAAATGGACTGTTCTTTGACGACCCGGCTGCGGACCAGGGGATACCATTTGCCTTTCATTTGTGAGTTTTGGAAAAATAAAGACTTTTAAGTTGAACTTTACTTGGGTCAATGCCTCATTACCACACAGTGTGAGCACTGCCACATTACTATACGCAATAGCTGTATAGCAGAACTGCTCCTTTCTAATGGGAACATTTTGTTACTGATGCCCACCTCTGTGTCTTCAAATTGGTATTGGGGTATTTCCCTAATTTAGGCAGCCTTTGTAGTCACTGCATATGCAATAACTATATAGCAGAACCACTCCTTTCTAATGGGAACATTTTGTTACTGAGGCCCACCTCTTTGCGTCATCTAACTGGTATTGGGGTACGTCCAAATTTTTGGCAGGCCTTGCAGTCACTGCATACACAATAACAGTATAGGAGACCCACTCTTTAATAATGGGAGCAACAAAGCATAGCTAGCTGATGGCCTTCTAACAATAGGGAGGGCTGACTGCTGGCCCTTAAAGAATAGCAAGGGCCGCCTAATGGTCCTATAAAATTAAGCTTTGTGACTTTCAGAGTCCTTCCTTCATAAATGAAACATGATGTGTCTGATCATGTCTCACACACCACATGGGAAGATAAGGTAATAAAATGTTAAAATTACATTTACTGGTAAATGTTTTTTTCACTGTTGAAAACAATGCAAAAGTGCAAAGATGCATCAAAAACGCTATGTATGAACATAGCCCAAGGTGTGGAGGATCATTTTTGTTTTAAGTTATTTATTTTGCCTAATATACAAGTCATTACCCTGGAAAGGATGTTCCTTAACATTTTTCCCAGGAAAATCCATTTTGGTTTTGTGTTTGTATGTTTTAGTATGAGCCCGTAAAAGTGGCATAATACCTCTGACAACATTGTTCACAGCAGTGACCTGGGAGTCAGAGATGCTTCCAGGGGTCTTCCCCATGCTGTTCCCATGTCATTTCTGTTCTGTTCCCATCGATTTTGGCAATTTTTAGGCCCCCTGCAAACCTCTGGGGTGGGGGCGCCGGAAAATTGCTCAAGTTACCCATAAACTTACATTGGGCTCGTTGCTCGGGTCGAGCACTTGAGCATTCCAATTTGCTCGACTCGAGCAATGAGTACCCAAACATTTTAGTGCTCGTTCATCACTAGTCCCTACCTATCATCAAACTTTCTTGATTTTTGCCATGGCCGACTCCCATTTGCACCTCATCTAAACGATCTGGTTGAGGCAGGACAGGGAACATTTTGCTGAATATAGCCTGACATTAAAGGGAATCTTTCAGGTCCCCCGTGCCCCCAAAACCACCAGCAGTTGGGTCTGCATATATAAACACCCAACCTAACAGTCTCTGTATTACATTACATACATTAAAAATACTTTTTGTAAAGATCTATTTAAGTCCTTTTGTGATATGTATGGGGGCTTTGATTAGTTGAGGGGGCATTTGTGTCCCCTGACTATTCGGCCCCCTTAGCATGTTATCACGCCCCTGTGGGTGTGATAAAATAACTAACAAGTGCCAGCGGCATCGCTAGCGCTATACTTACCTCACTCATGCGCGAGGCTTCTTCCCTTCTCCTAATTGATCCTCTGAAGTCGGGTTTAACCATGCTGGCTTCAAATAGGCGCACTGCACATGATCGGAAGTCTCTGTACTGGGATATTCCCCCTGAAGAAGCTGATGCGTAACACGCATTAGGTAACCTGTCCCCACTCTACCCAGATTGTCAGATGAGTATTGTTGTCTGTGTGGTGTATGTTGAATCCTGTATATCCTTCTACCTGCATGTTTAACCTCTATGCAAAATCATCAGATCAACATTTGGCTGGACTTTCCAACCCCCACATGACTATATCTCCTATTGGATACCACTATTGGCAGTGCAACTTATACCTTATTGACTACTGAATTGCATTCTATTTAATATTGATACCTGTAACACTATATGCTATATTTTCATTATATTTGTCTATTTTATGCAACCTCTATTATATGTACTTGTGGCATGGATTACTTATTACCCTTTATGGGAATCTAGATTAGATTAGGCCACAGTGATACTCTATTTAGGTGAGATATATATCTATGTATACACTGTGTGCAGAATTATTAGGCAAGTTGTATTTTAGAGGATTATTTTTATTATTGATCAACAACTATGTTCTCAATCAACCCAAAAGACTCATAAATATCCAAGCTTAATATTTTTGGAAGTTGGAGTGGGTTTTTTTTAGATTTGGCTATCTTAGGAGGATATCTGTTTGTGCAGGTAACTATTACTGAGCAGAATTATTAGGCAACTTAATAAAAAACAAATATAATCCCATCTCACTTGTTTGTTTTAACCAGGTAAACCAATATCAGTGCACAAAATTTAGAAATATACAATTCTGACATGCAAAAACAAAAACCAAAAAAATTAGTGATCAATATAGCCACCTTTCTTTATGATGACACTCAACAGCCTTCCATCCATTGATTCTGTCAGTTGCTTGATCTGTTTTCGATCAACATTGCGTGCAGCAGCCACCACAGCCTCCCATATACTGTTCCAAGAGGTGTACTGTTTTCCCTCCCTGTAGATCTCACATTTTATGATGGACCACAGGTTCTCTATGGGGTTCAGATCAGGTGAACAAGGGGGCCATGTCATTATTTTTTCTTCTTTTAGACCTTTACTGGCCAGCCACACTGTGGAGTAGTTGGATGCATGTGATGGAGCATTGTCCTGCATGAAAATCATGTTTTTCTTGAACGATACCGACTTCTTCCTGTACCACTGCTTGAAGAAGTTTGTTTTCCAGAAACTGGCAGTAGGTCTGGGAGTTGAGCTTCACTCCATCCTCAACCCAAAAAGGTCCCACAAGTTCATCTTTGATGATACCAGCCCATACCAGTACCCCACCTCAACCTTGCTGGCATCTGAGTCGGAGTGGAGCTCTCTCTCTCTTGTGACCCTGTTGGCTATTTGCCATGAAATGCTTGATTGTTCGGTGATCACACTTCAAAAGTTTGGAAATTTCAAGACTGCTGCATCCCTCTGCAAGACATCTCACAATTTTGGACTTTTCAGAGCCCGTCAAATCTCTCTTCTGACCCATTTTGCCAAAGGAAAGGAAGTTGCCTAATAATTAAGCACACCTTATATAGGGTGTTAATGTCATTAGACAACACCCCTCCTCATTACAGAGATGCACATCACCAGATTTACTTAATTGGTAGTTGGTTCTCAAGCCTATGCAGCTTGGAGTAGGACAACATGTATAAAAAGTATCGAAGTGATCAAAATACGCATTTGCCTAATAATTCTGCACGCGGTGTATATTTTGATGGAAGTGTTACTTTAAATGGACCATTTTGCTTTTCGGATTTCTCAAACAAGTATTTAACTGTCAGGCAATAAAAGTAACTGTTTTTGTCGAGAAATAAACATGATTTGTAATTGCTGATCATAATGGTTAATTTTTACCAAGATACAGTGGTGTGAAAAAGTGTTTGCCCCTTCCTGATTTCTTATTCTTTTGCATGTTTGTCACACTTAAATGTTTTAGATCACAAACCAAATTTAAATATTAGATAAATATAACACAAGTAAACAAAAACTGCAGTATATTACAGGTTATGAGTCGTAGATTGGGATGTTGATCCAGAATTGAAATTTATTTTTTTGTCCTAAAATGGGGTTTTTCTAATTATAACAGAAATGAAACTATGAAAATATTGTTTTGTGATATTTAAAAGGGTTGTCCCATGAGCAAAGTATTTTTTTAATTAATAGAATAATTATGGGAATAAGAAGTTCCACAATTGGATGTGTTAAAAAATGTTCTGGAGTTGAGATAATCTAATAAATGTGCCCTTGCTATGTTTTGTCTAATTAGCTGTATTAGATCGTGGAAAGCTTCTCCAGTTTATGGTTGGCACATACTACAGTTCCGGCTCAGTGAAGGAAGCATAATAGACTATACAGACAACACAGCAGGGGCTCGCAGCTGCTTTTTTTCTGTGAGGCAACATAGTTACCTGATTGTTTTATCACAGGAGCGAGTGTTTCTGCCTTGCCACCAGTCCTGTGAGCTCATCAGAAATTAATTTAGGGATATATAAGCTCAGAGGCCACTGGAGTGCCTATGTCACTGAGTTTATGATAAGCTCAGAGGACTGGAGACATTTTCTGTTGTGATAAAACAGTCTGGAAATCTCATAGAAAGCAGCAGCTGCTAGCCCCTGCTGTGTCTTCTGTATAGTGAATCATCATAACTGACTTACGCTTCCTCTACCTGGACAGGGTCTGTAGTGTGATGTGGTGTGAAGCAGCTCTGCATGGTCAGTCACAACAAATACGATGGTACATAGCAGGGACACATTTATAAGATTATATCATCACCGCAACATTTTTTTTAAACATCCAACTTATTATTATTACATTATCAATTAATTAAAAAATATTTTGTTCGTGGGACAACCCCTTTAGTGAATTTTTATTAAAAATGTTTTATCCCATAATTGAATTTATATGAATTATTTATACTGTAATTTTACGTAACATACTTATTTATACTGTAATTTTACATAACATACTTATATCTACGTATAATCATAAGCAAACAGTATTGTATTATCCTCCTTCAATGAACCCTGATTTGTCAATTCAGGAGCGGACATGGCATTCATGCATCCCTGTGCATAACACAGGGCCCCAAGAGGTATGGAGTAGTGTTGAGCCACCCCCGTAGTGTTCGAGTTCGGTTCGGTTCGTCGAACACCCGTGTGTTCGTCGAACTGTTCGTCGAACACCTTCGAACACCGTTAAAACCAATGGCAGGCAAACAAAAACACATAGAAACACATAGAAAACACCTTCAAAGGTGTCCAAAAGCTGACAAACTGCTCAGAAGACACAACTAACACATGGAAAAGTGACAAGTACATATAGTCATGCGAAAAGAAAAGAGGTGGAGGAGTAAAAGGAGGGGGAGACACAGATATAGGCAAGTCATGCCCTTCTAAAATCCAAAAAGTGAGAAGCCGACACGTTCAGTCCGCTCCTGCCCGTGCCACCTCCGCGTCGCCGGGTTTGTGCCAGAGCCGCGGTGAACCCTGACGGCCAGCCCCCCTCTCCCAATACTGGTGCCTGTCCGCTGGTGGGTCGAGCGAGCCCTCCTGTGGTGGGGGCAGCTCTAAGCTTTTTAATTTAAATTGTCTCTCTAATTTGAATGAATACACTTTAAATCCATTTACAAGGATCTATTGGAGGGCAAGTCTCATGCCAGCAGCCGCGTAATTCCAGCTCCAGTAGCGTCCACTAAAGCTGCTGCAGTTAAAAAGCTTTTATAAGGATCGAGCTCAGCTGTCCACCGCAAGGCATCCTACTGCCAGTCCCAGCCCCTATGCCTTGGGGTGCCTCCTGATGCTCTTCACTGAGTATCCCGTGGTCCCGAAGCATTTCCTTTGAAAAAATTAAGTGTCCAAACTACAGGTGGTGTAGATTGCTTAACAGCCGGGATAATCCGCTGACTAGCAGACACTGCTACTAGGCACAAAGTATTTCCTGGGCTAGATGCAGTTAAAAATTTGTAATTAGATACTCTCGTTGGATGCTGAGAAAGCATTCCATAGAGTCTCCTGGCACGCCATATATGATTCTCTTAAAAAGCTTGGGGTAGGGGTCTAGGGGACCCTTTTATAGCCAAAATCCCGGCCCTGTATCGCAATACGTCACCTAGGCTGAAGATAAATGGAACTGTAGCACCCTGAGGGCTCGGTTGCTACAGAGGTATTGCACCTCACCCAGAGGTGTGATATCTCACTCTCAGGTAAGGAAGTAGTGTGGATCAGGACCCGACACCTGCATGCATTACACCACATTGCCGTGGGGCAGGGCGACCAATATGCCCCTGAGATGGGCACGACAGTCCATGTCCCTGGCTGGAGTGGGGGGAGGGAACACTGAGGAAGGGGAACCCTGTAGTGCAGGAGCAGGGAGGAAGCAGTTCCTGGGTGCATTGAGAAGGGAGTATAAAAGGTGGGCACCATCTTAGTTCAGTGCAGAGAAGTCTGAGCAAAAGTGGCAGGGAGCAGGGGCTCTGCATGAGCTCTGCTCCGGAGGGGGCCTAGTAACAGAGGCCCAGGCCTGGAAGAGGGAGAAGGAAGGAAGAGGAGCGGAGAAGGCTCCAGGAACGAGGAATGAAGGGATCCCAGGGGTGCGGACAGGCGAGTCACCACCGCACGCCCGAATCCACCTGCGTGGAGGGGTCAGGCCAAAGGGGGAGACCGGTCCCCGAAACTAGTGGAGGCAGGAAACGACCCTCAGCTAGAAACAGGAGGCTGTGACATTTTGTGTGGCGCAGCCCCTCGCTACACCCGCTAGGAAGGCACCACATAGGCTCAGGGAAACTGGCGCCAAGTTTACCAAGAGGAGGCCCGAGGCAGTCGGACAGAAGGGTTGGTAAGAAAGGCCAGACAAAGGACACACAAAGGGGGTCCTGTGAAGCGCTCCAAAGTTATCTGGGAGTTGTCTGAGCCCCTCACCTGGTGAGCACAGTACGACGTGGGCAGCCGTTACCTGCAGACGTGGTCTGGATAATAAGAACTGTGAGTAAAGGCCCTGGACTGCATCACTGACTCTGTGTCGTTACTGCTGCTGCCCTGCACCATCACCCCCATCCTCCGCATACACTGCCCTGAGGCTATACTCCTCCCGTGGGGAGTTATGCTACGCTCTGCTGCACCCACAACACCAGCCTCAGCGGTCTGCCCTGGAGCGGCGGTTCACTCTGACCGCAATCCACGGGTGGCGTAGTCGGACATTTAAACATCAAAACCACATAAATAGTTCCGCCACTGGTTTGACCGCCCTGAGCCACGGAACCGGGTCGCCGCCACGGAGACTACAACCACCAGCATCCACCAAAAAGGGTCCGGCTCCGGGTGTCCCAAGGCCCAGGGGTCGCGTCAGAACATTTTCATCACCTTTCACAATCACCAATGGGACAAGGCAGGGATGTTCTCTGTCCCCTCTCTTATACATCCTAGTGACAGAGCACCTGCTCTCATCAATTCGCCATAACCCCAATATTGGGTGGATTGAGGTGGGAGGCATCGAGTACAAGTGCTCTCTATTTGCTGATGATGTCCTAGTATATATCACTCAATCACATATATCCATCCATGCTGTTATGGCTGAAATAGATCACTTTGTTACATGGTCAAATTTTAAAATCAATGCAGTGAAGTCTGAGGCCCTCGATGTCTCCCTCCCCAAATCCATATAGGATTCCATCCAGTCCAACTTTCCCTTTGCCTGGCCCTCACAGGGTATCAAATACTTAGGAATTCCTATTCATAGAGACCTCTCCCATCTATGTTATCTTAATTTTGGGCCCTTTATTGAACAACTCCATACAGACCACGGTTGGCAAGTTAGAACTGTAAGATTCACTACGTGAACCACTGGTGTTTTGTGGAAAAGCACATGTACACTGTGTTCCAAATTATTATGCAAAAAGTGTTTAGGAGTGATAAGGGAAGAATTTGTTTGTTTGTCAGTTAAACTCATTGATGGTGATGTGTGTCAGGGCTCTTTATATCACTAAGCAATTGCAGACACCTGTGCTAATTAGTTTGGCAGGTGTGTCCAATGAAAGGCAAGACTACTTAAGAAGGCTGTCTCACATTATTAAGCAGCCTACATTTTCTGCCAAAATGGGAAAGAAAAAGGATGTGTCGGCTGCTGAGAAGCAACAAATTGTGGAGTGTTTAGGTCAAGGCATGACTACAATCAACATTGTGCGATGATCAGGATGAAGTGTCTTGGCAATCAAGAAGTATGTAGCTGATTCACAGTACACACGTGTGCGTGCTGATAAGGGCAAATTGAGGACTCTTTCCTACAGGCAATTAAGTCAGGTTGAAAGAGCAGCGGCAAAAAAGCCTGGTCATAGCAGCAGACAAGTTTTTGAAGCTGCTGGTGCCTCCAACGTCCCCCGAACAACAAGATGCAGGGTCCTTCAGAGGTTTGCAGCTGTGCATACGCCATCCTGTCGACCTCCTCTATCCACTTCACACAAGCAGAAACGGCTCCAGTGGGCCAAACATTACATGAAGACTGATTTCAAAACTGTTTTGTTCACGGATGAGTGCCGTGCAGCGCTCGATGGTCCAGATGGATGGAGTGGAGGATGGCTGGTTGATGGACACCCCACGAATACACGACTACAGCGCCAACAAGGAGGAGGTGGAGTAATGTTTTGGGCTGGAATCATGGGGAGAGAGATTGTCGGCCCCTTTAGGATCCCTGAAGGCGCTAAAGATGAACTCCATAATGTATGTGGATTTTCTCAAACAGCACTTCCTGCCATGGTTCAAGAAGAAGAACCGTGTATTTCACAGCAAGATCATTTTTTTGCATGATAATGCACCATCTCATGCTGGACATAAAACATCTGCATCTCTGGCTGATATGGGCATAAAAGGGGACAAACTTATGGTGTGACCCCCATGCTCCCCTGACCTCTACCCCATTCAGAACCTTTGGAGCATCATTAAAAGGAGTGTCTATGATGGCGGGAGGCAGTTCACATCTAAGCAACAGCTCTGGGAGGGTATTCTGTCCTCATGCAAAACAATTGAAGCAGAAACCATCCAAAACCTGACAAATTCAATGGACGAGAGAGTTCAGAAGCTCCTTTCGAACAAGGGGTCCTATGTGAAAATGTAACATCACCTAGAATAAAGTTTTGAGTTGAGAACTGTTTGATTTCAGTTTCTAACAACCTGCTAATGCTTATAATTTCAAAAATGACCATTTTTTTGGTATTTATTAAAATGAAAAGGTTGATCGAAAAGTTTGGGGGATCTAAGAGTGTGGCAACCCAGTAGTCATGATTACTTCGAATTCTGACAATATGAGGGTCATGCTGCAGGTAGTGCAGCAAGAAGGCACTTATGTGTCTTGCGCATCTCGGAGCCCCAAAATAATTTTCCGGGCTAGATGCAGCTAAAAATTATTATTAATTTTAAATCTGGTGAAGCTTTAGTATAGATGGCCTAATAGGATCAGTGCTGCACACTGCTACAAAGCCCAAATTATTTTCCAGTCAAGATACAGATAAACATGATTAGTAATTTGAAAGCTTAAAACGGTTGGTAGGGTGATTTTAACCAATCATCAAGCTTTTACTCTCCCCAGGATGACACGGGGTTAGAAAAGTCGTTTCGGATCCATGATTTGTTCATCTTTATGAACGTGAGTCTGTCTACATTATCAGTGGAGAGCCGCGTGCGCTTATCTGTCAGCACACCACCAGCAGCGCTGAACACACGTTCAGACAGAACGCTGGCTGCGGGGCATGACAAGATCTCCAAGGCGTAAGTGGCTACCTCCGGCCATTTATCCAGATTGGAAGCCCAAAAAGAGCAAGGGTCCAGTGACACAGTCATGGCTTCAATGTTTACTTGGAGATACTCCTGTACCATCGTCTCTAGGCGTTGACTATGTGTCAGACTTCTTGTCTCCTGTGGCCTTGCAAAGGATGGGCTAAAAAAGTGGTGAAATGATTCCGCAAAATTGATGTTACCAGCAGATACTGTGGTTCTGTTACGGTTTGAGTGCTGAACACTTGACGGTCCCACGGTTGGCAAGTTGGAACTGTGAGATTCACTACGTGCACCACTGGTATTTTGTGGAAAAGCACATGTAAGATTCTGCAACAGTCTCTGCTGATACTCCTGCATGCGTGCATCCCTTTCTATGGCAGGAATAATTTCTGCAAATTTACTTTTGTACCGGGGATCTAACAGTGTGGCAACCCAGTAGTCAGGATTATTTCTAATTCTCACAATTCGAGGGTCATGTTGCAGGTAGTGCAGCAAGAAGGCACTCATGTGTGTTGCGCATCCAGGAGCACCAAGTCCCTGTTGTGTTGGTGGCGAGGTAACAATCATGCTTCCTTCCTCTGTCCTCTCCCCCCAACCTCGCACAACAGAAATGTGATCAAGGTCTCCCTCATCTAATGAGTCTTCCATCAGTTTGTCCTCCACTTCTTCCTGGGCTCCTGCACCTTCCTCACTAGTTTGGCTGCTACCATGCGCCCTGGTAAAACCATCCCCCCCCCCCTCACATGCCTGCCGCCTTGGTGCTGCCGACCGTCTGGACCTTGCAGATGTTAGCCCTTCCGCATACAACTCCTCCTCCTCTACTTCCTCCACCTCCTCTTGTGCCACCACCTGACTTCGAATTCTGTTTAACATGTGCTCCAGCATGTAAATCACAGGAATAGTCATGCTGATAATGGCATCGTCAGCACTAAACATCTTCGTCGCCATTTCAAAACTGTGCAGAAGGGTGCATAGGTCCCTGATCTGAGACCACTCCTCCAGCGTGATTTGCCCCACCTCTGGATCTCGTTGGCCCAGGCTATACGTCAGAACGTATTGCATCAGGGCTTGTCGGTGCTGCCACAGTCGCTGCAACATGTGCAGAGTTGAATTCCACCGGGTAGGCACATCGCATTTTAGCCGGTGAAGTGGCAGGCCCAACGACTTCTGTAGAGATGTAAGTCGCTGAGCTGCGGGATGCGAACGGCGGAAGTGAGCACACAGCGACCGTGCCCTCTGCAGAAGGCCATCTAGTCTGGGATAGTGGGCTAAAAATTGCTGGACAACCAGGTTCAACACGTGAGCCATACAAGGCACGTGTGTGACATTGCCCCGGCGAACGGCCACACCCAGGTTTGCAGCATTGTCGCACACGGCCTTCCCTGGTTTCAGGTCCAGTGGAGACAACCATTCATGAAATTGGTTCTCCAGAGCTGACCACAACTCCTCAGCTGTGTGACTCACATTTCCCAGACATTTCAATGTAAAAACCGCCTGATGACGTTGAGCCCTACTGCCAGCATAGTAAGGAGGTGTGCAGGATCCCTTCTGCGCAGTTTGAAAGCTTGTGGCATGACCAGACAGGCTTTGGGTGCAGGTGGAAGACCGAGAGGAGGTTGAGGAGGCAGAAGCAGTGGAGGAACTTTGACATAAAGAGGATTGACGCACAACTCGTGGGGACGGCAAGACTTGGACAGCAGCCCCTTGTCCTGCTGTCACCATAGTTACCCAGTGCCCAGTCAGCGACATATAACGCCCCTGTCCATGCATGCTCGTCCAAGTGTCTGTGGTGAAATGCACCCTGTCACACACAGAGTTTCTCAAAGAAGCGGTGATGTTGTGTGCGACATGCTGGTGGAGCGCAGGCACACCTTTCTTTGAGAAGTAGTGCCGACTGGGCATCTGGTACTGGGGCACTGCGACGGACATAAGGTCTTGAAAATCCTCTGTGTCCACCAGGCGGAAAGGCAGCATTTCTGTAGCCAAGAGCTTGCAGATGGTGAAATTCAACCTCTTAGCTTTCTCATGGCTAGGAGGAAATGGTCTTTTACTTGTCCACATCTGAGGGACCGAGGGCTGGCTATTGTGCTTAGACGGGGTTGATAAGGGTGTCCCCGGCAAACTGCCGGTCTGTGAGGAAGATGCAGGCGGACATGTTAGGTTGCCTTGATCCAAAGGTGGTGCTATCGATGTCGGACAGCGCTCAACACCAGCTGGTGTCACCGCCTCCAAAGAAAATGATGACCAGCCAATCACGCTGGCTGTTGCGGGTAAAGAGGTGGCAGGTCTGCGCCCCAAAACAGGTGTGACTGCTGTCCCCCCAGTCACAGAGGATGAAAAGGCCGCGGATGCACAAGATATGGCAGACGGTGGTTGGCCCGGCCGGCTAGGCCGCATTGTAGCACACTGAGCTTCCCACTGCAAATTATGCTTCATGTCCATGTGCCGGTTCATGCATGAAGTACTATGTATTTTTTGGCCTCTACTTAGCTTTTGCTGACAAATGTTACAGATAACACGAGTTGGGTCATCTTTATCGATCTGAAAAAATGCCCAGGCTATGCAAGGCTTAGCACCCATGCGACCTGAAGAGCCACCACGACTTGTGGTGAGAGGCAGAGTTGTGTTTGAGGATGCAGTTGTTGACGTGCTTCCAGTACTACGTCTCTGTCCAGGAAGGCGCAACCTGACCTCGTCGTCACTAGCATCTTCCTCCACCTCCTCTGCTGACCTCATCTCTTGGCTGACTGTGGGTTGACAGTAAGTGGGATCTCCAACCTCATCATCATCACCCTGTGCGTTATCACACCCGTCGTCCTCAGAGCCAACCTGTTCCTGCCCTGACAAAAAACTAAAGTCGCTCCAATCAGGTATTTGAGTCTTATCATAGTCTTCCTCATTGTCTCCACCAACAGGAGTTACAGTTTGGGAATGAGGGTCTACATTATCGTCAGAACCTTCTGCGTCTGGTCCTGGATCCGACTCATAAAGATTCTGGGCATCAGTGCAGATCATTTCCTCGTCTGGATTCACAGAAGCGCTGGAGTCGACCTCTGATTCCCAGGCTATAGTATGAGTAAACAGCTCTGCAGACTCAACCATCTGTTCTACCTCATACTCAGACGGGCAGCTGGAGATTTGGGAGCTGTGAGGAAGCAAGTGCGATTGGGGTGACACCTTTGAGGACTGGAGTATTTGTGATGTTGAAGTTGATGTGGAGGAGAGCCCACTTAAAGGAGCACTTGATATCCGTTGAAGCACCTGCTGTTTTTGTGCCTCATCTGGAATTTGTAGCGATTGGCGTGGCGTAAGAAAGGGATCTTATCACATTGTCCGCTAAAAGAAGTAGACATTTTAGTTTGGCTGGAAGATGGTCTTTCTTCTGCAGATGTTACTGTTGCTTTAACACCTACCCCACGGACACAACCTTTTTTCCCCTTCCCAACACGCCTATTCCCCTTTCCACCAGCAGCAGGCCTTTTTCCACTCATTTTGGTGGTTAACTAATTCACAACTCTGGAGTTGTTTGCTCAAAAAAACAATGGATGGGAACCGAGCAGAGCTGAGTGGCCAAACTGTGGTATTAGGCCAAAACTATTGGCTGGGTTAGATGCAGAAAAAAATTATATTCAATTTGCAACCTGATGGAGGTCAGTATAGATGGATTAATAGAACAAGTCCCACACACAGGTAGAAGCCCAAATATTTTTTCAGAGGTAGATGCAGAAAAATTTTTTATTCAGTTTGCAACCTGATGGAGGTCAGTATAGATGGACTAATAGAGAAAGTCCCACACACTGCTAGAAGGCCAAATATTTTTTCAGAGCTAGATGCAGACAAAAAATTATTTTGAATTTGCAACCTGATGGAGGTCAGTATAGATGGACTAATAGACAAAGTCCCACACACTGCTAGAAGGCCAAATATTTTTTCAGAGCTAGATGCAGATAAAAATGATATTCAATTTGCAACCTGATGGAGGTCAGTATAGATGGACTAATAGAACAAATCCCACACACAGCTAGAAGCCCAAATATTTTTTCAGAGGTACTGTAGTTGCAGATAAAAATTATTTTTAATTTGCAACCTGATGGAGGTCAGTATAGATGGACTAATAGAGAAAGTCCCACACACTGCTAGAAGGCCAATATTTTTTCAGAGCTAGATGCAGAAAAAAATTATATTCAGTTTGCAACCTGATGGAGGTCAGTATAGATGGACTAATAGAGAAAGTCCCACACACTGCTAGAAGGCCACATATTTTTTCAGAAGTAGATGCAGAAAAAAATATATTCAGTTTGCAACCTGATGGAGGTCTGTATAGATGGATTAATAGAACAAGTCCCACACACAGCTAGAAGCCCAATATTTTTTCAGAGGTAGATGCAGGAAAAAATATATTCAGTTTGCAACCTGATGGAGGTCAGTATAGATGGACTAATACAACAAGTCCCACACACAGCTAGAAGCCCAATATTTTTTCAGAGCTAGATGCAGAAAAAAATTATATTCAATTTGCAACCTGATGGAGGTCAGTATAGATGGACTAATAGAATGATGCTATGCCCAAAAGATTTTACTTCACTAGGTGCAGTAAAAAAATTGGTATTCTATACACAGGTGGTATATCTTGCAACACAGATAGGCTACTCCACTGACTAACACACTCTGCAATAGGCCAAAAAGGATTAGCTTTGCTAGATTCAGCCAAATGCTGTGAAAAAAACTTGCACAGCACTGGCACAGACCTGCCTGGCAAAAACTGATAGGAACTGATGTAACCTAGTCCTGAAAAGGACTCCAATTACAATTAGTCTTTACTCCCACAATCTATCTATTTAAGAGCACAGACCTGCCTGATAAAAGTCGTAGGAAATGCTGTAACCTAGTCCTTAAAAGGACTGCAATCACAACTATTCCCTACTCCCAAGCTATCTGTAGATTTGTGCGAAAATTGGCTTGAAATTAACAAGGTATAGCGCACACAGCAACAGCGGTGCCGTCTAACACGCTGCTGCAGCAGTGAGAAAATGGTGGCGACGGGGAAAATGGCTTGGTCTTATAGGGCAAGGACATGTGACATACACTGCCAATGACACATGCCCTTGCTTGTGTGAAAAAAAGCACTTCGCTCCGTGTGTGCGCTGCTGATAGGCTGACAGATTGCACCTCCCCACTGTAAATGCGGGAAAGAGAAAAAAAAAATGGAGATCTTCATTGTTCCTGCAGAGATCCATCCCCTGCCCCTCCCCCCGCCCCACTGTACACTCAAACTGCGTATTAACATTAATTTTCATCATTACTGAGAAAAAATCCAGTTATGATTTTGGTGCACGAACAGTTATCGAACATAACCTCGAACAGCCGAATTTTTCTCAAATTGTTCGTGTTCGCCGAACGGCTCGAACACCGCCCAAAACAGCTCGAATTTGAGATTGGCGAACAGTTCGAGTAGAACAACGCTCATCTCTAGTATGGAGGTCCACTTCCACCTCCAAAGCAGCATGAAGTTTCTGTCACAGACACATTATTGGACTGAACATGGCCCATACACTGTAATTGTACCTTGTAAAGGGCCTTCCTCTGTCTGTGTTAACACATATATAGTAATGACGTAAATCATGTTGCTATGAGATGAAAGACGAGAGGTCCACTCCTTTGCTTTTATTGCTTTCACTTTGTAAGCCACAATCACCTTAGATCTTCAAGAGGATGAGAAGTAGTTATTTTATCAAAATATTTCATGTTAAATTTTAATCAGTGTTCTATGTACTATCCAAGTACGCTTTGATACTGAGTCTTGTTTGTGATACTGGCTTTGATATTATCTATGTATATTTTTGTGCAACGTTCCCTAATGATGGAAGAAGTAGAACTTTTGGACTGAGCTATTGATCCTGTCTTCTTGTTTATGCTTTGAATTTCTCCACCCTCATGCGTTTCTGTCTTTGAATGGATATAAGCAGCTTGCCTTTTTCTTTCCTGTGTACGTTGCTTATGAAAATATATGGATAACACATATTTATTAAGATGCATTATGCGTCATTAGTACTTGTAAAGAGTTACCTTGTGACATGTCCGCATATATTTAGCTACATGTACATTTTTTTAGATTTCAACAGCACATACTGGATTTTGCTTTTGTTAATATCCTTTAGCAACTGTCAGTCTAATATATTTAGTGTATGTTTTATTTTAATCAGTTTTTTACCCGCTAAGCAGGTTCGTTTTGATTATTAAACCTTGTGAACCTGACTTTGATTTCGTCTACTGCTGCTATTTCTAAAAAGTTATGAAATAGACAAAATTAGAATTAGAAAAAAAATCCTCAGATTACAGATAAGTTGCAAACTAAAGTGAGCAATTCATGTGTGCAACTGACCGAATATCAGAATCCTTGTCCACTAGTAATCCTCACAAACTTTCTACATTGGCATCATGGCCTGTAACATTCATTATCAGACTCCGCATGATACTCACTAAAACTAGTACAGACTGGTATTATGGAAAGACTTTTCACACCAGCAGCACATTATTCTAAAAAGGGCCTGCCACAACCTGCTGAATGTTGTGCATAATGCTGTGGGAGAAACTACTGGGAAAAAAATTCAAAAGTTCTTCTGAAAATAATAATGTAAAAATGTTTTCAATATTACTAAATACATGGATGTCTCCAGTCTCCACATACATATCTTCCTCTATTCCAGCAAGGTATGATATAGATTTTGTTATATTTGATGAATAAGATCCATGCAATGTCTCAATGTCAAGCCTGCTCCCGACTGAAGCGACATGTTGTTTTTTCAATATTTTAGTAGTACAGGCTCAGGCTGATAGCCTTTAAAGGTAATTTGTAGCAAGTTTTTGCTATTAAATCTAAGAGAAGTATGATATAGGGGCAAATAAGTCTGATTCCAGTGATGTTTCACTTACTGGATTGCTTGGTTCACTTTTTATAAAATCCCTATTTTCTCTGCTGTAGATGAAGCAGTGCTATGAATGTTGAGCTCTATATAACCTCGCCCACACCGACCACTAATTTGCATCTTGCTGACAATGTATACTGTAAACTTCCAATCATTGGTGAAGTGAGGTTGTTTGGGGTTACACAGATTAGCTGGACTGCCTTGCATGCAATACCTAGTCCTGAAGTAATAATCTTCTGCTGATAAAACACTTATATTGAAACAACAGCTTTCTGCTGAGTAAGTGACTGTCACAGTGTAGGGGAATGCTGGTGAGGAAATGGCAGATACGGGCAGGGTGAGCAGGGAAAACTAGACTGTCCCTAGACTGGGAACCCTGAATAGCCCTGACCCCAAAGGTATCTCCGATGGTGAGAAGGTTCGGGTCTCCACCCTAAGCCCTAACTCCTCCACAAGCCCTGTGCTTATCCCCCTCACCTCCCTCCGCTGGAAAGGTGCAGCAATTTCAAAGGAAAGGACTTCAGCGGCACAAACAAACAGGTCAGCACAGCATGGCGTCCAGGTATAGAGTGAAATTCTATCAGCAGCACCACCTGGTGGCAGGAGAGGCTACTTAAAGGCTAGGGGAAGGAGACTCACACATTAACTCACATCCACCAAGACACGGCAATAGAACTAGCATTAAGTCATGTAGTACTAGGGGAAATAACACAGTTAAAGTTACAGCAGCATCTAGAATAGACCGCAGATACTTAGCGCTAGACAGCGCATGACAGTGACGCATCCCTGGAATCAGGCTGTCTGCCTCTACATTATGCTGCTAAAAAACCTGCTGAAATATTCCCTTTAACTATGCAATAAGTAGCCAAGCTAAAATAAATACAGTTTATTCCCTGTTTACAGTTTGACAAATTTTGATTTAAATAGCAATTGGTAGAGAAGGTACAATAGTTTTTTTTAAGTTGGAAAGCAAAATCAAACTACACATAACTTTAAGTAGAACAGATAAAAAATGTATTTTTTTTTAAATATCTGAAATACATAAACTATCACCATTGAAATATTCAACTTATAATGCTAATATGCCACAAAAGTATTCAACACCCTTCATTAAAAAAGCCACATTGACTCAAAGGTTATAGCATAATTCTGTTACACAATAAATATCTGTTCTCTGTGAGAGAGCCACATAGTATTCTGAAGTTCCACAATAGATTGTGTTTCTTTTTTAGCTTTGTTATTGATCCGATAAGTATGTGGTACTTGAAAATACATGTCAGAATGACTGTACAATTCGTTATGGAAGTATGCTTATCTTAAGGCCATGGTCACACATTAAGCATTTGGTTAATATTTTATATCAGTATGTGTCAGCCAAAAGCATGGGAGGAACAATCAGAGGAAAAGTATAATAGAAACACGTCACCACTTCTGTATTTATCACCCGGCTTACATATACTGATGTGAAATTCTGACCAAATACTGAACGTGTGAACGTGGCCTAATATTTGGATTCTGACATGGATTTTCAAATCAGATACACTGCAAGAGATCAGTTTAATAATATACATACAGTAGCTCATATTATAAAATCCGGGGACAATCCGCTCTAACATATTAAAATGATCATTTTATAAGTTGGGCTAAAGAGTGAAAAAGTTCATATGTCCAAGTGTATTCCCAGCTCCATCCATCCAGCCTGAATAAAACTATTTAGTTTCCTCACACCCATCCTGACAGATACCTACAGCTAGTTCTAAGCAGTGTTAGATCTCAGCACTACTGAAGAGTGACACTGAGGAGCTATCAATCAGGCGGACTTCAGGTGGGTGGAGATTGACTTTACATTTTCACAAAGGATTATACAACCATTTTAATACGGATTTTCAAGTAAGTACACTAGACTTATCAGGCCTTAGAGATCTATGTAATAAAGCACACAGTTTTTAATGTACTATCTGATGACTGATTAGCCATAACTACGGTGCTGGAAAGGCAGAAAAGACATTATGTATATATATATATATATATATATATATATATATATATACACAAATATTGTGAAAGACTCAGAGTCTGAGGGGAGATATGTTTCACTACGCTTATTAGCCTTAGTGAATTGAAACCTACAATTTCATCCAGCATGTTAAGTGTGGGGGGTTAATTCATTATATTCAAAGGGTGTGGTTTTTGTGAGAAGGTGAGAGATGGGTGGGACACCTACTCACCATATACTGCATCTGCCTGGAGGGTATGGCTGGGAGCATTTAAATACTCAGTCACTGTTTTTTTTACTGTGTTGTGGTCTGAGGAAGGGAGGCTCCAGGCAGTTTGTGTGTCCACTAAAGGACTTTGCTGGACTGTTTAGGATACCGAGAGCAGGCAAAGCCTAGTCACTTATGAACTGAGCTATACTTTATCTTTTTTTTTCCCATTATCCCGGAGATGACGTGTTTATTTTGGGGAACCTTGCTGGAGTTT
This sequence comes from Phyllobates terribilis, assembly GCF_046119375.1. Taxonomy (NCBI): domain Eukaryota; kingdom Metazoa; phylum Chordata; class Amphibia; order Anura; family Dendrobatidae; genus Phyllobates; species Phyllobates terribilis. The sequence continues at coordinate 242,179,100 of NW_027362764.1, forward strand.
ATGTCGCCCAATAAACCCGCAGGCAGTTAACCTAAGAGGTGTGTCCTGTGTCTGCCTCTGTAAGAGCCGAGCAAGTCGCTTTACCACAATATATATATATATATTATATATATATATATATATATATATAGTACAGACCAAAAGTTTGGACACACCTCCTCATTTATAGATTTTTCTGTATTTTCATGACTATGAAAATTGTACATTCACACTGAAAGCATCAAAACTATGAACTAACACATGTGCAATTATATTCTTAACAAAAAAGTGTGAAACAACTGAAAATATGTCTTATATTCTAGGTTCTTCAAAGTAGCCACCTTTTGCTCTGATAACTGCTTTGCACACTCTTGCCATTCTCTTGATGAGCTTCAAGACGTACTCACCGGAAATGGTCTTCCAACAATCTTGAAGGAGTTCCCACAGATGCGTAGCACTTGTTGGCCCCTTTGCCTTCACTCTGCGGTCCAGCTCACCCCAAACCATCTCGATTGGGTTCAGGCCTAGTGACTGTGGAGGTCAGGTCATCTGGCATAGCACCCCATCACTCTCCTTCTTGGTCAAATAGCCCTTACACAGCCTGGAGGTGTGTTGGGGTCATTGTCCTGTTGAAAAATAAATGATGGTCCAACTAAACGCAAACCGGATGGAATAGCATGCCGCTGCAAGATGCTGTGGTAGCCATGCTGGTCCAGTATGCCGTCAATTTTGAATAAATCCCCAACAGTGTCACCAGCAAAGCACCCCCACACCATCACACCTCCTCCTCCATGCTTCACGGTGGGAACCAGGCATGTAGAGTCCATCTATTCACCTTTTCTGCGTCGCACAAAGACACGGTGGTTGGAACCAAAGATCTCAAATTTGGACTCATCAGACCAAAAGCACAGATTTCCACTCCTTGTGTTCTTTATCCCAAATAAGTCTCTTCTGCTTGTTGCCTGTCCTTAGCAGTGGTTACCTAGCAGCTATTTTACCATGAAGGCCTGCTGCACAAAGTCTCCTCTTAACAGTTGTTGAAGAGATGTGTCTGCTGCTAGAACTCTGTGTGGCATTGACCTGGTCTCTAATCTGAGCTGCTGTTAATCTGCGATTTCTGAGGCTGGTGACTCGGATAAACTTATCCTCAGAAGCAGAGGTGACTCTTGGTCTTCCTTTCCTGGGGCGGTCCTCATGTGAGCCAATTTCTTTGTAGCGCTTGATGGTTTTTGCAACTGCACTTGGGGACACTTTCAAAGTTTGCCCAATTTTTCGGACTGACTGACCTTCATTTCTTAAAGTAATGATGGCCACTCGTTTTTCTTTACTTAGCTACTTTTTTCTTGCCATAATACAAATTCTAACAGTCTATTCAGTAGGACTATCAGCTGTGTATCCACCTGACTTCTGCACAACACAACTGATGGTCCCAAGAAATGCAAGAAATCCCACTTATTAAACCTGACAGGGCACACCTGTGAAGTGAAAACCATTTCCGGAGACTACCTCTTGAAGCTCATCAAGAGAATGCCAAGAGTGTGCAAAGCAGTCATCAAAGCAAAAGGTGGCTACTTTGAAGAACCTAGAATACAAGACATATTTTCAGTTGTTTCACACTTTTTTGTTAAGAATATAATTGCACATGTGTTAGTTCATAGTTTTGATGCTTTCAGTGTGAATGTACAATTTTCATAGTCATGAAAATACAGGAAAATCTTTAAATGAGAAGGTGTGTCCAAACTTTCGGTCTGTACATATATATATATATATATATATATATATATATATATATACACATACATACATACAGTATAAAATGCATAGGATTCCATCAGTATATATTTTGCTATGAAAACTTTAGTTCCTATTAATTAATTGTAAAAAGTTTTATCACATAGAAATGAGTTTTTAAGATAGAGCATATCAAGGGTTTTTTCTCTTTGAATCTAATAAATGCTGTCATGCTGTCATGTTCTAAAAGTGATACTGTATATTCAAATTTACTTTACCATAAGGTAATTATAAGTCACAAAGATGTTTTCCAAAGATCGCAATTAATATGGTGTACCAAAATCTCTTGATATGTTTTCCTTCCCCGTGAGGTATCTATGATGAATATTCTTTCAATTATTTAGTTCACACCAGCTGTATCTTGCCCTGGAACACCTGTTCTAAATGTAAAGGTTATGTCTGATAGAGGAAAAATAATGTATATGCATATTTAGATTTAAACACATAAAAATACATATGCATATATAGGGAGATACAGTGGCACAACTACAGTCCTGTGGGCCACAGGTAAATATTTGGTCCTGGGTTCACACCTCATCCCATTAGTATGTATACATAACAGTTTATTTCTACTCTGACTAGCTATATACCCACTTTAGCACCAGGATTGGGAATTTTAAGGGTCTCCCCCATATTGAAGGTTCCCCCTTTTGTCCTGTTTTTTTTCCTGTTTCTAATTTTATTATTTGTATCAATAAATCATTGTATTTTATATTGAGCTAAAGTCTCAATTCCCCAATCCCACATTGTTGATAGGGATCCTGGGTATAGAATACTCTATCTATATACAAATAAAAGTATACCGCACAACTGTGTAAGCACAAAGATGTATGTAAACATTGAAAATATGAAATTTAGACTGCATTAATACTATATAGAATATACTTATAAACTTAAAGTACTTAACACTCACAGTTTCCAATTCAAGAGAATCCACCTGTCTTTGATTTTATAAGTATATATATAGCAGTAATGTAGACTAAATTTCAGATATTCAGTGTTTGCATATATCTTAATTTTTATGTAGTTCTTCCTTATTCTTTTACTTATATATTATGCAGTCAAATTTTTGTAAACATTATATTTGTGTTCAAAATATATGGTAAACGTAAAATGACAATGGATGTGGTAGAGTGAGAAAAAAATATTCCAGAGCAAAAAGTGTGGGTGTCACTAGCAGCAGCACCACCATCATTGCTTGCACCAACTGACCCAGCAGCAGTAGCACCAAATGCAAATTATATCTGCCTTCCTTTGTCTCAGGCATTAGTGGGGAAGAAGTGGAGGGCGTAGTGGAATATATGTCACATCACTCGTCTGACTATCAGCAAGATGATGTACCCTCTGACAGTGATATTGTCATCTTGAGCAAGTGTTCTGCTCAGTCCACCTCCTCTGCCACCATGCCCTTTGATCTTGTACATAGTGGAACTTCAATTCCATTAATTATACCTGTTTCTGTTCTGTTCCCCTAATCAACAGAACTCTGGAGTCTAAGGAAGATACAAAAGATGAACAGTTAGCCTTTACATGCTGATGACATGGTGATGGCAGACATGAATCTAACACTTAGTTGTGTTGCTGGCTCTGCCAGTCATGGTGGTAGTAGTACTGTGAGGGAGGACAAATGTCAAGAGGCACAGTGAAACAACATACTGCTTAATGATCCTTCAAAGCAAAATCCGATAATTTTGTGGCTGGACCTGGAGCAAGTGATGCTATATGTGCCATTTGTCGAGGAGACTTATCAGCACCTAAAAGCTTTGGTCATCATGATAGTGAATTGTACGTGCAGACATCTTATCTGTAGGAGTTCTTTTGTTGGCTCTTCATTCACACATGGAGTGACATCAATTGCACATTTGGGAAAAGCAAGCTAGCCAGCAGTCCGAGCAAGCCTCAGGTTGTCCTTCTTTCCTTTCTCCTCATTCTCTCTCAATTTTCTGTCACCCAGGTTGCATCCTCAAGTACTACTTGGTCAATGTTGTCATCACCATCATCAGGAACCACTATTTATTGATGTATTCTGAGTACACACCCTCCTTTTATGTTGAGCTCCCAGATATCCATCCTTGATTGTGTTTGGATTGTATGTGTGGCAACCCATTTGGATTCAATGCTGCATATGTTGAAGCACCTGTAAAAGCAACGTATAAAAGTGACAGACTATATAATGCAGCAGCCAAAATGGTGCATGGGTTACTTTAATATAGCCATTGCTAGCAGATGAAGTATGCATTTCACCTACTGAAGTGCTTTGAAGAGGCTACAAATTGTGCAAGCATGAACAACTGTGCATCAACAATGTTATCACTGTCACACTTTTTCTAGATAAAACACTCACAAGAATGCAATAAAACATAGGGCGAAACAGCAACTTACACATATTTATTGTTGCCCTGTGTCTCTTGGGGACCCTCAAGGTCCATGTTACATAATGCAGAGTGCAGAGAAGTTGGAAGAGGATGAGGAGTAGCTGAAGATGTACAGTGGGTATGGAAAGCATTCAGACCTCTTTACATTTTTCACTCTTTGTTTCATTGCAGCCATTTGGTAAATTCTAAAACGTTCATTTTTTTTCTCATTAAAGTACACTCTGCACTCCACCTTGACTAAAAAAAACAGAAATGTAGACATCTTTGCAAATTAATTAAAAAAGAAAAACTGAAATATCACATGGTCATAAGTATTCAGACCCTTTGCTCAGTATTGAGTAGAAGCACCCTTTTGAGCTAGTACAGCCATGAGTCTTCTTGGGAATGATGCTATGAGTTTTTCCCACCTGGATTTGGGGATCCTCTGCCATTTTTCCTTGCAGATCCTCTCCAGTTCCATCAGGTTGGATGGTTAATGTTGGTGGGCAGCCATTTTCAGGTCTCTCCAGAGATGCTCAATTGGGTTTAGGACAGGGCTCTGGCTGGGCAAGTCAAGAATAGTCACAGAGTTGTTCTGAAGCCACTACTTTGTTATTTTAGCTGTGTGCTTAGGGTCATTGTCTTGTTGGAAGGTGAGCCTTAGGCCAATTCTGAGGTCCAGAGCACTCTGGAAGAGGTTTTCATCCAGGATATATTTGTACTGTACTTGGCTGTATTCATGTTTCCTTCAATTGCAACCAGTCGTCCTGTCCCTGCAGATGAAAACTGATAGGACTTGATTTGGAACTGCCCAAGGAGCACAGAAACAGAACTGTGGCAAGGCACAGGTCTGGCCAAGGTTACAAAAGAATTTCTGCATTACTCAAGGTTCCTAAGAGCACAGTGGCCTCCATAATCCTTAAATGGAATAAGTTTGGGACCACCAGAAGTCTTCCTAGAGCTGTCCATCCAGCCAAACTGAGAAATCATGGGATAAGAACCTTGGTGACAGAGGTAAAGAAGAACCCCAAGATCATTGTGGCTGAGCTTCAGAGATGTAGTAGGGAGATGGGAGAAAGTTCTACAAAGTCAACTAACACTGCAGCCCTCCACCAGTCAGGCCTTTATGGCAGAGTGGCCCAACGGAAGCCTCTCCTCAGTGCAAGACATATGAAAGCCCACATAGAGTTTGCTCAAAAACACATGAAGGACTCCCAGACTTTGAGAAATAAGATTCTCTGGTCGGATGAGACAAAGATAGAACTTTTTGGTGATAATTCTAAGCGGAATGTCTGGAAAAAAACAGTCACTGCTCATCACCTGCCCAATACAATCCCAACAGTGAAACATGGTGGTGGTAGCATCATGCTATGACGGTGTTTTTAAGCTGCAGGGACAGGACGGCCAAGTACAGAGATATCCTGGATTAAAACCTCTCCCAGAGTGCTCTGGACCTCAGACTTGGCCGAAGGTTCACCTTCCAACAAGGCAATGACCCTAAGCACACAGCTAAAATAACAAAGGGGTGGCTTCAGAACAACTCTGCGATTATTCTTGACTGGCCCAGCCAGAGCCCTGACCTAAACCCAATTGAGCATCTCTGGAGAGACCTGAAAATGGCTGCCCACCAACGTTCACCATCCAACCAGATAGAACTGAAGAGGATCTGCAAGGAAGAATGGCAGAGGATCCCCAAATCCAGGTGGGAAAAACTTGTTGCATCATTCCTAAGACGACTCATGGCTGTACTAGCTGAAAAGGGTGCGTCTACTCAATACTGAGCAAAGGGTCTGAATACTTATGACCATGTGATATTTCAGTTTTTCTTTGTTAATAAATTTGCAAAAATCTCTACATTGCTGTTTTTTTCAGTCAGGATGGGGTGCAGAGCGTACTTTAAATGAACTTTTTAGAATTTACCAAATGGCTGCAATGAAACTGAGAGTGAATACTTTAAAGGGATCTGAATACTTTCTGTACCCACTGTATTTCCAAAATTTGCTCCAAGGCCCATAGGGCTCTAGTTACACCCCTAGCTCCTAGGACTGTATTGAACCTTTAATGCAAACACAGCCTTAATATGTCCAAGTTACATCAACATATCTGGCTATGGGTGAACAAACTCCAACTACTAGTACTCAACAACCTATTTAATAACACCCATAGGCTCATACTCATCTGCGTTAATAAAATCAGTCCGATGTTGTTCCTGAAAAGTCAGACAAGTGTCATACTAGTGTCATGCAAGCGTTATGCTAGTGTCATGCGAGTACAATGCAATTTTTCTCACTTAGCATCCACATGACATCCGTATGACATGAGTATGCAAACCGTATGCAATGCGATTTTAACATATTAACATATTACTCTATATAAAAGCTAAAGATAGTTTTCAATGTAAATATTCTTCGATAGATAGATAGGAAGAAAGAAAAGCAGGCAGCACTTCAAAAATAGTCAATGGAATAAAAGGCTATATTCGTAGTGATGAGCGAGCATACTCGCCAGAACATCGAGTTTCTCGTTACTCAGCGAATATTTTTTTAAATGTTTGGGCAGGAGCTCGAGTTTCCACCCCACATGTTTAGGCTGCCACTTAACATGCACGGATTGCCTGACAGTTACTGCAATGCCATAGCCATGTTGATTGTGGCATTACAATGAATGGCTGGCTGCATAGCATCATCGTGTCTATATAAGACCTGGGACCCTATGCTCATCACAATCTACCCCATCAAACAGGTAGAGTAGGGAGAAGTGCTGCTGAGCTGTCCAGATATCCCAAAAAAGGCCACTTGCAACATCTGCCATGCCAGCATCAGCAGGGCGAGAAAAACTACCAGTCTCACCACCACCAGCAGGCACATGACAGAAAAGCACCAGACTGGTTGGGCTGAACACCAGGGTCCAGAAACAGTGTCTGTGGGTGATGCCACTGCCTGTTCCGCTGTTGTGCGTGCACACTAATCCCCTGTCCATGACGCATGCGAAGATGCCTTCCACCCTGCACCTATCATTGCACACTTGCAACCACATCCTTGTCCCAGTGCAGCATTCTGTTGTCCTTACCTCAATCCTGGGAAAGCAAGTGCTAATATGCAGCCACCCACCCACAGCCCACAATACTGAACTTCCACATTTCTGGACTGCTTGCACTCGAAATGTTGCCTTTTAGGTTGTGGAAACAGAAGCTTTCTACAACCTGATGGTGGCAGCTGTCCCTCGATACTCGGTCTCCAGCCACCACTATTTCTCCCGGTGTGCCTTCCGCGCCTTACACATGTATGTGTCCCAAAACATTACCCATGCCCTCACCAATGCAAATACTGGGAAGGTCCACCTAACCACAGACACATGGACAAGTGCTTGTGGCAGGGATGCTTCATTTCACTGACGGCACACTGGATGAATATTGTGGAAGCCGGGACTCAGTCAGACCCTGGGATGGAACACATGCTACCGATGTCAAGAATTGCACCCCTGGTACGATCAGGGTTGCCCCCACCTTCTACATCAGTTCCTGCATCTCCTCCTCTTCTTCAGCCTCCATCTCCAAAACTAAAAAAAACTACCACATCAGTCGCAAGCTGGCATTGTTTGCACTGCCTCGGCCAAACGGCAACAGGCTCTGCTGAAGCTAATCTGTTTAGGTAACAAACCGCACACCACTGCAGAGTTGTTGAAAGCTATAACAGAGCAGGCCGATCTGTGGCTCTAACTCCTGAATAGTGTTGAGCCACCCCCGTAGTGTTAGAGTTCGGTTCGGTTCGGTTCGTCGAACACCCGTGTGTTCGCCGAACTGTTCGTCGAACACCTTCGAACACCGTTAAAACCAATGGCAGGCAAACAAAAACACATAGAAACACATAGAAAACACCTTCAAAAGGTGTCCAAAAGCTGACAAACTGCTCAGAAGACACAACTAACACATGGAAAAGTGACAAGTACATATAGTCATGCGAAAAGAAAAGAGGTGGAGGAGTAAAAGGAGGGGGAGACACAGATATAGCCATGTCATGCCCTTCTAAAATCCAAAAAGTGAGAAGCCGACACGTTCAGTCCGCTCCTGCCCGTGCCACCTCCGTGTCGCCGGGTTTGTGCCAGAGCCACGGTGAACCCTGACGGCCAGCCCCCCTCTCCCAATACTGGTGCCTGTCCGCTGGTGGGTCGAGCGAGCCCCCCTGTGGTGGAGGCAGCTCTAAGGTTTTTAATTTAAATTGTCTCTCTAATTTGAATGAATACACTTTAAATCCATTTACAAGGATCTATTGGAGGGCAAGTCTCATGCCAGCAGCCGCGTAATTCCAGCTCCAGTAGCGTCCACTAAAGCTGCTGCAGTTAAAAAGCTTTTATAAGGATCGAGCTCGGCTGTCCACCGCAAGGCATCCTACTGCCAGTCCCAGCCCCTATGCCTTGGGGTGCCTCCTGATGCTCTTCACTGAGTATCCCGTGGTCCCGAAGCATTTCCTTTGAAAAAATTAAGTGTCCAAACTACAGGTGGTGTAGCTTGCTTAACAGCCGGGATAATCCGCTGACTAGCAGACACTGCTACTAGGCACAAAGTATTTCCTGGGCTAGATGCAGTTAAAAATTTGTAATTAGATACTCTCATTGGATGATGAGAAAGCATTCCATAGAGTCTCCTGGCACGCCATATATGATTCTCTTAAAAAGCTTGGGGTAGGGGTCTAGGGGACCCTTTTATAGCCAAAATCACAGCCCTGTATCACAATACATCACCTAGGCTGAAGATAAATGGAACTGTAGCAGCCTGAGGGCTCGGTTGCTACAGAGGTATTGCACCTCACCCAGAGGTGTGATATCTCACTCTCAGGTAAGGATGGAGTGTGGATCAGGACCCGACACCTGCATGCATTACACCACATTGCCGTGGGGCAGGGCGACCAATATGCCTCTGAGATGGGCACGACAGTCCCTGTCCCTGGCTGGAGTGGGGGGAGGGAACACTGAGGAAGGGGAACCCTGTAGTGCAGGAGCAGGGAGGAAGCAGTTCCTGGGTGCATTGAGAAGGGAGTATAAAAGGTGGGCACCATCTTAGTTCAGTGCAGAGAAGTCTGAGCAGAAGTGGCAGGGAGCAGGGGCTCTGCATGAGCTCTGCTCCGGAGGTGGGCCTAGTAACAGAGGCCCAGGCCTGGAAGAGGGAGAAGGAAGGAAGAGGAGCGGAGAAGGCACCAGGAACGAGGAATGAAGGAATCCCAGGGGTGCGGACTGGCGAGTCGCCACCGCACGCCCGAATCCACCTGCGTGGAGGGGTCAGGCCAAAGGGGGAGAACGGTCCCCGAAACTAGTGGAGGCAGGAAACGACCCTCAGCTAGAAACCGGAGGCTCTGACATTTTACGTGGCGCAGCCCCTCGCTACACCCGCTAGGAAGGCACCACATAGGGTCAGGGAAACTGGCACCAAGTTTACCAAGAGGAGGCCCGAGGCAGCCGGACAGAAGGGTTGGTAAGAAAGGCCAGACAAAGGACACACAAAGGGGGTCCTGTGAAGCGCTCCAAAGATATCTGGGAGTTGTCTGAGCCCCTCACCTGGTGAGCACAGTACGACGTGGGCAGCCGTTACCTGCAGACGTGGTCTGGATAATAAGAACTGTGAGTAAAGGCCCTGGACTGCATCACTGACTCCGTGTCGTTACTGCTGCTGCCCTGCACCATCAACCCCATCCTCGCATACACTGCCCTGAGGCTATACTCCTCCCGTGGGGAGTTATGCTACGCTCTGCTGCACCCACAACACCAGCGGCGGTTCACTCTGACCGCAATCCACGGGTGGCGTAGTCGGACATTTAAACATGAAAACCACATAAATAGTTCCGCCACTGGTTTGACCACCCTGAGCCACGGAACCGGGTCGCCGCCACGAAGACTACAACCACCAGCATCCACCAAAAAGGGTCCGGCTCCGGGTGTTCCAAGGCCCAGGGGGTGCATCAGAACATTTTCATCACCTTTCACAATCACCAATGGGACAAGGCAGGGATGTCCTCTGTCCCCTCTCTTATACATCCTAGTGACGGAGCACCTGCTCTCATCAATTCGCCATAACCCCAATATTAGGTGGATTGAGGTGGGAGGCACCGAGTACAAGTGCTCTCTATTTGCTGATGATGTCCTAGTATATATCACTCAATGACATATATCCATCCATGCTGTTATGGCTGAAATAGATCACTTTGTTACATGGTCAAATTTTAAAATCAATGCAGCGAAGTCTGAGGCCCTCGATGTCTCCCTCCCCAAATCCATATAGGATTCCATCCAGTCCAACTTTCCCTTTGCCTGGCCCTCACAGGGTATCAAATACTTAGGAATTCCTATTCATAGAGACCTCTCCCATCTATGTTATCTTAATTTTGGGCCCTTTATTGAACAACTCCATACAGACCACGGTTGGCAAGTTAGAACTGTAAGATTCACTACGTGAACCACTGGTGTTTTGTGGAAAAGCACATGTACACTGTGTTCCAAATTATTATGCAAAAAGTGTTTAGGAGTGATAAGGGAAGAATTTGTTTGTTTGTCAGTTAAACTCATTGATGGTGATGTGTGTCAGGGCTCTTTATATCACTGTAAGCAATTGCAGACACCTGTGCTAATTAGTTTGGCAGGTGTGTCCAATGAAAGGCAAGACTACTTAAGAAGGTTGTCTCACATTATTAAGCAGCCTACATTTTCTGCCAAAATGGGAAAGAAAAAGGATGTGTCGGCTGCTGAGAAGCAACAAATTGTGGAGTGTTTAGGTCAAGGCATGACTACAATCAACATTGTGCGATGATCAGGATGAAGTGTCTTGGCAATCAAGAAGTATGTAGCTGATTCACAGTACACACGTGTGCGTGCTGATAAGGGCAAATTGAGGACTCTTTCCTACAGGCAATTACGTCAGGTTAAAAGAGCAGTGGCAAAAAAGCCTTGTCATAGCAGCAGACAAGTTTTTGAAGCTGCTGGTGCCTCCAACGTCCCCCGAACAACAAGATGCAGGGTCCTTCAGAGGTTTGCAGCTGTGCATACGCCATCCTGTCGACCTCCTCTATCCACTTCACACACGCAGAAACGGCTCCAGTGGGCTAAACATTACATGAAGACTGATTTCAAAACTGTTTTGTTCACGGATGAGTGCCGTGCAGCGCTCGATGGTCCAGATGGATGGAGTGGAGGATGGCTGGTTGATGGACACCCCACGCAAACACGGCTACAGCGCCAACAAGGAGGAGGTGGAGTAATGTTTTGGGCTGGAATCATGGGGAGAGAGATTGTCGGCCCCTTTAGGATCCCTGAAGGCGCTAAAGATGAACTCCATAATGTATGTGGATTTTCTCAAACAGCACTTCCTGCCATGGTTCAAGAAGAAGAACCGTGTATTTCACAGCAAGATCATTTTTTTGCATGATAATGCACCATCTCATGCTGCACATAAAACATCTGCATCTCTGGCTGATATGGGCATAAAAGGGGACAAACTTATGGTGTGACCCCCATGCTCCCCTGACCTCTACCCTATTCAGAACCTCTGGAGCATCATCAAAAGGAGTGTCTATGATGGCGGGAGGCAGTTCACATCTAAGCAACACCTCTGGGAGGGTATTCTGTCCTCATGCAAAACAATTGAAGCAGAAACCATCCAAAACCTGACAAATTCAATGGACGAGAGAGTTCAGAAGCTCCTTTCGAACAAGGGGTCCTATGTGAAAATGTAACATCACCTAGAATAAAGTTTTGAGTTGAAAACTGTTTGATTTCAGTTTCTAACAACCTGCTAATGCTTATAATTTCAAAAATGACCATTTTTTTGGTCTTTATTAAAATGAAAAGGTTGATCGAAAAGTTTGGGGGATCTAAGAGTGTGGCAACCAAGTAGTCATGATTACTTCGAATTCTGACAATATGAGGGCCATGTTGCAGGTAGTGCAGCAAGAAGGCACTTATGTGTCTTGCGCATCTCGGAGCCCCAAAATTATTTTCCGGGCTAGATGCAGCTAAAAATTATTATTAATTTTAAATCTGGTGGAGCTTAGTATAGATGGCCTAATAGGATCAGTGCTGCACACTGCTACAAAGCCCAAATTATTTTCCAGTCAAGATACACATAAACATGATTAGTAATTTTAAATCTGGTGGAGCTTATTATAGATGGCCTAATAGAATCAGTGCTGCACACTGCTACAAAGCCCAAATTATTTTCCAGTCAAGATACAGATAAACATGATTAGTAATTTGAAAGCTTAAAACGGTTGGTAGGGTGATTTTAACCAATCATCAAGCTTTTACTCTCCCCAGGATGACACAGGGGTAGAAAAGTCGTTTCGAATCCATGATTTGTTCATCTTTATGAACGTGAGTCTGTCTACATTATCAGTGGAGAGCCGCGTGCGCTTATCTGTCAGCACACCACCAGCAGCGCTGAACACACGTTCAGACAGAACGCTGGCTGCGGGGCATGACAAGATCTCCAAGGCGTAAGTGGCTAGCTCCGGCCATTTATCCAGATTGGAAGCCCAAAAAGAGCAAGGGTCCAGTGACACAGTCGTGGCTTCAATGTTTACTTGGAGTTACTCCTGTACCATCGTCTCTAGGCGTTGACTATGTGTCAGACTTCTTGTCTCCTGTGGCCTTGCAAAGGATGGGCTAAAAAAGTGGTGAAATGATTCTGCAAAATTGATGTTACCAGCAGATACTGTGGTTCTGTTACGGTTTGAGTGCTGAACACTTGACGGTCCCACGGTTGGCAAGTTGGAACTGTGAGATTCACTACGTGCACCACTGGTGTTTTGTGGAAAAGCACATGTAAGATTCTGCAACAGTCTCTGCTGATACTCCTGCATGCGTGCATCCCTTTCTATGGCAGGAATAATTTCTGCAAATTTACTTTTGTACCGGGGATCTAACAGTGTGGCAACCCAGTAGTCAGGATTATTTCTAATTCTCACAATTCGAGGGTCATGTTGCAGGTAGTGCAGCAAGAAGGCACTCATGTGTGTTGCGCATCCAGGAGCACCAAGTCCCTGTTGTGTTGGTGGCGAGGTAACAATCATGCTTCCTTCCTCTGTCCTCTCCCCCCAACCTCGCACAACAGAAATGTGATCAAGGTCTCCCTCATCTGATGAGTCTTCCATCAGTTCGTCCTCCACTTCTTCCTGGGCTCCTGCACCTTCCTCACTAGTTTGGCTGCTACCATGCGCCCTGGTAAAACCATCTCCCCCACCCTCACATGCCTGCCGCCTTGGTGCTGCCGACCGTCTGGACCTTGCAGATGTTAGCCCTTCCGCATACAACTCCTCCTCCTCTACTTCCTCCACCTCCTCTTGTGCCACCACCTGACTCCGAATTCTGTTTAACATGTGCTCCAGCATGTAAATCACCGGAATAGTCATGCTGATAATGGCATCATCAGCACTAAACATCTTCGTCGCCATTTCAAAACTGTGCAGAAGGGTGCATAGGTCCCTGATCTGAGACCACTCCTCCAGCGTGATTTGCCCCACCTCTGGATCTCGTTGGCCCAGGCTATACGTCAGAACGTATTGCACCAGGGCTTGTCGGTGCTGCCAAAGTCGCTGCAACATGTGCAGAGTTGAATTCCACCGGGTAGGCACATCGCATTTTAGCCGGTGAAGTGGCAGGCCCAACGACTTCTGTAGAGATGTAAGTCGCTGAGCTGCGGGATGCGAACGGCGGAAGTGAGCACACAGCGACCGTGCCCTCTGCAGAAGGCCATCTAGTCTGGGATAGTGGGCTAAAAATTGCTGGACAACCAGGTTCAACACGTGAGCCCTACAAGGCACGTGTGTGACATTGCCCCGGCGAAGGGCCGCACCCAGGTTTGCAGCATTGTCGCACACGGCCTTCCCTGGTTGCAGGTCCAGTGGAGACAACCATTCATGAAATTGGTTCTCCAGAGCTGACCACAACTCCTCAGCTGTGTGACTCACATTTCCCAGACATTTCAAAGTAAAAACCGCCTGATGACGTTGAGCCCTACTGCCAGCATAGTAAGGAGGTGTGCAGGATCCCTTCTGCGCAGTTAGAAAGCTTGTGGCATGACCAGACAGGCTTTGGGTGCAGGTGGAAGACCGAGAGGAGGTTGAGGAGGCAGAAGCAGTGGAGGAACTTTGACATAAAGAGGATTGACGCACAACTCGTGGGGACGGCAAGACTTGGACAGCAGCCCCTTGTCCTGCTGTCACCATAGTTACCCAGTGCCCAGTCAGCGACATGTAACGCCCCTGTCCATGCCTACTCGTCCAAGTGTCTGTGGTGAAATGCACCCTGTCACACACAGAGTTTCTCAAAGAAGCGGTGATGTTGTGTGCGACATGCTGGTGGAGCGCAGGCACACCTTTCTTTGAGAAGTAGTGCCGACTGGGCATCTGGTACTGGGGCACTGCGACGGACATAAGGTCTCGAAAATCCTCTGTGTCCACCAGGCGGAAAGGCAGCATTTCTGTAGCCAAGAGCTCGCAGATGGTGAAATTCAACCTCTTAGCTTTCTCATGGCTAGGAGGAAATGGTATTTTAACTTGTCCACATCTGAGGGACCGAGGGCTGGCTATTGTGTTTAGACGGGGTTGATAAGGGTGTCCCCGGCAAACTGCCGGTCTGTGAGGAAGATGCAGGCGGACATGTTAGGTTGCCTTGATCCAAAGGTGGTGCTATCGATGTCGGACAGCGCTCAACACCAGCTGGTGTTACCACCTCCAAAGAAAATGATGACCTGCCAATCACGCTGGCTGTTGCGGGTAAAGAGGTGGCAGGTCTGCGCCCCAAAACAGGTGTGACTCCTGTCCCCCCAGTCACAGAGGATGAAGAGGCCGCGGATGCACAAGATATGGCAGACGGTGGTTGGCCCGGCCGGCTAGGCCGCATTGTAGCACACTGAGCTTCCCACTGCAACTTATGCTTCATGTCCATGTGCCGGTTCATGCATGAAGTACTCAAACTATGTATTTTTTGGCCTCTACTTAGCTTTTGCTGACAAATATTACAGATAACACGAGTTGGGTCATCTTTATCGATCTGAAAAAATGCCCAGGCTATGCAAGGCTTAGCACCCATGCGACCTGAAGAGCCACCACGACTTGTGGTGAGAGGCAGAGTTGTGTTTGAGGATGCAGTTGTTGACGTGCTTCCAGTACTACGTCTCTGTCCAGGAAGGCGCAACCTGACCTCGTCGTCACTAGCATCTTCCTCCACCTCCTCTGCTGACCTCATCTCTTGGCTGACTGTGGGTTGACAGTAAGTGGGATCTCCAAACTCATCATCATCACCCTGTGCGTTATCACACCCGTCGTCCTCAGAGCCAACCTGTTCCTGCCCTGACAAAAAACTAAAGTTGTCGCTCCAATCAGGTATTTGAGTCTCATCATCGTCTTCCTCATTGTCTCCACCAACAGGAGTTACAGTTTGGGAATGAGGGTCTACATTATGGTCAGAACGTTCTGTGTCTGGTCCTGGATCCGACTCATAAAGATTCTGGGCATCAGTGCAGATCATTTCCTCGTCTGGATTCATAGAAGTGCTGGAGTCGACCTCTGATTCCCAGGCTATAGTATGAGTAAACAGCTCTGCAGACTCAACCATCTGTTCTACCTCATACTCAGACGGGCAGCTGGAGATTTGGGAGCTGTGAGGAAGCAAGTGCGATTGGGGTGACACCTTTGAGGACTGGAGTATTTGTGATGTTGAAGTTGATGTGGAGGAGAGCCCACTTAAAGGAGCACTTGATATCCGTTGAAGCACCTGCTGTTTTTGTGCCTCATCTGGAATTTGTAGCGATTGGCGTGGCCGTAAGAAAGGGATCTTATCACATTGTCCGCTAAAAGAAGTAGACATTTTAGTTTGGCTGGAAGATGGTCTTTCTTCTGCAGATGTTACTGTTGCTTTAACACCTACCCCACGGACACAACCTTTTTTCCCCTTCCCAACACGCCTATTCCCCTTTCCACCAGCAGCAGGCCTTTTTCCACTCATTTTGGTGGTTAACTAATTCACAACTCTGGAGTTGTTTGCACAAAAAAACAATGGATGGGAACCGAGCAGAGCTGAGTGGCCAAACTGTGGTATTAGGCCAAAACTATTGGCTGGGTTAGATGGAGAAAAAAATTATATTCGATTTGCAACCTGATGGAGGTCAGTATAGATGGACTAATAGAACAAGTCCCACACACAGCTAGAAGCCCAAATATTTTTTCAGAGGTAGATGCAGAAAAAAAATATATTCAGTTTGCAACCTGATGGAGGTCAGTATAGATGGACTAATAGAGAAAGTCCCACACACTGCTAGATGGCCAAATATTTTTTCAGAGCTAGATGCAGACAAAAAATTATTTTGACTTTGCAACCTGATGGAGGTCAGTATAGGTGGACTAATAGAACAAGTCCCACACACTGCTAGAAGGCCAAATATTTTTTCAGAGCTAGATGCAGAAAAAAAATATATTCAGTTTGCAACCTGATGGAGGTCAGTATAGATGGACTAATAGAACAAGTCCCACACACAGCTAGAAGCCCAAATATTTTTCCAGAGGTAGATGCAGAAAAAAATTATATTCAGTTTGCAACCTGATGGAGGTCTGTATAGATGGATTAATAGAACAAGTCCCACACACAGCTAGAAGCCCAATATTTTTTCAGAGGTAGATGCAGATAAAAATTATTTTTAATTTGCAACCTGATGGAGGTCAGTATAGATGGACTAATAGAGAAAGTCCCACACACTGCTAGAAGGCCAAATATTTTTTCAGAGCTAGATGCAGATAAAAATTATTTTTAATTTGCAACCTGATGGAGGTCAGTATAGATGGACTAATAGAGAAAGTCCCACACACTGCTAGAAGGCCAAATATTTTTTCAGAGGTAGATGCAGATAAAAATTATTTTTAATTTGCAACCTGATGGAGGTCAGTATAGATGGACTAATAGAGAAAGTCCCACACACTGCTAGAAGGCCAAATATTTTTTCAGAGCTAGATGCAGATAAAAAGTATTTTTAATTTGCAACCTGATGGAGGTCAGTATAGATGAACTAATAGAGAAAGTCCCACACACTACTAGAAGGCCAAATATTTTTTCAGAGCTAGATGCAGAAAAAAATTATATTCAGTTTGCAACCTGATGGAGGTCAGTATAGATGGACTAATAGAACAAGTCCCACACACAGCTAGAAGCCCAAATATTTTTTCAGAGGTAGATGCAGATAAAAATTATTTTTAATTTGCAACCTGATGGAGGTCAGTATAGATGGACTAATAGAGAAAGTCCCACACACTGCTAGAAGGCCAAATATTTTTTCAGAGCTAGATGCAGATAAAAATTATTTTTAATTTGCAACCTGATGGAGGTCAGTATAGATGGACTAATAGAGAAAGTCCCACACACTGCTAGAAGGCCAACTATTTTTTCAGAGCTAGATGCAGAAAAAAATTATATTCAGTTTGCAACCTGATGGAGGTCTGTATAGATGGATTAATAGAACAAGTCCCACACACAGCTAGAAGCCCAATATTTTTTCAGAGGTAGATGCAGAAAAAAATATATTCAGTTTGCAACCTGATGGAGGTCTGTATAGATGGATTAATAGAACAAGTCCCACACACAGCTAGAAGCCCAATATTTTTTCAGAAGTAGATGCAGAAAAAAAATATATTCAGTTTGCAACCTGATGGAGGTCAGTATAGATGGACTAATAGAGAAAGTCCCACACACTGCTAGAAGGCCAAATATTTTTTCAGAGCTAGATGCAGAAAAAAAATATATTCAGTTTGCAACCTGATGGAGGTCAGTATAGATGGACTAATAGAACAAGTCCCACACACTGCTAGAAGCCCAAATATTTTTTCAGAGCTAGATGCAGAAAAAAATTATATTTAATTTGCAACCTGATGGAGGTCAGTATAGATGGACTAATAGAATGATGCTATGCCCAAAAGATTTTACTTCACTAGGTGCAGTAAAAAAAATTGGTATTCTATACACAGGTGGTATATCTTGCAACACAGATAGGCTACTCCACTGACTAACACACTCTGCAATAGGCCAAAAAGGATTAGCTTTGCTAGATTCAGCCAAATGCTGTGAAAAAAACTTGCACAGCACTGGCACAGACCTGCCTGGCAAAAACTGATAGGAACTGATGTAACCTAGTCCTGAAAAGGACTGCAATTACGATTAGTCTTTACTCCCACAATCTATCTATTTAAGAGCACAGACCTGCCTGATAAAAGTCGTAGGAAATGCTGTAACCTAGTCCTTAAAAGGACTGCAATCACAACTATTCCCTACTCCCAAGCTATCTGTAGATTTGTGCGAAAATTGGCTTGAAATTAACAAGGTATAGCGCACACAGCAACAGCGGTGCCGTCTAACACGCAGCTGCAGCAGTGAGAAAATGGTGGCGACGGGGAAAATGGCTTGGTCTTATAGGGCAAGGACATGTGACATACACTGCCAATGACCCATGCCCTTGCTTGTGTGAAAAACATCAGTTCGCTCCGTGTGTGCGCTGCTGATAGGCTGACAGACTGCACCTCCCCACTGCAAATGCGGGAAAAAGAAAAAAAAATGGAGATCTTCATTATTCCTGCAGAGATCCATCCCCTGCCCCTCCCCCCACCCCGCTGTACACTCAAACTGCGTATTAACATTAATTTTCATCATTACTGAGAAAAAATCCAGTTATGATTTTGGTGCACGAACAGTTATCGAACATAACCTCGAACAGCCGAATTTTTCTCAAATCGCTCGTGTTCGCCGAACGGCTCGAACACCACCCAAAACAGCTCGAATTTGAGATTGGCGAACAGTTCGAGTAGAACAACGCTCATCTCTACTCCTGAACCTACAATCAGGCATGGTCGTGTGTGACAATGGTCCGAACCTGGTGGTGGCTCTGAAGCTTGTCAACCTCGCACACGTATCATTCATAGCCCATGTGCTCAACTTAGTGGTTCAGCGATTTCTCAAAACCTACTGTAGGGGTTTTACTCACTTGGGTGCAATGGAAGGAAAACAGGGAGCATATTTCTTTAAAAGTCCATGTCGGTTTATTGCTTCATAAACTAACAATCAAAAAGGAAAAACAAACAGCCTTTAGTTCTGGCAAACAAAGGTAAAGTGTCCCTTAAGCAGGTCTCTGCTCAGCCTGTCCTGTACATCAGCAGGTGGATGTGGAAGAAGAAAGGTGTATGTTTATCCGCGCTCCTCCGTGTGGAATGATGATCCGATGATCACAAAAGCTTGGGAAATAGTATTTTATTGATTAAAACTACATTCATACGCGTTTCGCGGACGTCCTGTTCACTTCCTCAGTGGGTAGCTAATACCCAGATGTTCCTAGTGTTACTTATATACAGGCACTCATGAAAAAAATTGCTGCCGAAAGCGCCAATCCGTCACATTTAATATAAAAGCAAATATATACACACATGGTCAAAAACATGTTATCTGATAATATTATGCTGTAATTCAATTTAAGTTAATTAAAGTAAATAAAAATCTAAAAGTTATTTCATTTTGTTTTTGTGCTCGGAGTGTTGTTTAAAAAAATATTATTAAACATTTCTCCTGGAATCGAACCCATGCTTCTGGTCAGCATTGCGTTACTATAACCCAAAGGATACTGGTAAGAAAGACTACTCCAACGTGTCTGACCTTGTAGAGGGGGAGAGGGACGGGATATGTTTTCTTTACATATACAGTGCATTGTGAAAGTATTTGCTTCCCTTGAACTTTTCTACCTTTTGCCACATTTCTGGCTTCAAACATAATGATTAGTGTTGAGCATTCCGATACTGAGTTTTGATACTTTTAGAATATCGAATACTGGAATCGGAAGTTCCCATAATGCAATGAGCCAGTTTGATTTTATTCAGCCAATGAGGATCCTAAGAAGTGTGGGCACATCCTGTTAGGCATGTTAGGCATGTTAACTAATGGCATGGCTGTGATTGGCTGCTGAAATGATGTCATGATGCACTATAATAGCTGCCGCCGCCATTTTGGGTTCACTCTGCTGTGAATTCAGTTAGGGACAGGACGCTGCTGTTCTGAGGGACAGTTTGAGCTAGCGATTTGCTTTATTGTGCTTTACCCAGGCTACTTTATAAATAGAGATGAGCGGTGTTCGAATCGAACTGTTCGCCAGTCTCCAATTCGAGCTGTTTTGGGAGGTGTTTGAGCCGTTCGAAGAACCCGAACGATTTAAAAAAAATCCGGCTGTTCGAGGTTATGTTCAATAACTGTTCATGCACTCAAATCGTAACTGGATTTTTCACATTAATGCTGATAATCAATGTTAATACACAGTTTTAGTGTACAGCGGGTCGGGGGGAGGGGCATGGGATGGATCTCTGCAGAAATAATGAAGATCTCCATTTTTTTTTTCTTCTCTTTCCCGCATTTACAGTGGGGAGGTGCAGTCTGTCAGCCTATCAGCAGCGCACACACGGAGCGAAGTCCTTTTTTTCACACAAGCAAGGGCATGTGTCATTGGCTGTGTATGTCACATGTCCTTGCCCTATAAGACCCAGCCATTTTCCCCGTAGCCACCATTTTCTCACTGCTGCAGCTGAGTGTTAGACGGCACTGCTGCTGCTGTTAGCGCTATATTGTGTAACTGAATTGCAAGCGAATTTTCTCTTAAATAGACAGAAAGGTTTAGGGAGTAGGGACTAGTTTGTAATTGCAGCCCTTTTGAGGGCTAGGTTACAGCAGTTCCTAGCACTTTTAGCAGGCAGGTCTGTGCTCTTAAATAGACAGATAGGTTGGGAGTAGTGACTAGTTGTAATTCCAGCCCTTTTGAGGGCTAGGTTACATAAATTCCTATCACTTTTTGCCAGGCAGGTCTGTTTTAGTGCTGTGCAAGTGTTTTTCACAGCATTTGGCTAAATCTAGCTAAGCAAATCCTTTTGGGCCTCTTGCAGTGTGTGTTAGTCAGTGGAGTAGCCTATCTGTGTTTCAAGCTACACCACATGTGTATGTAATACAAATTTTTTACTGCACCTAGCCAAGTAAAACCTTTTGGGCCTGTAGCAGTGTGTGGTACTCATTCTATTAGGCCATCTATACTAAGCTCCACCAGCTTTCAAATTACTAATAATTTTTAGCTGCATCTTGCCTGGAAAATAATTTTGGGCATAGTAGCAGTGTGTGGTACTCATTGTATTAGGCCATCTATACCAAGCTCCACCAGCTTTGAAATTAATAATAATTTTTACCTGCATCTTGCCTGGAAAATAATTTTGGGCATAGTAGCAGTGTGTGGTACTCATTGTATTAGGCCATCTATACCAAGCTCCACCAGCTTTGAAATAAATAATATTTTTTAGCTGCATCTAGCCTGGAAAATAATTTTTCTTCCCAATAGTGGTAGCAATAGAAGTATGGGGTGCACGCCTGGCTAACAAAAATATATGCTTCATAACAAAAAAACACCAGCCTAGCGCACTGCATTAATAAGATGGCATCATCGTCTCTCCCAGTGCTAGGCCTACTACGCCGGCTAGCATTCCTGTGCCTAAAACACAATGTATGGGTCCATGCTAGCCACGATTCTGAGGGGTCTAAAGCTGCTGCTAACGCTTTATCACAATTTAATTGGCAGATTTTCACAGAGCTCCTCCCCAACGCCCACCCATTGGGCAACAGTTTCCCACCCTCCCTATGGGATCTAGTGGCGAATAGTTGATGCCATTAATCAGAGCATCAGTTGCCCCGTCGACGTGGAAAGCATACGGTAAGGCATGGGAAGAGTGGACACGACTAGCAGCAGGCAGACGGGTTGACCAATGTGAACAAGCCAGATTACAAGACACCATAGAATTTCTCCACCAGCTAATGATGAGGGGCATATCAGGGGCGTCAGCACAGCGGTGTCTGACCGGAGTAGCATTTCACTTCCAACTACTGAATTGAGGAGATGTGACAAAGAGATTCATCATCAGACAATCCATAAATAGTGAAAAAGGGGTCAGCCAAGTCAGAAGTGTAGACGTCCCGTCCCGTGTCAGTAAAACTGATTTCTCGCATCATATCCCTAACACCATTAACATGACACTCACAATTTGAAGCAACACTACTGTCTACTGCATTTGCGATCGCCTTCTTCGGGGCGCTATGCATAAGCGAATTAGTCCCTCAATCCAAAATTACCCCCAGTGGAGGCTTATTACACCAGGACGTAGTCATAGCCAATAATGCAATACGTCTACGCATACGCCAATCGAAAATGGTTCCAGCGGGCAGGGGCACTTGGGTACTTCAACAACCCACAAACGGTACACTGAGTCGGGTAACAATAGTAAAAACATATATAACCATCAGATCACAAAGTAATTTCTTCCTATCACACATTGATGGAATGCCATTATCAAGATACCAGTTCCAAGCTATATTTAATAAATGCATAACATTGGCAGGGAACCACCCAAAAGATTATGCGACACACTCATTCCGCATAGGCGCGGGCACGGAAGCAGCAAGAGCAGGACAGTCAGAAACGGAAGTTCAAAGGATAGGGAGATGGCGATCCACGTGTTTGGCGACATACATAAGACTGGACTTGTTATCCTAACGTGGTTTGTTTCTTTTACAGGTGACACTAAGCCAACAGTGTGGGTGATAGGCCACTCGTATATATATTGGGCAGAAAAAAGGGCGAAAGTTCGCCCAGGCGGGAGGAAATTAGAGTTTCATAACACATATTTCAACTGGAGAGGTATTAGAGGCCTGCTATGGCAACAGGTACTAATGGAGGTAATCAAGGTAGGGAGAGAGGCAAGAGGTCCGGTCATCTTAGTTATACAGGCTGGGGGAAACGACCTAGGTCATCACAAGAGCGCATAACTAATGGCAATAATGAAACTAGACACTGAGCGCTTCAGAGAATTTTTCACAAAACTAACTATAGTATGGTCAGAGATTGTGCCGATAGCGGTATGGCAAGGTGTGCGAGACATCACGACCATCGAACGGACAAGGCGGGTAATAAATATTCGGATGGCAAAATTTAGAAGAGACAGAGGCGGTGTAGTGTTACAACACCGACAACTGGAAGGAGATAAAGCAGGCCTCATACAGCCCGACGGTGTTCACTTAATGGATATTGGACTGGACATATTCCTGTCAGGACTCCAGGATGGAGTGGAACACGCGTTAAGAGTGATGGATGGGGGTCAGAGTCCTGCATACGAGTACGCAGGATCTTCCGTGGCCTGGAAATAGAAAGGACATGTTGGAGAGTTACACTTGTTGGCCAACTTGCCAGTGTGGAGACCCAGGGCATGCTGCAACAAGCTGAATTATTTTAGAAATAAAATGCCTTTCTAATGGAATGAGTATAAAGAGTTAATAAAGCTGTGACCGATCCTCACCCATCCAGTTGTAAGAGTTACATTATTGTATTGTCAAGGAAAGGGGGGCGGTAGGGGCTCTGAGCGTCTGGGTTTGGTTGGGGGTCCCCACAGTCTGCCTAGGCTAGATGCATTTAAAAATTCTTATTAGATACATAGGCGGTGCAGCTTGCTTCGCAGCTGGGCTACTATGCCCAAAGTATTGCCTAGGTTAGATGCAGTTAAAAATTCTACGCTGACTAGCAGACACTGAAGCTTTGGAGCAGACCTCTGAGTAAACAGCTCTTCAGACTCAACCATCTGTGTTACCCCAAGCCATAGTGTATGTAGTTTCTTACAGGTAAAAGGGGGGGGGCGACCCAACCCACCTGGAATTGACGATGCCAACGTCACGTAAAACACAGCAAGGGGACTCCAAAAAGAGTCTCCATTTTTTCCAAAAATTGTGGCACAGACACCACTTAAGTGGCATCAATTGCCCCAGAGTTGCTTAAAACGGTTGGTGAGGTGATTTTACCAAATCCTCAAGCTTTTAGTCTCCCCAGGATGACACAGGGGTAGAAAAGTCCTTGCTGATCCATGATTTGTTCATCTTTATGAACGTGAGTCTGTCTACATTCTCAGTGGACAGCCGCGTGCGCTAATCTGCAGCACACCACCAGCAGCGCTGAACACACATTCAGAGAGAACGCTGGCTGAAGGGCATGACAAGATCTCCAAGGCGTGAGTGGCGAGCTCCAGACATTTTTCCAGATTGGAATCCCAAAATGAGCAAGGGTCCAGTGACACAGTCATGGCTTCGATGTTCATTTGGAGATACTCCTGTACCATCCTCTCTAGGAGTTGATTATGTGTCAGACTTCTTGTCTCCTGTGGCCTTGCACAGGATGGTCTAAAAAAGTGGTGAAAAGATACCACAAAATTGCTGTTACCAGCAGATACTGTGTTACTGTTACGGTTTGAGTGATGAAGACTAGAGATGAGCGTTGTTCGACTAGAACTGTTCGCCAATCTCAAATTCGAGCTGTTTTGGGCGGTGTTCGAGTTGTTCGACGAACCCGAACGATTTGCAAAAAATTCGGCTGTTCGAGGTTATGTTCGATAACTGTTCGTGCACCAAAAGCGTGTCCTGCATGTCTGGTGCTATTTAGAGCACCAATCATGCAGGGATTGTCTGCCACTCACTGTAATGCCACAGCCATGGTGGTTGTGGCATTACAGTGATTGCCCAAATCGATGGGAACAGTGCCAACAGTGAAACATGAAAAGCCGGCAATTCAGCAGCGGCATACACCGGTACCCGACAATTTAGAACCGAAAGAATAGAGCTTCACACATAGATTAGATAGATATAAACATGTCAGCCACATATATACGAAGTACAGTGAAAGTGCTGCTTACTGTACTTGTCATTTAGCGTAAAGGATTTATCAAAAAAAATAATAGTGTTTTCATGCACCGTCTCTTTAAAAAAGCCGGCCGGCAATTCAGCAGCGGTACCCGACAATTTTGAATAGAAGGAATAGAGAATCACACATAGATTAGATAGATAGAAACATGTCAGTCACATATATATGAAGTACAGTGACAGTGTTGATTACTGTACTTGTCATTTAGTGTAAAGGATTTATCAAAAAAAATATTAGTGTTTTCATGCACCGTCTCTTTAAAAAAGCCGGCCGGCAATTCAGCATCTGTACCCAACAATTTAGAATAGAAGGAATAGAGAATCACACATAGATTAGATAGATAGAAACATGTCAGTCACATATATATGAAGTACAGTGACAGTGTTGCTTACTGTACTTGTCATTTAGTGTAAAGGATTTATTAAAAAAAATAATAGTGTTTTCATGCACCGTCTCTTTAAGAAAGCCGGCCGGCAATTCAGCATCTGTACCCGACAATTTATAACAGACAGAATAGAGCTTCACACATAGATTAGATAGATAGAAACATGTCAGTCACATATATATGAAGTACAGTGATAGTGTTGGTTACTGTACTTGTCATTTAGTATTAAAATAAAGGATTTATTATTAAAAAAATTGGCGTGGGGTTCCCCTTAATTTTAGTCTCTAGCGGAGGTTAAGCAGACAGCTGGGGCAGATGTTTGAAGCCTGGGAAGGGGGTAATACCCACGGAGCTTCCCAGGCTACTAATATCAGCCCCCAGCTGAATACATAGCCTTTACTAGCTATTAAAATGGGGGACCCCCCCAAAAAAATGACGTGGGGTCCCCCCTAATTTAATAGCTAGCAAAGGCTAGGCAGACAGCTGGGGGCTGATATTAATAGCCCAGGAAGGGAGCCATGAATATTGGCCCCCTCCCAGGCTAGAAACACCAGCCGTCAGCCGCCCCAGAAATGGCGCATTCATAGGATGCGCCAATTCTGGCACTTAGCCTCGCTCTTCCACGCTGCCCTGGTGCGGTGGCAGGGGGTAATAGGGCTGGGGTTGATGTCAGCTTATAATGCCAGCTGACATCAAGCCCAGGTTAGTAATGGAGAGGCGTCTATAAGACACCCCCATTACTAACCCCATAGTCAAAGTTAAAAAAAACGCAAACACCCAGAATAAAGTCCTTTAATTGAAATAAAGACACAATTCTTTATTGTTCTAAATTAAACCATACTTACCGTCACGCCCATTCCAGCTGAAGCCAACGATCTCCTGTTATAAAAATAAAATAATAAAGCAACCTCATCCTTACCTTTCCATGGTTCCCACGACAGCTTCAGCTCTGCTACATCGAGATGACAGGCTGGACCGCAGCAGAACGCCGCCATCCAGCCTGTCATCCCGCGGACACTGAGAAGAGCAGGCATGCTTGCGCTCCACATTGTCTCTCTGTGACGGCATAAAGATGAGCCGAGGTCATATCCAATGAACTCGGCTCACCTCATGCACGTCACTGACAGCGTGGGAGAATTCTCACGCTGAAGCGCTGAGTGCAGGAGAATTTTCCCACGCTGTCAGTGAGGTGCATGAGGTGAGCTGAGTTCATTGGACATGAGCTCACCTCATGCACGTCACTGACAGCGTGGGAGAATTCTCCTGCACTCAGCACTTCAGCGTGAGAATTTTCCCACACTGTCAGTGACGTGCATGAGGTGAGCCGAGTTCATTGGACATGACCTCGGCTCATCTTTATGCCGTCACAGCGAGACACTGAGGAGCGCAAGCATGCCTGCTCTTCTCAGTGTCTGCGGCATGACAGGCTGGATGGCAGCGTTCTGCTGCGGTCCAGCCTGTCATCTCGATGTAGCAGAGCTGAAGCTGTCGTGGGAACCATGGAAAGGTAAGGATGAGGTTGGTTTATTATTTTTCTTTTATTGCAGGAGATCGTTGGCTTCAGCTGGAATGGGCGTGATGGTAAGTATAGTTTAATTTAGAACAATAAAGAATTGTGTGTTTATTTCAATTAAAGGACTTTATTCTGGGTGTTGTGTTTTTTTTAAATACTTTACTAGAAATTCATGGCGGTCATGTCTAATACTGGCGTGACCCCATGAATTTTGGGCTTGGGGCCAGCTGATAATACCAAGCTGGCCCTAACCCCTTTATTACCCAGTGAGCCACCGCACCAGGGCCCTGGATGAGTTGGGTACAGCGCCAGAAGATGGCGCTTCTATGAACGCGCCATTTTCCGGGGTGGCTGCGGACTGCAATTTGCAGCGGGGGGGGGCCCAGAAAGCTTGGGCCTCCCTGCGCTGCAGATTCCAGCCCCCAGCTGCCTAGTTGTACCTGGCTGGACACAAAAATAGGGCGAAGCCCCACGTATTTTTTTTTTAATTATTTCATGAAATTCATGAAATAATTAAGAAAAAAAGGCCTTCCCTATATTGTTGTGTCCGGCCAGGTACAAATAGGCAGCTGGTGGTTGGGGGCAGCCCATTCCTGCCTGCTGTACCTGGCTGGACACAAATATAGTGCGAAGCCCAACTTCAATTTTTTTAAATTATTTAAGGAAATTCATGAAATAATTAAAAAAAAATTGACGTGGGGCTTCGCACTATATTTGTGTCCAGTCAGTTGCAGCAGGCAGGAACGGGCTGCCCCCAACCACCAGCTGCCTATTTGTACCTGGCCGGACACAACAATATAGGGAAGCCCTTTTTTTCTTAATTATTTCATGAAATAATTTAAAGAAAATTGACGTGGGGCTTCGCCCTGTTTTTGTGTCCAGCCAGGTACAACTATGCAGCTGGGGGCTGGAATCCGCAGCGCAGGGAGGCCCAAGCTTTCTGGGCCACCCCCGCTGCAAATTGCAGTCCGCAGCCACCCCGGAAAATGGCGCGTTCATAGAAGCGCCATCTTCTGGCGCTGTACCCAACTCATCCAGGGCCCTGATGCGGTGGCTCACTGGGTAATAAAGGGGTTAGGGCCAGCTTGGCATTATCAGCTGGCCCTAAGCCCAAAATTCATGGGGTCACGCCAATATTAGACATGACCACCATGAATTTCTAGTAAAGTATTTAAAAAAAACACAAACACCCAGAAAAAAGTCCTTTAATTGAAATAAACACACAATTCTTTATTGTTCTAAATTAAACCATACTTACCGTCACGCCCATTCCAGCTGAAGCCAACGATCTCCTGAAATAAAAGAAAAATAATAAAGCAACATCATCCTTACCTTTCCATGGTTCCCATGACAGCTTCAGCTCTGCTACATCGAGATGACAGGCTGGACCGCAGCAGAACGCTGCCATCCATCCTGTCATCCCGCAGACACTGGGAAGCGCAGGCTTGCTTGCGCTCCACAGTGTCTATCTGTGAGGGCATCCAGATGAGCCGAGTTAATGTCCAATGAACTCGGCTCACCTCATGCACGTCACTGACAGCGTGGGAAAATTCTCCTGCACTCAGCGCTTCAGCGTAGGAGAATTCTCACACTGAAGCGCTGAGTGCAGGAGAATTCTCCCACGCTGTCAGTGACGTGCAGGAGGTGAGCTGAGTTCATTGGACATGAGCTCACCTTATGCACGTCACTGACAGCGTGGGAAAATTCTCCTGCACTCAGCACTTCAGCGTGGGAGAATTCTCACGCTGAAGCGCTGAGTGCAGGAGAATTCTCCCACGCTGTCAGTGACGTGCAGGAGGTGAGCTGAGTTCATTGGACATGATCTCACCTTATGCACGTCACTGACAGCGTGGGAGAATTCTCCTGCACTCAGCGCTTCAGCGTGGGAGAATTCTCACGCTGAAGCGCTGAGTGCAGGAGAATTCTCCCACGCTGTCAGTGACGTGCATGAGGTGCGCCGAGTTCATTGGACATGAACTCGTCTCATCTTTATGCCGTCACAGCCAGACACTGCAGAGCGCAAGCAAGCCTGCGCTTCTCAGTGTCTGCGGGATGACAGGCTGGATGGCAGCTTTCTGCTGCGGTCCAGCCTGTCATCTCGATGTAGCAGAGCTGAAGCTGTCGTGGGAACCATGGAAAGGTAAGGATGATGTTGCTTTATTATTTTTCTTTTATTGCAGGAGATCGTTGGCTTCAGCTGGAATGGGCGTGATGGTAAGTATGGTTTAATTTAGAACAATAAAGGATTGTGTCTTTATTTCAATTAAAGGATTTTATTCTGGGTGTTTGTGTTTTCTTTTAACTTTGACTATGGGGTTAGTAATGGGGGTGTCTTATAGACGCCTCTCCATTACTAACCTGGGCTTGATTTCAGCTGGCATTATAAGCTGACATCAACCCCAGCCCTATTACCCCCTGCCACCGCTACAGGGCAGCGTGGAAGAGCGAGGCTAAGTGCCAGAATTGGCGCATCCAATGAATGCGCCATTTCTGGGGCGGCTGATGGCTGGTGTTTCTAGCCTGGGAGGGGGCCAATATTCATGGCACCCTTCCTGGGCTATTAATATCAGCCCCCAGCTGTCTGCCTAGCCTTTGCTAGCTATTAAATTAGGGGGGACCCCACGTCATTTTTTTGGGGGGGGTCCCCCATTTTAATAGCTAGTAAAGGCTATGTATTCAGCTGGGGGCTCATATTAGTAGCCTGGGAAGCTCCGTGGGTATTACCCCCTTCCCAGGCTTCAAACATCTGCCCCAGCTGTCTGCTTAACCTCCGCTAGAGACTAAAATTAAGGGGAACCCCACGCCAATTTTTTTTAATAATAAATCCTTTATTTTAATACTAAATGACAAGTACAGTAACCAACACTATCACTGTACTTCATATATATGTGACTGACATGTTTCTATCTATCTAATCTATGTGTGAAGCTCTATTCTGTCTGTTATAAATTGTCGGGTACAGATGCTGAATTGCCGGCCGGCTTTTTTAAAGAGACGGTGCATGAAAACACTATTATTTTTTTTAATAAATCCTTTACACTAAATGACAAGTACAGTAAGCAACATTGTCACTGTACTTCATATATATGTGACTGACATGTTTCTATCTATCTAATCTATGTGTGAAGCTCTATTCTGTCTGTTATAAATTGTCGGGTACAGATGCTGAATTGCCGGCAGGCTTTTTTAAAGAGACAGTGCATGAAAACACTATTATATTTTTTAATAAATCCTTTACACTAAATGACAAGTACAGTAAGCAACACTGTCACTGTGCTTCATATATATGTGACTGACATGTTTCTATCTAATCTATGTGTGAGGCTCTATTCCTTCTTGTCTAAATTGTCGGGTACCGGTGTATGCCGCTGCTGAATTGCCGGCCGGCTTTTTTAAAGAAAGCGTCTTCTGAGCAGTTTGTCAGCTTTTGGACACCTTTGAAGGTGTTTTCTATGTGTTTCTATGTGTTTTTGTTTGCCTGCCATTGGTTTTAACGGTGTTCGACGGTGTTCTAAGGTGTTAGACGAACAGTTCGACGAACAGTTTCTCGAACATCCCGGTGTTCGACGAACCGAACCGAACCCGAACACTACGGGGGTGGCTCAACACTAATGAAGACTCGACAGTCCCACGGTTTGCAAGTTAGAACTGTGAGATTCACTACGTGCACCACTGGTGTTTTGTGGAAAAGCACATGAAAGATTCTGCAACAGCCTCTGCTGATAATTCCTGCCATAGAAAGGGATTCACGCATGCAGGAGTATTTCGGCAAATTTACTTTTGTACCGGGGATCTAAGAGTGTGGCAACCCAGTAGACGGGATTACTTCGAATTCTGACAATCCAAGGGTCATGCTGCATGTAGTGCAGCAAGAAGGCACTCATGTGTCTTGTGCATCCAGGAGGACCAAGTCCTTGTTGTGTTGGTAGCGAGGTAAGAATCATGCTTCCTTCCTCTGCCCTCTCCACCCAACCTCACACAACAGAAATGTGATCAAGGTCTCCCTCATCTGATGAGTCTTACATGCCCATCGCCAGTTCGTCCTCCACTTCTTCCTCGGCTCCTGCACCTTCCTCAACAGTTTGGCTGCTACCATGCGCCCTGGTTAATCCCTCTCCCCCACCCTCCCATGCCTGCCGCCTTGGTGCTGCCGACCGTCTGGACCTTGGAGATGTTATCCCTTCCGCATACGACTCCTCCTCTACTTCCTCCACCTCCTCAGTCCCACCTCCTGACTCTGAATTCTGTTTACCGTGTGCTCCAGCATGTAAATCACTGGAATAGTCATGCTGATAATGGCATCATCAGCACTAAACATCTTCGTCGCCATTTCAAATCTGTGCAGAAGGGTGTGTGGCGCCCCTGAGGGTTCAGTCGCCACAGAGGTACTGCATCTCACCCAGAGGTGTGATGTCTCACCCTCAGGTAAGGAAGGAGTATGGCTCGGGACCCTAACACCTGTATCCAACACATACCCACAGTGGGGGTAGGGCGAGTTTGCTCCTAAGGTCCCTAGCTGGCGGGAGGGTCCTATGTAGTGGGTGTGGGTGGAGAAAACAGCTTAGGGGAGCACATGACAGGGAGAGTATAAATAGGAAGCCATTTTAGAAAGAGCAAGCCAGTCAGAGGAGGAGAAGTGACAGGAGCAGAGGCTCTGCATGAGCTCTGCTCCGGAGGCGGGCCTAGCCTGGGAGGCCCAGGACTCAAGGAGAGAAGAGAGGAGTGGGAGCAGGAAGGCTCCAAGAACCGAAGGGACCCTAGGGGTAAGAGCCGTGCAGAAGGCCACCCATATGCCCGCTGCTACCAGGGGGTAGAGGGGTCAGGCCAGATAAGGGGAACCGGTCCCTCAAATAGCGGAGAAACAGCAAGGCTCAACTAGAAACCGGAGGCTGCAGCATTTCATGTACTGCAGGCCAAAGTCCACACCAGTCTCACTAAGAAGGTAGCCACATAGGACCCAGGGGACGGAACACACGTCGCCCGCCAAGGCCCGAGGATACCGGATAGAAGTGTCACTGGGTGTGAGGTGCAGGGAGAAGGCCAGAGAAAGGACACACAGAAGGGGGTCCTGCTAAGTACTCCAGAGCTATCTGGAGGTGGACTGAGCCCCTCACTGAGTACGCACAGCATGACGGGGGAGATTGTTCTGGTACCTGTAATCTGGACTGCAACAACTGTGAGTAAAGATCTTGGGACTGCATCACACGGACTCTGTGTTCATTACTGACTCCCTGCACTACAACCACCTTCATCCACCCACACTGGCCTGAAGCTACACTCTTCCTGTGGGGAGTAATAATACCATTTCTGCAAAACCACCAGCTTCAGAGGACTGTTCTGCAGCAGCGGCCCCTTTGGCCGCACTCCACAGGTGGCGTAGTCGGACATTATAAAACCCATATATACAAATTACCCTTGGATTGACCGCCCTGGGTCACGGACCCGGTCACCGCCACAATGACTACAACCCCCAGCGTCTACCGGCCAGGCTCCGGGTACCCCACGGCCCAGGGGGCGCGTCAACTTCATAGGTACCTGATCTGAGACCACTCCTGCAGCGTGATTTGCCCCACCTCTGGATCTCGTTGGCCCAGGCTATACGTCAGACCGTATTGCACCAGGGCTTGTCGGTGCTGCCACAGCAGCTGCAACACGTGCAGAGTTGAATTCCACCGTGTAGGCACATCGCATTTCAGCCGGTGAACTGGCAGGCCCAACGACTTCTGTAGAGATGTAAGTCGTTGAGCTGCGGGATGCAAACGGCGGAAGTGAGCACACAGCAACCGTGCCCTCTGCAGAAGGCCATCTAGTCCAGGATAGTGGGCTAAAAATTGCTGGACAACCAGGTTCAACACGTGAGCCATACAAGGCACATGTGTGACATTGCCCCGGTGAAGGGCCGCACCCAGGTTTGCAGCATTGTCGCACATGGCCTTCCCTGGTTGCAGGTCCAGTGGAGACAACCATTCATGAAACTGGGTCTCCAGAGCTGGCCACAAGTCCTCAGCTGTGTGACTCACATTTCCCAGACATTTCAAAGTAAACACCGCCTGATGCCGTTGAGCCCTGCTGCCAGCATAGTAAGGAGGTGTGCAGGATTCCTTCTGCGCAGTTAGAAAGCGGGTGGCATTACCAGACAGGCTTTGGGTGCAGGTGGAGGACCGAGAGGAGGTTGAGGAGGCAGAAGCAGTGGAGGAACTTCTAGATAAAGAGGATTGATGTACAACTCGTGGGGACGGCAAGACTTGGACAGCAGCCCCTTGTCCTGCTGTCACCATGGTAACCAGTGCCCAGTCAGCGACATGTAACGCCCCTGTCCATGCCTACTCATCCAAGTTTCTGTGGTGAAATGCACCCTGTCACACACAGAGTTTCTCAAAGAAGTGGTGATGTTGTGTGCGACTTGTTGGTGTAGCGCAGGCACACCATTCTTTGAGAAGTAGTGCCGACTGGGCTTCTGGTACTGGGGCACTGCGACGGACATAAGTTCTCGAAAATCCTCTGCGTCCACCAGGCTGAAAGGCAGCATTTCTGTAGCCAACAGCTTGCAGATGGTGAAATTCAACCTCTTAGCTTTCTCATGGCTAGGAGGAAATGGTCTTTTACTTGTCCACATCTGAGGGACCGAGGGCTGGCTGTTGTGCTTAGACGGGGTTGAGTAGGGTGTCCCCGGCAAACTGCCGGTCTGTGAGGAAGATGCAGGCGGAAAAGTTAGGTTGCCTTGATCCAAAGGTGGTGCTCTCGATGTCGGAGAGCGCTCAACACCAGCTGATGTTTCCACTTCCAAATGAAATGATGACCTGCCAATCACACTGGCTGTTGCGGGTAAAGAGGTGGCAGGTCTGCGCCCCAAAACAGGTGTGACTGCTGTCCCCCCAGTCACAGAGGATGAAGAGGCCGCGGATGCACAAGATGGGGCAGACGGTGGTTGGCCCAGCCCGCTAGGCCGCATTGTAGCACAGTGAGCTTCCCATTGCAACTTATGCTTCATATCCATGTGACGGTTCATGCATGAAGTACTCAAACTATGGATTTTTTGGCCTCTACTTATCTTTAGGTGACAAATATTACAGATAACACGATTTGGGTCATCCTTATCGATCTGAAAAAATGCCCAGGCTATGCAAGGCTTAGAGCCCATGCGACCTGAAGTGCCACTACGACTTGTGGTCAGAGGCAGAGTTGTGGTTGAGGATGCAGTTGTTGACCTGCTTCCAGTACTCCGTCTCTGTCCAGGAAGGCGCAACCTAACCTCGTCGTCAATAGCATCTGTGACACCCAGCTGCGCTTGGTATCACAGATCCTAGAAGAGTGCATTGATGGAATCCTCCACAAGAGGCCCCCATAAACATTCACACATCTCCACCTTCCACCTCAGACCAGCAGAGGGAGCCCATTAGGGATATAAATAGGGAAGGTGGAGCTAGGCAGTTCAGTTCCTCTGAAGAGTTCCTGCAGTAGAGAAGCCTAAGAGAGGTCAGTCTGCAGTGGTGCTCAGCCTAGTCTAGAGAACTCAGTTAATAGTTCAGCAGTGGAGCACGAGGCTCCTGCTAGCTAGATTCAAGGAGCCCAGTTAGAGCTTAAGGTGTGTCGGCGCCATAAGATCGGTGAAGCACGGCAAGCTGCCGTTAGTGTGTATAGCCTAGTGAGGGCGCGAGTAGGCCGAAGGTGAGTGGAGAGTTAGTACATAGGGGGCAGAGGAGCTTAACCAGCTCACCCCGAAGCATTTACCGGACACCGGATCCGAGCTTACCGGGATCTCTATGACCCAGTAAGGCATAACCGGAATCCCTGGAGAACTACAAGTCCCAGGATCGCTAAGGTGCTGATATGTAACAGAGCCAGGAGACGCTTAGGCCCCACATACTGGGAGCGTGAACTCCAAGACAAGGCCCTACCACAAGGTCAGACAGCGCAGGACAGAGACAAAGTTAGGCCAAGCTCCAGGCAGGTCAGAAACTTATTACGCAGAGACAAGAAACAGGAGGCCCTACACCCGCTCAATGGGGAGGATCCTGATATGCACCCTTCACCCTACAGTGCCTGAATTTCCACCAGTAAAAGGTACTGAAGTGACTACCGTGTCCGTTCCCGTTCTTGCTCTGACTCAGCTGGGTCTCGCCTGTCCTGCATTCACCCTGCATACGCTTTTCTGAGGCTTAGCTCCACCTGTGGGGAGCTATACCATCGAGCTGCCTTATCACCGGCCTCAGTGGACTGCTGCAGCGCTGGTGCTTCTCACCAGATACCACAGGTGGCGTCACGAACTCTTATAAAATTAACAATTATCCACCCTTTTAAAGAGTGACCCCAGGGTACGGGCCCGGGAGCCGACCACCGCGACATCCCCAAGGCCAGGCAAAGGCCCGGGTACCGAGTCATCCCCATCCCCTGGGCTAGTCACATCCTCCTCCACCTCCTCTGCTGACCTCATCGACTGGCTGACTGTGGGTTGACAGTAAGTGGTATCTCCAACCTTTTCATCATCACCCTGTGTGTTCGCACACCCGTCGTCCTCAGAGCCAACCTCTTCCTGCCCTGACCGAAAAGTCAAGTTGTTGCTCCAATCAGGTATTTGAGACTCATCATCGTCTTCATCATTGTCTCCACCAACAGGAGTTACAGTTTGGGAACGCGGGTCTACATTATGCTCAGAACCTTCTTCATCTGGTCCTGGATCCGACTCATAAAGATTCTGGGCATCAGTGCAGATCATTTCCTCGTCTGGATTAACAGAAGCTCTGGAGCAGACCTCCATTTACCAGGCTATAGTATGAGTAAACAGCTGTGCAGACTCAACCATCTGTGTTACCCCATACTCAGATGGGCAGCTGGAGACTTGGGAGCTGTGAGGAAGCAAGTGCGATTGGGGTGACACCTCTGAGGACTGGTGTATTTGTGATGTTGATGTTGAGGTGGAGAAGAGCCCACTTGAAGGAGCACTTGATATCCATTGAAGCACCTGCTGTTTTTGTGCCTCATCTGGAATTTGTAGCGATGGGCATGTCCGTAAGAAAGGGATCGTATCACATTGTCCACGAAAAGAAGTAGACATCTTAGTTTGGCTGGAAGATGGTCTTTCTTCTGCAGATGTTACTCCCCCCACACCGCGGGGGGGCTCGAGCCACCAGCGGACAGGCACGAGTATTGGGAGAGGGGGCTGGCAGTCAGGGTCCACCGCTGCTCTGGCACAAACCCGGCGAAACGGAGGTCGCACGGGCAGGAACGGACTGGCCGTGTCTGCTTCGCACTCCAGCGTAGTCCCTCTGCCCACTCGCGCCCGTAACCTCAAAGGGATGCGCAAGCGGCTTTTCTTCCCAGGGCTGTTCCCCACCCAGCAGGAACGTGGGGGAGCTCAGGTCGGCCTTCCACTGTACTTCCTTACCTCCCTCGCCCTCTTTCCTTCTTCCATTCTCCATCTAACCCCTCGGCTCTGTGGTGTCCACTCTCCCTCCAGCTCTCTCCTTCTCACAGGTGGACTACCGCGTGTATTCACACTGTGGCGAATCTTTTGGGCCCAGGCATAAGAAGTTGTCGAGGTAATGGATAATATGTGCCCCCTTAGAAACGTCCATTACAACCCATTCGAGGAATCAACTAAACGCCTCAAATAGTGAGCAGGATCTGGAGCACCCCATGGGCAAACAGCGATCTATATAGTATGCTCCTTCCCAGAAGCAGCCCAATAGGTGGACACTATTCGGAGGCACAGGTAGTAAGTAACCGGAACGCTGCATCAATGTCTGTTTTGGCCATTAGGGTGACCCTTCCCACCTTCTTGATCCGCCTGATTGCCTTGTCAAAGGATGTACAGTATATACTACTGTACTTGGTTCCACGTCGATGTTGTCGTTTACGGACCTGCCCCTTGGATATGACAAATGGTGGATTAGTCCGAATGTATTGGGTTCCGTTTTTGGCACAACTCACAATGGGGATACCACTACGTCTTATAAGGAAAGTGTTCTGAATGGAACCGCCATTCTACCTAAAGATATTTCTTTTTTTAATTTTCTTGTCACGACGTCTGGGTGTTGGTAGGCTGATTTTAGATTTTTACTCCAGCCTTTCTTGATTTTAGAAGGGCATGACATACCTATGTCTGTGTCTCCCCCTCCTTTTACTCCTCCACCTCTTTTCTTTTCGCATGACTATACAGTATGCACTTTTCCATGTGTTAGTTGTGTCTTCTGAGCAGTTTTTCAGCTTTTGGACACCTTTGAAGTGTTTTCTATGTGTTTTCTATGTGTTTCTATGTGTTTTTGTTTGCCTGCCATTAGTTTTAACGGTGTTCGAAGGTGTTCGACGAACAGTTCGGCGAACATACGGGTGTTTAACGAACCGAACCGAACTCGAACACTACCGGGGTGGCTCAACACTATTTATAAACCGCTGTGCGAGAAGCTTTCTTTTGCCTTGCAGCGCTAGTGCACAGTTCTCTGCCCTGTTCACGGCTGTCTGCGAGGTCTCTGTGTGTGAGTGCAGCTCATGCTGTAGTGTGTTCTGCAGCCACGTCCGGTTGTAGTCCACTAAGCGTGCGTCACTGCCTCATACATTGTCCTTTTTTGCATTAATGCTGTTCATTTTTCCTGATTTCTCCTATTAGTGTGGTTCCATCCGTATCCAGCTAGATTGCTTGCAAACAAACTATATAGGAGTAGATAGAGGAGCCTTTCTGCAGCCTTGTGCCCTGCAGCCCCAGCCAGATTAGTATTAGTCTATTTTTTGTAGCCTCATCTATTGCATTGTAGGTTACCTTCCTGCATTGTAATAGCTACAAAAAGTTTGTGATACTATCGGTTTTAAATCTTTGGGCACATCCAGTGTCTTTTTGTAAAAAAAAAAACGTAAATAAAGTTCACCAAACACTCTACTTTACAGTTGTGTAGGCCACATTAGCTCATATTAAAGTCTAGTCCACACTTTATAAAATTAGTGTTTTTTATACCTGTTAGCAGCTGTTCAGGAATAAGCACACTAAGCCCTTAGTACTTTTCTGCCTATCTTGATCAGTCTACCAAGATGAAGAAGGCAGGGAGTAAGGCATGTGGTCATGGGTGTGGGCGTGGGTGTGGAGTTTCTGCTGGGAGAGGACGTGGGGATTCTGTGCCTGCTGCGGGCACCAGTGACTCAGCATCCCCCAGTTTTACCAGGGAACCGTCATTTATGCGCAGCTTTGTAGGAGCTCGTCGTACCCCACTGCTGCAGGAGGACCAAATTGAAGCCATTGTCAGATGGATGGCAGCTAATGCATCGACTTCAATTAGTTCCAGATCCTCTCAGGTACTGAGCTCTGAAGAGAACCCATCTGTATCTTCACCACCTGCCAAATTTCCCAGGCAGTCAGAGAGCCCTGGACAGGAGCCATCTCTACTTCTGTTCTCTGAATCTTTTGGCTTGGAAAGAGGGTGCCAGCCAAGCAGAATTCTAGATGAAGAAGAGGTAGTATGCGGTGATGCGCAACCGCTTTGTCTCTCTGAATCCGAAGAGGTGGGTGGGCCAGTGCCTATGGTCAGCACACCTCAGTACGCATCTGATGATGAGACTCAGGTGCCACTTTCTGGTGCGTACTGTGCTCTCGAGACTACTCAGGAGAAGCAGCTGTTTGAAGAGGGTAGTGTAGATGATGAGGTCTTTGACCCATCATGGCGTGAGGTACAGGAAGGTGGTGGGAGCAGCCCTGAGGAAGAGACTCCCCGAACGGCCCAAAAAGGAGGGAGAGGGAGGGGGCAGACTTGCTTGCCTGTAGCCTCCACTTTGGCACCCATTAGGAGCATGCATCTTCCAAAACCCACAACGGGTGCTCCCAAGACTTGCAGTGCCTGATCCTTTTTTGACACAGTTGCAGATGACATTTGCTTTGTCAAATGCAAGCTGTGTAATCAGAAAGTGAAAAGAGGGAAAAGTGTCAGCAACCTCAATACCACAAATATGTGGAAACATGTGCGGACCAAGCACATGGTGGAGTTCCAAAGACACACTGAAGACCTAGGCCAACCTACAGCGCCACCTACCACCTCTTCAGCTCGTGTTGTAGCCTCTTCCTCCAGCTCACACACAGCTGGTTAGGCTTCCTCACAGGATCGCCATGGAAGAACCTCTGGCACTGTTGTACAGAGACACAGTGCCATTCCACCCACAGCACCATTTTCCCTGTCATCCTCACACTCCCAGGCCAGTCTACAGCCATCGTTAGCACAGGCATGGGAGAAAAGGCACCCATACTCGGCAAACCACCCCCGAGCACAGGCTCTGAATGCTGGCATTACAAAACTGCTGTCCCTTAAAATGCTATCATTCAGGCTGGTGAAGACTGACACCTTCCGTAACTTGATGGCATTGGAAGTCCCACAATACAACGTGCCCAGCCGCTTTTATTTCAGCAGGCAAGCCATCCCTGCCCTGCAACAGCATGTGGAGGGAAAAATTAAACATGCGCTACAAAACTCCGTCAGTAGCAAGGTCCACCTGACCACCGATGCGTGGACCAGTAAGCATGGACAGGGACAATAACTTTCCCTCACTGCCCATTGGGTAAATGTTGTGGAGCCGGGTGCAGATCTTGAGAGTGAAGCTGTACGTGTTCTGCCAACTCCAAGGATTGCAGGAATCCAGTCTGTACACATTGACTCCTCCTCATACTCCAGTTCCTCTGAATCAGCGCTGCAGGAGCCGTCACGGTCTACCTCCACAT
Source organism: Phyllobates terribilis (assembly GCF_046119375.1). Taxonomy (NCBI): domain Eukaryota; kingdom Metazoa; phylum Chordata; class Amphibia; order Anura; family Dendrobatidae; genus Phyllobates; species Phyllobates terribilis. The sequence goes on from NW_027362764.1 coordinate 242,218,589, forward strand.
CGACCCGTGAACGGTACCTGTTACGACAGATATGAGCATAGCCGTGGCCAAACATCAACAGGCCGCATTGAAATTAATTTCTTTGGGGAATCGAAGTCACACAGCGCAGGAGCTATGGAATACCATCAAGCAGCAGAGCGATGTGTGGTTTGTGCCAGCGAATCTCCAGCCAGGCATGGTAGTGTGTGACAATGGCCGAAATCTGGTGGCAGCTCTGGGCCTAGGCAACCTCACTCACATCCCATGTCTGGCACATGTGCTTAACTTGGTCGTGCAGAGTTTTTTGAGGGACTATCCAGATCTTGATGCACTGCTGCACAAGGTCCGCATAGAGTGTGCTCACTTTCGGCGTTTCAGCATCGCAAGATCGCGCTTTGCAGCTCTGCAGCGCCGATTACGCCTTCCGGAACATCGCATCATATGTGACCTACCCACCAGGTGGAATTCAACGTTACATATGTTGGAGAGGTTGTGTGAGCAGCAGGCAGCAGTAATGGAGTACCAGCTGCAGCAGGCACAAACAAGTCGCACTGCGCGCCGTTCACACTTCACCTCCACTGAGTGGGCCTCTATGAAGGACATCTGCCACGTTTTGCGTGCCTTCGATTATTCCACGCAGAAGGCAAGTGCAGATGATGCACTAGTCAGCATGACTATCCCCCTTATCTGCCTGCTTGAAAAAACACCGAGAGTAGGTATAGGTAGGGGGCGCTGTTCGACCTACAGCCTTGACCTGCAGCTGATACAGGCAGTGAACCGGAAAGACTGCAAGGGTTAAAATGTACACAGGGGTGGAGTATCTGCTCTGGTCTAGGCTAAGGTACTAAAAGAAAATATCTATAAACAACTGGATGAACGAGAATTTCATTTATTTTTATTAGATAGTATTAGCAAACTCAATACAGGTACTTTTAAAATTCCATGGGGATGGCTGATCGATTAGAAACTTGAAGCTTAGAGGTACAGTAAGTGAGAGTCTTGCTTGGAGCGTGCTTCAAGGAGTCAGTAAGTGGAAAATTGAAGGTAGGTGTGGAGGACCTAAAGGAGAAATGAGGAAGGAAATTACTAACAGGTCCTGTTCCTAAGGGTTTGTATATCGCTACACCAAGTAGGCCCAGGGGCGCGTCAACTTTTGGCGTAGTCGGCAGGATTTCGTGCCCGCAACCACCGGGTACTGCGTGCCTGAAAAAGACTGTTCAAACTTACCAGTGGTGAAGATTCCCGCCATCCGGCACCATCTTCTACCTTCTTCCCGCCATCCGCGAAGTTTTCCCGCCATCCGGCGCCATCTTCTGCCTTCTTCCCGCCATCCGTGGAGTTTTCCCGCCGTTGGACGCCATCTTGAAGACGCCGCGCGGGAAGAAGAGGGGCGTGGACTCCGAAAGCGCGCGAGAACTGAAGCCTCGCCTCACGTCCGGACGTTGCGTAAGGTCCTGGAAGGAGCCCAGCAGACGCCGACGTCACAAGAGCGCGACGGAAGGTCCTCAACCCTGACGATCCACTGCGGAGCCGCGGCCTATGGAAGAGGATCATCGCAAGGTAGGCCACGGTCCACTAGGGGGGGGAGAAAGATGTCGGATACGGAGGAGAGCTTCACTGCCTCAACCCCCGCCAGCGCCACCGCTGCTGCAGTCATGCCTTTCACCATGCTCTATATCCCGGGAGCAGCCTGGCTACCCCAGTACTCAGGGGAGTCACATACCCTGAATGACTTTAAAGAAAAGCTGGATAGCCTCTTCCAGGTGTACCCCCTCACAGAAGAGCAAAAAGTGAGCATCCTGGTGGCCCAACTAACCGGGGCAGCCCAAAGGGAGGTAAAGTCCTGGCCACCTGGGAGGAGGACTGTCGCAGGGATACTAACCCGGCTGAGGGACACCTTTGATACCCGCACCTCAGCCGAGATTAAGCTTAGATTCTATGGGTGCAAGCAGCGAGCACATGAGAGTATAAGGGACTATGCACTAAACCTACAAGAGGCCCTGAGAGCCATTAAGCAGACCGACCCTGACAGCGTGGGAAACGAGGACAGGCTGTTGACCGAGCAATTTATAGAGGGACTATATTGCAATGTCCACCGAACCCAGTTGCGGGCCATAGCCTTACAGGATCCTCATCTGGACTTTGCACAGTTCAAGGACAGAGCTATCCGGGTGCTCTGAGAACCGGCTCCGGGTGGCGTTGTGACCCACAGGCGCCCTACTACCGCTTACCACCAGGAGGCGGCGCCCTTGTCGGCAGGGCCTGTGGGGGCTGATGCGCAGGCTTTGAACAATGACCCGGCTCCGGACCTGCACCATCAGGTCCAAGAGCTAGCTAAAAGCGTTGCTGCGCTAACCCGAACTGTGCAGTCTTTACAGGTTTCCACTCCAGGGAAGATCCAGCTGGCATCCGGACCGGAGGACATCCCGTGGCGTCGACCAAGGAGGACCCCACCGGCCAGAGGAAGACCCAGCGACCGGTACAACGAGGACGGACAACCCATCTGCCGCCGCTGCAATCAACCCGGACATATGGCAAGGTACTGTCCTTTAAACTGGCACAACCTGGGGTAGAGGGCCAACCCCCAGGAAAAAGATCACCAGGCCCATCGAACTGGCGCGACAAATATGTGGGAGGACGTCCAGTCTTGCCTGTGGTACTGGATGGCATCCCTATGAGTGCCCTACTGGACACCGGGTCACAGGTCACCACCATCCCGTATGTGCTCTTCAAGCAGTACTGGAATGACTCGCTATCCAGACGACGACTTGAGTATCATCGCCAGTAATGGTCAGCCCGTGCCACAGATCGGATTTAAAGAAATGACCATTAAAATCGGTAGAGTCGAACTGGCAGCACAGGGACTGATCATTGTAGACATTGACAAGCGCGAGAGTCACCCAAAGATAACTCTAGGAACTAATGTGATTGAAAATTGTCTTGCAGAGGTGATTTTCATTTTACAGCAGGTTGCCAAGAACGCCAGCTCCGGCCAGCAGCGAGTGCTCCAGAAAGAGATCCGGGCACTGATGCGACGGCAACAGGTGGAACTCTCCGGTGGTGAGATTGGTAGCGTAAGAATGTGTGACCCTTTCCCTATTGCCATGCCCCCGAAAAGTGAAATGATGATTTGGTGCCGGGCAGCTATTGGTCTGAGAGGTAGAGATTACCAGGCCATGGTAGAACCAATCTACTCAGACAGTAGGCCCACCATTTTGACAGCACGGGGGGTAGTTGATGTACGCCATGGGAGGGTGCCCGTTCGTATAATAAATATCGGGAAAAGGGAAGTATACCTGCCCCGGTATGCTACGCTAGCCAAATTATATACTATCAACCAAAATTCTATACAGTCTGTGGAACCCTTGCCTCCATCTCACCCGGAGGAAGGTAACTGCTCTACGAAAATAATGGAGGATTGGTGTCAGCAACTACATTTGGGTACTGACTCCACTCCCTTCCACCAGAAACAGGGAGTCTACCGGGTGGTTCGAGAGTACGAGAGAGTGTTTAGTAAACACCCGTTAGACTTCGGGCGAGTCAAGGGGGTAGAACACCACATCCCCACGGGAGACCATCCTCCCATAAAAGAGAGGTATCGACCCGTACCCCCTGCACACTACCAACACGCTAAGGGGATGCTTAGAGACATGAAGGAGGCTGGGGTAATCAGGGATAGCTGTAGCACCTGGGCAGCTCCACTAGTCTTGGTCAAAAAGAAAGACAACACCATGAGAATGTGTGTAGATTACCGGAAAATTAACCGTATCACACACAAAGATGCGTACCCCTTACCAAGAATAGAGGAGTCTTTGGCTGCTTTAAAATCTGCTAACTTCTTCTCCACCTTGGATCTCACTAGCGGCTACTGGCAGGTTCCTGTAGCAGAGGCGGACCGGGAGAAGACCGCATTCACCACCCCGATGGGACTTAGCGAGTTTACCTGCATGCCGTTCGGACTCTGCAACGCACCAGGAACCTTCCAGCGATTGATGGAATGCTGTCTGGGACACCGAAACTTTGAGACGGTCCTGTTATACCTGGACGATGTCATCGTCTATTCCAAGACCTACGAGGACCACCTGAAACACCTGGCGGAAGTGTTCGAAGCTCTGGCAAGTTACGGCCTAAAGGTGAAACCCTCCAAGTGTCACCTCCTGAAGCCAAAGGTGCAGTACCTGGGACACGTGGTGAGTGCTGACGGAGTGGCTCCCGACCCTGATAAGATCACCGCAATTAAGGAATGGCAAAGCCCCTCCAGCGTAAAGGAAGTGAGGCAGTTCCTCGGGTTGGTAGGCTACTACCGAAGGTTCATTCCCGGTTTCACCAAAAAGGCAGCTCCTATGCAGGACCTCCTGATAGGCCAGTCCAGGAAGGCCAAGAACCAGAAGCCACCCTTCAGATGGGAGAAGCTGGAAGAAGAGTCCTTCCGCCAGCTGAAGATGGCCCTCACGGGGGATGAAATCCTGGCGTACCCTGATTATAGCCAGCCCTTTATCCTCTACACCGACGCCAGTAACATCGGGCTAGGAGCCGTACTGTCCCAGATCCAGCAGGGGAAGGAACGGGTAATTGCTTACGCCAGCCGAAAACTGCGACCCACCGAAAGAAACCCTGAGAATTACAGCTCATTTAAGCTAGAGTTCCTGGCAGTGGTGTGGGCAGTCACCGAACACTTTAAGCACTACCTCGCTGCTTCCCGGTTCACCGTGTACACGGATAACAACCCGTTGACACACCTGGACACTGCAAGACTCGGTGCCCTAGAGCAGAGATGGATGGCCCGCTTGTCCAACTATGAGTTTACAATCAAATACCGGGCAGGACGCTCCAATACCAACGCGGACGCCCTGTCCAGGATGCCGAACCTACCGGACGTAGGGGAAGATTCAGAGGAACTGGAAGAAGTTGAACTCCCCGCGTTCCACCGCCATGGGACTATCCAGTATTCCCACCGTGTAAGGAGTAAGCAATCCGCTACGTTCAACCCATTACCTCATTACAACTGGGCGGAGACGCAAGACAGTGACCCTGCCGTCCGACTGGTAAAGGAGATGCTGACTCGGCCAGATGCACGCCTTGACCCAGACGCTCCGGAGGAAGCCAAGCAACTGTGGGCTGAGAAGAGTCGACTGTTCCTTTACAAGGGGAAGTTGTGCCGCAGAATGGTTAACTCCCGGACGCATGAACTAATCTGGCAAGTAGTGGTGCCAAGAAGAGACGCAGCTATGGTGATGGAGGCATACCACGACGGAGCTGGGCACTTCGGATGGAAGAAGCTGGAGTTCCTGCTGCGCGGGCGGTTCCATTGGGTAGGCATGAAAGGAACCATCGAGAGGTGGTGCAGAGACTCTGGCCCATGCAACCTAAGAAGGAGGGACCGTGCTAGCCAGAAGACTCCCCTGCAGTCCATCATTACCAGACAGCCATTGGAACTGGTAGCCTTGGATCATGTAAAACTGACCCCAAGCAGAAGTGGCTACGTCTATGCGTTAACCATCGTGGATCACTACTCCCGGTTCTTGGTTGTCGTCCCCGTCAAGGACTTAACGGCTCAAACAGCAGCTAGAGCCTTCCAGCAGCACTTCTGCCGTCCGCACGGATACCCGGAGCAGGTGCTGACGGACCAGGGGCCTGCCTTTGAAGCGAAAGTCTTCCAGGAGTTCTGCACCCTGTATGGCTGCCGGAAGATAAGAACAACACCCTATCACCCTCAAACTAATGGACTTTGTGAGAAAATGAATCAGGTGGTGATAGATCTTCTGAAAACATTGCCCCTGGAAGAACGTAGTCTGTGGCCTGAAAAGCTGCCCGACCTGGTGGACCTATACAACCACATCCCTGTAGGTTCCACCAACTGTACCCCGGCTTACCTAATGAGGGCAAGACCTGGTAAGCTTCCTGTTGATCTGGAGATGGGAGTCCTGACACCCGAGGACACTTCACCAGAAGCAGACTGGGACACAGAGAGGCAGCAGCAGTACCGGAAAGTACAGGAGAGCGTGGAGCGAAGTCTCTGTCAAGCTATGGAAAGACAAGAGAAAACTTACAACCAGTATGCTCCCGCTGTTCCCCTGGTGCCCGGAGAGGAGGTCTTGAAGAGGAAAAGACGGCTCCACAAGTTGGACGACCAGTGGGAGAAGGACCCGTACACCGTACTGCCCTCAAGCCACGACAACCCAAAGATCTGTACAATCAGTAAAGACGGAGGGGAAACCACAGCCATTGTATCCCGGGATCACCTGAAGAAGTGTCCCGAACAGCTACGGAACCCTGAAGAGGAACAAGAAGACCCTCGACCCGTAGAGGAAAGGGAAGAAATGGTTAGTACTGTGCTCGGAGACTTCCCTCAGTCTTGGACTCAAGTCAAGGGTGCTGTTGTGGTACCCGTCCTCACGTTCCTCCAACCAGCATCCCAAGTGCCTACGGAGACACAGGTAGAGCTGGAAGAACAGCCGGTCCAGGAGGCAGAAGACCCCACACAAGCAGACCAGGAGAATCAACCCTCTGCTTATAGTGAGCCTGCCATACCCCTAGTGAGCCAAAGAGTCCGTAGACAGCTGCCCAGTTTACCCTTGACAGCTCCTATACCCTGTAGCTCAGGACCAGTCAGCCAGCTCCGTAGGTCCACTAGGGTCACTAGAGGCCAGTTGCCCATACGGTGGAGGATCTAAATGTTCAAGCTATTTTATTAATGTTTACCTGTTTATTGTTGCTTGTGTATAATTATGTGTTTCTAGTTATTTGTAGGAGTCTTTGGTGGATTTACCGGGAATCCTTTGTGCATATAGTTGGAGCGTAACCCAGGACGGACTAAAAGACTGATAAGGACTCGGGGCAGGACAGACCCCTACCTGGTTACGTCTCCCTGTTTTGGTGAAATGGACACCTTTGTTTTCCTCAAAAGTTACACCCGGTTGCGGACACGCCGTGACCACCTTATGTGTTGTCTCTACCAGAACGTTATTGTTTATACCTTGTTATGTTTACAAAAGTATGTTTAGTCCCGGAGTACTAAATTTTAATAGGGGGGAATGTGGCACCCCAGGGGTCTGGTTTCCACAGTAATAGCAATATTATGTCTGAGAGCAGGTGGGAGGTCTCTTGGTCAGGAATCCTATGCATGCCACACCTCCTGCCCAGTCCTGGGAGGGGAAGAACTTCCCCTATATAATACTGGGGCTGAGGCAGGGTTAGGGAGTTAAGAAGAGGAGAAGCAGCTATAGGAAAGAAAGATCAGGAGCTCTGGGGAAGTCGTGCTAAAAGGAATCAGGGGCTGGCAGCTGTAGAGCTCGCCCTGATTGAAGAGTTACCACCGGACCCGGAGTCCGAGGCTGTGGGGACGAATCTTTACCCAGCAGCAGAAACCGACCAGCAGGGGATTTCAGGTCCTCTGGCCAAGAAACCCGAAGGCACGGTCACACGCGTGGGACCAGCACCGCCGTCGTGGAGCGGAAGCCACTAGAAGGCCCCGAGTCACCGGCCATACGGGTGAGCACCACACGGTACACTCAGGGACGTGGGCTACTTTTACCCGCCTCTAGCAAGGTAGCCAGAAGAGTGCAGTTAGTTGGGGAGGCCTACAACTCCGCCTGGCCAGGGGAAATCCCATCTGCTCAAAGACTGACCAGGCCCCGATCGCTAGCCAGTACTCCGGGAGGGTCTATCTTTATCACCAGTAAAGACCCTGAACTACACCGCATCGTCTCTGAGTGGTTCCTGCTACCCCCATCATCCACGTCGGCTGCCCTGAGGCCATACCCCTCCCGTTGGGGGTTATACCATCCACGCTGCACAATCCTTCCACCGGCCTCAGCGGTCTGCCCTGCAGCGGCAGCTCCATAGCTGCATTCAACGGGTGGCGTAGTCGTCCAACATCTACTGCTAATACTCAGCCACACAGTTTGACTCCCTGGGCACGGACCGGGTCACCGCCACGAGACTACTACCCCCAACAGGCCCGGCTCCGGGTAGTCCCCGCGTGCGCAACGCTACACCAAGTAGGCCCAGGGGCGCGTCACTTAAAGTAGATGTTGCACTTGGTAAAGCTGTAGGAGGAGTAGGAGAGGGTGTCTCCTTATTGCTCCATAATACTCGATACTCCTAATTGCTCAGTAGTAGCTGACAAATAGTGTCAGGAGGAGTAGGGGAGGATTTCTCCTTTTAGCTCTGTAGTTGCTGATAGTAGTGCCAGGAGGAGTAGGAGCATAACTAGAAAGTGCCTTACGTATGGGACAAGTCCTCACACCAACACAGGGTAAATTTATCTATTCTAAGACCCTGTTATTCTATTCCCATCTATAACCCCTCTAAACATCCTATTTTCCACCTTACCTCGCAGGAAAGCTGGCAGCCACACATCCTTCTGGATTAACTACACCAGTATTCCCTTCCTTCTACTATACCAGGTATACTCTGACCCAAGAGACTCCTTCATTCCCAACCCAATTTTAAAAGTACCTGTATTGAGTTTACTAATACTATCTAATAAAAATAAATGAAATTCTCATTCATCCAGTTGTTTATAGATATTTTCTTTTAGTACCTTAGCCTAGACCAGCGCAGATACTCCACCCCTGTGTACATTTTAACCCTTGCAGTCTTTCCGGTTCACTGACTGTATCAGCTGCAGGTCAAGGCTGTAAGTTGAACAGCGCCCCCTACCTATACCTACTCTTAGCTTTACTTGAACCACAAGGAGGCAGCTTCGACCCACCTGATACTAATCACTAGCTCTGCTTTAACCCAGCAAAATATGGGAGATATATGGTCTGACAGGACTGATAGGATCCATAACATTCAAAAAAAATTTAACACCACTTACAACTATTCGCCTGATAACCCCAACACAGAGAACCTTGACAAGATCAATGAATCTTTAAAGACCCTGGAACAACTCCTACTTAAGGAGATGAGAGATCTATGGGAAGTAGCTACACTGGAAAGATACCTAGCCTATAACATTGTTCCCATAGGACTATGTGTCAATAAACCTCTATCCGGTGATATAGCAGACCCTATCACACTATTAGAATGGGAAGCCTTGTTCAAAAAACTTCTCAAAACAAGCAGTTTCATTCATCATAGAAAAAAGAAAACATAATCTAACAGAGAACAAAAATCAGATATCCAAACTATATAAAGAGATAAAACCCCATCAAAATCACCCAGAAATAATCAACCTAGCCAACAGTATCCAAAATAGAATCCACACCAAAGAAAAAGAAATTATCTTAAAGAAACGCAAGAAATTTGGAAGAGATGCGGTACCTGACCCCCAAATAAACCAACTATCAAGTCAGGAATAGAGATGAGCGGTGTTCGACTAGAACTGTTCGCCAATCTCAAATTCGAGCTGTTTTGGGCGGTGTTCGAGTTGTTCGACAAACACGAACGATTTGCAAAAAATTCGGCTGTTCGAGGTTATGTTCGATAACTGTTCGTGCACCAAAAGCATGTCCTGCATGTCTGGCGCTATTTAGAGCACCAATCATGCAGAGATTGTCTGCCACTCACTGTAATGCCACAGCCATGGTGGTTGTGGCATTACAGTGATTGCCCAAATCGATGGGAACAGTGCTCACAGTGAAACATGAAAAGCCGGCAATTCAGCAGCGGCGTACACCGGTACCCGACAATTTAGAACAGAAAGAATAGAGCATCACACATAGATTAGATAGATGGAAATATGTCAGTCACACATATAAGAAGCACAGTGACAGTGTTGCTTACTGTACCTGTCATTTAGTGTAAAGGATTTATTAAAAAATATAATAGTGTTTTCGTGCACCGTCTCTTTAAAAAAGCCGGCCGGCAATTCAGCAGCGGTACCCGACAATTTATAACAGACAGAATAGAGCTTCACACATAGATTAGATAGATAGAAACATGTCAGTCACATATATAATAAGTACAGTGACAGTGTTGGTTACTGTACTTGTCATTTAGTATTAAAATAAAGGATTTATTATTAAAAAAAATTGGCGTGGGGTTCCCCGTAATTTTAGTCTCTAGCGGAGGTTAAGCAGACAGCTGGGGCAGATGTTTGAAGCCTGGGAAGGGGGTAATACCCACGGAGCTTCCCAGACTACTAATATCAGCCCCCAGCTGAATACCTAGCCTTTACTAGCTACTAAAATGGGGGACCCCCCAAAAAAATGACGTGGGGTCCCCCCTAATTTAATAGCTAGCAAAGGCTAGGCAGACAGCTGGGGGCTGATATTAATAGCCCAGGAAGGGAACCATGAATATTGGCCCCCTCCCAGGCTAGAAACACCAGCCGTCAGCCGCCCCAGAAATAGCGCATCCATAGGATGCGCCAATTCTGGCACTTAGCCTCGCTCTTCCACGCTGCCCTGGTGCGGTGGCAGGGGGTAATAGGGTTGGGGTTGATGTCAGCTAATAATGCCAGCTGACATCAAGCCCAGGTTAGTAATGGAGAGGCGTCTATAAGACACCCCCATTACTAACCCCATAGTCAAAGTTAAAAGAAAACACAAACACCCAGAATAAAGTCCTTTAATTGAAATAAAGACACATTCCTTTATTGTTCTAAATTAAACCATACTTACCGTCACGCCCATTCCAGCTGAAGCCAACGATCTCCTGCAATAAAAGAAAAATAATAAAGCAACCTCATCCTTACCTTTCCATGGTTCCCACGACAGCTTCAGCTCTGCTACATCGAGATAACAGGCTGGACCGCAGCAGAACGCTGCCATCCAGCCTGTCATCCCGCAGACACTGAGAAGCGCAGGCATGCTTGCGCTCTGCAGTGTCTGGCTGTGACGGCATAAAGATGAGACGAGTTCATGTCCAATGAACTCGGCGCACCTCATGCACGTCACTGACAGCGTGGGAGAATTCTCCTGCACTCAGCACTTCAGCGTGAGAATTCTCCCACGCTGTCAGTGACGTGCATGAGGTCAGCTGAGTTCATTGGATATGCATGAGCTCACCTCATGCACGTCACTGACAGCGTGGGAGAATTCTCACGCTGTAGCGCTGAGTGCAGGAGAATTTTCCCACGCTGTCAGTGACGTGCATGAGGTGAGCTGAGATCATTGGACATGAATGAGCTCACCTCATGCACGTCACTGACAGCGTGGGAAAATTCTCCTGCACTCAGCGCTTCAGCGTGAGAATTTTCCCACGCTGTCAGTGACGTGCATGAGGTGAGCTCATTCATGTCCAATGAACTCAGCTGACCTCATGTACGTCACTGACAGCGTGGGAGAATTTTCACGCTGAAGTGCTGAGTGCAGGAGAATTCTCCCACGCTGTCAGTGACGTGCATGAGGTGCGCCGAGTTCATTGTACATGAGCTTGTCTCATCTTTATGCCGTCACAGCGAGACACTGAGGAGCGCAAGCATGCCTGCGCTTCTGAGTGTCCGCGGGATGACAGGCTGGATGGCAGCGTTCTGCTGCGGTCCAGCCTGTCATCTCGATGTAGCAGAGCTGAAGCTGTCGTGGGAACCATGGAAAGGTAAGGATGAGGTTGCTTTATTATTTTACTTTTATTGCAGAAGACATTGGCTTCAGCTGGAATGGGCGTGACGGTAAGTATGGTTTAATTTAGAACAATAAAGAATTGTGTGTTTATTTCAATTAAAGGACTTTTTTCTGGGTGTTTGTGTTTTTTTTAAATACTTTACTAGAAATTCATGGTGGTCATGTCTAATATTGGCGTGACCCCATGAATTTCGGGCTTAGGGCCAGCTGATAATGCCAAGCTGGCCTTAACCCCTTTATTACCCAGTGAGCCACCGCACCAGGGCCCTGGATGAGTTGGGTACAGCGCCAGAAGATGGCGCTTCTATGAACACGCCATTTTCCGGGGCGGCTGCGGACTGCAATATGCAGCGGGTGGGGTCCAGAAAGCTTGGGCCTCCCTGCGCTGCAGATTCCAGCCCCCAGCTGCCTAGTTGTACCTGGCTGGGCACAAAAATAGGGCGAAGCCCCACGCATTTTTTTTTTAAATTATTTCATGAAATTCATTGAATAATTTTAAAAAAAGGGCTTCCCTATATTGTTGTGTCCAACCAGGTACAAATAGGCAGCTGGTGGTTGGGGGCAGCCCGTCCCTGCCTGCTGTACCTGGCTGGACACAAATATAGTGCGAAGCCCCACGTCAATTTTTTTTTAATTATTTCATGAAATAATTTTTTTAAAAAAGGGCTTCCCTATATTGTTGTGTCTGGCCAGGTACAAATAGGCAGCTGGTGGTTGGGGGCAGCCCGTTCCTGCCTGCTGTACCTGACTGGACACAAATATAGGGCGAAGCCCCACGTCAATTTTTTTTAAATTATTTCAGGAAATTCATGAAATAATGAAAAAAAAATTGATGTGGGGCTTCGCCCTATATTTGTGTCCTGTCAGGTACAGCAGGCAGGAACGGGCTGCTCCCAACCACCAGCTGCCTATTTGTACCTAGCCGGACACAACAATATAGGGAAGCCCTTTTTTTCTTAATTATTCCATGAATTTCATGAATTTAAAAAAAAAATACGTGGAGCTTCGCCCTATTTTTGTGTCCAGCCAGGTACAACTAGGCAGCTGGGGGCTGGAATCTGCAGCGCAGGGAGGCCCAAGCTTTCTGGGCCCCACCCGCTGCAAATTGCAGTCCGCAGCCGCCCCGGAAAATGGCGCGTTCATAGAAGCGCCATCTTCTGGTGCTGTACCCAACTCATCCAGGGCCCTGGTGCAGTGGCTCACTGGGTAATAAAGGGGTTAAGGCCAGCTTGGCATTATCAGCTGGCCCTAAGCCCGAAATTCATGGGGTCACGCCAATATTAGACATGACCACCATGAATTTCTAGTAAAGTATTTAAAAAAAACACAAACACCCAGAAAAAAGTCCTTTAATTGAAATAAACACACAATTCTTTATTGTTCTAAATTAAACCATACTTACCGCCACGCCCATTCCAGCTGAAGCCAACGATCTCCTGCAATAAAAGAAAAATAATAAAGCAACCTCATCCTTACCTTTCCATGGCTCCCACGACAGCTTCAACTCTGCTACATCGAGATGACAGGCTGGACCGCAGCAGAACGCTGCCATCCAGCCTGTCATCCCGCAGACACTGAGAAGCGCAGGCATGCTTGCGCTACTCAGTGTCTGGCTGTGACGGCATCCAGATGAGCCGAGGTCATGTCCAATGAACTCGGCTCACCTCATGCACGTCACTGACAGCGTGGGAAAATTCTCACGCTGAAGCGCTGAGTGCAGGAGAATTTTCCCACGCTGTCAGTGACGTACATGAGGTGAGCCGAGTTCATTGTCGGCTCATCTGGATGCCGTCACAGTCAGACACTGAGGAGCGCAAGCATGCCTGCGCTTCTCAGTGTGTGCGGCATGGCAAGCTGGATGGCAGCGTTCTGCTGCGGTCCAGCCTGTCATCTCGATGTAGCAGAGCTGGAGCTGTCCTGGGAACCATGGAAAGGTAAGGATGAGGTTGCTTTATTATTTTACTTTTATTGCAGGAGATCGTTGGCTTCAGCTGGAATGGGCGTGATGGTAAGTATGGTTTAATTTAGAACAATAAAGAATTGTGTCTTTATTTCAATTAAAGGACTTTATTCTGGGTGTTTGTGTTTTTTTTTTAACTTTGACTATGGGGTTAGTAATGGGGGTGTCTTATAGACGCCTCTCCATTACTAACCTGGGCTTGATGTCAGCTGGCATTATAAGCTGACATCAACCCCAACCCTATTACCCCCTGCCACCGCACCAGGGCAGCGTGGAAGAGCGAGGCTAAGTGCCAGAATTGGCGCATCCTATGGATGCGCCATTTCTGGGGCGGCTGAGGGCTGGTGTTTCTAGCCTGGGAGGGGGCCAATATTCATGGCTCCCTTCCTGGGCTATTAATATCAGCCCCCAGCTGTCTGCCTAGCCTTTGCTAGCTATTAAATTAGGGGGGACCCCACGTCATTTTTTTGGGGGGGTCCTCCATTTTAATAGCTAGTAAAGGCTAGGTATTCAGCTGGGGGCTGATATTAGTAGCCTGGGAAGCTCCGTGGGTATTACCCCCTTCCCAGGCTTCAAACATCTGCCCCAGCTGTCTGCTTAACCTCCGCTAGAGACTAAAATTACGGGGAACCCCACGCCAATTCTTTTTAATAATAAATCCTTTATTTTAATACTAAATGACAAGTACAGTAACCAACACTGTCACTGTACTTATTATATATGTGACTGACATGTTTCTATCTATCTAATCTATGTGTGAAGCTCTATTCTGTCTGTTATAAATTGTCGGGTACAGATGCTGAATTGCCGGCCGGCATTTTTAAAGAGACGGTGCATGAAAACACTATTATTTTTTTAAATAAATTCTTTGCAGTAAATGACAAGTACAGTAAGCAACACTGTCACAGTACTTCATATATATGTGACTGACATGTTTCTATCTATCTAATCTATGTGTGAAGCTCTATTCTGTCTGTTATAAATTGTCGGGTACCGCTGCTGAATTGCCGGCCGGCTTTTTTAAAGAGACGGTGCACGAAAACACTATTATATTTTTTAATAAATCCTTTACACTAAATGACAAGTACAGTAACCAACACTGTCACTGTACTTCATATATATGTGACTGACATGTTTCTATCTATCTAATCTATGTGTGATGCTCTATTCCTTCATGTCTAAATTGTCGGGTACCGGTGTATGCCGCTGCTGAATTGCCGGCCGGCTTTTTTAAAGAAAGCGTCTTCTGAGCAGTTTGTCAGCTTTTGGACACCTTTGAAGGTGTTTTCTATGTGTTCCTATGTGTTTTTGTTTGCCTGCCATTGGTTTTAACGGTGTTCGACGGTGTTCTAAGGTGTTCGACGAACAGTTCGACGAACAGTTCCTCGAACATCCCGGTGTTCGACGAACCGAACCGAACCCGAACACTACGGGGGTGGCTCAACACTAGTCAGGAAGCCTTCGAAATCTTAGATGAAATAGAAGGCAGCCCAGACCAATTAGAAGACCCATTCTCTACTCACCCAACCTCTGACCATGGATCTACCTCTAGAACTCCTCCACATATTGATTCAAGGCCCTCCACCTCTAGAACTCTACCATTCCAGAACCCCACCACTCCGGATGTATCAATTGATCTACATAATAGATTCAATCCTTTATCAAATTCACCGAGCACACTGGTATCCCCCTCCAGACCTGCAACAGATCCCCTCAACCTCACAAAAAGAAAAAGTGGGCACTGCTGGGGAATAATAATCACAAATAGAAAGGGGTGCTACAGTAACCTGATGTAAAGACACAAAATTATTCGGAAGAAAAAGACTCAGGATATATAACCATGCACACCCAATGTTGGAAAAGTGAAAAAAAAAAAATCTTTATTACATGATTACATTTAGACAACAAAAGAAAAATTTTTTTTTAAAAGAATTTAAAACAGACAAAAACATGTGCAATCTTCATATGGGGGAATTCATGATAATATGCATAAAAATAGCAATAAACCCCACTATGTTATGTGCCACAGGTATATTTTACATCACTTATATAACATTCGATTAATGTAGACCAACTAAGCAACCCTGGCTATAAATAGCACAGCACAACCAGTCAAAATATGTGTTTATGACAAAGCAAACCCCCCTAAATAATATAAGGGAATCAAGGAATGAGTAGGAGAGATGGTCTATTGGCAATGGGGGCCCATATTTTAGAGGTATTGGCCAGATTGTGTCACCAAAGTCATATATGACGTGGCACAGTTGATCCACATATAAATAACAAGCCAGGCATTCCTGAGTGGTCAAGTCAAGAAAATAAGTAAATAAAAAATATATGGAAGAATAATTACCTGCTGGCACCAGAGACCCTAAGCGTTACGCTGCTCAGACGCAGCTTCGTCAGGGGTATGTTGCCTAAGAGCACATGTGTGTGTTATATAGTTGATCCCAAATGGTGTGACTAGTTTCAGGTGAGTGTTTGTCTCCCTATGGTGTGTAGACAGGCCTGTTCTCATCAGAATGTGTTCCACCCAGTCCACGTGGAACGCAAACGGAAATGGGTTAAACGTCATATCCGGTCCAAAGCAGAGGGCACCAAATACAGCCCTGAAGCTATTATTGTCAAAGGTGCGTCCCACCCGTACCATACGGTGGAACGGGGTGGAAGTAAAGTAAACGTCATATCCAGTCGGAAGGGTAAACACGCAGAGCAATGAACTATGCACGTAGTCATAATAAAGATGAGGCTTGCGTTCCACGATGGAACGCAAAAACCCCAGGAGCAGCGCTTCCGCTGCAGAGAATAATAGTGATCACACAAGAAAGTGCTAGCATTAAAAAAAAAAAAAAAAAAAGAAAGAAAGAATTGCAGTCCAAACCAGGAATACTAAGAAGTCAGTATATGATCTGAGGACAATCACCAAACTTGCATAGATACAAAGATAGATACAAAGATGCATCACATAACAGAATACAGACCTGGACATATAAGACTCACTAACCAGACAGACATAAAACAACAAAAAAAAAAAAAAAAATTCCCATTTAAAATAAAACTCTCTCCTTTCCCTCTTTTTCCTTTTTTCTCTTCCTTTCTTTCTCCCTTCCCTTCCTTCTCCTTTCCCTTCCCCTTCTTTTCCTTCCCCTTTCCATCCTCCCCTCTCCTTCCCTCCCCTTCCTTTATTAAGATAAAAGACAAGACATATAAATGCATATGAGACTGTGTGCAAGTATGTGAAAAGATGCACACAGCTAAACAATCACAAATACAAGAAATAAGCAATAAACTAATGGAACTGCACAAGTTGGCCCCATGGGAGGGAAAAAAAAAGGTGAATCAAAACCCCAATAGTGCACAAGATTCCACATATAAGAACACCATGGGAGTCTGGAAAAGTCAGAACTGGAAAATACTCATTCGTGCCCCTCATAGCCACTACATCAAACATTAGGGTCCAATAAGAAACTAACCCCGGGGAACTGGGTAGAATCTAAAAAATATTGATATTAAAGCTGCTGGAATGGAATTTAAAGGAGGTGCACATGCACCCCAAAAATAAACAGAGTACTGCTTATAAGGACACCATGGAAATTTAAGCCAAGTAAACAGTAAATGAGAGATCCTCATTTATGCCCTTTGGGGCCACTGTGTCAAGTGTAAAGATCCACCTGGATTCTGTCCTCAAAAGGTCCCTAGTATGATCTGAATTGCGTGGGTTAGGCCTCATTTTTTTTTTTTTTTTGTTTTATGTCTGTCTGGTTAGTGAGTCTTATATGTCCAGGTCTGTATTGTGTTATGTGATGCATCTTTGTATCTATCTTTGTATCTATGCATGTTTGGTGATTGTCCTCAGATCATATACTGACTTCTTAGTATTCCTGGTTTGAACTGCAATTCTTTCTTTCTTTTTTTTTTTTTTTTTTAATGCTAGCACTTTCTTGTGTGATTACTATTATTCTCTGCAGGGGACGCGCTGCTCCTGGGGTTTTTGCGTTCCATCGTGGAACGCAAGCCTCATCTTTATTATGACTACGTGCATAGTTCATTGCTCTGCGTGTTTACCCTTCTGACTGGATATGACGTTTACTTTACTTCCATCCCCGTTCCACCGTATGGTACGGGTGGAACGCACCTTGGACAATAATAGCTTCAGGGCTGTATTTGGCGCCCTCTGCTTTGGACCGGATATGACGTTTAACCCATTTCCGTTTGCGTTCCACGTGGACTGGGTGGAACACATTCTGATGAGAACAGGCCTGTCTACACACCATAGGAAGACAAATGTAGCACCCTGAGGATTCGGCTGCTACAGGGGTATTGCACCTCAACCCAGAGGTGTGATATTCCACTCCCGGGTAAGGATGGAGTGTGGAACTGAGCTCGGTAGGCTGCATGCACTACACACATCCCATTTCCGAGGAACAGGCCGACGGTACTCCCACTTAGAAATGTGCAGGTACGACCGAGTCTGTTCCTGGCTGGAGTGGGAGGGGGGTGGTACATCCCAAGTAGTGTAGGGGCAGATAGGGGGAGCAGCCTGGGTAAAGATAGGAGCTCATTGGGTGCTGGTCACCTGAGCTCACACATAGAGGGTGTATATAAGGTGGGCACCATCAGAGAACAGGGTCAGTCAGTCTGTCAGAGCAGAGCAGAGGAAGAGGAACAGAGCAGTCCCAGAGAGCGAGAGAGGAGAAAGAAGGAAAGACCCAGAGGGGGAAGCAGAAGAGAGGACTCTAAGACCCCAAATCCAATCCACGGGTGAAGAGTCGGCATCAGGGTACCGGAACCCAAGCTGGTGGGGGCAAAAACACACCCCAGCCAGAGACCGGAGGCCGTGGGCAGCGTCTGCCACGGCCACCCACCACATCCACCACGAAGGCATACCACGTGGAGGGTCAGGGAACCCAAGGCCAAGGGTCACCCAACAGAAGGCCCGAGGGAGCTGGACCTGGGTGGATCAATAGTGGGGACGGCCAGAGAAAGGACAGAAGGAGAGCTCAGGGTCACGCTCCGGACTCGCTTGGGGGTTGTCTGGATCCAGGACCTGGTGGATGCAGCACGGCTCGGGAGGTCACTTGAAGCTGGAGTGACCGGAACATCAGCAGTGAGTAAATACCCTAAACTGCACAACCCGACTTTGTCTTCATTTAACACCTATGCTGCACCACCACAACCCCCATCCTCTGCACCTGACCCCCTGAGGCTATACCCCACCCGTTGGGGGTTATACCACCAAAAGCTGCACCTACACCATCAGCCTCAGCGGACCCTGCTGCAGCGGCGGCCATAGTGACCGCAATACAACGGGTGGCGTAGTCGACATTAAGAACTTAATAACATCTGTATGACTGCCACATACAACTGAGTTTGACACCCTGGGCACGGACCGGGTCACAGCCACTCGGAGACTACAACCCCCATCTGATCCGGCTCCGGGTATTCCCCTAAAGAATATGGCCCAGGGGGCGCGTCAACTTTGGCGTAGTCGGCAGGATTACGTGCCCGCAACACCCGGGTACTGCGTGCCTGAAGAAAAGTGCGAGTTTACCTCAAAAAGAAGTCTCCTGCCGGTTCCGGAGGGTCCCCGCCATCGGACCCCATCACCAGTCGATTCCAGCCGGTTGTCCGCCATTAACAGCGTTTTCCCGCCATCTGCAGAGTTTCCCGCCAAGGGGAAGCGATTCCCGCCATTTCCAAAGGTTTCCCGCCTTGGAAGAGCGGACGCCATTATGGGCGTGCCAGAGGGTGGCGAGAGGCCACCTCCCATCGTGGGCCAGGACCGAAAATGGCGCCAAAAGTGGAAACCGCCCCCACCAACAGAGACTGTGATGCTAGAGGTGTCTGTCAGCAAGAAAGAACTGCCCCTGGAGCTGACAATCACCAAGTGGCCCCGGGACCGCCCTCGAAGTGGGAGGAGACGAAAGGAGAGAACAAAGATGGGTGCCGCCTGGAGCAGTCTAGAGCGAGCGCACCCGGAGGCAAGAAGCCTGGAGAAGAATATCGGAGGAGCTTACCCGGAGATGGCGAGAAAGCAGAGCAGCACCGGCCCGTTGGCCAGGAGCCTGCTAGAAACAGAAGAGGGAGAGCAGAGCAGCACCGGCCCGCTGGCCAGGAGCCTGCTGGAGACAACTGTAGAAGAGCAGAGCAGCACCGACCCGTTGGTCAGGAGCCTGCTGGAAACAACGACCCCACTAGGCCTAGTGGAGGTCCTAGCACAGCTCCCCCGAGACCGGGAGTGTGCGCAGACCGCTCTGGAGGGCCTCGCAAGGAGGATGGCCCGGGTGCAGCGAGAGACGTTGGAGGAGTGGAGCCGTGAGATGGCCCAGCAGACCGAGACCCGTCAGCGGAGCACGCCACCCGAGACGAGGAAACAGACCGCCTCTGAGGATGGCGCGGGAGGATTGAAGGCCGGAGACGGCGCCGAGAAGGGAGCCGAACGAGTGGAGGCAGGTAAAGGGGACGTCTATACCCCAAACCGGGAAACCGCGTACCTGCCCCAGCTCCCCGTCGCAGAGCCCGAAGTCTATCCTGCCGTGCCCGTCGCTGCAACGTCACCGCCGCAGACTAGGCCTCAAACGGGAGCCACGACCCCTGTGACGTCACACGCCTCGACCCCGAGCGTGACCAAGCAGGAAGTACCACCAGCCTGGTCGCAAGACCTAGTACCCCCGGGCGCCGCAATACCAACAGCGCCCCCTACCTCCGCGGAGCCCCCGGCCTGGTCGCAGGGCCAAGTAGCCCAGGGCGCCGCCGTCCTTACGGTGCCCTTCACCTTCCAGATACCCCAGGCCTGGCCGCAAGGCCCGGGCAACCCGGGCGCTAACACCACCGCGCCCATAAGACCTAAAGTGCCGCATCTGGGAGAGGACCTGTACGCCCAGCATACGTGCCCGGATGGGCAGCCATTTATATGGCCACCGGAGTTCCACCATCCCCGACTCCGGAGAGAGAGACCCCTGGATGAACCCCTGATCCCGGCTCCAAAGCCCGTAAAGAGGATCTCGCCCCCGCTAGCAGAAGCGCAGTTCGAGTGGGACCCCACCGGAGAAGATCTCATGGGGTTTACTCAAGAGACTCGGGCAGCTGCAGAGGAGCGTGCTGAGTGCTGCCGCCAACAGCTCGAGGACTTTGAGAGGGAGCGGAGAGAGAGGCGGGTCCGGGAACAGCAAGCTCAAGTAAGGAGCGCGGAGCAGAAGAGCCGGGCCAGGAGAGACCCCCGTGCAGCGCATAGTCCCCGCACCACCGGGACTGTGATAAAGTTTAACCTGCAGCATGGGTGGGGCTTCATCCGAGACCACCACACCCTAGGCGACGTCTTCGTAACCAGGAGAGACGTTGAGTCCCACCTACCGGAGGGACACAGAGGTCGTGACCTTTACATCGGGGACGAGGTCACCTTCACCCGGCACAAGTGTGCCAAAGGTCCCTACGCCCTCCATGTGCATCGCCTGACGGAGGAGGAGCTGCGGTGTGAGGAGGAAGAACAAGAGGACCCGGACGGGTCTGAAACTAGAGCCAAAGGTAACAATAAAGAAAGAGCAGGAGGACGCCGGCGCTAAGTACAGCGAAGCAGGAGCTGTATATAGTTGCCCGTCGGGGCACAGTAAACTGAAACTGAAACTGTAACTGTTGCTAAAAATAGTCCCCGTTGGGACCAGCAAGTGTGAACTGTTTACCCGTTTATCCCTTTAATCCCACTGACCGAGGACTGAGAGCGGTCATTCCTCCCCAATACCTGGCCGAGGACTGAGAGCGGCCATATCCCCTGTATATAGTTGCGCGTCCTAAAGCGCCCCCTACCGGTTTTATAGGAAAACCAGTTTTCCAGAGAGACTGTCGCACTTTACCCGGTCACAAGTTGCACAGTGACCGGAGGAGGAGCCTGAGGCGACGAGAATGTTTTATCTGCTAAGATATGTTGTTTTATTATGTTTATGTTTAAAAAAAAAAAAAAATGTATGTTTGTGGATGTTATGTCTTACAGCCCGAGGACGTGCTGTGATTTACCAGGGGGGAATGTAGCACCCTGAGGATTCGGCTGCTACAGGGGTATTGCACCTCAACCCAGAGGTGTGATATTCCACTCCCGGGTAAGGATGGAGTGTGGAACTGAGCTCGGTAGGCTGCATGCACTACACACATCCCATTTCCGAGGAACAGGCCGACGGTACTCCCACTTAGAAATGTGCAGGTACGACCGAGTCTGTTCCTGGCTGGAGTGGGAGGGGGGTGGTACATCCCAAGTAGTGTAGGGGCAGATAGGGGGAGCAGCCTGGGTAAAGATAGGAGCTCATTGGGTGCTGGTCACCTGAGCTCACACATAGAGGGTGTATATAAGGTGGGCACCATCAGAGAACAGGGTCAGTCAGTCTGTCAGAGCAGAGCAGAGGAAGAGGAACAGAGCAGTCCCAGAGAGCGAGAGAGGAGAAAGAAGGAAAGACCCAGAGGGGGAAGCAGAAGAGAGGACTCTAAGACCCCAAATCCAATCCACGGGTGAAGAGTCGGCATCAGGGTACCGGAACCCAAGCTGGTGGGGGCAAAAACACACCCCAGCCAGAGACCGGAGGCCGTGGGCAGCGTCTGCCACGGCCACCCACCACATCCACCACGAAGGCATACCACGTGGAGGGTCAGGGAACCCAAGGCCAAGGGTCACCCAACAGAAGGCCCGAGGGAGCTGGACCTGGGTGGATCAATAGTGGGGACGGCCAGAGAAAGGACAGAAGGAGAGCTCAGGGTCACGCTCCGGACTCGCTTGGGGGTTGGCTGGATCCAGGACCTGGTGGATGCAGCACGGCTCGGGAGGTCACTTGAAGCTGGAGTGACCGGAACATCAGCAGTGAGTAAATACCCTAAACTGCACAACCCGACTCTGTCTTCATTTAACACCTATGCTGCACCACCACAACCCCCATCCTCTGCACCTGACCCCCTGAGGCTATACCCCACCCATTGGGGGTTATACCACCAAAAGCTGCACCTACACCATCAGCCTCAGCGGACCCTGCTGCAGCGGCGGCCATAGTGACCGCAATACAACGGGTGGCGTAGTCGACATTAAGAACTTAATAACATCTGTATGACTGCCACATACAACTGAGTTTGACACCCTGGGCACGGACCGGGTCACAGCCACTCGGAGACTACAACCCCCATCTGATCCGGCTCTGGGTATTCCCCTAAAGAATATGGCCCAGGGGGCGCGTCACAAACACTCACCTGAAACTAGTCACACCATTTGGGATCAACTATATAACACATACATGTGCTCTTAGACAACATACCCCTGACGAAGCTGCGTCTGAGCAGCGTAACGCGTAGGGTCTCTGGTGCCAGCAGGTAATTATTCTTCCATATATTTTTTATTTACTTATTTTCTTGACTTGACCACTCAGGAATGCCTGGCTTGTTATTTATATGTGGATCAACTGTGCCACGTCATATATGACTTTGGTGACACAATCTGGCCAATACCTCTAAAATATGGGCCGCCATTGCCAATAGACCATCTCTCCTACTCATTCCTTGATTCACTTATATTATTTAGGGGGGTTTGCTTTGTCATAAACACATATTTTGACTGGTTATGCTGTGCTATTTATAGCCAGGGTTGCTTAGTTGGTCTACATTAATCGAATGTTATATAAGTGATGTAAAATATACCTGTGGCACATAACATAGTGGGGTTTATTGCTATTTTTATGCATATTATCATGAATTCCCCCATATGAAGATTGCACATGTTTTTGTCTGTTTTAAATGCTTTTAAAAAATTTTTCTTTTGTTGTCTAAATATAATCATGTAATAAAGATTTTTTTTTTTTCACTTTTCCAACATTGGGTGTGCATGGTTATATATCCTGAGTCTTTTTCTTCCGAATAATTTTTAGATCCCCTCAACCTAGAACCAAATATTAACAATCCCCCTACCTCCTCCTCACAGCAAACCAACTCTCAACATCCACAGGTTCGTAAAAGGCAAGGCAATCCTAATTTTTTTCACAAGGCCCCACAAAAAAATGCCATAGGGGCTGCAGGGGGGGGAAACTCGCCAAAAAGAAGAAGTTACACTCTCAGGAAATGAATCAAGACAACTCCTCGATCTTCAACCTTAGCCACTATACTCTAAAACCAGACGAATATAAACTCCTGAACAAAGGTCTGAAATACGCACCGGCATCCCGCTTTGACAAATTTAAGGCCTTCATAGGGGTGAAGCAATTAATGAGACAACTTTCCATAAAAAAACACTTCATCAAAAATACCACAACCACAACTTCCCCTCACACCACCAAACAGACCTTCCACCATACCACATTAAAAAAGAAATCAAGCTTCCACCCTCTAAATGAGTATTCGGAATCTATGGAAGCTTTTCAAAAGAACGTAATTGATGATATTCACCGTTTGAAAGACAAAAATTGCTCCAAAATTAAATATAACCTCACAAGAGGTGAACGTGAAGCCATCCAAACACTAGCACACAACCGGGACCTGGTCATACGCCCAGCAGATAAAGGTGGAGGTATTTTGATTCTGGGCTATACACAATACCATAATGAGTGTCTTAGACTTTTAAATGACTCACAGACGTATGAATTAATGTCCTTTGACCCAACCCCAAAGTATATTGTGGAACTAAAACAACTGTTAAACAAAGGCCTTAATGGAGGCCTACTTAGTAAAAATGAATATGAATACATACTTACACCATTCCCAAGATTAGCAGTATTCTATTACCTCCCAAAAATTCACAAATCATTAACTAACCCACCTGGTAGACCTATTATATCAGGCATCCAAAGTCTAACTTCCAATTTATCAAGATATATTGACAGTCACCTTCAAAACCTTGTCCCCCTTCTACCAGCCCATCTAAAGGACACCAAACACACCCTGCAGCTATTGGATAAAATCAAATGGGAAAACCACTACACAATAGGAACACTTGACATCACGTCCCTCTACACGGTCATTCAGCATCAAAAAGGCTGCCAGGCAGCCAAATTCTTCCTAAAACAACATACCACAATGCCAGAAGAACAAATTAATTTCATTGAGGACTGTATGCTCTTTATCCTAAACCATAACTCTTTCAAATATGAGGAAAGACACTACAGGCAGAGATGGGGCACCGCAATGGGCACACGCTTTGCGCCCAGTTATGCTAACCTATATGTAGGGATGTGGGAACATGATAATATTTTCATCAATGGCAGCCTACACCCAGACTTAATTTTTTGGCGCCGCTTCATTGATGATATCCTCTTTATCTGGTCTGGCAGCCAGGATTCCCTCAAACAATTTTTGGCTAACCTGAATAACAACAAATTTTATCTCCAATTCACCTCAACAACTAGCACTAATCAGGTGACCTTTCTAGATTTAACTATATACATTAACGAAAGCAAAATATGTACTCGCACCTTCTTTAAACCCACTGACACAAACAGTTTTATACATACAAACAGTTGCCACCTCCCAAGCTGGCTCCTAAACGTACCCAACAGCCAATACAGGAGGATTACACAGAAACTGTTCGAAACTGCAGGACTTTGAGGAAGAGGCAAACCTTATGACTAAAAAATTTTTAGACAAAGGCTACGATCTAATACTTCTGGACAAGGCCAAATACCAGACACGCAAAATTTCCCGAGCGGAACTCCTGGAGAATAAAGGGGAAACAACCATTCAAAACATAAATGGCTCTATTATTGATATTCCAATAATAACCACATATAATTCAAACACTCACCTCCTGAAGAAAATTGTTCAACGACACTGGAACATCCTCAGAGATGATAAGACAATAGGTGATCAGATCCCCCCAAAACCACGATTTATATTCAGGAAAGCCAGAAACCTTGGCAACATAGTAGCCCCATCCATAAAAAACCCTCCACCCACCTCCCGATTAAAAAGCGTATTTCCAAACTCTGCTGGCTTTTTCCCATGCAACAAATATTCAGTATGCAAAGATTTACACACAAAAAAACACAACAAAATATCACATGGGGATATTGAATTTCCGATAAAAGACTTTATCACATGTACCACCAAGGGAGTAATCTATGGACTAAAATGCCCTTGCGAGTAACTATATGTGGGACGTACAATACGCCCCCTAAATAGGAGAGTGGGTGAACATCTACGGAACATACGGACCAAATTTCCAAAACACCCTCTCTCCAAACACTTCGCGGAAAAGCACGAAGGCTCAACTAAAGGTATAGAAATCACAGGTATTCAAATAGTCCAGAAACACTGGAGACAAGGTCACTATATTAACCAAATATCACGAATTGAAAGCAGTTGGTTTTTTAAATTAAATTCACTGAGACCACGTGGTCTAAACAGTGAAATAGAACTATTTGCTTTCAATTGAACTATATGGATCCACCGTTTTTTGAATATAATTAAACTTCTATACCAATAATATCCGCAAACAGGCCTGAGCTATTTATTGGATTTTTTATGGAATTTTTATGGAATTTTATGGATTGTATATCGAATTTATATGGAATTCTTATGGAATATTTATGCGTTTTATGGAATTTATATGGAATTTTTATGACAATTTTTATGGGGTTTTTTATGGTCAACTAGAAGTACACACTGGTGTCTGTGAAATGACTAATGAATTAGGGCAACCAGATCAATTTATTCAACATGTGTCTTCAATTAAAGGTAGCACCAATGAGGACTGAGTACATACGTATATGAGGAAACACCTAGCACTGAAGGACCATCCCTGATGAAGGATTCCGTGCAAATCCGAAACGCGTAGGAAAGGTCCTCAGTGCCACCAGTACCCGAACCAACGCGAGACACCACGAGAGCTGACGTCGCGTACACCACGTAACCGGATATCCCGCAGGTCCTCGCGAGTAGGAAGAAGGTACTGCTACCTCAGGGCGCCAACCTCACTGGAGCCTCTGGCCGGGACTCCGTGTGCGGCGTGTATCCACACATTCGACCACCACAGCCTCCATCTACAGGTAAGTAGCCATAGACCTGAATTACAGCGCCGACTACGAAGCCACCCAAGGTACGTGTCTTCACCGCCAGCTGCTGCCTCCAATATGTGATCTCTAACACCAGCTACACCACCGCAGAGTCCTCATACTGCCACAGCCACAAGACGGTGGCCCCCACCTCTACCTGGCACCACCGTCAGCAACTACAGAGCAATAAGGAGAAATTCTCCCCTACTCTTCCTGACACTATTGTCAGCAACCATGGAGCAATAAGGAGAAATCCTCTCCTACTCCTCCTGGCACTACTGTCAACAACAACGGAGCAATAAGGAGAAATCCTCCCCTACTCCTCCTGGCAATACTGTCAGCTACTACGGAGCTATAAGGAGATATCCTCTCCTACTCCTCCTGGCACTACTATCAGCAACTACAGAGCTAAAAGGAGAAATCCTCCCCTACTCCTCCTGACACTATTTGTCAGCTACTACTGAACAATTAGGAGTATCGAGTATCCCTCTCCTACTCCTCCTGGCACTATTGTCAGCAATTATGGAGCAACAAGGAGACATCCTCTCCTACTCCTCCTACAGCTTTAACAAGTGCAACATCTACTTTAAGCATAACTAGAAAGTGCCTTACGTGTGGGACAAGTCCTCACACCAACACAGGGTAAATTTATCTATTCTAACACCCTGTTATTCTATTCCCATCTATAACCCCTCTAAACATCCTATTTTAGGAAAGCCGGCAGCCACACATCCTTCTGGATTAACTACACCAGTATTCTCTTCCTTCTACTATACCAGGTATACTCTGACCCAAGAGACTCCTTAATTCCCAACTCCAAGTGTAATCTCCCCTAATTCTTCACTTGTCTTCACAGACCTCCTTATTGCATCCTCATGGACCCTAAACATCCATCATAATACACCTACACCTCTTATCAGGTAATAATCCTCTGACACTGCTCAGTGCCGATATACAAACCCTTAGGAACAGGACCTGTAAGTAATTTCCTTCCTCCTTTCTCCTTTAGGTCCTCCACACCTACCTTCAATTTTCCACTTACTGACTCCTTGAAGCACGCTCCAAGCAAGACTCTCACTTACTGTACCTCTAAGCTTCAAGTTTCTAATCGATCAGCCATCCCCATGGAATTTTAAAAGTACCTGTATTGAGTTTGCTAATACTATCTAATAAAAATAAATGAAATTCTCGTTCATCCAGTTGTTTATAGATATTTTCTTTTAGCACCTTAGCCTAGACCAGAGCAGATACTCCACCCCTGTGTACACTTGAAAACACACTGCAAGCACAAAGGGAGGAGGTTTTGGAAGAGGTGAAGGATGAGGAATCACAAATGCCATCTGCTTCTGTACAGTCTGCGCAACGTGGTTCCTCACTAAGGCCTAGGCAGGGGACACTTTGTGAGGAGGATGAGGATGAGTCAATGGAGGAGGAAGACATCTGTCCAGAGGAGGGAGGTACACAATGCTCTAGTAGTCAGTATCTAGAGTGAGGGTGAGGTGATGCAGAGCAGGCAGAGATCACGCCTCAAGCAGGGGACAGCGTTTCTTGGCCAGTTGGCAGTCTGCAGCACATGGTTGATTTCATGCTGCAGTGCCTGAGAAACGACCGCCGCATCGCCCACATTCTCAACATGGCTGATTATTGGGTGTCCACCCTCCTAGATCCTCGCTACCAGGACAACTTACAAAGCCTCATAACACCGTTGAACCGGGAGCATAAAATGCGGGAGTACCAAGACACACTGGTGCATTCCATCAAGTTCTCCATTCCACCCGAGAGCAGTGCTGCTAGTGCTTTACAAAGCAGCTCAGTGCGTCGAGACAGTGGAGGAAGCTCTGCACAAAGAGGGAGCTGAAGCAGCGCCTCAGCACAAGGCAAGACCAGTATGGCCCAAATGTGGCAAAATTTTGTGTCCCCGCCACAAATGTCTACACCATCACAGACGGCTCCAGTCAGCAGGAGGCAACGTTTCCGTCAGATGGTGACAGAATACATGTCTTGCCCTCTCAGTGTACTCCCAGACGGCTCTTCCCCCTTCAAGTTTTGGGTCTCTAAGCTGGATACATGGCCAGAGCTTAGCCATGCATTGGAGGTGCTGGCTTTCCCTGCTGCTAGTGTATTATCGGAACGCGTCTTTAGATCCGCAGGTGGTGTACTAACAGACCGTCGCATCCGACTATCCTCCGATAATGTTGACGGGCTTACTTTTCTGAAAATGAACAAGGCCTGGATCTCACATGAATTTGCCAGTCCTCTTCCAGATTAAATAATTGGTTGTCAACAGTATCCAGGTCCTTGTTGTGTTCATGTTTCTACCACCTGAACAGTAATCCCTGTGCTCCAACACCGCCAGTTGCTGCTCAGAAGTGCCGTCTGCACAGTCAACACTTGCTCCAGTGTTATTGGGGTTCAGTAACGTCAGCTGATCCCCTGCTGTGTGTCCGGCAATTTCTCCTGCTCTGTCCACATTGACACTACTACTGATTTTAAACTTGCCAGAAGTGCCGTCTGCACAGTCAACACTTGCTCCAGTGTTATTGGGGTTCAGTAACGTCAGCTGATCCCCTGCTGTGTGTCCGGCAATTTCTCCTGCTCTGTCCACATTCAAACTACTACTGATTTTAAACTTGCTCCAATTAGGCCTCTGGCTCCTCTCTGTTTTCAGTATTTACCCTGGGCTCTAACACCGCCAGTTACTGCTCAGAAGTTCCGTCTGCACAATCAACACTTGCTTCAATGTTACTGGGGTTCAGTAACGTCAGCTGATCCCCTGCTGTGTGTCTGGCAATTTCTCCTGCGCTGTCCACATTCACACTACTACTGAATTTAAACTTGCTCCAATTAGGCCTCTGGCTCCTCTATGTTTTCAGTATTTACCCTGGGCTCCAACACCACCAGTTACTGCTCAGAAGTGCCGTCTGCACTGTCAACACTTGCTCCAGTGTTATTGGGGCTCAGTAACGTCAGCTGATCCCCTGCTGTGTGTCCGGCAATTTCTCCTGCTCTGTCCACATTCACACTACTACTGATTTTAAACTTGCTCCAATTAGGCCTCTGGCTCCTCTCTGTTTTCAGTATTTACCCTGGGCTCCAACACCGCCAGTTGCGGCTCAGAAGTGCCGTCTGCACAGTCAACACTTGCTCCAGTGTTATTGGGGTTCAGTAACGTCAGCTGATCCCCTGCTGTGTGTCCGGCAATTTCTCCTGCTCTGTCCACATTCACACTACTACTGATTTTAAACTTGCTCCAATTAGGCCTCTGGCTCCACTCTGTTTTTAGTATTTACCCTGGGTTCCAGCACCACCAGCTGTTTCCCAGCAGTGTCTTTGGCATGGGTACTCCCTCCTGCCCACCTGGTTCCAGCACGCCAGCTGTTTCCGGGTAGTGTCAACGTCACTTTGCCTCCAATACGTTGTCCTGTCGTGTTGCGGTCAGGTTAGCCGACTCTATGGTGCCTGCAGTTTAGGTGACTCCTATGTGGGCTGCGAGATCTGGCAATGAAGGCTGGTTCCATAGTGCCAATAGGACAAGCACCCCCTGTAGGACTGTGGGTTTCGGTAACTCTGGCCAGCTCGCGGCCTTGCAACTTTTTTTTTCATGTGTACCTTCTGCTGCCTATCTGAGTTCCAGTACCATTAGCTGGTTCTTTGGAAGTCAATCTCGAATATGTCCCCCTGGGTTCCAGTAACATCAGCTGGTTCTCGGCATTGCCTTTGGCTTAGGTGCCTCCTTCTCGGTATCCGAGTTCCACCAACGTTTGCTGGTCCTTGGTAGTGCTTTCTGGCACAGGTACCTCCTGCTTAGTAACCGGGTTCCAGTATCATCAGCTGGTCCTCGGTAGTTCCATTGGCTCTTGTACCTTCTGCTACCCATCCGGGTTCCAGTACCGTCAGCTGGTTCTCGGTAGTTCCTCAGCCTTCTTGTACCTTCTGCTATATTTCCAAGTTCAAGCTTTTTGAAATGGTTTTTGGTAATCACTCCGGATCGCCCTGACGATGACCCTGAAGACGACGACCCTGAAGACGACCCCGAAGAAGACGAGGACCCCGAAGACGACGACCCTGAAGGCGACGACTCTGAAGACCACCCCGAAGATGACGACGACCCCGAAGACGACGACCCTGAAGACGACGACCCTGAAGACCACCCGAAGAAGACGATGACCCCGAAGATGACGACCCTGAAGACGACGACCCTGAAGACCACCCCAAAGAAGACCAAGAAGATGACCCTAAAGAAGACCAAGAGGACAAAGAACAAAGAACAAGAAGACAACCACCAAGATACAGAAGAACAAGAGACAGAAGAACAAGAAGCAGAAGAACAAGACGCTGCAGAACAAAAAGCAGAAGAACATTAAGCATAAGACTAAAAATCAGAGCAAAAGATATTGTCTAAATTATAAGCCGAAGAAGACTAAGCAGTGTATGGGGGTGAGTCCGTTCCTCCTCGTGGTGTCCCTGGAAAATACCTGCTGCTGCAGGCCAAACTGAACGCGGACAAATCCTGTTGTAAATCATTTGTGACAGGCAGAACGGAATGTGTAATCTTCAAACTTTTATAGATAACAACTACAGGAATGCCTGTCACAAATAAGAATATGATGAAGAAGAAGATGAAGAAGTAGAATATGAAGAAGAATAATAGTTGAATAAGAAGAATATGAAGAATGTAAAAAAAAGAATAATAGGAAGAATGTGAAGAAGAAGTAGATGAATAAGATGAATAAGAAGAAGTTGATGAAAAAGATGCTGCTGCTGAGGATGATGAAGGAGAAAGTGTGGGAGAAGTAAAAAAGAAGGTGAAGAGCATGGAAGTAGTGAAACATAAATATCTGACAAAATATAAAATAGCTTAACATAGTCAATATCTTTGTAACTCCGAACGTCTTAAAAAAATATTAATTCCTGCTACTCCATTTGATTGGGCTAAACCTCTATGCCTTTAATTGTCTCCTCCTCCTCCCCCAATACATTCTACATTATTCTTAGTTGTTTTCCTTCATGTAGAATTAACCTGCAAGGAAAGAAAGGGTTTATTTTCATTCCGATATTTGTGTCCCATTGACTTGCATTGGTTTCCGGTATCGGAATCGGCGATATCCGATATTTTTGGGGTATCGGTTCGATCCAATCCGATCCGATATTTCCCGATATCGGAAAGTATCGCTCAACACTAATAATGATATAAAATTCTAATTTTTTTGGGATGAATCAACAAGTGGGACACAATTGTGAAGTAGAACGAAATTTATTGGATATTTTAAACTTTTTTAACAAATTCAAAACTGAAAAGTGGGTCATGCAATATTATTCGGCCCCCTTGAGTTAATACTTTGTAGCGCCACCTTTTGCTGTGATTACAGCTGCAAGTCGCTTGGGGTATGTCTTTATCAGTTTTGCACATCGAGAGGCTGAAATTCTTGCCCATTCTTCCTTGCAAAACAGCTCAAGCTCATTGAGGTTGGATGGAGGGTGTTTGTGAACAGCAGTTTTCAGCTCTTTCCACAGATTCTCGATTAGATTCAGGTCTGGACTTTGACTTGGCCATTCTAACACCTGGGTACATTTATTTTTGAACCATTCCAATGTAGATTTTGCTTTATGTTTGGTATCATTGTCTTGTTGGAAGATAAATCTCCATCGCAGTCTCAGGTCTTTTGCAGACATCAACAGGTTTTCTTCCAGAATAGTCCTGTATTTGGCTCCGTCCATCTTCCCATCAATTTTAACCATCTTCCCTGTCCCTGCTGAAGAAAAGCAGGCCCAAACCATGATGCTGCCACCACCATGTTTGACAGTGGGGATGGTGTTTTGAGGCTGATGAGCTTTGTTGCTTTTACGCCAAACATATTGTTTTGCATTGTGGCCAAAAAGTTTGATTTTGGTTTCATGTGACCAGAGCACCTAATTCCACATGTTTGGTGTGTCTCCTAGGTGGCTTGTGGCAAACTTCAAATGAGACTTTTTATGAATATCTTTGAGAAATGTCATTCTTCTTGCCTCTCTTACATAAAGGCCAGATTTGTGCAGTGTATGACTGATTGTTGTACTATGGACAGACTCTCCCATCTCAGCTGTAGATCTCTGCAGTTCATCCAGAATGATCATGGGCCTTTTGACTGCATCTTTGATCCGTCTTCTCCTTGTTCGAGATGAAAGTTTAGAGGGACGGCCGGGTCTTGGTAGATTTGCAGTGGCCTGATACTCCTTCCATTTCAATATGATCGCTTGCACAGTGCTCCTTGAGATGTTTAAAACTTTGGAAATCTTTTCGTATCCAAATCCGGCTTTAAACTTCGCCACAACAGTATCTCGGACCTGCCTGGTGTGTTCCTAGGTCTTCATGATGATCTCTGCACTTGAAACAGAATCCTGAGACTATCACAGAGCAGGTGCATTTATACGGAGACTTGATTACACACAGGTGGATTCTATTTATCATTACCAGTTATTTAGGACAACATTAGATCATTCAGAGATCCTCACTGAACTTCTGGAGTGAGTTTGCTGCACTGAAATAAAGGAGCCGAATAATATTGCACGCCCCACTTTTCAGTTTTGAATTTGTTAAAAAAAGTTTAAAATACCCAATAAATTTCGTTCCACTTCAAGATTGTGTCCTGCTTGTTGTTGATTCTTCCCAAAAAAATTAGAATTTTATATCTTTATGTTTGAAGCCAGAAATGTGGCAAAAGGTAGAAAAGTTCAAGGGGGCCAAATACTTTCACAATGCACTGTATATAAATCATTCAAGATAACTGCTAAATGTACAAGGAGACATGTGCTGCTCATTCATGTGTCGGAGGAACAGGGGCAGGCATTGCCATGTCAAGACAGCGTCTCGTTTAATTCACCCAGACGTAAGATGAAATCAAGCAGGCGCCATACAGGTAAGTATGCTAAAAAATGAAACGCGGGTCCGGTGTGAGACACACCATATCAAAGAGAGTAGTACAGCGGGAGAGCGCTTAGAAACATGACAGAAAAAGGGTATATGAATTTTAGTTATTGTGCTCACAAATCATATTTTCTTATTGTGGAAAAAAAGGAGAACAACATATTGTTATTTTGGTACAATAACACAGTGAACACATTAGAACAGGCAAAGACGATAACCCAGATAAATTTAGATAAAGACCTCTAAGACTTCATTAGAAAAAAAAGATAAAGAAAGAAGGGCTCAAACCTAAAAATTGGCTAGGAACGAAGCTCAGATGAGATTTAAATGAAAACCTCTGAGACTTCATTGAGCCCACGGGGTTTTAATGTATCTAATTTGTAAATCCAATATACTTCCTTTCTATTTCGCGCTTTGATCCTATTAGGTGTATTACAGGAAATGTGTTCGATGGGCATAATACTGAGACAACTGAAGTCTCTATTGTGGCAATTGACCACATGTCGCTAGAGGCCATGTTTCAAAAAAACAGTATTGATGTTGTGCCTGTGTGAGTGGAGTCTTTTATGGAGGGGTTGTGTAGTCCTCCCTATATACTGTTTAGGGCATGTACATTCAATTAGATATATTACGAACTCAGTGCTGCATGACATAGTTTTATTAATTTTGAACAGTTCTTTATTATTATGACCTCCCTACAACGCCTGGGCATGCTCCTGATGAGGTTACGGATAGTCTCCTGTGGGATTTCCTCCCAGACCTGGACTAAAGCATCTGCCAACTCCTGGACAGTCTGTGGTGCAATGTGACGTAGGTGGATGGAGCGAGACATGATGTCCCAGATATGCTCAACCGGATTCAGGTCTGGGGAATGGGCGGGCCAGACCATAGCTTCAATGCCTTCATTTTGCAGGAACTGCTGACACACTCCAGCCACATGAGGTCTGGCATTGTCCTGCATTAGGAGGAACCCAGGGCCAACCGCACCAGCATATGGTCTCACAAGGGGTCTGAGGATCTCATCTCAGTACCTAATGACAGTCAGGCTACCTCTGGCGAGCACATGGAGGGCTGTGCGGCCCTCCAAAGAATGCCAACCCACACCATTACTGACCCACTGCCAAACCGGTCATGCTGAAGGATGTTGCAGGCAGCAGATCGCTCTCCACGGCGTCTCCAGACTCTGTCACGTCTGTCACATGTGCTCAGTGTGAACCTGCTTTCATCTGTGAAGAGCACAGGGCACCAGTGGTGACTTTGCCATTCCTGGTGTTCTGTGGCAAATGCCAAGCGTCCTGCATGGTGTTGGGCTGTGAGCACAACCCCCATCTGTGGACGTCGGGCCCTCATACCACCCTCATGGAGTCGGTTTCTTACCGTTTGTGCAGACACAAGCACATTTGTGGAGGTCATTTTGCAGGGCTCTGGCAGTGCTCCTCCTGTTCCTCCTTGCACAAAGGCAGAGGTAGCGGTCTTGCTGTTTGGTTTTTGCCCTCCTACGGCCCCCTCCATGTCTCTTGGTGTACTGGCCTGTCTCGTGGTAGCACCTCCAGCCTCTGGACACTATGCTGACAGACACAGCAAACCTTCGTGCCACAGCTCGCATTGATGTGCCATTCTGGAGGAGTTCCCAAGGAGACCATCTGCAATCTCATCAGAAGCATGCCCAGGCATTGTAGGGAGGTCATACAGGCACGTGGAGGCCACACACAATACTGATCCTCATTTTGACTTGTTTTAAGGACATTAAATCAAAGTTGGATGAGCATGTAGTGTGTTTTTCCACTTTAGTTTTGGGGTTGGCTCCAAATCCAGGCCTCCATTGGTTAATAAATTTGATTTCCATTGATGATTTTTGTGTGATTTTGTTTTCAGCACATTCAACTTTGTACAGAACAAAGTATTCAATGAGAATATTTCATTCATTCATATCTAGGATGTGTTATTTGTGTTATGATCTGCAACATGTACTAAGGAAAGATAGGGGAAAACTGTCCCTACAGTAAGACTAAGCTGAATCCCTACGATGTAGCGGGCTGCCTGTTCCTTGTGAATAGACCCGCCTTAGTCCTCGGCTAGTCTGAACGAAGACCTATAGAATTCAGGGAGGGGTCCCTAAAAGAACTAAGGACTGGGACAAAAATGGGACACCTCCTAAACAGAAGTTGTTGCAGAGCACAAAAAGACAAACTGACAAAAATGTACTAAAGGTCCCAGAGGACCAAGCGAACTTGACAGGGAAAGGCACAGAAGCACCAGGCTAGAGAAACAGTCAAACACTGAAGTCCAGCACAGCCAGAATGGCGGAGCTGGAATATAAAGGCAGATGTTCACGGGACCGCAAAACACAAGATAGAAAAAACAAACAGGAGGGTTCTAACAGTATCCCCTCTTTTATGAGGATCCTCCGGATCCTCCAGGCCCAGGCCTATCTGGAAACCTCCTGTGGAAAGCTTTAACAAGCCTAGGAGCAGAGACATCATCCGTCCTTACCCAGGAGTTGTCTTCGGGACCGAAACCCTTCCATGAGACAATATACTGTACTCTCCCTCTATGCCATCTAGAATTCAAGATACGAGAAATTTCATATTCGCCGTCTTCCACCACAGGAGGAACTGTGACAGTGGCGTCCCTATCAGATATGTCAGCCTTTTTCAACAAGGAAACATAAAACACAGGATTAATCTTCCAGGAAGTAGGGACATCCAGCCTAACAGCAGACGGGTTAACAACCTGAAGCACTTTAAATGGACCCACAAACTTAGGACCCAGTTTTTTTAGAGGGAATCCTCAACCGCAGGTTCTTCGAGGACAACCAAACCATGTCACCCACAATAAACAAAACCTCTTTATGTTTCCTGTCAAAATACTTCTTGGACTTCATGTTAGCCTCTTGAAGGTTGCAACGTACATTAGTCCAAACTCTCTCCAAATCACCGGAAAAATTCTCCTCCTCCGGCACTAGAGATGAGCGTTGTTCTACTCGAACTGTTCGCCAATCTCAAATTCGAGCTGTTTTGGGCGGTGTTCGAGCCGTTCGGCGAACACGAACAATTTGAGAAAAATTCGGCTGTTCGAGGTTATGTTCGATAACTGTTCGTGCACCAAAATCATAACTGGATTTTTTCTCAGTAATGATGAAAATTAATGTTAATACGCAGTTTGAGTGTACAGCGGGGTGGGGGGAGGGGCAGGGGATGGATCTCTGCAGGAACAATGAAGATCTCCATTTTTTTTTCTCTTTCCCGCATTTACAGTGGGGAGGTGCAATCTGTCAGCCTATCAGCAGCGCACACACGGGGCGAAGTGCTTTTTTTCACACAAGCAAGGGCATGTGTCATTGGCAGTGTATGTCACATGTCCTTGCCCTATAAGATCAAGCCATTTTCCCCGTCGCCACCATTTTCTCACTGCTGCAGCTGCGTGTTATACGGCACCGCTGTTGCTGTGTGCGCTATACCTTGTTAATTTCAAGCCAATTTTCGCACAAATATACAGATAGCTTGGGAGTAGGGAATAGTTGTGATTGCAGTCCTTTTAAGGACTAGGTTACAGCATTTCCTACGACTTTTATCAGGCAGGTCTGTGCTCTTAAATAGATAGGTTGTGGGAGTAAAGACTAATTGTAATTGGAGTCCTTTTCAGGACTAGGTTACATCAGTTCCTATCAGTTTTTGCCAGGCAGGTCTGTGCCAGTGCTGTGCAAGTTTTTTTCACAGCATTTGGCTGAATCTAGCAAAGCTAATCCTTTTTGGCCTATTGCAGAGTGTGTTAGTCAGTGGAGTAGCCTATCTGTGTTGCAAGATATACCACCTGTGTATAGAATACCAATTTTTTTACTGCACCTAGTGAAGTAAAATCTTTTGGGCATAGCATCATTCTATTAGTCCATCTATACTGACCTCCATCAGGTTGCAAACTGAATCTAATTTTTTTCTGCATCTAGCTCTGAAAAAATATTGGGCTTCTAGCTGTGTGTGGGTCTTGTTCTATTAATCCATCTATACTGACCTCCATCAGGTTGCAAACTGAATATAATTTTTTTCTGCATCTAGCTCTGAAAAAATATTGGGCTTCTAGCTGTGTGTGGGTCTTGTTCTATTAATCCATCTATACTGACCTCCATCAGGTTGCAAACTGAATATAATTTTTTTCTGCATCTACCTCTGAAAAAATATTGGGCTTCTAGCTGTGTGTGGGTCTTGTTCTATTAATCCATCTATACTGACCTCCATCAGGTTGCAAACTGAATATAATTTTTTTCTGCATCTAGCTCTGAAAAAATATTTGGCCTTCTAGCAGTGTGTGGGACTTGTTCTATTAGTCCACCTATACTGACCTCCATCAGGTTGCAAACTGAATATATTTTTTTCTGCATCTACCTCTGAAAAAATATTGGGCTTCTAGCTGTGTGTGGGACTTGTTGTATTAGTCCATCTATACTGACCTCCATCAGGTTGCAAACTGAATATATTTTTTTCTGCATCTACCTCTGAAAAAATATTGGGCTTCTAGCTGTGTGTGGGTCTTGTTCTATTAATCCATCTATACAGACCTCCATCAGGTTGCAAACTGAATATAATTTTTTTCTGCATCTAGCTCTGAAAAAATATTTGGCCTTCTAGTAGTGTGTGGGACTTTCTCTGTTAGTCCATCTATACTGACCTCCATCAGGTTGCAAACTGAATATATTTTTTTCTGCATCTACCTCTGAAAAAATATTGGGCTTCTAGCTGTGTGTGGGTCTTGTTCTATTAATCCATCTATACTGACCTCCATCAGGTTGCAAACTGAATATAATTTTTTTCTGCATCTAGCTCTGAAAAAATATTTGGCCTTCTAGTAGTGTGTCGGACTTTCTCTATTAGTCCATCTATACTGACCTCCATCAGGTTGCAAACTGAATATATTTTTTTCTGCATCTACCTCTGAAAAAATATTTGGCCTTCTAGTAGTGTGTCGGACTTTCTCTATTAGTCCATCTATACTGACCTCCATCAGGTTGCAAATTAAAAATAATTTTTATCTGCATCTACAGTACCTCTGAAAAAATATTTGGGCTTCTAGCTGTGTGTGGGACTTGTTGAATTAGTCCATCTATACTGACCTCCATCAGGTTGCAAACTGAATATATTTTTTTCTGCATCTACCTCTGAAAAAATATTGGGCTTCTAGCTGTGTGTGGGACTTGTTGTATTAGTCCATCTATACTGACCTCCATCAGGTTGCAAACTGAATATATTTTTTTCTGCATCTACCTCTGAAAAAATATTGGGCTTCTAGCTGTGTGTGGGTCTTGTTCTATTAATCCATCTATACAGACCTCCATCAGGTTGTAAACTGAATATAATTTTTTTCTGCATCTAGCTCTGAAAAAATATTTGGCCTTCTAGTAGTGTGTGGGACTTTCTCTGTTAGTCCATCTATACTGACCTCCATCAGGTTGCAAACTGAATATATTTTTTTCTGCATCTACCTCTGAAAAAATATTGGGCTTCTAGCTGTGTGTGGGACTTGTTGTATTAGTCCATCTATACTGACCTCCATCAGGTTGCAAATTGAATATAATTTTTTTCTGCATCTAACCCAGCCAATAGTTTTGGCCTAATACCACAGTTTGGCCACTCAGCTCTGCTCGGTTCCCATCCATTGTTTTTTTGTGCAAACAACTCCAGAGTTGTGAATTAGTTAACCACCAAAATGAGTGGAAAAAGGCCTGCTGCTGGTGGAAAGGGGAATAGGCGTGTTGGGAAGGGGAAAAAAGGTTGTGTCCGTGGGGTAGGTGTTAAAGCAACAGTAACATCTGCAGAAGAAAGACCATCTTCCAGCCAAACTAAAATGTCTACTTCTTTTAGCGGACAATGTGATAAGATCCCTTTCTTACGGCCACGCCAATAGCTACAAATTCCAGATGAGGCACAAAAACAGCAGGTGCTTCAACGGATATCAAGTGCTCCTTTAAGTGGGCTCTCCTCCACATCAACTTCAACATCACAAATACTCCAGTCCTCAAAGGTGTCACCCCAATCACACTTGCTTCCTCACAGCTCCCAAATCTCCAGCTGCCCGTCTGAGTATGAGGTAGAACAAATGGTTGAGTCTGCAGAGCTGTTTACTCATACTATAGCCTGGGAATCAGAGGTCGACTCCAGCGCTTCTGTGAATCCAGACGAGGAAATGATCTGCACTGATGCCCAGAATCTTTATGAGTCGGATCCAGGACCAGACGCAGAAGGTTCTGACCATAATGTAGACCCTCATTCCCAAACTGTAACTCCTGTTGGTGGAGACAATGAGGAAGACGATGATAAGACTCAAATACCTGATTGGAGCGACAACTTTAGTTTTTTGTCAGGGCAGGAACAGGTTGGCTCTGAGGACGACGGGTGTGATAACGCACAGGGTGATGATGATGAGGTTGGAGATCCCACTTACTGTCAACCCACAGTCAGCCAAGAGATGAGGTCAGCAGAGGAGGTGGAGGAA
Organism: Phyllobates terribilis; assembly: GCF_046119375.1. Taxonomy (NCBI): domain Eukaryota; kingdom Metazoa; phylum Chordata; class Amphibia; order Anura; family Dendrobatidae; genus Phyllobates; species Phyllobates terribilis. The sequence goes on from NW_027362764.1 coordinate 242,258,438, forward strand.
GATGCTAGTGACGACGAGGTCAGGTTGCGCCTTCCTGGACAGAGACGTAGTACTGGAAGCACGTCAACAACTGCATCCTCAAACACAACTCTGCCTCTCACCACAAGTCGTGGTGGCTCTTCAGGTCGCATGGGTGCTAAGCCTTGCATAGCCTGGGCATTTTTTCAGATCGATAAAGATGACCCAACTCGTGTTATCTGTAACATTTGTCAGCAAAAGCTAAGTAGAGGCCAAAAAATACATAGTTTGAGTACTTCATGCATGAACCGGCACATGGACATGAAGCATAAGTTGCAGTGGGAAGCTCAGTGTGCTACAATGCGGCCTAGCCGGCCGGGCCAACCACCGTCTGACATATCTTGTGCATCCGCGGCCTCTTCATCCTCTGTGACTGGGGGGACAGCAGTCACACCTGTTTTGGGGCGCAGACCTGCCACCTCTTTACCCGCAACAGCCAGCGTGATTGGCAGGTCATCATTTTCTTTGGAGGTGGGAACACCAGCTGGTGTTGAGCGCTGTCCGACATCGATAGCACCACCTTTGGATCAAGGCAACCTAACATGTCCGCCTGCATCTTCCTCACAGACCGGCAGTTTGCCGGGGACACCCTTATCAACCCCGTCTAAGCACAATAGCCAGCCCTCGGTCCCTCAGATGTGGACAAGTAAAAGACCATTTCCTCCTAGCCATGAGAAAGCTAAGAGGTTGAATTTCACCATCTGCAAGCTCTTGGCTACAGAAATGCTGCCTTTCCACCTGGTGGACACAGAGGATTTTCGAGACCTTATGTCCGTCGCAGTGCCCCAGTACCAGATGCCCAGTCGGCACTACTTATCTTGACTTCAGCAAAGCATTTGACAAAGTATCTCACATCATCCTTATTGAAAAAATGACCAAGTATGCAATGGACCAGGCAACTGTTAGGTGGATTCATAACTGGCTTAGTGATCGGACTCAAAGGGTGGTTGTAAATGGCTTCACATCCAGCTGGATGAATGTCTCAAGTGGGGTACCACAGGGCTCCGTCCTGGGACCTATATTGTTCAACATCTTTATCAATGATTTAGATGAAGGAATTGAGGGTAAACTGATTAAATTTGCTGATGACACAAAGCTAGGAGGGATAGCTAATACTAGAGAAGAGAGAGAGAGGATTCAAAAAGACCTAAATAAACTGGAGCAGTGGGCAGCAACCAACAGAATGGTTTTTAACAGGGAAAAATGCAAAGTACTACATCTGGGCAATAAAAATGAAAAAAGCATATACAGAATGGGAGGAATAGAGCTAAGCAACAGTACATGTGAAAAAGACTTAGGTATACTAATAGATCATAGACTGAACATGAGTCAACAGTGTGATGCAGCAGCAAAAAAGGCAAATACAATTCTGGGATGTATTAACAGAAGCATACAGTCTAGATCACGTGAAGTCATTATCGGTCTTTACTCCTCTTTGGTCAGACCTCATCTGGAATACTGTGTACAGTTTTGGGCACCACATTTTAAAAAAGACATAGACAAACTGGAGCAAGTTCAGAGAAGAGCGACCAGAATGGTGACTGGTCTGCAAACCATGTCCTATGAGGAACGGTTGCAGGATTTGGGAATGTTTAGCTTGCAAAAAAGAAGACTGAGAGGAGACTTAATAGCTGTCTACAAATATGTCAAGGGCTGTCACATTGTAGAAGGATCATCTTTATTCTCATTTGCACAAGGAAAGACTAGAAGCAATGGGATGAAGCTAAATGGGAGGAGACACAGATTAGATATTAGAAAAAACTTTTTGACAGTTAGGGTGATTAATGAGTGGAACAGGCTGCCACGAGAGGTGGTGAGTTCCCCTTCAATGGACGTCTTCAAACAGAGGCTGGACAGACATCTGTCTGAGATGATCTAGTGAATCCTGCTTTGAGCAGGGGGTTGGACCAGATGACCCAGGAGGTCCCTTCCAACTCTACCATTCTATGATTCTATGATTCTATGATTCTACTTCTCAAAGAAAGGTGTGCCTGCGCTCCACCAGCATGTCGCACACAACATCACCGCTTCTTTGAGAAACTCTGTGTCTGACAGGGTGCATTTCACCACAGACACTTGGACGAGTAGGCATGGACAGGGGCGTTACATGTCGCTGACTGGGCACTGGGTAACTATGGTGACAGCAGGACAAGGGGCTGCTGTCCAAGTCTTGCCGTCCCCACGAGTTGTGCGTCAATCCTCTTTATGTCAAAGTTCCTCCACTGCTTCTGCCTCCTCAACCTCCTCTCGGTCTTCCACCTGCACCCAAAGCCTGTCTGGTCATGCCACAAGCTTTCTAACTGCGCAGAAGGGATCCTGCACACCTCCTTACTATGCTGGCAGTAGGGCTCAACGTCATCAGGCGGTTTTTACATTGAAATGTCTGGGAAATGTGAGTCACACAGCTGAGGAGTTGTGGTCAGCTCTGGAGAACCAATTTCATGAATGGTTGTCTCCACTGGACCTGAAACCAGGGAAGGCCATGTGCGACAATGCTGCAAACCTGGGTGCGGCCCTTCGCCGGGGCAATGTCACACACGTGCCTTGTATGGCTCACGTGTTGAACCTGGTTGTCCAGCAATTTTTAGCCCACTATCCCAGACTAGATGGCCTTCTGCAGAGGGCACAGTCGCTGTGTGCTCACTTCCGCCGTTCGCATCCCGCAGCTCAGCGACTTACATCTCTACAGAAGTCGTTGGGCCTGCCACTTCACCGGCTAAAATGCGATGTGCCTACCCGGTGGAATTCAACTCTGCACATGTTGCAGCGACTGTGGCAGCACCGACAAGCCCTGGTGCAATACGTTCTGACGTATAGCCTGGGCCAACGAGATCCAGGGGTGGGGCAAATCACGCTGGAGGAGTGGTCTCAGATCAGGGACCTATGCACCCTTCTGCACAGTTTTGAAATGGCGACGAAGATGTTTAGTGCTGACGATGCCATTATCAGCATGACTATTCCGGTGATTTACATGCTGGAGCACATGTTAAACAGAATTCGGAGTCAGGTGGTGGCACAAGAGGAGGTGGAGGAAGTAGAGGAGGAGGAGTTGTATGCGGAAGGGCTAACATCTGCAAGGTCCAGACGGTCGGCAGCACCAAGGCGGCAGGCATGTGAGGGTGGGGGAGATGGTTTTACCAGGGCGCATGGTAGCAGCCAAACTAGTGAGGAAGGTGCAGGAGCCCAGGAAGAAGTGGAGGACGAACTGATGGAAGACTCATCAGATGAGGGAGACCTTGATCACATTTCTGTTGTGCGAGTTTGGGGGGAGAGGACAGAGGAAGGAAGCATGATTGTTACCTCGCCACCAACACAACAGGGACTTGGTGCTCCTGGATGCGCAACACACATGAGTGCCTTCTTGCTGCACTACCTGCAACATGACCCTCGAATTGTGAGAATTAGAAATAATCCTGACTACTGGGTTGCCACACTGTTAGATCCTCGGTACAAAAGTAAATTTGCAGAAATTATTCCTGCCATAAAAAGGGATGCACGCATGCAGGAGTATCAGCAGAGACTGTTGCAGAATCTTACATGTGCTTTTCCACAAAATACCAGTGGTGCACGTAGTGAATCTCACAGTTCCAACTTGCCAACCGTGGGACCGTCAAGTGTTCAGCACTCAAACCGTAACAGAACCACAGTATCTGCTGGTAACATCAATTTTGCGGAATCATTTCACCACTTTTTTAGCCCATCCTTTGCAAGGCCACAGGAGACAAGAAGTCTGACACATAGTCAACGCCTAGAGACGATGGTACAGGAGTATCTCCAAGTAAACATTGAAGCCATGACTGTGTCACTGGACCCTTGCTCTTTTTGGGCTTCCAATCTGGATAAATGGCCGGAGCTAGCCACTTACGCCTTGGAGATCTTGTCATGCCCCGCAGCCAGCGTTCTGTCTGAACGTGTGTTCAGCGCTGCTAGTGGTGTGCTGACAGATAAGCGCACGCGGCTCTCCACTGATAATGTAGACAGACTCACGTTCATAAAGATGAACAAATCATGGATCCGAAACGACTTTTCTACCCCTGTGTCATCCTGGGGAGAGTAAAAGCTTGATGATTGGTTAAAATCACCCTACCAACCATTTTAAGCTTTCAAATTACTAATCATGTTTATCTGTATCTTGGCTGGAAAATAATTTGGGCTTTGTAGCAGTGTGCAGCACTGATTCTATTAGGCCATCTATAATAAGCTCCACCAGATTTAAAATTACTAATCATGTTTATCTGTATCTTGACTGGAAAATAATTTGGGCTTTGTAGCAGTGTGCAGCACTGATCCTATTAGGCCATCTATACTAAAGCTTCACCAGATTTAAAATTAATAATAATTTTTAGCTGCATCTAGCCCGGAAAATAATTTTGGGGCTCCGAGATGCGCAAGACACATAAGTGCCTTCTTGCTGCACTACCTGCAGCATGACCCTCATATTGTCAGAATTCGAAGTAATCATGACTACTGGGTTGCCACACTCTTAGATCCCCCAAACTTTTCGATCAACCTTTTCATTTTAATAAAGACCAAAAAAATGGTCATTTTTGAAATTATAAGCATTAGCAGGTTGTTAGAAACTGAAATCAAACAGTTCTCAACTCAAAACTTTATTCTAGGTGATGTTACATTTTCACATAGGACCCCTTGTTCGAAAGGAGCTTCTGAACTCTCTCGTCCATTGAATTTGTCAGGTTTTGGATGGTTTCTGCTTCAATTGTTTTGCATGAGGACAGAATACCCTCCCAGAGCTGTTGCTTAGATGTGAACTGCCTCCCGCCATCATAGACACTCCTTTTAATGATGCTCCAAAGGTCCTGAATGGGGTAGAGGTCAGGGGAGCATGGGGGTCACACCATAAGTTTGTCCCCTTTTATGCCCATATCAGCCAGAGATGCAGATGTTTTATGTGCAGCATGAGATGGTGCATTATCATGCAAAAAAATGATCTTGCTGTGAAATACACGGTTCTTCTTCTTGAACCATGGCAGGAAGTGCTGTTTGAGAAAATCCACATACATTATGGAGTTCATCTTTAGCGCCTTCAGGGATCCTAAAGGGGCCGACAATCTCTCTCCCCATGATTCCAGCCCAAAACATTACTCCACCTCCTCCTTGTTGGCGCTGTAGCCGTGTTTGCGTGGGGTGTCCATCAACCAGCCATCCTCCACTCCATCCATCTGGACCATAAAGCGCTGCACGGCACTCATCCGTGAACAAAACAGTTTTGAAATCAGTCTTCATGTAATGTTTGGCCCACTGGAGCCGTTTCTGCTTGTGTGAAGTGGATAGAGGAGGTCGACAGGATGGCGTATGCACAGCTGCAAACCTCTGAAGGACCCTGCATCTTGTTGTTCGGGGGACGTTGGAGGCACAAGCAGCTTCAAAAACTTGTCTGCTGCTATGACAAGGCTTTTTTGCCGCTGCTCTTTCAACCTGACGTAATTGCCTGTAGGAAAGAGTCCTCAATTTGCCCTTATCAGCACGCACACGTGTGTACTGTGAATCAGCTACATACTTCTTGATTGCCAAGACACTTCATCCTGATCATCGCACAATGTTGATTGTAGTCATGCCTTGACCTAAACACTCCACAATTTGTTGCTTCTCAGCAGCCGACACATCCTTTTTCTTTCCCATTTTGGCAGAAAATGTAGGCTGCTTAATAATGTGAGACAGCCTTCTTAAGTAGTCTTGCCTTTCATTGGACACACCTGCCAAACTAATTAGCACAGGTGTCTGCAATTGCTTACAGTGATATAAAGAGCCCTGACACACATCACCATCAATGAGTTTAACTGACAAACAAACAAATTCTTCCCTTATCACTCCTAAACACTTTTTGCATAATAATTTGGAACGCAGTGTACATGTGCTTTTCCACAAAACACCAGTGGTTCACGTAGTGAATCTTACAGTTCTAACTTGCCAACCGTGGTCTGTATGGAGTTGTTCAATAAAGGGCCCAAAATTAAGATAACATAGATGGGAGAGGTCTCTATGAATAGGAATTCCTAAGTATTTGATACCCTGTGAGGGCCAGGCAAAGGGAAAGTTGGACTGGATGGAATCCTATATGGATTTGGGGAGGGAGACATCGAGGGCCTCAGACTTCGCTGCATTGATTTTAAAATTTGACCATGTAACAAAGTGATCTATTTCAGCCATAACAGCATGGATGGATATATGTGATTGAGTGATATATACTAGGACATCATCAGCAAATAGAGAGCACTTGTACTCGGTGCCTCCCACCTCAATCCACCTAATATTGGGGTTATGGCGAATTGATGAGAGCAGGTGCTCCGTCACTAGGATGTATAAGAGAGGGGACAGAGAACATCCCTGCCTTGTCCCATTGGTGATTGTGAAAGGTGATGAAAATGTTCTGACGCGCCCCCTGGGCCCTGGGACACCCGGAGCCGGACCCTTTTTGGTGGATGCTGGTGGTTGTAGTCTCCGTGGCGGCGACCCGGTTCCGTGGCTCAGGGCGGTCAAACCAGTGGCGGAACTATTTATGTGGTTTTGATGTTTAAATGTCCGACTACGCCACCCGTGGATTGCGGTCAGAGTGAACCGCCGCTCCAGGGCAGACCGCTGAGGCTGGTGTTGTGGGTGCAGCAGAGCGTAGCATAACTCTCCACGGGAGGAGTATAGCCTCAGGGCAGTGTATGCGGAGGATGGGGGTGATGGTGCAGGGCAGCAGCAGTAACGACACGGAGTCAGTGATGCAGTCCAGGGCCTTTACTCACAGTTCTTATTATCCAGACCACATCTGCAGGTAACGGCTGCCCACGTCGTACTGTGCTCACCAGGTGAGGGGCTCAGACAACTCCCAGATAACTTTGGAGCGCTTCACAGGACCCCCTTTGTGTGTCCTTTGTCGGGCCTTTCTTACCAACCCTTCTGTCCGGCTGCCTCGGGCCTCCTCTTGGTAAACTTGGCGCCAGTTTCCCTAACCCTATGTGGTGCCTTCCTAGCGGGTGTAGCGAGGGGCTGCGCCACATAAAATGTCACAGCCTCCTGTTTCTAGCTGAGGGTCGTTTCCTGCCTCCACTAGTTTCGGGGACCGGTCTCCCCCTTTGGTCTGACCCCTCCACGCAGGTGGATTCGGGCGTGCGGTGGCGACTCGCCCGTCCGCACCCCTGGGATCCCTTCGTTCCTCGTTCCTGGAGCCTTCTCCGCTCCTCTTCCTTCCTTCTCCCTCTTCCAGGCCTGGGCCTCTGTTACTAGGCCCGCCTCCGGAGCAGAGCTCATGCAGAGCCCCTGCTCCCTGCCACTTCTGCTCAGACTTCTCCGCACTGAACTAAGATGGTGCCCACCTTTTATACTCCCTTCTCAATGCACCCAGGAACTGCTTCCTCCCTGCTCCTGCACTACAGGGTTCCCCTTCCTCAGTGTTCCCTCCCCCCACTCCAGCCAGGGACAGGGACTGTCGTGCCCATCTCAGGGGCATATTGGTCGCCCTGCCCCACGGCAATGTGGTGTAATGCATGCAGGTGTCGGGTCCTGATCCACACTACATCCTTACCTGAGAGTGAGATATCACACCTCTGGGTGAGGTGCAATACCTCTGTAGCAACCGAGCCCTCAGGGTGCTACAGTTCCATTTATCTTCAGCCTAGGTGACGTATTGCGATACAGGGCCGTGATTTTGGCTATAAAAGGGTCCCCTAGACCCCTACCCCAAGCTTTTTAAGAGAATCATATATGGCGTGCCAGGAGACTCTATGGAATGCTTTCTCAGCATCCAACGAGAGTATCTAATTACAAATTTTTAACTGCATCTAGCCCAGGAAATACTTTGTGCCTAGTAGCAGTGTCTGCTAGTCAGCGGATTATCCCGGCTGTTAAGCAAGCTACACCACCTGTAGTTTGGACACTTAATTTTTTCAAAGGAAATGCTTCGGGACCACGGGATACTCAGTGAAGAGCATCAGGAGGCACCCCAAGGCATAGGGGCTGGGACTGCCAGTAGGATGCCTTGCGGTGGACAGCCGAGCTCAATCCTTAGAAAAGCTTTTTAACTGCAGCAGCTTTAGTGGACGCTACTGGAGCTGGAATTACACGGCTGCTGGCATGAGACTTGCCCTCCAATAGATCCTTGTAAATGGATTTAAAGTGTATTCATTCAAATTAGAGAGACAATTTAAATTAAAAAGCTTAGAGCTGCCTCCACCACAGGGGGGCTCTCTCGACCCACCAGCGGACAGGCACCAGTATTGGGAGAGGGGGGCTGGCCGTCAGGGTTCACCGTGGCTCTGGCACAAACCCGGCGACGCGGAGGTGGCACGGGCAGGAGCGGACTGAACGTGTCGGCTTCTCACTTTTTGGATTTTAGAAGGGCATGACATGCCTATATCTGTGTCTCCCCCTCCTTTTACTCCTCCACCTCTTTTCTTTTCGCATGACTATATGTACTTGTCACTTTTCCATGTGTTAGTTGTGTCTTCTGAGCAGTTTGTCAGCTTTTGGACACCTTTGAAGGTGTTTTCTATGTGTTTCTGTGTGTTTTTGTTTGCCTGCCATTGGTTTTAACGGTGTTCGAAGGTGTTCGACGAACAGTTCGACGAACAGTTCGGCGAACACACGGGTGTTCGACGAACCGAACCGAACTCGAACACTACGGGGGTGGCACAACACTAGTTAGAAGAGATGGTCTCTTTGCTCTCTTGACAATTTGGTCACCAATATGGGTGCTGATTGTATCCATGGTCTTCCTCTTCAGCTCTGGGAACTACAAGTTCAAACATCTATTGATATTGAAGGCCATTAAGAACTTGCTAGGAGTTATATTTTCCAAAAAATCGCAAACTGACATGCTATTACATTGCAGTAATGGTTTAGTTACAGGAACTGTGTCAGTTTGACCAGCTGGATAGTTTTGTCTAAAGGAGGTGAGAGTGAAGTGATTGGCTGCTGGGCTTTTGTGACATAGAATCATAGAATCATAGAATGGTAGAGTTGGAAGGGACCTCCTGGGTCATCTGGTCCAACCCCCTGCTCAAAGCAGGATTCATTAGATCATCTCAGACAGATGTCTGTCCAGCCTCTGTTTGAAGACGTCCATTGAAGGGGAACTCACCACCTCTCGTGGCAGCCTGTTCCACTCATTAATCACCCTAACTGTCAAAAAGTTTTTTCTAATATCTAATCTGTGTCTCCTCCCATTTAGTTTCATCCCATTGCTTCTAGTCTTTCCTTGTGCAAATGTTATGCAAGTCCTACAACCAATCAACCTTTGGAGACCCTGTACTGAAACATCACTGGAACAGCGCCAGCATCACAGGTGAGTATAGGTGTTATTATTTTATGTGGGGGAAATATAATGATTGAGAAAGAGTTGTCCGAGTAGCGGACAACCCCTGTAATATTGCAATTATGTATTTTATTACACCGTGCATGTCCCCATATAAAGCATGAACGCATGGCAGATGACCCCCAAAGGGGCAAGTAGATGGAACGGTCAAGACTAGATGGACTTGATAAGTACTGGTAAGCACACCAGAAATACTGGGAGACACGGCAGGTGTAGACAGGTATGGCTGGTATACAGAATGGCACGGCAGGTGCAGGCATGTACGGCTGGTATACAGACTGATACGGCAAGTGCAAGCAGGTATGTCTGGTTTACAGCAGACTGGCATGGCAGGTGCAGGCAGGTACGGCTGGTATACAGACTCACACGGCAGGTGCAAGCAGGTATGGCTGTTATCCAGAATGACACGGCAGGTGCCGGCAGGTATGACTGGTATGCAGCAGACTTGCACGGCAGGTGCAGACAGGTGCTGGTGGGCATGACTGAAATATAGGAACACAAGGCAAGTATGAGCAGATAGGTACAGGACAGGTAAACTCACTGGCGGGTACTGGGGATCTGACAACTAGCAAGCGTGCAGACAACTGACTTAACACATTGCACAGGCACCTCGCATCAGGTGAAGGTGCCTTAATTAATAAGTGTCTACCAACCATTGGCTGGGGACACTTTAAGGTGGCGTGCACTGTCCCTTTAAGAAAGAGGGAGCAAGCGCGCGACATAAGCACAGTGCACGGGGATCTGCAAGCCGTGTGCAGACCCTGGGCAGCAGCTGGAGGAGGAGGAAGTGTGGGACGGAGGCCACAGCGGTGAGTCAACGTCCCTGTTGAGGGAGGGGAGAAGCATGTAGGGATGTAGCCGCTATAGTACCCCCCCTTTACGCCCCCTCTTCTTCAAGCCCGCAAGAAATCTCTCCAGGAGGAGAGAGGCATAGATGTTCTCCCCGGGCTCACACAACCTCTCCTCAGGACTGACCCTCTTCCAATCCACAAGAAAAAAGGCCTTTACAGCTCCGACCCCAGAGGAAGAAGCATCCACTTCCAAAAAGAATTGTTTATTGTTGTCTGGTCGATGCAGCACAGTAGCGGAGGAAAATGCCTGTTTTATAGAGGCAAAGGTGTTTTCTGCCTCCGGGGTCCATACCTTCGGGTTCCCCTCTCTGAGGGTTAGGGCAGAAATAGGAGCAGTCTGAGAGGAAAAATGCGGAATGAAGTGGCAGTAATAATTAGCGAATTATATGAACCACTGGATAGCTTTTAGACTGTCAGGATGGGGTCATTTGAGGATGGGGACACCTTCTTGGGATCTATTCTTGGACCGGTGTCAGAGATGATATACCCTAGAAACGGAAGAGCGGTTTGCTTGAAGACGCACTTCTCATACTTGGCGTACAGACGGTTCTTCATTAATCTCTGCAGAACCTGGTGAACATCCCTCCTGTGTGTGGTAAGATCAAGAGAGAACACCAATATATCGTTCAGGCAAACTACCACACATGAGTAGAGGAGGTCCCTGTTAGTTTTTCTTTAAGAAGCCCTCCTACTCTGTACTCATTACCTGTATTAATTGCATCTGTTTGAACTTATTACCTCTATAAAAGACACCTGTCCACACACTCAATCAATCACACTCCAATCTCTCCACCGTGGCCATCACCAAAAAGCTGCATAAGGACTCCAGGGACAAAATTGTAGATCTGCAAAAGGCTGAGATGAGCTACAGGACAGTATGCAAGCAGCTTGGTGAGAAAGCATGAGAGAAGGTCATTTTGTCAGATGAGACCAAACTAGAACTTTTTGGTATAAACTCCACTCACCATGTTTGGAGGAAGAAGGATGATTACAACCCCAAGAACACTGTCCCAACCATGAAGAATGGTAGGAAAAACATCATAGTTTGGGGTGCTGTAAAGGGGACAGGACGACTACACGGTAATGAAGGGGTGGGGTCATTTTTCGCAAGATTTTGGCCAACAACCTCCTTCCCTCAGTAAGAGCATTGAAAATGGATAGTGGCTGGGTCGTCCAGCATGACAATGACCCAAAACACACAGCCAGGGCAAGTAACCATAAGTAGCATTTCAATGTCCTGCAGTGGCCTAGCCAGTCTCCAGACCTGAACCCAATAGAAAATCTTTGGAGGGAGCTGAAACTCAATGTTGCCCAGTGACAGCCCCAAAACCTGAAAGATCTGGGGAAGATCTGTATTGAAGAGTGGATCAAACTTGGTCAAGAAGGACAGGAAACGTCTGACCCTTGTAATTGCAAACAAAGGTTTCCATACCAAATATTAAGTTCTGTTTTACTATTGTATCAAACACTTATTTCATGCAATAAAATTCAAATTAATTATGTAAAAATCATACAATGTGATTTTCTGTAATTTTTTTAAGATACTGCCTCTCCGTTCTTTGTAGATGGGAAAACTTGCAAAAGCTCAGCAGTGTATCAAAAGCTTATTTTCCCCACTGTGTATAAACTGAAGTTCCCCCACATATATAATAACACAGCGTGGTTGCTGAGGGGGGAGGAGGGGAGACCGAGGAATGTCCAGTCTATGTCCTGAAAAAGAAGTTCAGCAAGGATTGGTGGATGAACCTTAGCCAGCCGATGGGGAAAATAGAATAGACTGGTGACATCATCTCCCACACCTGGGACTGGATGCTGCCTCTCTTCTGCTAGACTTAAAGGGGTTGTCCAGTCAAAAGTGTTAAGTCTGCAGCCACTCTGTGTGACTGCAGACTTATGAATTCCCCCTAGCGCAGGCACTTTGAGCTGCGCGGATTCGTGGGTATGAGAACCGGGACTGGAGGCTATGTATATATTATACATACCCCCAGCCATTCAGTGCCACCTTGCTCCATACACTTGTATGGAGCAAGGCCACGCCCCGTCTAGTGACGTGGACAGCCAGTGCCTGCGCTGGGGGATTCATAAGTCTGCAGTTACACAGAGTGACTGCAGACTTCTCACTTTTGACCACACAACCCCTTTAAAATCCCAACATACACATGTTCTTTCTCTTTGACTCTATTGGCATCTTGATGAGCACACTGGGCCCTTGCGTTAACCCCCTAAATCTATATAGGGACAGTTAGTGTTAGGTGGGTGACCTGCTATATTGGATGTACTGTATGTGATTTGGTTACATGGGTGGAACATATTATTAGGTAATCGTGGATTTGAATGTGTGGTATTGTTGTGCCATTACTGTATTAGTGTTGTAGTATCAGTATATGTGTATTGTGTATATATATATATATATATATATATATATATATATACTGTACATACTATATATATAATTATAGTTGCCAGCTTGGGTATAAATATATATTTATGTGTAGTCAGTAGAATAATAACTGTAGATAGTAAATGGGTTTGTCTTATTTAGTCGCAATCCGTTCATACAATATAGAACATAAGGAACAGAGAACATTAAGGCGTGAGTTATAATTATACAGTAAATTAATTGTTAATAGTCAAGTCTGACATTAATAATTAATATTTGGATTACCCCTTAAAATTTTGGTGGAAATTACACCTTTTTCACACATCATGCTTACAGTATTTCCCTTTGAAAGTAGAAGAAGCTCAGCAGTGCCATCTGTTCAGAACTAGCATCAACCAGTGGGACCTAGCCTAACCCATCTACTGTTCAGCGAAGTCGGTCACAGTGGTCTTCATGAAAGAGTTGCGTCAAAAAAGCTATAGCTTCAACATGTAAGCATGGTGGTCAAGCTTCTCAACTATGCATCAAAATATAGTAATTGGCATGCAGAAAACTTGAGTTGGGGATTTGGTCTGGATTAATAGTAGCCTGTTATGTCCATGTCTAAACTACAGGGTGGGCCATTTATATGGATACACCTAAATTAAATGGGAATGGTTGGTGACATCAACTTCCTGTTTGTGGCACATTAGTATATGGGAGGAGAAAAACTTTTTCAGATGGGTGGTGACCATGGCGGCCATTTTGAAGTTGGCCATTTTGGATCCAACTTTATTTTTTTCAATGGGAAGAGGGTCATGTGACACATCAAACTTATTGAGAATTTCATAAGAAAAACAATGGCGTGCTTGGTTTTAACGTAACTTTATTCTTTCATGAGTTTTTTATAAGGAAGGGATCAAAAGAATATATAAACATTTTCCATAAAACATAGAATATTTTAACATAACTAATAATATAAGTTCTAACTTAAGGTTAATATGGTCAAACGTCTTGTCTCTGAGCCTCAAAGTAGATAAGTCATTAAATGTTTAAGCTAATTAATCTAAATAATTATTCCTTACAACTTTCTTGAAACCACACCAAAACATAATAATTTACATTTCAATGTGATTTTTTTTCACTACACAGCACTTTCTAAGCACCAACATGAATAAAAGAACAAAATGCACCACATGGTGTATATTTTTCAGTCTTCATGCCTTATTTAATGCTGGCTTAAAAAAAAATGTAGTAACTGAGCTTAGATGTTGATATATAATTATTAGTGTTGAGCGAGCACTAAAATGCTCAGGTGCTCGAAGCTTGGGCCGAGCTCGCCGTGATACTTGTGTGCTCGACCCAAGCAACGAGCCCAATGTTAGTCTATGGGAGACCCGAGCATTTTTGCAGCGGCACCCCCGGCAGTCTTTTAAAAGCCTAACAAGTGCCCAAAACGATAGTGACAGTGCTCAAATGACATGGAGACAGCATGGGGATCACCCCAGGAAGCATTTCTGATCCCCAGGTCACTGTTGTCAACAACGTGGTCAGCGGTATTAAGCCACTTTTACAGGCTCATAATAAAACGTTCAAAAACGAAAGTGAAACTTTTTTCCTGTGAAATATGTTAAGGAATTTCTTTTCCAGGGTAAAGACTTGTGTATAAGGTAAAATAAATAACAAAAATACTCCTCCACACCTTGGGCTATGTTCACAAGTAGCATTTTTTATGCGTTTTTGCACTTTTGTATTGCTTTCAACTGTGACAAATGCATTCACCGGGAAATGTCATTTTAACATTTTACAACCTTATCTGGCCATGTGCTGTGTGACACATGCATACAGTGCTGAAAAGACATGGGGACAGCATGGGGAAGACCCCTGGAAGCATCTCTGACTCCCAGGTCACTGCCTAAAAGTGTGCCCATCAGAAGCGATCCTTGCCGCATCAGAAGATGCAGAATTGCAACTATCCCCATGAAAGTCCTTGTCCCAGGGCAGTGTTCAACTGTACCTCCCCCTTTCCTTGCAGTGCAAGCGCAAATATGCAGCCAACCACCCACCCACCCGCAGGCTGCAATACCATACTGCTAGCTTGCACTTGAAATGGGGCCTTTTAGTTTGGAGGAGGCCGAAGCTGGCCACTACCTCATGGCTGCTTTGGCAGCGAGGTATCCATACTCAGTCCCCAGCCGCCCGGCGGCCGGGTGTCCATGCTCGGTCCCCAGCCACCAAGGGGCGGCCGGGTGTCCACACTCGTTCCCCAGCCGCCCCACGGTTATATGTCCACACATGGTCCCCAGCCACCTGGGGGCGGCCAGGTGTCCATAAACGGTCCCCAGCCGCCCCGATTTCCCCGCGGAACATCCCCACAGACTTTTCTTAGCCCGGCCTACTTTAGGGCAGCATTGGACGAGCCCACCAGAGAACCAAAGTCCTCCGGTGGGCCCTGGTTTCTCCATCAGGGGAATTGAGAGTGCCAAGGTGAGGAGAGGAGCATGATGATGATAGAAGTTAGCATCTGCTTTGTTTTCTTGGAATGCAAGTGCATGCATGTAGTAGCGGCTAGGCCTTAGGTGGTCAGCATTTTGGCACATATCCTACCTCCTCCGAGGATTGCTGGATGCTTTGCAAGCGTAAGTGTGCAACCTGTGTGCAACCTGCCACCCACCCACCTCCAGGCTGCAATACCATACTGCTAGCTTGCTTGCACTTGAAATTGGGCCTTTTAGGCATGTGGAGGCAGACGCCGGCCACCATGTCATGGCTGCGTCAGCGGCCCTTTTATCCATACTCAGTCCCCAGCCACCCGGCGGCCGGGTGTCCACGCTCGGTCCCCAGCCGCCCCGTGGCCGGGTGTCCACACATGGTCCCCAGCGGCCCCTATTTCTCCTGTTGCCGATCCACACACTTTACTTAGACTGGCCTGCTTTAGGGCAGCATTGGACGAGCCCACCAGAGAACCCGACTCCTCCGGTGGGCCCTGGTTTCTCCATCAGAGGAGTTGAGAGTGCCAAGGTGAGGAGCATGATGATGAAGTTAGCATGTGCTTTGTTTTCTTGGAATGCAAGCGCATGTATGTAATAGCGGCTAGGCCTTAGGTGGTCAGCGTTTTGGCACATATCCTATCTCCTCCGAGGATTGCTGGATGTTTTCCTGCTACTATCCCAGTTCTATGACTCCTGTTAAAACAAAGCTTCAGGTGATAAATGATGGATGAGGAGGTGGCAAAGGAGAAAGAGCAGGAGGAACAGGGATCATTCACATCAATATCAGGCCAGTCAACCACACATGTCTTGTAGCATATGTTTCGGTAACAAAAGGAGCGGTTCTGCTACACAGTTATAGGGCATACAGTGAGTGCAATGCCTACCAAACATTTCGAGGCACTCCAATGCCCCTTGGAAGTGTCATGGAGGTCAGAGGGCATTAACTAAACCTTTTTTTTCATTTATAGCAACTGGGTCTCCTGTACACTGTTGGCCTAAGCAGTTAATGGAAGGCTTTCCAAAATTTATGAGGAACTGCAATGCCCCTTGAAACAGACGTGGATTACAGCATACTAAAAACCTTCTACCCATTATTGGGCAGTGGATCTCCGTTAGTTTTTGCCTTTGCATTGAAAAGCAAAAGCTGACTAAAATTAGGAGGAAATGTAATGCCCGTTGGAAGAGTCGTGGAGGTTAGAGGTAATTAAAAACAACATTTCAATGCCCCTCGAAAGAGACGTGGAGGTCACAATAGCTTAACAAGACGGTTTTAATGCCCCTTGGAAAAGTAGTGGAGGTCACAGTAGCTTAACAAGACAGTTTTAATGCCCCTTGGAAGAGACATGGAGGTTGCAGTAGCTTAACAAGATGGTTTTAATGCCTCTCGGAAGAGACGTGGAGGTCGCAGTAGCATAACAAGATGGTTTTAATGCCCCTTGGAAAAGTGGTGGAGGTCGCAGTAGCTTAACAAGATGGTTTTAATGCCCCTTGGAAAAGTGGTAGAGGTCGCAGTAGTTTAACAATATGGTTTTAATGCCCCTCGGAAGAGACGTGGAGGTCGCAGTAGCTTAACAAGATGGTTTTAATGCCCTTTACAAGAGCCATACAGTACAGCATATTACAAACATTATTCCCATTATTGGAGAGTGGGTCTCCCATAGTATTTGCTTATGCCTTCCAAGCAAAAGCTTCCAAAAATTAGAATAGAGCAACATGCAATACCATTACAAGAGCCATGCAGTACAGCATATTACAAACATTATTCCCATTATTGGGAAGTGGGTCTCCCATAGTCTTTGCTTATGTCTTCCAAGCAAAAGATGCCAAAAATTAGGACGTAGGTACTTGCAATACCATTACAAGAGCCATGCAGTACAGCATATTACAAACATTATTCCCATTATTGGGAAGTGAGTCTCCCATAGTCTTTGCTTATGCCTTCCAAGCAAAAGGTGCCAAAAATTAGGACGGAGGAACTTGCAATAACCTTACAAGAGCCATGCAGTACAGCATATTACAAACATTATTCCCATTATTGGGGAGTGGGTCTCCCATAGTATTTGCTTATGCCTTCCAAGCAAAAGCTGCCAAAAATTCTGAGGAACTGCAATGCCCGTTCGAAGAGTCGTGGAGGTCCCAGTAGCTTAACAAGACCGTTTTAATGCCCCTCAGAAGAGACGTGGAGGTCAGAGTGGTATAACAAGAAGCTTTTAATGCCCCTTGTAAAAGTGGTGGAGGTCGCAGTAGTTTAACAAGACGGTTTTAATGCCCCTCGAAAGAGACATGGAGGTCGCAGTAGCTTAAAAAGATGCTTTTAATGCCCCTCAAAAGAGACGTGGAGGTCAGAGTGGTATAACAACATGCTTTTAATGCCCCTCAGAAGAGACGTGGAGGTCCCGGTAGCTTAACAAGACGGTTTTAATGCCCCTTGGAAGAGACGTGGAGGTCAGAGTAGTATAACAACACGCTTTTAATGACCCTCAGAAGAGACGTGGAGGTCCCAGTAACTTAACAAGACGCTTTTAATGCCCTTCAGAAGAGACGTGGAGGTCAGAGTGGTATAACAACACGCTTTTAATGCCCCTCAGAAGAGACGTGGAGGTCAGAGTGGTATAACAAGATGGTTTTAATGCCCCTCAGAAGAGACGTGGAGGTCAGAGTGGTATAACAACACGCTTTTAATGCCCCTCAGAAGAGACGTGGAGGTCAGAGTGGTATAACAAGACGCTTTTAATGCCCCTTGGAAAAGTGGTGGAGGTCGCAGTAGTTTAACAAGACGGTTTTAATGCCCCTCGGAAGAGACATGGAAGTCGCAGTAGCTTAACAAGATGCTTTTAATGCCCCTCAGAAGAGACGTGGAGGTCAGAGTGCTATAACAACACGCTTTTAATGCCCCTCAGAAGAGACGTGGAGGTCCCAGTAGCTTAACAAGATGCTTTTAATGCCCCTCAGAAGAGACTTGGAGGTCCCAGTAGCTTAACAACACACTTTTAATGTCCCTCAGAAGAGACGTGGAGGTCAGAGTGGTATAACAACACGCTTTTAATGCCCCTCAGTAGAGACGTGGAGGTCCCAGTAGCTTAACAAGACGCTTTTAATGCCCCTTACAAGAGCCATACAGTACAGCATCTTAAAAATATTATTCCCATTATTGGGGAGTGGGTCTCCCACAGTCTTTGCTTTTGCCTTCCAAGCAAAAGCTGACAAAAATCAGGATGTAGGAACTTTCAATAATGGCAACACGGACCACGGTCACCCTGGTGGTATAGTGGTGGTGGAGGCTGAGGATAAGGAGAAGAACATAAAACAGCCGAAATGAGGAAGCGTATACCCATGTGTGGGTGTGAAGCGGTGCATGTGAATACACCTCGTGAAATAACACAGTGGATTTGACTTTGTTACTCTGCTGTCATTTGGTGGTGATGAGAAGTCTGGCCCAATCCAGCCCTTGTTCATTTTGATACGGGTCAGCTTGTCAGCATTGTCAGTTGACAGGCGAGTGCGCTTATCAGTTATAATTCCCCCAGCAGCACTAAAAACACGCTCCAATAACACACTAGTGGCAGGGCAGGCCAGGACCTCCAAGGCGTACAGAGCGAGTTCATTCAAAGTGTCCAGCTTGGATACCAAATAATTAAAAGGCACAGAGGAATCACGGAGGATGCTGGTACGGTCGGCAAGGTACTCCCTCACCATCTTTTGAAACTTTCCACTCCTTATGAGAGTACCCCGCGCCTCAGGGTCTGTCCGAAGGGAAGGTCTGAGAAAACTGTCCCAGAACGTTGACAGTGTTCCCCTGCCTCTGCTGGATTGGAGTTGCCTCTCTCTCGCTTGTATGCTTTGGTTGGTCAACGAACTGTGACCTCTGCCGCTAGCATGTTCAGATGGGAATTTTTTTAACAGTTCTGCAGCAAGGGCCTTCTGGCACTGGCCCATTTTTGTGGACCTCTCCACCTCGGGAATAAGAGAGTGAAAGTTCTCCTTGTAGCGGGGGTCTACAAGTGTCACCAACAGTAATGACTGTCACCCAACATTTTGACAACGCGAGGGTCACGGTTAAGGCAGCGTAACATAAAGTCTGCCATGCACGCCAGACTGGTAACGGGCAAGATTTCCGTGTCCTCACCAAGATCATGACTGACCATGCTCTCCTCCTCCTCCTCCCCCCAGTCCTCAGGCCAGCCACGCTGAACCGACGGTATGACAGTTGTACAGGTACTACCGTCTACAGCGCATGATACCAGCTCCTGTTCTTCCTCCTCCTTCTCTCCCTCATTGTCCCCCAATGCACGTTGGGATGAGATGAGGCTGGGCTGTGTGTAATCTCCCAGTAGGGCTTCTTGATCCATCTCATCATACTCTGGCTGCAATGCCTCCTCTTTAATTCTCTGCAGAGAGCGTTGCAAAACAGACAGACAAGTGGGATGCTGACACTAATGATGGCGTCATCGCCACTCACCATCTTGGTGGCCTCCTCAAAGTTTGTCAGGGTGGAACATATGTCAGACATCCAGGTCCACTCCTGAGGTCTTATGTGTGGAGTCTGACCTGAATATCGACGGCCTTGTTGCAGCTGGTACTCCAACACTGCTCTCTTCTGCTCACAAATCCTTTGCTACATTTGGAGGGTAGAGTTCCAACGTGTTGGGACATCACACACGAGTCGGTGTGAAGGAAGCTGCAAACGCAGCTGCAACACGGCAAGGGCAGCGGAAGCTGTAGCCGACATGTGAAAATGAACTGACAGGCGGCGTACTTTGACGAGCAGATCTGGCAACTCGGGGTACGATTTAAGAAACCGCTGAACCACGAGGTTAAGCACATGAGCCAGGCATGGTACGTGTGTGATCTCGCCTCGCCTCAGAGCCGCCACCAGGTTACGGCCATTGTCACACACGACCATGCCTGGATGTAGGTTCAGCGGTCTCAGCCACACATCTGCCTGCTCTTTCACAACTGTCCACAACTCACAAGCAGTGTGAAGTTTCTCACCTAAGCTTAGGAGTTTCAGCACAGCCTGTTGCCGCTTGGCAGAGGCAGTACTGCAGTGCTTCCAGCTTGTAACTGATGTGGTGATATCTGAGATGGAGGCTGAACATGACGAGGAGGAGGATGATGCGCAGGAGCTGTGCACTGTGGGGGCAACTCTGACTGACATAGGGCCCGCAATCCTCGGTGTGGGGAGGATGTGCTCCATCCCAAGGTCTGACTGGGTCCCGGCTTCCACTATGTTCACCCAGTGTGCCGTCAGGGAGATGTACCGTCCCTGGCCACAAGCCCTTGTCCACGTGTCCGTTGTCAGGTGGACTCTCCCAGTAACTGCGTTGTTGAGGGCACGGCAGATGTTTTGGGACACGTGCTTGTGTAGTGTGGGGATGGGACACCGGGCAAAATAGTGTCGGCTGGGGACCGAGTACCGAGGGACGGCCACCGCCATAAGGTTACAGAAGGATTCAGTCTCCACCAGCCTAAAAGGCAGCATTTCCAATGCAAGCAGTCGTGAAATGTGCGAATTTAGGACTGTGGCCTGTGGGGCGTTAGCTGCGAATTTCCTCTTTCGTTCAAAGGTCTGGGATATGGACAATTGAACGCTGCGGTGGGACGTGGACGTGGACGTTGATGCTGTTTCTTGAGAAACTGCCAAAACAAGTGAAGACTGAGAGGAGGGGGCATCTTTGCATGCAGTATGGACAGAGGATTGCCTTGCACACACAACAGGGGGTTCTATTGCACGCACAACTAGGAGAGGAGCAGTGGTGACACCCGCTGACACTGGTCGTGGACCCTGGGGTTTGCCCCACAAAGTCGAGTGCTTTGCTGCAATGTGCCAGATCATGCTGGTGGTGGTCAGGCTGGTAGTTTTGTCACCCCTGCTGATGCTGGCATGGCTGGTAGTAGAAATGGCCTTTTTGGGGTTATCAGCAAAGTCTTTAAAAAAATTCCAGACTCTGGAAGACTTACCGGTTGTACTGGCAACGTCCCTCGTGTTGGTGTTACGCGGAACGGTTGCCCACCTTCTGTCTGCAGCCACCACACTGCTTCTTCCTGCCTGTTGGGGTACTCTGCCTCCCTCCCCCTGTGTACTGCTGGCCTCACTCTGCATGTCCTCCTGCCACGTTGGGTCAGTTACTAGATCATCCACCACCTCCTCCTCTTCCACTTGCGCACCAGGATCCTCCTCCTCATTTCCTGGCAATTGTGTCTCGTCATCGTCCACCTCTTGAGACAAATTGCCAGGGTAGACTTCCTGTGGCCGTGGCTGTTCAAATATTTGGGCATCGCTACATGGGATCTCCTCTTCCACCACTTCAAGCTGAGCAGGCGAGGGGCAAAAATATGGAAATGGACCAGTGAACAGCTCTTCAGAGTGTCCAAGTGTGGGATCAGTTGCTGTCTGACGACACTCAGCATGGTGGGAGGAAGGAGCATCAGGGTGAGGAGGAGTATGCGGTCGAGACTCACGGCTACTAAGAGTTGACCGTGTGGAAGACAGACCGGAGGTGGTGGTGCCCAGGTAACTGGAAGTATTATCTGCTATCCAATTAATAACCTGTTCACACTGATCAGTTCACATTACTGGTGTTGTTCTGTGCTTCCCTAGTAATTCGGTCAAAAAGTGGGAGCGAGAAGATGTGGCTGTTGGTTGTGGCACATTTTCACCTTGGCCACGGCCCCGTCCTCGGCACGCACCATCACCAGAACGTCCACTTCCACGTCCCTTGCCACGCGCCTTGCCCATTGTAAAGGAAGTAAAATAGCTTACACTCGCACTATCAATGGAAAAAGGGTAATAAAAAGTAGATTAGAACCGTGGAAGAGGAAAACCACAGTTCTATTTCTCTGGCCTACACCCGACTCTTTGAAACAATCTGAACAATCAGGGAGAAAATATTACTGTTTTTCTTTACGGAAAAAAAAACAAAAGCTGAATAATAGAGATTTTTTACCATGGAACAGCAAAACCACAGTTATAATTTACTGGTGTATGTATACCAGACTTTTTTAAATATATATATATTTGCGGCTGAACAGTGAGCGACACACTCAAACTAGTTTTATTAGATACAAATGGCATAAAAGTGGATAATACAGAGGATTGAACCGTGGAACTGCAAAACCACACTTGTATTTCTCGGGCCTACACCAGACTATTTTCAACAGATATATTTGTGTCTGAACATTCAGGAGACACTATTATTTATTTTTTACGGCAAAAAATGCCAAAAGCAGGATAATAGAGATTTTTTACCCTGGAACAGCAAAACCACAGTTATAATTTACTGGTGTATACCAGACTATTTTCAACAGATATATTTGTGTCTGAACAATCAGGAGACACTATTTATTTTTTACAGCAAAAAATGCCTAAAGCAGGATAAGAGATTTTTTACCGTGGAACAGCAAAACCACAGCTATAATTTACTGGTGTATACCAGACTATTTTCAACAGATATATTTGTGTCTGAACAATCAGGAGACATTATTTTTTTTTTTTACGGCAAAAAATGCCAAAAGCAGGATAATAGAGATTTTTTACCGTGGAACAGCAAAACCACAGTTATAATTTACTGGTGTATACGAGACTTTTTTAAATATATATATATTTGCGGCTGAACAGTGAGTGACACACTCAAACTGCTTTTTTTTAGATACAAAAGCCACAAAACTGGATAATACAGAGATTTCACCTGTGGAACTGCAAAACCACACTTCTGTTTCTGTCGCCTATACCCGAGTCGTTTCAACAGATATATTTGTGTCTGAAAAATCAGAGACACACTTTTTTTTTGGGGGGGGGGACACCAATAGGTTAATAAGACAGTGTGAAGGAGGAAAAAAAAAAGAGGATTTAGATGAAAAAAAAAGGATTTTTCCTGGCCCCCGAGACCTGGAGCTAAGTCCAGCAATTTCAGAAACAGGAGCACACAGGACTGTAATGCAGCATTTGCTGGTATAACCACTGCATCTCCTATACAGCCTGCCTGCCTGCCTGATATCTGGGATGGATATTAGTCCTGAGAAGGACTGTTTGTTTGATCTGGCAGCCTTTACAGACCCTACGCTAACTATTTCACAGGATAAATCTCCCCCTAGCTCAGCAGCGCTGTCCCTACACTGTCTAATCCGGAGCGACTGTGTCCAAGATGGCGGCGCCCGGTTTTAAATACTCGAGGTGACGCTGTGCGGCCAGCCAATCACTGTAATGCCCACAAACAACATGGCTGCGGCATTACAGTGACTGGTTGGCAATCCCTGCATGTTCATTGGCTCTGTAAAGAGCGCCAAACATGCAGGGCGGAGACCCGAGCTCCCGCCCGAGTAACCCGGAAATGCTCGGTGCTCGCCGAACATCCCGAGTAGCGTGAGCTCGGGCGAGTACCGAGCAGTGTCGAGCATGCTCGCTCAACACTAATAATTATTATTACAAGTTGTCATTTAATAGAGTATATATGTATCCCCTTTTTATGTGTATTTTGTTTGTTAAAAATATATAATTCACTGCTGTTTTTTAATATACAGTTAAGTGAAGATGTCATTTCTTACTATATTTTAGATGTCTTTGAAGCCAAAAGTTTACTATATCCTTAAGTTTTCATGTGAACTGTAGTTGGCAGCAATTAAACTCTACAGGAGTTTGATTACAACCTGACATTTACTTTAGAGGCAATTCTAACAGGTAAATTATATGATTGCAATCAGCCCCACACAGCGCAAATTTAAGCTTGAGCACTCAATTCTCTAGGTTGGTACAGTGCTGAAGTATGTATAAACAGCACCTAACAGACCATAGATATGCTGGAAGAATCAAGAAGAATCAAGAAGCATAGTGTTTGCAACCAATCAGTATATGTTAGCACAATAAAATTTGGTAGAGGTTACATGCCTCCAAGGGTTTTAAAAAGTAACCATTGTTTTAATTTTTATTTAATAAATTAATAGTACTTGTGAAAATAAGCAACTTTGTAATATATCTTATCAGAAAAATGTGCTTCTTTCTCTGTCCAAATTGATCACTCATTAGCAAAATTCTCAATTCTGAGGTATAATCTGTATTTGGTGAAGACAGAGTTTCCCATTACTGAGAATGAGATGGCAGCTGCTACTGATAAGATTCTATCTAGATCAGGGATGTCAAACTTAAACACACAAAGGGCTAAAATGAAAAACTTGGACAAAGTCGAGGGCCAACCAATATAAAGTATAATGGGCCCCACATAGTCCTCCATACAGTATAATGGGCCCTACATAGTACTCCATACAGTATAATGGGCCCCACATAGTCTTCCATACAGAATAATGGTCCCACATAGTCCTCCATACAGAATAAGGGGCCTACATAGGGGTGGCGGTTCTGGTGTCACGGGCCAAATATAACCACCCTGCGGGCCAGATTTGACCCACAGGCCAGAGTTTGACACGCATGATCTAGATAGAAGGGAGAGGAGGAGCTCTGCTTCTAGCGTCTCCCTCCTACTGTCTACATAGAATCAGTACGCGTGATTGCGGCAGGATGTGACGGGTGGACGGATGGCTGCAACCACAGAGGAGGAGCACGCATGTGCCACACATGATAAAATCATTGGATCACATGATCGGAAGGTCCTTGCAGATTTAAGGAGACTCAGAGCACATCTTGTTAACGCCCTTTGAGGAAGCACATGAGCGAAAATGCGTTCGGGGTCTGGGCAGAGGGTCCACTAACAGTATCCAACTTTGGGTAAATAACCTTTGATTTATCCTGCGGTTTACTAACTGTGTATGGCATTATACATCTAAACTACTAGTAGGAGACTAGCTCAACCTTCTGACCTAGGATTTTTACTCTTTATTTGGCATTAAGTTACTGCTGAAGGGGCTCTATATGTCGGACTCACTATATCCTTATACCCTTATTGGGTCAGAATAAGAATATTCAATTGTGCACTATTGATATACAACAGTTACATATGAACCCTTATTGTGACAAGAAATCTCCTTTGGTTCATCCTTGTATGGCCCATATTCTGGGCTTCAGTACTGTTTGACTTTGTGTTTATTTCTGTACCTATGTAATGAAATATGTAATGTTTTAATATATTGGTCTCAATAAAACTTTCTAACTCAGTGTCCTCCAGATCAATTGAATGTATATATTGAGTTTTGTTTCTGCTTGGAAATAAGGCACAGTCATTTAAATGATTTAAACAGAGATGATTTTCTGGAACTTGTATGTTATAGAATCAGTACCAGTAGCAACTGCCATGTCCTTCTAAGTAATGGGAAAGTCTGTCAAATGAGGGATACATCTTGAATGTTTCCGAATGAACCAAACAGAATAAGTACAAATCAATTTATACAATAATCTAGCTCATATTTCTGACACTTTCACAGGGGCCATACCACATTGTGTTGTTGTGTTGCCTCACACAATTCTCTTTATGTTTTCAGTTTTCCACTAGACATCAGTCATTATTTTCTCATTTAAACATTTCTATTTAAGAATCTATCTCCTTAAATCGGACCTTACACTTGAGCTCTGTGTCTCTTGCTTTGTCACAATTCCTTTCTTCTTCAGGGTTCCATCTCTAAGGCAATCTCTTCATAGAACACTCAGACCACTCCAAGGTTCTTTCCATAGACATTACTCTGACAGCTGCATTGGTAGGGCTCTCACTAAGTCACCTTCTACTGTCTTTTTCATAAAGTTCATTATATATTTTACAGTTCAAGACAATGCCACCAGGAAATGTCTACACAATAAATAGACCTAACTACAGTCTCTACTAGCCCATAGGGACCATCCCAACTCATCTATATGAGGAATAAGCTTATAGTTCTTTGTGATGTCAGAAAGACTGAAAGGCTGTTTCTGTTATGGTGTTGATCAATGGTCAGAAACATAATGGCCTGTGAGATGAGGTGGAAAGAGATCTCTTGCAAAAGAGTAACTGGATCTTAAAGCAGAAAGCAGTACAATGGATAGTAAGCTGCAATTGACCTTCAGTGGTCTGAGGCTGATAGATTATTGCCATGTAGGAGGTGGAACTGTGAGAGTTTCATGGTGACAGCATCATAAGGCAATGGTGTTTGCTACATAGTGTCTGCTGAGGCTGTGGGGAAAATAAGTATTTGATACACTGCCGATTTTGCAAGTTTTTTCACCTACAAAGAATGGAGAGCTCTGTAATTTTTAAGTACACTTAATCTGTGAGAGACAGAATCTAAAAATAAAAAACAGAAAATCACATTGTTTGATTTTTAAATAATGAAATTGCATTTTACTGCATGCAATAAGTATTTGATCACCTACTAACCAGCAAGAATTCTGGCTCTCCCAAACCTGTAAGTTTTTCATTAAGAAGCTCTCCTACTCTGCACTCATTACCTGCATCAATTGCACCTGTTTGAACTCATTACCTGTATAACAGACACCTGTCCAAACACTCAATCAATCACACTCCAACCTCTCCACCATGGCCAAGGCCAAAGAGCTGTCTAAGGACACCAGGGACAAAATTGTAGACCTGCACAAGGCTGAGATGGACTACAGGACAATAAGCAAGCAGTTTGGTGATAAGGCAATAACTATTGGCACAATTATTAGAAAATGGAAGAAACACAAGATGACTGTCAATCTTCCTCAGTCTGGGGCTCCATGCAAGATCTCTCCTCATGGGGTAAGGATGTTTCTGAGAAAGGTATCAGCCCAAAACTAGAAGGGAGGACCTGGCCAATGACCTGAATAGAGCTGAGACCATAGTCTCAAACATTACCGTTAGTAACACACTGCGCCGTCATGGATTAAAATCCTGTAGGGCATGCAAGGTCCCCCTGCTCACATTCATACATATCCAGGCCCTTTTAAAGTTCACCAATAATGTAATTGCAAACAAAGGTTTCCATACCAAATATTAAGTTCTGTTTTTCTGGAGGAAGAGTGGCGGTTTGGGATGCAGATACCACATGGGGTATCTGTGCACTGTGTACAAATTTTGAGTTTCATTTTCTCCCGTTACCCTTGTGAAAATAAAAGATTGGTGCTAAAAGAACATTTTTGTGGGAAAAATGTGATTTTTTTTTTATTTTCATAACTCTATGTTATAAACTTCTGTGAAGCACCTGGGGGTTCAAGTTGTTCACCATACATCTAGATAAGATCCTTGAGGGGTCTAGTTTCCTAAATGGTGTCACTTGTGGGGGTTTCCATTGTTTAGGCACATCAGGGGCTCTTCCAACGTAACATGGCGTCCGCTAATTATTCCAGCAAATGTTAATTTCAAAAAGTCAAATGATGCTCCTTCCCTTCCTAGCCCTGCTGTGCGCTCCAACAGTGTTTTTCCCAACATATGGGGTATCAGCGTGCTCAGGAGAAATTGCACAACAATTTTTTGGGTCAATTCTTTCCTCTTACCCTTGCAAAAATAAAGAAAAAACAGGCTCTAGAGTAAAATTTTTGTGAAGAAAAGTTAAATGTTCATTTTTTTTCTTCCACATTTCAAAAATTCCTGTGAAGCACCTAAAGAGTTAATAAACTTCTTGAATGTGGTTTGGAGTACTGTGAGTGGTGCAGTTTTTAGAATGGTGTCACTTTTGGGTATTTTCTGTCATTTAGTTCCCTCAAAGTCATTTTTAATGTCATGTGGTCCCTAAAAAAATGGTAGTGTAAATTTTGTTGGAAAAATTAGACATCACTGCTCAATTTTAACCCTTAGAACTTCCCAACCAAAAAAATTATGTTTCAAAAATTGTGCTGATGTAAAGTAGAAATGTGGGAAATGTTATTCATTAACTCTTTTTTATGATATAACTCTCTGATTTAAGGGCACACAAATTAAAAGTTCGAAATTTACAACATTTTCAACATTTTCACCAATATTCCATTTTTTTCACATGAATGCAAAAAATATCGAACAAATTTTACCACTGTCATGAAGTACTATATGTCACGAGAAAAATATCTCAGAATCAGGGGGATCCGTTGAAGTGTTCCAGAGATATTACCTCATAAATTGACAGTGGTCAGAATTGTAAAATTTAGCCTGGTCATGAAGTTGAAAACAGGCTTGGGAGTTAAAGGGGTTAAGCTGGATCTGTTTCAAGAGAAATATTTTTTTTATGTAATTTTGATTTTAGGAAGATCTTTAAAGACTCAATTCTTGAGGTACAAAATGACTAAATAAAGCAGTAACTAAATCAAAAAGCAACATTTCTGGGCATCTCACCATGAAGAATTGGCTAAAAATCTTCTCTGTAGTAATGATCCATAAAATATCAGCCCTTGTGGGAAGTCTAAAATTTAGATCTCTGAAACCACAGTCACAATATGCTTTTTGCTACCTATTATTGAAGGTATTCAAAAAATCATGGCCAAATTAAAAAAGTTACTAGGGCCAGTTTAAAGTAGGAAAAAATAGATCTTCATCCAGGCACTGTTTTTAGTCAAAGGAGATTTTTTTCATTCAATTGTAGCTATATTACAGTGGGTACGGAAAGTTTTTAGACCCCTTTAAATTTTTCACTCTTTGTTTCATTGCAGCCATTTGGTAAATTGTAGAAAGTTCTTTTTTTTTCTCATTAAAGTACACTCTGCACCCCATCTTGACTGAATAAAAACAGAAATGTAGACATTTTTGCAAATTTATTAAAAAAGCTGAAATATGACATGGTCATAAGTATTCAGACCCTTTCCTCAGTATTGAGTAGACGCACCCTTTTGAGCTAGTACAGCCATGAGTCTTCTTGGGAATGATGCAACACATTTTCCACACCTGGATTTGGGGATCCTCTGCCATTCTTCCTTGCAGATCCTCTCCAGTTCCGTCAGGTTGGATGGTGAACGTTGGTGGACAGCCATTTTCAGGTCTCTCCAGAGATGCTCAAGTGGGTGTAGGTCAGGGCTCTGGCTGGGCCAGTCAAGAATGGTCACAGAGTTGTTCTGAAGCCACTCCTTTGTTATTTTAGCTGTGTGCTTAGGGTCATTGTCTTGTTGGAAGGTGAACCTTCGGCCAAGTCTGAGGTCCAGAGCACTCTGGGAGAGGTTTTCATCCAGGATATCTCTGTACTTGGCCGCATTCATGTTTCCTTCAATTGCAACCAGTCGTTCTGTCCCTGCAGCTGAAAAACACCCCCATAGCATGATGCTGTCACCACCATGTTTCACTGTTGGTATTGTATTGGGCAGTTGATGAGCAGTGCCTGGTTTTCTCCACACATGGTGCTTAGAATTATCACCAAAACGTTCTATCTTTGTCTCATCAGACCAGAGAATCTTATTTCTCATAGTCTGGGAGTCATTTGTGTGTTTTGAACAAACTCTATGCAGGCTTTCATATGTCTTGCACTGAGGAGAGGCTTCCGTTGGGCCACTCTGCCATAAAGGCCCGACTGGTGGAGGACTGCAGTGATAGTTGACTTTGTGGAACTTTCTCCCATCACCCTACTGCATCTCTGGAGCTCAGCCCCAGTGATTTTGGGGTTCTTCTGTGCCTCTCTCACCAAGGCTCTTCTCCCACGATTGCTCAGTTTGGCTGGACAGCCAGGTCTAGGAAGACTTCTGGTGGTCCCAAACTTATTCCATTTAAGGATTATGGAGGCCACTGTGCTCTTAGGAACCTTGAGTAATGTAGAAATTATTTTATAACCTTGGCCAGATCTGTGCCTTGCCACAATCCTGTCTCTGAGCTACTTGGGCAGTTCCTTTGAGCTCATGATTCTCATTTGGTCTGCCATGCACTGTGAGCTGTGTGGTCTTATATAGACAGTTGTGTGCCTTTCCAAATCAAGTCCTATCAGTTTAATTAAACACAGCTGGACTCCAATGAAGGAGTAGAACTATCTCAAGGAGGATCACAAGGAAATGGACAGCATGTGACTTAAATATGAGTGTCTGAGCAAAGGGTCTGGATACTTATGACCATGTGATATTTTAGTTTTTCTTTTTTAATAAATTTGCAAAAATGTCTACATTTCTGTTTTTTTTTCAGTCAAGATGGGGTGCAAAGTGTACTTTATTGAGAAAAAAAAATGAACTCTTTAAAATTTACCAAATGGCTGCAATGAAACAAAGAGTGAAAAATTTAAAGGGGTCTGAATACTTTCCGTACCCACTGTTTATATCTCGAAACACATCAATATAGAAACAATGTACATACATACATACATACCGTATTTTTCGCTTTATAAGACACACTTTTTTTCTCCAGATTTGGGGGGAAAATATGGGTGAGTCTTATATTATTATATTATATACCTTACCGGCTGCTGTGGAGCGGGGTCCAAGGGTCGCTGCTGGCGGCGGTGGCAGAGGCAGGAGTGGGGTGATGCTGCAGGCCCTATTAGGGAAGGAGGGGGTGTTTGGATGTGCAATGCTGCGGGTGTTCGTCGGTGCTGGAGCTCCGCCGACATTTTGAGAAAGCATGGAGCCCCCGCACTTACATGGTATACAATGCGGTGGACTCCGGGAAAATGGCAGCCGTGGGCACGCATGCGCAGCTTGAGATCTCGGCACCGAGATCACATCTCCAGAAATCTCTGTGCCGAGATCTCAATTTGTGCATGCGCCGCCCACAGCTGCCATTTTCCTGAAGAACACTGCATTGTATGCCATGTAAGTGCAGGGGCTCTGGGCTTTCACAAAATGTCGGGGGAACCACCGCACATCCCCTTGCACCTCCGAGCACCCTCTCCACCCAGCTGGAGGCCCACAGAATCGCCCCACTCCCGCTATGCCCAGCTTCCTGCATCAGTCACCCTAGGACCCAGCTCCACCGCACCCTCAGTAAGCAGTAAGACTATAAGACACACCACAATTGTATTAAAAACATTTTGGGGAGTGTTTTATAATCCGGTGCATCTTATAATCCGCAAAATACGGTATACTACACATATATTAAAATAATAGAAAGGATGAAAGAGGATGCTAGCAGTTAAAAACTTTAAAGTGGATTCATCTATGAAATACATTTTATGCTCAGAATGAGCACTTCATCAAGTGGGTGTGAAAAGATCTAGTAGTAGTCGTGGTTTACATTTTAAACAATTGGAAAACCACCAACAGTTCTGAGTTCATAGTTGTAAGACCAAATCTGTCGACATCATAGACTTGAGATTGCCAGGGAAATGGAAGTATTATGCTCTTACTGAAAGGATGACATCCACAATTGGATATTATATGCTGGTTTATTGTCAAAGTGTTTCAGAGTTACCCCTACTCCCCCTTCAGGACAACCATACATTAGACTTGAGCTTGATTATACAAATTCTACAATATCTAAAGATTAGATCTTAGAAAATACACAACTATATGTGTGTAGCAAATAAATTTGTGCATTGATCTTCAAATATGTGTATGTATAAATTATTATTAGTGATGAGCGAGCATGCTCGCTACTGCTCGGTGCTCGCCCGAGTATCTCACTGCTCGAGATGCTCGGCGTTCGCTGAGTATTTCCTCGGTTGCTCTGCTGGAGCTCGGGTCCCCTCCCTGCAAGTTTGGCGCTCTTTAGAGCGCCAATGAACATGTAGGAATTGTCTGCCACACACTGTAATACCTCAGCCATGTTGGTTGTGGAATTACAGTGATTGGCTGGCCACACAGCGTCATCAGGTCTATATCAGACCTGGCACCGCCATGCTCGTCACAGTCTACTCCGGAATCAAGCAGTGTAGGGAGAGGTGCTGCTGAGCTAGGGAGAGATTTGCTTGTTTCTTAGTTAGTGTAGGTATACCACAACATATTCTACACATATCCATCTCAACTAACAGTCCTTCTGAGGACTAATCCAGCTGCATAGATATCAGTGCTAGGCAGGCAGGGAGTGTATTTGGCAGACTGCAGTGTTTATAGCAAGAGGGTCCATTCCAGTTTTGTCTGCTGAAGCTCCACCCAGGAAGTGGAAGAGGCTGAGCCTGCCGTGTGCTGTTAGGACTGTTTGGCCGTGTGGAGAGAGCTCCTCAGACGGGAGGTAATTTTTCACCTGGGACTTTTGTCTTCCCCCTTCCCAGGGAATAAGGCTCGAGGTGGAACTGGCCTCCGGGGCTCCGCCCCCGGCTCCCACCCCCCGGTCAAAGGTGGCGGGGGGTGAGAGGATTACCTACCCGGCTAGGACAACCAGGTCTGGCCAAGGCTCGGGGTCCAGCATGAAGACCCGAAGGACCCCAAGGCCATGGCCGCGGCGGCTCCTCCCGACGGAGGTAGGTCGAGTACGAGCAGGGGTGCTGCAGCGGTGCCCCTTGATTGGGGCACCAAGGTGGTGAAGGAGTCAACCGTCAGCTATGGCTCCCCCATCCATGCGCACCTCTGCAAGTATGAGGACACCTCAAGGAAGCTAAAATCCCTCTGGGAGGAGTTGAGGGTAGCTCAGGAGAGGTCCAACAGGGCCTCTAGCATTAAAAAGGCTGAGCTATCCACCGCGGTCAGGAGGATCAAGCGGGCCATACAGGAGGTGGAGAGCCGGCGGTGTGTCATCTTGGCCGGCAGTGGGCCTTTCCGGGAGAAACTGGAAAACGATGACCGGTTCAGAACCATGGCCAATGGATCTCTGGAGGGGTCACGGAGCTCCAGCCAGGTGGTGGAGAAGGATGATGAGGAGGAAGAGGAGTGAGAGGAGGAGGTCGTGCCATACCCACCACCTGGTGGCCTGGTGAGTGATCTCCAGGCGTCGCACAGCAGGATAGCCCCTGAGCAGATGGCTCTCCTGTCTGATTCTGGCCCTTCAGAGGGCAGCGGGAGCGAGGGGGAGGATGAGGAAGGTGGTAGCAGTAGCAGTGAGGGGGGCTGCCTCGTCATGCAGCAGATCTGGCAGATCGAGTCCCCGATACGTTTTAACCAGCTGACGTTTGAGGATGAGATCTGCAAGGACAGGCAACCGGGAGGGGGATGAAGAGGAAAAAGACAAAGAAGGCAAAAAGAAAAACACCAGTAGTACATAAATTTGTGTTTGTCCCCCTGTCTGGGGCCCCTCGGTCCCGATGTGTGGCACCCGCTATCCACCCCGGCTCGGGCTCTGTTGTGGGTCCGCAACAGGGAAGTGGGGAGAATATAGGCCATGGCACACAGAGCACCATCTCTGTTTGTGGTAATGAACGTGGTGTGTCGGATGTGTCTGACATGGAGCATGGCGCGGAGGGCAGCCTGACAGCGAGCAAAAACTGTGGTGGTGTTCAGGCTGGGTACCCTGTGAGAGAAGGGGCTGGCCTGGCACCTGGTGTGCCTGTTGGCGTGCTGGGGGCGGCGAGCGTAACTGTCGCTGCCTCGTGCACTGCTGGCGGCATACTGACAGCTGGGGCCGCATCTCCGGTGGCGTGTGCTGGGGTGTCTGGGTCCCCCACTCCTGTATCCATTAAAACTGGATCACCTTTGGGGACCCAGGCACCTGGTAAGGCACCTGGTAAGGCAAAAAGTATGGAGCCTGCGGCTCTGGCAGAGCTGGCTCGTAAAAAGAAGGTGGTGGGACCCGTTCCCCTGGCGGGGTCCACAGCGAAGTAAGGCGGGTCGGTTTTGGGGGTCCCGGGATAGCCAGGTTTTGGGAGCGTGGCCTCCCTGGCATCCCCAGCCCAAGTGGGAGTAGACTCAGAGGGCCGTACTATGCTGCCAGGTGCTGGTGGCGTGACTTCCCTGGTGGGCCCCGCCCATGTGGGGGTGGCTCCAGAGAGCTGTGCTGTGCTGCCAGGCACCGGGATCGTGGCTTCCCAGGCGGGGTCTGCCCTTGTGGGCGTGGCTATGCCCGGGGGCGGGGCTTAGCACCGGCGGCTGCTCCTGGTGCAGTGGAAACCGCGGCTGTGGTCAGTGCAAGTGTGAGGGCTGCGGCTGTGGCTGATGGCGGTGTCTGGCTGTTGGGGTCCCCTGTGTCTGGGGACTTACCTAGGGCAGGGCCTCCGGCAGTGTGGGCATCCAAAGGTGCTGCAGCAGGGCTGGATGGTGCAGGGGGAGGAGCTACTCCTTGCTCTCTTCCTGCCAGTAAGGCAGGAAGCTCCAGGAATGCTGGGAATAGTGGTGCTGTGCTGCTTAAGCCCTGCAGCGTGGTCCTTAAAGGGTCAACAGCGCTCAGCGTGTCGAATCCCCCAGCAGAGAAGACGCCGCTAGCAGGTGGCAGTACTAACATTACAGGTAAAGTGGACGGTAGAAAGGAAACGGAGCACAGAAAGTGCACCCAAAAGGGAAAAAACATTGACCTCAGTGCACATGGGAGTGGGAGCAGGGCGAGTGTGGTGATTGTAGACATGAATGGGGATGGTGTGGGTATGAATGTGTCTGTGACTAAGGATGCAAATGGCGGTGTGTCTGCGGCAGGGTGCGTGAATGGAGTGTCTGTTTGTTGTAGCAGGGAGCATGGGATGGGGCCTGGTCCATCTCCCCCCCTGGCCGCGGGTCCCCGGAGTTTTGCGGGGGTAGTGGCCGGGTCCCCGGGGTCTTCTTGGGGGGTTTCCTCGCCTCTGGACCTCAGGGATGGTGACTTGTGACGCCGTTTCCTGGAGGCCCTCAAGAAGGGAGAACGGACGATCATGGTAGAAGGAAGAGAGGTGGACCTGGCCTTTTGGCTGGACAAATCACGGCCAGGCTGCCTTCCAAGATAAAAGGGAGGGTGAAACAGTATGGTCCCTCCCGACAGCTGGGCAGGGGGTGGCCAGGAGGAATGTGGTCTGTCTTCGGTGGAGGGGCAGTGAAGCATGCCCGTCAAGAGCGAGGGTCGTGGAGCTCCTCCTGAAGATGGACTTCAGGGTGACTGACATCTTTGCCCTGATCCATCCTTTTGGTACCTCCATCTTCGACATCAGTTTTGTTCGGCCGCAGGGCTTAGAGCTCTTCTGGTCGAATTTTGAACTGGTGAAGGGGGAGCCCGGCTGGTGAGACTTTGCCGTGCAGGCGGTGTCTCGCCAAAATGGTGTAAAGAGGGTGACCATTCTGACAAATGACGAGTCACTCTCTGGGATTGATATAATGATGTGGCTTTCTCACTATGGGGAAGTCATGGAGGCCCCAAAAAGAACAGGGACGAGTTCGGCATTTGGTCAGGGGGCTGGACCTTCATGATGAAGTTGAAGGTTTCAGGTGGTAATGTCACCCACATCCCTTCCTCAGCTTTTCTGGGGAGGGACAGGATCCTGATCTTCTTCCAGGGGCAACCGAAGGTCTGCCACAGGTGCGATGACCCCTGCCACTTCAGCAGGGGTGCAGAAATTTGCCTTGTGTGGCGGGGTCGGTCATCTGGCCAACACCGTCTCTGGCCAGGCGGGGTAGAGCCGTGGGGGGGTCCCCAGCGGTGCATCCTCTGCTGGAACTGGAGATGGGGGCTGGAGGGGAGCTGAGGGGTCAGTGAGGAAAGGCAAGTACACCTGCCCACCAGTGGCAACAGGTGAGGCGCCGAGGGGACAGGGGGCAAGATAAGCCTCAGGCGACTGGAGTGATGACTGTCCCATCCATTAAGGCTGCAGCCGGAGCCTCTGAGGCCCTGGGGGAGAAAGCGGTGAGCAAGGAGATCAGGAGGATGGAGAGGGAGGAGGCGGCTGCTTCCGATAGCTCCTCCCAGTATGAAAGTCTGGATGAGGAGGTGGTGGAGCAGCCAAAAAAAACGGGTGACAAAAGAACCGGTAAGAATCGGAAGAAGAACAGGAAAAGGTGAAAAAAATCTAAAGCCCCCCCCCCCCGGCCGCTGAGGTGCCTACGGAAGGGCTCACCGACTCCCTTCTGATCCCCCTCTCCAACCGGTTCCAAGTAGGGATGAGCAAGAATAGTATGGTACTCGGGCTGCTCGTTACTCCCCGCGTTTCCTTGTGATTACTCGCTAGGAGTAACGAGTACAATGTAAGTCAATGGGAAATGCGAGTAAGCCGAGTAAGTGTCTGTTGGAGATTATAAAGCGGTCTGGGGGCTGAGGAAAAGGCTGAAATGGGTGCATGATTGTTTAAAAGCCGGCGGTAAAAAGCCGCCGGCTTTTAAACAATCACTCAGCCCCATACTCGTTTCCCCGCAGCCTCCCATCCCGATCCTCCGCTCTCCCCGCCGCCTCCCATCCTGATCTTAAGTTAAGACCGGGCGGGGAGCGAAGCACCAGGGAGTGGGGAGCACAGCACCAGTGAGCGGAGAGCGAAGGATCCGGGCGGGGAAGCCGGCAGTGAAAAGACTTCACCGCCGGCTTTCCCGTTTGGTGCTGTGCTCCCCACTCCCTGGTGCTTCGCTCCCCGCCCGGTCCTAACTTAGGATCGGGATGGGAGGCGGCGGGGGAGCGGGAGCATACAAAATTGCCCAAATCGATGGGAACAGTGCTCAATTAAAGATCAGGCAGGCAGAATATATAGGCAGACAGGCAGGCAGGGTATATAGGAGGGTGCATGAAAAACATAGCAGGGCACTTGAATCACACATAGATTAGATAGATAGAAACATGTCAGTCACATATATAATAAGTACAGTGACAGTGTTGGTTACTGTACTTGTCATTTAGTGTTAAAATAAAGGATTTATTAAAAAAAAGTTGGCATGGGATCCCCCGTAATTTTAGTCTCTAGCGGAGGTTAAGCAGACGGCTGGGGCAGATGTTTGAAGCCTGGGAAGGGGGGTAATACCGACGGAGCTTCCCAGGCTACTAATATCAGGCCCCAGCTGAATACCTAGCCTTTACTAGCTATTAAAATGGGGGACGCAAAAATGATGTGGGGTCCACCTATTTTAATAGCTAGCAAAGGCTAGGCAGACAGCTGGGGGATGATATTAATAGCCGAGGAAGGGTGCCATGAATATTGGCCCCCTCCCAGGCTAGAAATACCAGCCCTCAGCCGCCCCAGAAATGGCGCATCCTCCTGGGGACTCACATTCCCCTGGGGGAGGGACTGCCCGGGGTCCAGAGGTGAGGAATCTTGTCCTGTGAAGGAGGTATCTGATGCTGGTGGGGTGGGCATGGACACCTCAGTATCGCTAAAGAGGATCGACGAGTCGGGCTCCTCCTCAGAGGGCGAGAGGAAATCGGGGGGTACGGTGAAAAAGAAGACCGTCTAACTCATTCACCCATGATGGCGAAACCTACCCCATTGACTCTGGCATTGATTAATGTCGCCAGCATAAAGTCAGATGCGGCCAGATTTAAGGCCTTTGATTTTTACACCCGAGTTGAGGTTGACATTTTATTTTTGCAGGAGACCAGACTAACGGACATGGGGGCCATTTACAAAGCAAAGAGGGAGTGGAGGTGTGGTCCCTCATACTGGTCTCTTGCGGCCAAGCCGTATAGCGGGATAGCGGTCCTTTTTAAGGCCGCTATGGTAGAATGCAGACGGGTGATTGAGGTAGAAATGGGGAGGTGCTTGATTCTTGATGTCTTCATGAGGGGACAAGAGCTCCGGCTCATTAATATCTATGGCCCGCAGTCTAAGTGGGACCGTAAATGTCTCTTGCTGAAGGTCAAACCCTATCTTTTTACAAGCCGGTTGTCTTCGGTGGGGATTTTAACACTATAACTAGATCCCGTGATAGGGGAGGCCCCGGAGACTGGCTGGCTTATGATAGTAAGTCTCTTAATAGCATAGCGAGTGAGGCTCGCCTGGTGGATGTCCACATCCGGCACACCCCAGGTCACGCGGGTTTCACCTTTCATAGGGGTAGCAGTAGGTCTAGGATAGATAGGTTTTTTTTAAAGGAGGAAGCCGTCTCTTCTGCAGTGTCCGCTGTTGAGGTGGAATTCTCCGACCACTGTTTCATTTTCTTATCCTTGAAGGTTACAGAAGCTGAATTCGTCCCTGTTGGAAGAAGCAGATGCAAGACAATCCTTTGAGGAATTTCTTCAGAGCCAGGTACCTCTCTTGGGTCTCTGTAGCAATAAGTCTGTGTGGTGGGAGATCTTCAAAAGAAGGGTCGCCAGTTTCTTCTGTCAGCTCTCGAGCCTCAGGGGCCTGAACAGGTACCGCCTGTATCGGGATCTGGGGAGGAAACTCGAGCAGCTCGTCTCGACTGGAGGGGACAGTGAGGAAATCTCCAGGGTGAAGACTTTGCTCAAGGGGTGCCAGAATGATAGGCACACATCCTTGGTTTTTGAGAGGGATTTCAGGAGGTACCGCTTGCCCGACCCTTACCGGAACTGCAAGATGTCAGTGAGTTGTAAGGTGGTGACAGGACTGATCGACAGTACGGGGTCCCTGAACAGATCCAAATCAGGGATCCTGGAAGTGGTCAGATCCTTCTACTCGCACCTCTTGGGAAGGAGGGAACCTGATCAGGATGAGGTGTCGGCTTTCCTGGCTGAGACCATGGCAGAAGCAATCAGGGAAGAGGAAGTGAGAAGGGCGATTGATGGGCTTCGGCCCAAAAAGTCGCCTGGTCCAGATGGCTTAACATTCGAATTTTACAAGACTTTTAGGGACTCTTTGGTCCCACTCTTGACTGAGGTGTTTAATGAGTGTCTCTCCTCGGACGCTCTGCCCAGTTCAATGAGGAAGTCAGCCTTGATTATTCTGTCAAAGGGTAAAGACTCGTCCCGTATTGAGAATTAGCGTCCCATAGCGCTTCTCAATACGGACTGAAAGGTTCTGGCAAAGGTGCTTTTTAATAGGTTGGTGAAATTTGCACCCCGGCTCCTTTTGGGGGCCCAGTATTGCTCTGTTCCAGGCCGCAGTACATTTAGTGCTGTGCTCGGTGTCCGACAGGCAGTGGAGCAGAGCAGGGCAGGTCACTGAAAGGGGTACTTGCTGTCCTTAGACCAGGCGAAAGCCTTTGACTGGGTTAACCATGAGTACCTCTGGTCCGTCCTTCTGAGGTAAGGTCTGTCCGGGAGGTTTGTTGATTGGTTGAGAGTTTTATACAATGGGTCAGAGACTTTTCTGCTCGTGAACGGTTGGGTCGGACACCCTTTTGAGGTGGAGTCTGGTGTCCGCCAGGGCTGTCCTCTGAGCCCACTGTTATAAGTGTTCGTGATCGACCCTCTTCTAAGGAGGGTGGAGCGTGGACCGTTGGTGGGAGTCGGGATGGACTGGGCAGAGCCAGAGGCCACCTTGAGGGTAGTGGCATACGCCAATGACATCTCCCTTTTTGTATCCTCGAGAGGGGAGGCAGATTGGGTCATGTCTGAGGTTGGGCGCTACTCGGTGTCATCCGGGTCCATGATCAACTGGGATAAGTGCGAGAGTCTCTGGCTGGCAGGGGGAGATCCAAGTTTTGATCCCCCGGACACCCTTACAGGGCCTCAGGCCACAGCAAAAATATTAGGCTTCAGTTTCGGCCCGGGGGACTATCCTCAGCAAAACTGGGAGGGCAGACTTAAGATCGCCGCCCAGAAGGTGGATCAGTGGAAGGGTTGGTCCTGAGGGAAAGGGTTAGCCAGGCTAAAGCGTATTTGCTCCCTTTATTAATATACTTGGGCAGCATCTGCATCTTGCCAGAGCCTCTTTGGACACAGGTCTACAGTCTGTTCTTCCAATTATTGTGGGGGAATAGGCTGAACCTAAACTAGAGGGAGGTCACGTACCGCACGAGGAGACTAGGAGGGTTGGGTATGGTCAACCCAGTGGTGTTTCTAGTAAACACCTTTCTTAAGGCAAACATCGCCAACCTCTGGTTAGAGAGGGCTCTTCCATGGGTATTCTCCTGTAGGGGATGGTTTCGGCCTTTCTTCCAGGAATGGGAGACAGGAGGTCAGGTGAAGGACCTTCGAATGCCTCATGGGCATCTTCCAGATTATGCTACCCAGGTGATCCGCCAGTGGGGTCTGGGAGTGTGGGAGATCAGGACCATGTCAAGGAGGTTACTTGACAATAGGGTCCTGTTGACCCACTTTCAGAAGCCCCTGGCGCTCAAGGATTGCCCAAGCCGGGATCTGGAGGTGGGGCTTGCGTTATTAAACTCTAAGCGGAACCCCTTGAAGTTTTGGGACTTGGCTTGGTGCTGCTTCCATGGGAGACTGTATGTGAGGGACAACCTGAAGTATAGGAACTCTGATGACCGGTATTGTCCCCGCGAAGAGTGTGGTGGCATGCTTGAAAGCATGGAGCACTTCCTGCTTTGGTGTCCTTTCAATACAGAGGTTTACAGTAGGTTGGGTGCATCCATTGGCTGGCCTAGGCTGGCAGGCCTTTCCTATGCGGAGTGGGCCTATGGGGCATTCAGGTCCCTTGGTGACTGAGATCGGGGCAAGGTTTTCTTAGTTAGCTTAGTGACTAGGTTCTACACGTGGAACGCACGGTGTTTAGTGTCCACCCATCAGAAAGCCCTCCCCCGCGAAGTGGTGATTAGGAACATCCTGGTTGACCTGGCAAAAGTGCGCATGCTGGAGTATGAGAGGCTGGATGCAGGGAGGGCTTCCCTTCTATGGAAGGGGTTCTCATTTAATGTTCCCTAGGGAGGGTTAGGATCTGTGTGTTTGTGATAGGGTGAGCTTAGTCTTTTATATTTATTTGTAGGGTCAGATAGTTGTGTAGGGTCAGGGAGGGACAGATAGGGACAGTCTTTAGGGATAGGTAGTTAGCACTAGGTTGGTAGTGAGGGCCAGTGAGGGACAGGTAGGGAAAGTTTGGTAGGGCGGTAGGGACAGTTTTTCTTTTTCTTTATTACAGAGGGACAGGATGTTGCTTGATAGATTAGGATGAGAGCCTCTGTAGTCTCCAGTTTCCTGCTGGTGGGCTGCTGCCCTCACTTGTAGTCTTTTGTTTTGTGGTATTGGAAACCGGAATATAGGGCTTGCAAGCACTGAACTTGGGTCTGATTTTGTTTTTTAGGGTAAGTTGTATTGTTAGAATGCTTCGTTATGTTGTGTGAATCGTTCTATGTATTGTTAGGTTGCATATTGTTTATTGTATGTATATTGTGAGGTATGTGTACTATGTTGCGTGTGGGGGGGGTTAAGTGTAGGTTGGGTGGGAGGTTGGAGGGGGAAGGGGTTTTGGTGGTTTGGTGGAAAAATTGCAGGATGCCAGAAAAAGACAAAAAGGACCTTTTGTGTGGAAAAATATTAGGCCACAAACTTTAGTGGGACCTTGTTGTGGTAAGGCCACAGACTTTTGTGGGACCTTGGGTGTTGGTTGTGAGTAGTAAAAAAAAAATAAATAAATAAATTTTTCCTGTGTATAGAGTTAAGCTTTGACCAGGTGGCCTATCTCATATTTTGGGCAATGGGCCAGTTTTTTGTTTTCCTTTTCCCAAGGGGTTAGGTATGAATGTGCGGGTATGAATGTGGGCGGATGTTGGGGGTTTTGTGAGCCTTCGGGCGAGGTTGGTCAATAAAGTACATCAAGGTCTCCCCTTGCTGGGGGGTTCTCAGAAAAGCGAGAACATTTCTGTGTGTCTGTTATGTATTATTTTGTTGGACTCTGGAAATTTTTGGAATTTTTGAACTTCTTGGAGTTTTTGGGTTATGTTTTGCTGGGGTTTTAGTTTTTCTCGTATAATGTTTATATTTGTGTTTTGTATTTCAGTTTTGTACTTTCATGAATAAAAAAGAGTTCCAGTTCTGTCTGCTGGTGCTTTTACAGATATTTCTAGAAATAGCCCCAGGTATCAGGGGCCAGGAATTAATTTTTTTGGGGTATTAATCCTGATTATTTGTTTAAAAAGCAAGTCAGAGAACACCGTTTTTCTGCTCCATTTGCTTGCTGACACTGCTGAATACAGCCCGATCCTTTCCATATTACAGCTCTAAAAATCCATCTATTTAAAACTGTGGTTTGTCCATCACATGGATCACATATAATTGAAAATTCTGCCATTTCTGGCCTCCTTTGAAATTTTGTTGCAGTGTGCCAGCGAAGTTATTGACACGAGGTCGCTGTTAAAAATAGTTACCTACAGGCCATCTATTTAAAACTGTGGTTTGTCCGTCACACGGATCACATATAATTGCGCTGAAAATTCTGCCATTTCTGGCCTCCATTGAAATTTTGTTGCGGTGTGTCAGCACAGATATTGACACGAGGTCACTGTTAAAAATAGTTACCTACAGGCCAGTTATTTAAAACTGGTTTGTGCGTCACACGGATAACATATAATTGCGCTGAAAATTCTGCCATTTCTGGCCTCCATTGAAATTTTGTTTCAGTGTTTCAGCACTGTTTCAGAGGTCGCTGTTAAAAATAGTTACCTACAGGCCAGCTTTTTAAAACTGTGGTTTTCCGTCACACGTATCACATATCACTGCGGTTCAAATCCAGCCATTTGTACTGAACGTAGAAAATATTGTCCTACATTTAAAATGGGCAAGGCGCATGGCAAGGGACGGGGAAGTGGACATGATGGTGATAATGTTGCATGCATAGGACAAGGCTGAGGCCATGGGCTAGCTAAAATTGTACCACAACAAACACCCTCATCTTCTCGCCTGACCTTCCTGTCCCAATTAATAAGGGACCGCAGAACACCACTATTGAACACAGAGCAGTGTGAAAAGGTTATTGGTTGGATAGCAGATAATGCTTCCAGTCACTTAGCCACCACCACCACCACCCTGTCTTCCACACGGTCAAGTCTCAGTAGCCCTGAGTCTGGACTGCATATTCCTCACCCTGATCCTCCTTCCTCCCACCATGCCGAGTGCCCGGAGACAACTGAACCCACAATTGGACACTCCGAAGAGCTGTTCACTCTTCCATTAATAGATTCGGGCCTCTCGCCCGGTCCACTTGAAGCGGGGAAAGAGGAGATCGCATGTAACGATGCCCAAATATTGGCGACGGTGAGAAACTGTCACAAGAGGTGGATGATGATGAGACACAATTGCCAGAAAGTCAGGAGGAGGACCAGGGTGCGGAAGTGGAAGACGAGGTGGTGGATGATATAGTAACTGACCCAACCTGGCAGGGGGACATACAGAGTGAGGACAGCAGCACACAGGGGGAGGGAGGCATAGCACCCCAGTAGGCAGGAAGAAGTAGTGTGGTGGCCTCAGACAGAAGGCGGGCAACCGTTCCCCGTAATATCAACACGACAGAAGTTGCCAGTATAACTGTTAGGTCTTCCCGAGTCTGGTTGTTTTTTAAAGACTCTGCCAATAACCCCAAAAAGGCCATTTGCACCACCTGTCAGGCCAGCATCAGAAGGGGTAGCAAAACTACCAGCCTGACCTCCACCAGCAAGATCCGGCATATGCAGCAAAACACCCGACAAAGTGGGCCGAACCCCAGGGTCCAGGAACAGTGTCTGTGGGTGGCACCACTGCTTCTTCCGCTGTTGTGCGTGCATGTCAATCCTCTATCCATGCCGCATGCGAAGATGACTCCTGCCCTGCACCGGTCATTGCACACTCTCAAGTAACACCATCAGCAAGCACGTCCATGTCCTTGTCCCAGAGCAGCGTTCAGTTGTCCCTAAACCAGTCCTTGGAACGCAAGCGAAAATATGCAGCCAACGCCCCACAGGCCTCACTACTAAATTGACACATTTCACGATTGCTTGCGCTCGAAATGTTGCCTTTTAGGCTCATGGAGACGAAAGCTTTCCGCTACCTGATGGCGGCGGCCGTCCCTCTGTACTCAGTCCCCAGCCACCACTATTTCTCTCGGTGTGCCGTCCCGCATTACACGAGCACGTGTCCAACAATATTAGCCATGCTCTCAACAACGCAGTTACTGGGAAATTCCACCTAACCACGGACACGTGGACAAGTGTTTGTGAGCAGGAACGGTACATCTTGTTGACGGCACACTGGGTTAACA
Source organism: Phyllobates terribilis (assembly GCF_046119375.1). Taxonomy (NCBI): domain Eukaryota; kingdom Metazoa; phylum Chordata; class Amphibia; order Anura; family Dendrobatidae; genus Phyllobates; species Phyllobates terribilis. The sequence goes on from NW_027362764.1 coordinate 242,302,082, forward strand.
TTGTGGAAGCCGGGACCCAGTCGGACCTTGGGACCGAACACGTCCTCCCAACGCCGAGGATTGAGGGCCCTGGGTCAATCAGGGTTGCCCCCATATTCTACAGCTCCTGCACCTCCTCCTCCTCCTTTTCAGCATCCATCTCTGAAATGACCACATCACTCACAAGCTGGAAGCACTGCAGCACTGCCTCGGCCAAGCGGAACAGGCTGTGCTGAAGCTAATACGCTTAGGTGACAAACCGCACAATGCTGAAGAGTTGTGGACAGCTCAGATGGAGCAGGCAGATCTGTGGCTCACACCGCTGAACCTAAAGCCAGGCATGGTCATATGTGACAATAGCTGGAACCTGGTGGCGGCTCTGAGGTGAGCTCACACACGTACCATGCCTGGCCCATGTGCTTAACCTCGTTGTTCAGCGGTTTCTCAAAACCTACCCGGAGCTGCCAGATCTGCTTGTCAAAGTAAGCCACCTGTGTGCCTATTTTAGAAAGTCACTTAAAGCTTCCGCCACCCTTGCCGTGTTTCAGCAGCTTTTGCAGCTTCCGGCTCACCGACTGGTGTGTGATGTCCTCACGCGTTGGAACTATACATTGCAGATATTAGGAAGGATTTGTGAGCAGAAGAGGGCATTTGTTGACCACCAGCATCAACAAGGCCGTCGGTATTCAGTTCATACTCCACACATAAGACCTAAGGAGTGGACATGGATGTCAGACATATGTACCATCCTCCAAAACTTTGAAGACTCCACCAAGATGGTGAGCGGCAATGGCCATCTCGCTTCTTTGTCTTCTGAAAAGCTCTCTGCTCACAATCAAAGAGGATGCATTGCAGGTGGAGCATGATGAGATGGAGCAAGGAACCATACATGGTGATTACACACAGCCCAGCTTCATCTCATCCCAACATGGATTGGGTGACAATGAGGAAGAGGAGGAGGAGGAGCTAGTTTCATGCGCTATAGACGCTACTACCTGCACATGTGTCATACAGACTGTTCAGCGTGGATGGCCTGAGGACAGGGAGGCGAGGAGTAGGAGAGCATGGTCAATCGTCCTCCTGGTGAGGACACAGAAGTCTTTCCTGTTAGCAGACTGGCATGCATGGCTGAGTTTATGCTATGCTGCATTTCCCGTGACCATCACGTTCTCAAAATTTTGGGTGACAGTCATTACTGGTTGGTGACACTTCTAGACCCACGCTACAAGGAGAACTCTCTTATTCCCGAGGCGGACAGATCTACTAAAGTGGGGCAGTACCAGATGGCCCTTGTTGCGGAATTAAAAAATTTCCCATCTGAAAACGCTGGCTGCAGAGGTCACAGTTCGTTGGACAACCAAAGAGTGCAGGCAAGAGACATAACTCCAATCCAGCAGAGGCAGGGGAACACTGTCAAAGTTCTGGGACAGTTTTCTCAGACCCTCCCATCTTACAGGCCCTGAGGCACGGGGTACTCTCACTAGGAGTGCAAAGTTTAGTAAGATGGTGAGGGAGTACCTTGCCGACTGTACCAACGTCCGCCGTGATTCCTCTGTGCCTTATAATTACTGGGTATCCAAGCTGGACACGTGGAATGATCTGGCTCTCTACGCCTTGGAGGTCCTGGCCTGCCCTGCTGCTAGCGATTTATCAGAGTGGGTTTTTAGTGTCGCTGGTGGAATTATAACCGATAAGCGCATCCGCCTGTCAACTGAAAATGCTGACAGACTGACTCATAAAAATGAACAAGGGCTGGATTGGGCCAGACTTCTCAACACCACCGAATGATAGCAGCATAAGATAAACTCAAATTCAGTCTCTTTTTTGGGAGGTTTATTCCCATGCACCTCTTCACACCTACACATGGGTATACATTTTCTGATTTTGTCTATTTGCTCTTGTCCTCCTCCTTCTCCTCATCCTCCATCACCATATCATTCACCAGCATATCTACCATATTACCTCCTCTACGTGTCTTGCAAGGGGCATTGGAATTCCTCCAAATTTTTGGCAGCTTTTGCATACACTGCATAGGCAAACACTATGGGAGACCCATTTCCTAATAATGGGAACATTGTCTTTAGGAGGCTCTCCGACCTCTATGTCTCTTGCAAGGGGCATTGGAGTGCCCCCAAATTTTTGACAGCTGTTGCTTCACAGCATAGGCAAACTCTATGGGAGACCCACTTCCTAATAATGGGAACATCGTTTTTAGGAGTTTCTCTGACCTCTATGTCTCTTGCAGGGGCCTTGGAGTGCCTCTAAATTTTTGGCAGCCCTTGCAGTCACTGCATATACAATAACAGTATAGCAGACCCATTCGTTAATAATGAGAACAACAAAGCATAGCCGGCTGATGGATCTCTAACAATAGCGAGGGCCAACTGTTGGCCCTTTAAGAATAGTAAGGGCCGCCTGATGGCCCTATAAAAATAGGCTTTGTGACTTTCAGAGTCCCTCCATAATAAATGAAACAGGATGTGTCGGATGATGTGTCACACACCACATGGCCAGATAAGGTTTTAAAATCTTAAAATGACATTTACCAGTGAATGCATTCGTCTTGGTTGAAAGCAATGCAAAAGTGCAAAAACATCAAAAACACTATTTGTGAACATAGCCCAAGGGGTGGGGGAGCATTTTTGTTTTTGTATATTTATTTTGCCTTATATACAAGTCATTACCCTGGAAAGGATGTTCCTTAACATATTTCCCAGGAAAATCCATTTTGGTTTCATTTTTGTACATTTTATTGTGAGTCCATAAAAGTGGCGTAATACCTCTGACAACGTTGCTCACAGCAGTGACCTGGGAGTCAGAAATGCTTCCAGGGGTCTTCCCCATGCTGTTCCCATGTCATTTGAGCACTGTTCCCATCGATCTGGGCAATTTTTAGGCCCACTGCAGACCGCCGGGTGGAGCAGCCAGAAAAATGCTCGAGTTTCCCATAGACTTACAATGGGCTCGTTGCTCGGGTCGAGCACCCGAGCATTCCAATTTGCTCGACCCGAGCATTGAGCACCCAAGCATTTTAGTGCTCGTCCATCACTAATTATTATTATTATTACCATTATTCAAATGTATAAAGCAATTCTGAAGTATAATTTAACTTCCCGGTTATGAGTTCTAAGGATCCGCCATTTGAACTCTGAACTCAAATTTTTGGGAAGTATTTCAAGGTACCAATGCATCAAGGTGTTAAAGTGTTTATACCAGAAAACTGGGGTAAAAGACTTTGAATAATTGCAACGTTTTTTCACAACATGGAGATGCATAAAAAATGTTGCAACTTTTGGTGTGGTTAGGAGCTGAGGAGGGATGGGGTGTGGATACTTCTGTGTCACCCTGGCCTGGATGCCACAAAATATATTAAAGCTGTGTCTGAGAGCAAGGGGGAGGTTCTCTAGTCAGGGGAACATTAGCATGCAATGCCTCCTGTCTCAGGCCAGTAGGGGGAGCTGGCTGCCCCTATAAAAGCTGGTACTGGGGGCAGGGTTAGGGAGAACTTGATGGCCTGTCTCAGCACTGAGACTTGTCCCAGAGCAGAGCAGGGACAGACAGTTGCACTGCACCTAAGAGGAAGTGTGGCAGGAGGAGAGCCACAAGCCAGAGACAAGAGGCGAAGAGAGCCTGTCTTGGCAGATAAAGGACTTAATCTACCAGACTTTGGTGTCTGAGGCTGGAAGGATTCCACATCCTCCAGCAGAGAACCAGTCCGCAAGGGACTGTATATTCCTTGGCCTAAGAAGCCTGGAGGCCCTGCCACAACCGAAGGGACCAGTAAAGCCATACAAGGCTGGGAGCAGAAAGGAACCCACGTCGCAGGCCATACAGGCGAGAATACACGGAAAGCTCAGAAACGTGGGCTGTTACCCTATAACGAGGAGATAGCCAGAAGGAGCGCAGAAAGCACAGTAGGCCTACACCCTCACCCTGACCAGGGCCAATTTCCCCGTTGCTCTCAGACATCCAGGTCCCCTCCTAGCTGGGACTGTTTATGGGTCAGTTTACCTGTTTCAGTAAAGACCCTGGACTGCAACTTGTTGTCTGTGTGCTCCTTGCTCCTACAGCACTATCAGCACCGGGGCTCTCACTACCATCACTCCCACCATCCACTACACTGCCATGGGGCCGCACTCTTCCTGTGGGGAGTCACACCATCCCAGCTGCATATATCATCAGCCCCAGCGGTCTGCCCTGCAGCGGCGGTTCCTAATGACCGCAAATCCACGGGTGGTGTAGTCGTACAAAACCAACAGCACATAACAGACTACCACTGGCCTGACCACCCTGAGCCACGGAACCGGGTTGCCACTACTACTCCCATCGTTCCCCCTATTGCCCGGATCCGAGTGCCCCACGGCCCAGGGGACGAGTCACTTCCAACCATCAAATTCATGTGCTACTTATGTGCTACTTATAACGTAAATAATTCTTGAGTCCATACCTGGAGAATGATTTCTGGTAAGGCTCATGAAGGCGCTTGCTACTGAGAAGATGCACCAAATTCAGTAAGTGACATATGCCTCTTATTTTGTGATGAGCAAGCATACTCGCAGGTACTCGGTAGTAGTGTTGAGCGAATTTGTTCGGCAAATGTTTGAAAGTTTCAAATTCGGTACGAATATTGCACTTTCGGATTCGTGATCGCAAAGGCGAGCAAATTTTCTAAAAATCTGAAAAGTTTGACGAATTTGAGCGGGACCGCAAATACAGGGCATCCATGGCGTTTTGATCAGTTTTGTTAGCATAGTGCAAGTTTATGACGAGCGGTGACATGTGGCAGGTGAGTGTGGGGCCTGTGGAGAGCTGAGAACAGGTCAGATCAGCGGCGCACTGTTTTAACTGAGGAAAGCGCGGCCAGCCAATCATAGCGCAAGAAGCATCTACACTGTCCAGACATAAGGGCTTCTGCAACTGGCTGCAGAAATCACATGTCCTCTCAATATAAAAAGCGGCCATGTTCCCTCAGCGCCATTATATCCATGTCACTGCTGGAGACAGACGCAGCTCATTTTTCTCCTGTGTAATGAGAGATATTAGCTATATCAGTGCTGGCGAACCTCCGGCATGCGTGCTAGAGGGGGCAAGCAGAGCCTTCCCTAAGGGCATGCGCGCCATCGCCGAAGCACTTGCGCTCCTGTATCAGGCCCGGCGGGTGAGTACTCTGGACCCGCCAAGTGCCGACACCAGACCCTACTTCAGCTAGATGTGCGTTCTCTGACACAGATCTAGCTGAAGTGTATTGCAGCGCACACAATGCCAGGCCCGTGCGCCACAATACACACTGTTGGCCAATCAGAGGCCAGCGGCTGAGGTCAGCGCACATGCGACTGGGCGCATAACAGTGACGTAATGCGCCACTGTCGCTAGGACGTTGAAATCAGCTGCCGGCTACAGGACAGGACGTGGCGCGGGAGAGGAAGGAAGGTGAGTAGGAGGTTTTTTTATATGCGATGAACAGCGGTTCCGACAGAGGGGGAGCATATACATGTATTGGGGGCAGTATACATACAAGGATTGGGGGCAGCATACATACATGGATTGGGGACAGCATGCATATACATATGGATTGGGGCAGCATACATATATACATGGATTGGAGGCAGGCATATATACATGGATTGGGGGCAGGCATATATACATGGATTGGGGGCAGCATACATATATACAAGGATTGGGGGCAGCATACATATATACATTGACTGGGAGCGACAGACATATATACATGGATTGGGGGCAGCATACATACATGGATTGGGTGGCAGAATACATACAAGGATTGGGGGCAGCATACAAACAAGGATTGGAGGCAGGCATATATAAATGGATTGGGGGCAGCATACATATATACATGGATTGGGGGCAGCATACATACATGGATTGGGGGCAGCATATATACAAGGATTGGGGGAGGGCAGCATATATACAAGGATTGGGGGAGGGCAGCATATATACATGGTTTGGGGGAGCATACATACATGGATTGGGTGGCAGAATACATACATGGATTGGGGGCAGCATACAAACAAGGATTGGAGGCAGGCATATATACATGGATTGGGGGCAGCATACATATATACATGGATTGGGGGCAGCATACATACATGGATTGGGGGCAGCATATGTACAAGGATTGGGGGAGGGCAGCATATATACATGGATTGGGGGAGCATACATACAAGGATTGGGGGCAGCATACATACATGGATTGCTGGCAGCATATATACAAGGATTGGGGGCAGCATACATACAGTATATGGATTGGGGGCAGCATACATACAATGATTGAGGGCAGCATACATACATGGATTGAGGGCAGCATATATACATGGATTGGGGGCAGCATCCATACAATGATTGAGGGCAGCATACATACATGGATTGGGGACAGCATACATACAAGAATTGGGGGCAGCATACATACAAAGATTTGGGGCAACATATATACATGGATTGGGGGTAGCATACATACAAGGATTGGGGGCAGCATACATACAAGGATTGGGGGAGGCAGACATACATACAAGGATTGGGGGCAGCATACATACAAGGATTGGGGGAGGCAGACATACATACATGGAATGGGGACAGCATACAAGGATTGGGGGTAGCATACTGTGGCAAATTTTATTCAGTCTGCTAAAAGGCAGATACTATTTTAGTGGCGTTGAACTTGTCCTGGTTTCACAGTGAAAAAAAAACAACTTCTCTTTCTAGGCCCAGTCCAAAAATTATGTTTTCCTGTGCCAAAAGTCATACAGTGCTATAAGCCAGCTACTACATCAGTGTCGGTCAAATTCAGCTTGAACGCACAGTCAAAACTATATATATTTTTGGTTGGCAGGCAGAGTTCACCAAAGTTTTTTACTGAGGCAAAGTTGATCCAGTCTACTAAAAGGCAGATCCTATTTTAGTGGCATTGAACTTGTCCTGGTTTCACAATAAAAAAAAAATAACTTCTCTTACCAGGCCCAGTCCAAAAAATATTTTTTCCTGTGCCAAAAGGCCAAAAGTCATACAGTGCTATAAGCCATCTACTACGTCAGTGGCGGTCAAAGTCAGCTGGACGCAGAGCTTATGCAGAGTAACCCAAAAATAATTTTTGCTCTGAGTAAAGTGATACAGCTGGCAAGATATGAGTTTGAAATATTTTGGAGCATATATTCTATGTCATACTGGCCTCATCCACATTAAAAAAAAAATACTTCTGTTCCTAACATTATACAGCAGGGGACATCTCAGTTTGAAATTGTTTGGTGAATATCTCGTAGCTTTTATTGGCCTCATGTACACTAACAAATTTCTTTTGCCTGTTAGTAATGTTATACAGCAGGCCATATCTTACCTTGTCATTTAGTGTCGCTGAAATTCAGGTGTGTGCTGAGCTATTGCACAGGAAAAAAAGTATTTTTCTTTAGTTAATTGCGTGCTCCTACCACTATATCTGACCAACATGAGTGGGAAAAAGAGAAGGCATGGTGGAAGAGGGAATAGGCTTGGAGTTCAAGGTGTACGTGGGGTATGTGGTAATGTTAGTGAAAGCACTAGTGAACCAACACAAACAAGTCCTATCCAAAGACAACTGACAAATTATGTTAGTGGACGGCCTACTGCACTCCCTTCCTTTGGCAGCAGCACAGCGATACGCCTCGTTGATAAGGCCCAGAAAGAGCAGGTGCTCCAGTGGATGGCAAGCTCTGCTTCCAGTGCCCTCTCCTCTTCTTCCTCCACCTCAACATTACACGCAGTAGAGTCCACATAGGTGGCACCCCAATTACCCATGCTTACCCCCGCGTCACAACTGGCCAACTGCCCAACTGACTGCAGCGAACCACAGATGGGCGAGTCTGTAGAACTCTTCACCCATTCTACACCATGGACATCAGAAATGTACTCCAAACAGTCACAGAGTCAAGGGGAGGAAAGCATCTGCACCGATGCCCCAAATTTTTTTAGCTTGGATTCAGGGCAGGACGAACAAGAGTCCAAGCAAGTTCCTAACCCTCGTCACCAGACGTTAACCGCAGGGGATGGAGGTGATCCCGATGAGACTCAGATACCTGAGGCTCAATCGGACTGTACTGTACTGTCAGGGCAACAAGAGGAGAGGGGTCACTCTGAGGGCGAGGAATGGGATAACACATTGGATGATAACGAGGTTGAAGATCCTACTTGGTGTGAAACCAGAGTCACGCAGCAGAGTAGCTCATCTGAGGAGGTGGAGGAGGAAGACAAGGAGGTTACATTTTGCCCTACAGCACAGATACGGAGTGATGCAAGCACGAGGAGCACTGCATCCTTAGCCACAACCGTGGCTGTGGCCAGCAGTGGTCACGGGTCCGTAGCTCGTAGGGGCAGCAAGGGTTGCCTAGCATGGGCCTTTTTTGTCACTGCAAAGGATGAGCCAACTCACGTTATCTGCAAACTTTGCGATAAAAAACTCAGTAGAGGGAAAAACTGCAATAATTTGACTACGACATGTATGAACATTCACATGTTCAAACAACATTCTTTACGCTAGGAATCTTACTGCGCTGAAATGCGGACCAGCACACCTCAACAAACCATCAGCTGCCCCATCAAACGCATCCGCTGCTTCTTCCTCCTCCTCTGTTACCGTGCCAAGTATTTGTCATGCTAGTCTCCCATCGCAGAAACTCTGGTTCTTTACCCCCTCCAGTCAGGCTGAGTAACAGCCCATCAGCTGTAACGGAAGCGGACACGCCTGCTGTGTTTGTTTCACCGAGCACACCACATGTTTCTCAATCCACCGTGACATCTGCACCTCACTCACGCTCCACCAGTTTTTCCGGTTCACCATACTCTGTCCTCTCTCAGCACCTTAGCCTGCCCTAGGTCCCGTAGTTGTGGTCACGTAAAAGATTGATTCATCCTACGCATGACAAAGCTAAGAGGTTGAACTCCACCATCTACAATCTGTTGTCCACGGAAATGCTGCCTTTCGCCTGGTAGATACAGACAGTTTCCAAAAACTGATGGCCTTTGCAGTCCCTCAGTACCAGTTGCCCCGTCACCATTACTTCTCTAAGAAAGCTGTGCCTGCGCTACACCAGCATATCGCAGACAACATCACCCATTCCTTGTCTAAATCTACGTGTGCCAGGGTGCATTTCACCACAGACACCTGGATGAGTAGGCATGGCCAAGGGCATTACATCTCGATGACTGGGAACTGGGTGACTCTGGTGGCTGTGGGGGCAGGCAGGGAAGCAGCTGCTCCACAAACCCTTGAATCCCCAAGGCTTGCAGAAGAAACCTCTGTATTTCCCACTTCCTCCGCAGTTTCTGCATCCTCCACCTCTTCTAGGGCCTCCACCTGCGCACTCAACCTCTGCATTAACGAGACACGCGTTGCAAGGGTGCGGAGCGAATACACACCACCTCCGTACTGCGCAGTCAGGGCTCAGCGTAATCAGGCAGTCTTCAAATTAATATTCCTTGTAGATTGCAGTCATACAGGTGAAGAGTTGTGGGCAGCCCTCCAGGCTCAGTTTGAGCAATGGCTGTCTCCGCTGAACCTAGAGCCATGGAAGGCCATGTGCGATAATGGTGCGAACCTGTTAGTGGCCCTAGGTCGAGGCAGGCACGCACATGTGCCTTGCATGGCTCACATCCTCAACCTGGTGGTACAGTGATTTCTCTGCCACAATCCTGGCCTGGATGAGCTGCTTCACAAAGTATGGAAGCTGTGTGCTCACTTTCACCATTCGCACCCCTCATGTCATTGACTTGCATCGATACATAGGTCTTTGTCCGTGCCAGTTAACAGGTTGATCTGCGATGTGCCGACACGGTGGAATTCCACTCTGCACATATTGCAGCGACTGTGCCAGCAGCAACGAGCTCTGACACAGTATGTCCTGACGTATAGCTTGGGGCAACGCAGTACGGATTTGGGGCATATCACATTTGCTGAGTGGGAACAGATTAAGGGCCTCTGCACTCTTCTGCATGGTTTTGAAATGGCTACTAAACTGGTTAGCGCTGACGATGCCATCATCAGCATCACTACAGGTGATATACATGCTGGAGCAAACTTTGAATAACCTGCGGCAGGAGGTGGTGGCCCCAGAAGAAGAGAAGGATGCGGAAGGGATACCAATGTCTCAAATTTCCAGACTGTCGTCACACAGGTGAATGCCAAGTGACGGTGGATTACAGCGATCAAGGGGGTTTGGTGATACTAGGCAAACTGTTAGTGAAGGTGCAAGAGCCAAGGAACTAATGGAGGAGGAAAAGGTGATGACTGATCAGCTGTCAGAGGATGAAGAGGATAATCATCCCCTCTCTTTTGAATGTGGTTGGCAGGAGGGGATGGAGGAAACAAGCATCAGTGTTACTCAGCCCACAATACAGGATGGCTTTGGACCTCCTGGAAGAACCCGACATATGAGTGCCTTCTTGATGCACTATCTGTAACATGATCCCCGTATAGTTAGAATTCGAAATAATGCTGACTACTGGGTTGCCACTCCGTTAGATCCACGTTATTAGAGTCAATTTTACCAGATGCTTCCCGTCCTGGAAAAGGACGCGTTTATGTTGGAGAATCGAAACAAGCTTTAAAGCAACCTTAATAGAGGTTTTCCCCAAGACAACAGTGAGGCGCATAGTGTGCATCGCAGCTGTAGTCTTTCAACCTCTGGCACGTCAGTTCGTCAATGCCAAAACATTACCAGCAGCAGCAGAGTAAGTGACAGAAGCAATTTCTGGGAGTCTTTTCACACATTTTTTTGCACCAGCACAACAGAGTACAAGTCTGACACGTGGTGAAGAACTGGAGAGGATGGTGCAGGCGTATCTAGAGTTCAATATCAATACCATCAAGGAGGGTTTGGTCTTCAAAAATGGATGAATGGACTGAGGTCGCCTCTTATGCCTTGGAGGTTTTATCTTGCCCTGCAGACAGCATTCTCTCTGAACGTGTCTTCAGTAGTGATGAGCGAGCATGCTCGCTACTGCTCGGTGCTCGCCGAGTATTTCCGGGGTTGCTCGGCGGGAGCTCGGGTCCCCTCACTGCATGTTTGGCGCTCTTTAGAGCGCCAATCAACATGCAGGGATTGCCTGCCACTCACTGTAATGCCGTAGCCATTTTGGTTGTGGCATTACAATGATTGGCTGGCCGCACAGCGTCATCAGGTCTATATCAGACCTGGCACCGCCATGCTCGACATAGTCACTCCGGAATAAGACAGTGTAGAGAGATTTGCTTGTGTATTAGGTAGTGTAGGGAGAAAAACCGTACATTACCCATATCCATCTTAACAAACAGTCCTTTTGAGGACTAACTAATCCATCTGCAGAGATATCAGGCAGGCAGTGTATATAGGCAGGCAGGGTTTATATCAGACTGCAGAGCATATAGCACAAGAGGCTCGATTCCAATTCTGCCTTCTGCTGCTGTTTGATATTTCTATACAAAGGCCCAGGTCTCAGGGGCCAGGAATACTTTTCTTTGGATCTTAATCCTCATTATTTGCTTAAAAAGCAATCCAGAGAACACCTTTTTTCTGCGCCATTAGTTTTTTGGCACTGCAGAATACAGCCAGGTCCTTTCCATATTGCAGCGCTAGAAATCCAGCTATTTAAAACTGAGTTTTCTCCATCAAACGGATCACATAAACGTTGTCAGAAAATACTGCCATTTCTGGCCTCCATTAAAAATTTCTTTCATTGTGTCAGTGGGTTTCCCCCACATTCTACAGCTCCTGCACCTCCTCCTCCTCTTCAGCATCCAACTCTGAAATGACCACATCAGTCACAAGCTGGAAGCACTGCAACACTGCCTCGGCCAAGTGGCAACAGGCTGTGCTGAAGCTAATATGCTTAGGTGACAAACCGCCCAATGCTGAAGAGTTGTGAACAGCTCTGAAAGAGCAGACAGATCTGTGGCTCACACCGCTGAACCTACAGCCAAGCATGGTCATGTGTGACAATGGCCGGAACCTGGTGGCGGCTCTGAGGCGAGGCGAGCTCACACACATACCATGCCTGGCCCATGTGCTTAACCTCGTGGTTCAGCGGTTTCACAAATCCTAAACGGAGCTTCCGGATCTGCCTGTTAAAGTATGCCGCCTGTGTGCCCATTTTAGAAAGTCAGCTACAGCCTCCGCCGCCCTTGCCGTGTTTCAGCAGCGTTTGCAGCTTCCGGTTCACAGACTGGTGTGTAATGTCCCCACGCGTTGGAACTCTACACTGCAGATGTTGGGAAGGATTTGTGAGCAGAAGAGGGCAGTTGTTGAGTACCAGCATCAACAAGGCCATCGGTATTCAGTTCAGACCCCACACATAAGACCTAAGGAGTAGAGATGAGCGGTGTTCGACTAGAACTGTTCGCCAATCTCAAATTCGAGCTGTTTTGGGCGGTGTTCGAGTTGTTCGACGAACCCGAACGATTTGCAAAAAATTCGGCTGTTCGAGGTTATGTTCGATAACTGTTCGTGCACCAAAAGCGTGTACTGCATGTCTGACGCTATTTAGAGCACCAATCATGCAGGGATTGTCTGCCACTCACTGTAATGCCACAGCCATGGTGGTTGTGGCATTACAGTGATTGCCCAAATCGATGGGAACAGTGCCAACAGTGAAACATGAAAAGCCGGCAATTCAGCAGCGGCATACACCGGTACCCGACAATTTAGAACCGAAAGAATAGAGCTTCACACATAGATTAGATAGATATAAACATGTCAGCCACATATATACGAAGTACAGTGAAAGTGCTGCTTACTGTACTTGTCATTTAGCGTAAAGGATTTATCAAAAAAAATAATAGTGTTTTCATGCACCGTCTCTTTAAAAAAGCCGGCCGGCAATTCAGCAGCGGTACCCGACAATTTATAACAGACAGAATAGAGCATCACACATAGATTAGATAGATAGAAACATGTCAGTCACATATATATGAAGTACAGTGATAGTGTTGGTTACTGTACTTGTCATTTAGTATTAAAATAAAGGATTTATTATTAAAAAAATTGGCGTGGGGTTCCCCTTAATTTTAGGCTCTAGCGGAGGTTAAGCAGACGGCTGGGGCAGATGTTTGAAGCCTGGGAAGGGGGTAATACCCACGGAGCTTCCCAGGCTACTAATATCAGCCCCCAGCTGAATACATAGCCTTTACTAGCTATTAAAATGGGGGACCCCCCAAAAAAAATGACGTGGGGTCCCCCCTAATTTAATAGCTAGCAAAGGCTAGGCAGACAGCTGGGGGCTGATATTAATAGCCCAGGAAGGGAGCCATGAATATTGGCCCCCTCCCAGGCTAGAAACACCAGCCGTCAGCCGCCCCAGAAATGGCGCATTCATAGGATGCGCCAATTCTGGCACTTAGCCTCGCTCTTCCACGCTGCCTTGGTGCGGTGGCAGGGGGTAATAGGGTTGGGGTTGATGTCAGCTTATAATGCCAGCTGACATCAAGCCCAGGTTAGTAATGGAGAGGCGTCTATAAGACACCCCCATTACTAACCCCATAGTCAAAGTTAAAAAAAACACAAACACCCAGAATAAAGTCCTTTAATTGAAATAAAGACACAATCCTTTATTGTTCTAAATTAAACCATACTTACAATCACGCCCATTCCAGCTGAAGCCAACGATCTCCTGCAATAAAAGAAAAATAATAAAGCAACCTCATCCTTACCTTTCCATGGTTCCCACGACAGCTTCAGCTCTGCTACATCGAGATGACAGGCTGGACCGCAGCAGAACGCTGCCATCCAGCCTCTCATCCCGCAGACACTGAGAAGTGCAGGCTTGCTTGCGCTGCTCAGCGTCTCTCTGTGACGACATCCAGATGAGCCGAGTTCATGTCCAATGAACTCGGCTCACCTCATGCACGTCACTGACAGCGTGGGAAAATTCTCACGCTGAAGCGGTGAGTGCAGGAGAATTCTCCCACGCTGTCAGTGACGTGCATAAGGTGAGCTCATGTCCAATGAACTCAGCTCACCTCCTGCACGTCACTGACAGCGTGGGAGAATTCTCCTGCACTCAGCGCTTCAGCGTGAGAATTCTCCCACGCTGAAGCGCTGAGTGCAGGAGAATTTTCCCACGCTGTCAGTGACGTGCATAAGGTGAGCTCATGTCCAATGAACTCAGCTCACCTCCTGCACGTCACTGACAGCGTGGGAGAAATCTCCTGCACTCAGCGCTTCAGTGTGAGAATTCTCCCACGCTGAAGCGCTGAGTGCAGGAGAATTTTCCCACGCTGTCAGTGACGTGCATGAGGTGAGCCGAGTTCATTGGACATTAACTCGGCTCATCTGGATGCCCTCACAGAGAGACACTGTGGAGCGCAAGCAAGCCTGCGCTTCTCAGTGTCTGCGGGATGACAGGCTGGATGGCAGCGTTCTGCTGCGGTCCAGCCTGTCATCTCGATGTAGCAGAGCTGAAGCTGTCATGGGAACCATGGAAAGGTAAGGATGATGTTGCTTTATTATTTTTCTTTTATTTCAGGAGATCGTTGGCTTCAGCTGGAATGGGCGTGATGGTAAGTATGGTTTAATTTAGAACAATAAAGAATTGTGTGTTTATTTCAATTAAAGGACTTTTTTCTGGGTGTTGTGGTTTTTTTAAATACTTTACTAGAAATTCATGGTGGTCATGTCTAATATTGGCGTGACCCCATGAATTTCGGGCTTAGGGCCAGCTGATAATGCCAAGCTGGCCCTAACCCCTTTATTACCCAGTGAGCCACCGCATCAGGGCCCTGGATGAGTTGGGTACAGCGCCAGAAGATGGCGCTTCTATGAACGCGCCATTTTCCGGGGTGGCTGCGGACTGCAATTTGCAGCGGGGGTGGCCCAGAAAGCTTGGGCCTCCCTGCGCTGCGGATTCCAGCCCCCAGCTGCCTAGTTGTACCTGGCTGGACAAAAAAACAGGGCGAAGCCCCACGTCAATTTTCTTTAAATTATTTCATGAAATAATTAAGAAAAAAAGGGCATCCCTATATTGTTGTGTCCGGCCAGGTACAAATAGGCAGCTGGTGGTTGGGGGCAGCCCGTTCCTGCCTGCTGTACCTGGCTGGACACAAATATAGTGCGAAGCCCCACGTCAATTTTTTTTAAATTATTTCATGAATTTCCTGAAATAATTTAAAAAAATTCAAGTGGGGCTTCGCACTATATTTGTGTCCAGCCAGGTACAGCAGGCAGGAACGGGCTGCCCCCATCCACCAGCTGCCTATTTGTACCTGGCCGGACACAACAATATAGGGAAGCCCTTTTTTTCTTAATTATTTCATGAATTTCATGAAAAAATTAAAAAAAATTGAAGTGGGGCTTCGCACTATATTTGTGTCCAGCCAGGTACAGCAGGCAGGAACGGGCTGCCCCCAACCACCAGCTGCCTATTTGTACCTGGCCGGACACAACAATATAGGGAAGGCCTTTTTTTCTTAATTATTTCATGAATTTCATGAAATAATTAAAAAAAAAGTACGTGGGGCTTCGCCCTATTTTTGTGTCCAGCCAGGTACAACTAGGCAGCTGGGGGCTGGAATCTGCAGCGCAGGGAGGCCCAAGCTTTCTGGGCCCCCCCCCCCCGCTACAAATTGCAGTCCGCAGCCACCCCGGAAAATGGCGCGTTCATAGAAGCGCCATCTTCTGGCGCTGTACCCAACTCATCCAGGGCCCTGGTGCGGTGGCTCACTGGGTAATAAAGGGGTTAGGGCCAGCTTGGTATTATCAGCTGGCCCCAAGCCCAAAATTCATGGGGTCACGCCAGTATTAGACATGACCGCCATGAATTTCTAGTAAAGTATTTAAAAAAAACACAACACCCAGAATAAAGTCCTTTAATTGAAATAAAGACACAATTCTTTATTGTTCTAAATTAAACCATACTTGCCATCACACCCATTCCAGCTGAAGCCAACGATCTCCTGCAATAAAAGAAAAATAATAAACCAACCTCATCCTTACCTTTCCATGGTTCCCACGACAGCTTCAGCTCTGCTACATCGAGATGACTGGCTGGACCGCAGCAGAACGCTGCCATCCAGTCTGTCATCCCGCAGACACTGAGAAGCGCAGGCATGCTTGCGCTCCTCACTGTCTCGCTGTGACGGCATCCAGATGAGCCGAGGTCATGTCCAATGAACTCGGCTCACCTCATGCACGTCACTGACAGCGTGGGAAAATTCTCACGCTGAAGTGCTGAGTGCAGGAGAATTCTCCCACGCTGTCAGTGATGTGCATGAGGTGAGCTCATGTCCAATGAACTCAGCTCACCTCCTGCACGTCACTGACAGCGTGGGAAAATTCTCCTGCAATCAGCGCTTCAGCGTGAGAATTTTCCCACGCTGTCAGTGACGTGCATGAGGTGAGCCGAGTTTATTGGACATGAACTCGGCTCATCTGGATGTCGTCACAGAGAGACGCTGAGCAGCGCAAGCAAGCCTGCGCTTCTCAGTGTCTGCGGGATGAAAGGCTGGATGGCAGCGTTCTGCTGCGGTCCAGCCTGTCATCTCGATGTAGCAGAGCTGAAGCTGTCGTGGGAACCATGGAAAGGTAAGGATGAGGTTGCTTTATTATTTTTCTTTTATTGCAGGAGATCGTTGGCTTCAGCTGGAATGGGCGTGATTGTAAGTATGGTTTAATTTAGAACAATAAAGGATTGTGTCTTTATTTCAATTAAAGGACTTTATTCTGGGTGTTTGTGTTTTTTTTAACTTTGACTATGGGGTTAGTAATGGGGGTGTCTTATAGACGCCTCTCCATTACTAACCTGGGCTTGATGTCAGCTGGCATTATAAGCTGACATCAACCCCAACCCTATTACCCCCTGCCACCGCACCAGGGCAGCGTGGAAGAGCGAGGCTAAGTGCCAGAATTGGCGCATCCTATGAATGCGCCATTTCTGGGGCGGCTGACGGCTGGTGTTTCTAGCCTGGGAGGGGGCCAATATTCATGGCTCCCTTCCTGGGCTATTAATATCAGCCCCCAGCTGTCTGCCTAGCCTTTGCTAGCTATTAAATTAGGGGGGACCCCACGTTATTTTTTTTGGGGGGTCCCCCATTTTAATAGCTAGTAAAGGCTATGTATTCAGCTGGGGGCTGATATTAGTAGCCTGGGAAGCTCCGTGGGTATTACCCCCCTCCCAGGCTTCAAACATCTGCCCCAGCCGTCTGCTTAACCTCCGCTAGAGCCTAAAATTAAGGGGAACCCTACGCCAATTTTTTTAATAATAAATCCTTTATTTTAATGCTAAATGACAAGTACAGTAACCAACACTATCACTGTACTTCATATATATGTGACTGACATGTTTCTATCTATCTAATCTATGTGTGATGCTCTATCTTTCTGTTCTAAATTGTCGGGTACCGCTGCTGAATTGCCGGCCGGCTTTTTTAAAGAGACAGTGCATGAAAACACTATTATTTTTTTAAATAAATCCTTTACACTAAATGACAAGTACAGTAAGCAACACTCTCACTGTACTTATTATATATGTGACTGACATGTTTCTATCTATCTAATCTATGTGTGAAGCTCTATTCTTTCTGTTCTAAATTGTCGGGTACAGATGCTAAATTGCCGGCCGGCTTTTTTAAAGAGACGGTGCATGAAAACACTAATATTTTTTTTAATAAATCCTTTACACTAAATGACAAGTGCAGTAACCAACACTGTCACTGTGCTTCTTATATGTGTGACTGACATGTTTCTATCTATCTAATCTATGTGTGATGCTCTATTCCTTCTTGTCTAAATTGACAGGTACCGGTGTATGCCGCTGCTGAATTTGCCGGCCGGCTTTTTTAAAGAGAGTGTCTTCTGAGCAGTTTGTCAGCTTTTGGACACCTTTGCAGGTGTTTTCTATGTGTTTCTATGTGTTTTTGTTTGCCTGCCATTGGTTTTAACGGTGTTCGACGGTGTTCTAAGGTGTTCGACGAACAGTTCGACGAACAGTTCCTCGAACATCCCGGTGTTCGACGAACCGAACCGAACCCGAACACTACGGGGGTGGCTCAACACTACTAAGGAGTAGACATGGATGTCAGACATATGTACCATCCTCCAAAACTTTGAGGACTCCACCAAGATGGTGAGCGGCGATGACGCCATAATTAGCATCACCATCCCGCTTCTCTGTCTTCTGAAATGCTCTCTGCTCACAATCAAAGAGGGTGCATTGCAGGCGGAGCACGATGAGATGGAGCAAGGAACCATACAGGATGATTACACACAGCCAAGCCTCATCTCATCCCAACGTGGATTGTGTGACAATGAGGAAGAGCAGGAGAAGGAGGAAGGACAGGAGCTAGTTTCATGCACTATAGATGGTACTACCTGCACAGCTGTCATACCATCTGTTCAGCGTGGATGGCCAGAGGACAGAGAGGAGGAGGAGGAAGAGGAGTAGAGCATGGTCAGTCATCCTCTTGGTGAGGACACGGAAGTCTTGCCTGTTAGTAGTCTGGCACACAAGGCTGAGTTTATGTTACGCTGCCTTTCCCATGACCCTTGCGTTCTCAAAATTTTGGGTGACAGTCATTACTGGTTGGTGACAATTCTAGACCCACGCTAAAAGGTGAACTTTATATCTCTTATTCCTGAGGCGGACAGGTCTGCAAAAATTGGACTGTACCAGAAGGCCCTTGTTGCGGAACTATTAAAAAAATTCCCATATGAAAACGCTGGCGGCAGAGTGCACACTTCGTTGGACAACCAAGGAGTACAGGCAAGAGAGACATAATTCCAATCCAGCAGAGGCAGGGGAACACTGTCAAAGTTTTGGGAGAGTTTTCTTAGTCCCTCCCATCGCACAGGCCCTGAGGAGCGGGATACTCTCACAAGGAGTGCAAAGTTTTGGAAGATGCTGAGGGAGTACCTTGCCGACCGTACCAACGTCCTCCGTGATTCCTATGTGCCTTATAATTATTGGGTATCCAAGCTGGATACGTGGAATGAACTGGCTCTCTTTACCTGGGAGGTCCTGGCCTGCCCTGCCACCAGCGTTTTATCAGAGCGGGTTTTTAGAGCCGCTGGTGGAATTATAACTGATAAGCGCATCCGCCTGTCAATTAAAAATGCTGACAGGCATTTATAAAAATGAACAAGGGCTGGATTGGGCCAGACTTCTCAACACCACCGAATGATAGCAGCGTAACATAAACTCAAATCCAGTGTCTTTTCTTGGGAGGTGTATTCCCATGCACCTTTTCACACCCAAACATGGGTATATGCTTCCTGATTTTGGCTATTTGCTCTTGTCCTCCTCCATCTCCTCATCCTCCACCACCATATCACCAGGGTGACCATGGTCCGTGATGCTACACCCACATCATTTTTTTAAAGGGTGTTTATGATGCCCGTAAAAAAAAAAATTATACGGTATGTTCATGTATACCCCCCAGGGGTAAATGTTTGTCAGCCCATACAATTAGTACAAAGGGCATTACAAGTATAGGAGGCCCACTCCTTTCAAATGGGAACATTTTTTTATGAGGCCCTCCTCCACGTTTCTTCCAAGGGGCATTGAAGTGCCTCCAAATTTTTGGCAGCCCTTGCATTCACCGCATAGGCCAACACTATGAGAGACTCTCCTTTCTAATGGGAATTTGTCGTTTCTGTGGCCCTGCTCTATGTGTCTTTAAATTCTTAGTGGGCCTTTTCCTAAAATTGTTCAGCCGTTGGACTCACTGCATACCCTATAACTGTATAGCTGACCCTCTCCTTTCTAATGGGAACATGTCGTACTTTTCTCTGTGGCCCTGCTCTATGTGTCTTTAAATTCTTAGTGGGGTTTTTCCTAAAATTGGTCAGCCTTTGGACTCACTGCATACCCTACAACTGTATAGCAGACTCTCTCCTTTCTAATGGGAATTTGTCATTACTGTGGCCCTGCTCTATGTGTCTTTAAATTCTTAGTGGGGTTTTTCCTAAAATTGGTCAGCCTTTGGACTCACTGCATACCCTATAACTGTATAGCAGACTCTCTCCTTTCTAATGGCAATTTGTCGTTACTGTGGCCCTGCTCTATGTCTTTAAATTTTTAGTGGGGGTTTTCCCATATTTTTGCAGCCCTTGCAGGCACAGCATGGGCTTTACCACTATAGGAGACCCGCTCCTTTATAATGGGAACATTTTTTTTACTGAGACCCTCCTCTATGTCTCTTCAAACGGGTAATGGGTTGCGTCCAAATTTTTGGCAGACCTTACCGTCACTGGATACGCAATAACAGTATAGGAGACCCACTTGTTAATAATAGGAACAACAAAGCATAGCCGGTTGATGGCTCTCTAACAATAGCGAGGGCCGATTGCTGGCCTTTTAAGAACAGTAAGGGCCGTCTGATGGCACTATAAAAATAGGCTTTATGACGTTCAGAGTCCCTCCATCATAAATAAAACAGGATGTGTCTGATGATGTGTCACACACTACATTGCCAGATAAGGTTGTAAAATGTTAAAATGACATTTCCCGATGAATGCATTTGTCTTAAAAAAATAACGTAAAAAAAACAAAACAATAGGATTTTTCTTTAGTATAAAAAACAGCGTCACCAATTTAACCTCAATGTAATCACATTGTTCAGCTCCTGCACCTCCTCCTCCATATCCGAAATGACCACATCAGTCACAAGCTGACAGCACTGTAGCACTGCCTTGGCCAAGCAGCAACAGGCTGTGCTGAAGATAACATGCTTAATGCTTAATTGACAAACCGCCCAGCGCTGCAGAGTTGTTGAAAGCTGTAACACAACAGCCTGATCTGTGGCTCTCACCACTGAACATACAGCCAGGCATGGTCTTGTGTGACAATGCGCGGAACCTGGTGACAGAGAAATGACACCCAGGGTAGATATGGTTTCCCTCTATGCCAGTCCTTTCACTGAGCTAAATACAACTCTCATCAAAAAAAGCTGTGGACTGGCTCCGTACCATCCCTGGCCACATTCACCTGTCCACGTGTTTGTGGGTAGGCAGTCCTTCCCAGTAAGTGCACTGGGGAGGTCAAGGGTAATGTTGTGGGACCCGTGGTTGTGGAAGCTGGAGATGATACCGGGAAAAATATTGGCGGCTGGGGATGGATTATGGATACCCAGCCGCCAGCATGAGGTTATGAAAAGCTTCTGCCTCCACGAGCCTAAAAGGCTACATTTCAAGTGAAAGCAGCTTTAGAGGACTTCCTGGGAGAAATGACAGCTGGGTAGATATGGTTTCCCAAGTCCTTTCACCAAGCTAAAGAATATGGCTTTGGTGAAATACAACTCAGCAAAAAAATCTGTGGACTGGCTCCGTACCGTCCCTGGCCACATTCACCTGTCCACGTGTTTGTGGTTAGGCGATCCTTCCCAGTAAGTGCACTGGTGAGGTCATGGGTAATGTTGTGGGACCCGTGCTTGTGGAAGGCGGAGACTACACAGGGACAAACAGTGGCAGCTGGGGACCGAGTATGGATACCCGGCCGCCGCCGGCATGAGGTTGTGAAAAGATTCCGCCTCCACGAGCCTAAAAGGCCATATTTCAAGTGCAAGCAGCTCCCCAGAAATCTGGCAGTTTAATGTTGCGGCGTGTGGGTGGGTGGCTAGCTGCATACTTGCGCTTGCATTCCAAGTAACAGAAAACTAAGTAGATGGTGGCCTCTATCATCATCATGGCCTCACCTCGGCACTATGAATTCTCCTGTAGGAGAAGCCAGGGACCACCGGAGGAGCCTCCGGTTCTCTGGTGGGCCCGTCCAACCCTGCCAAGAAGCAGCCCTGGCTAAGAAAAGTGTGGGGGAAGGTTACCGGACACTCTATGGCTGCTTTTTTAATGTGGATCGGACATACTTATGCATGTTATTTCTTAAACCGCATTGCAGATCAGGCCATTGTCAAACTCTGTATTCATGAAATTAAATGCGCAAAGAAAGATGTTTGCGTGTCAAAGCACCACCGACAAGTGCGAGTTGATGTTGGAAAAACTGCCATTGCTTCTGCAACAAGCTGCATTAGAGTACTTCCTGGGAGAAATGACACCCAGGGTAGATACGGTTTCCCTTTATGCCAGTCCTTTCACCAAGCTAAATACAACTCTCAGCAAAAAAAGCTGTGGACTGGCTCCAGACCGTCCCTGGCCACATTCACCTGTCCACGTGTTTGTGGTTAGGTGGTCGTTCCCAGTAAGTGCACTGGGGAGGGCACAGGTAATGTTGTGGGACCCGTACTTGTGGAAGGTGGAGACGATACCGGGAGAAATAGTGGCGGCTGGGGACTGAGTATGGATAATCGGCCGCCGCCGGCATGAGGTTATGAAAAGCTTCCGCCTCCATGAGCCTAAAAGGCCACATTTCAAGTGAGAGCAGCTTTAGAGGACTTCCTTGGAGAAATGACAGCTGGGTAGATATGGTTTCCCAAGTCCTTTCACCAAGCTAAAGAATATGGCTGTGGTGAAATACAACTCAGCAAAAAAAGCTATGGACTGGCTCCGTACCATCCCTGGCCACATTCACCTGTCCACGTGTTTTGTGGGTAGGCAGTCCTTCCCAGCAAGTGCACTGGGGAGGGCATGGGTAATGTTGTGGGACCCGTGCTTGTGGAAGGCTGAGACGACACCGGGAGAAACAGTGGCGGCTGGGGACCAAGTATGGACACCTGGCCGCCGCCGGCATGAGGTTATGAAATGCTTCCGCCTCCACGAGCCTAAAAGGCCACATTTCAAGTGAAAGCAGCTTTACAGGACTTCCTGGGAGAAATGACAGCTGGGTAGATATGGTTTCTCAAGTCCTTTCACCAAGCTAAAGAATATCGCTGTGGTGAAATACAACTCAGCAAAAAAATCTGTGGACTGGCTCCGGACCGTCTCTGGCCACATTCACCTGTCCACGTGTTTCTGGTTAGGCGGTCCTTCCCAGTAAGTGCACTGGAGAGGGCACGGGTAATGTTTTGGGACCCGTGCTTGTGGAAGGCAGAGACGACATCGGGGGAAACAGTGGCTGCTGGGGACCGAGTATGGACATCCGGCCGCCGCCGGCATGAGGTTATGAATAGCTTCCACCTCCACGAGCCTAAAGGGCCACATTTCAAGTGCAAGCAGCTGTCAAAAAATTGTCAGTATAGTATTGCAGCCTGCGGGTGGGTGGCTGGCTGGCTGCATACTTGCACTTTCATTCCAAGGAATGGGGAAGGGACAACTGAACGCTGCACTGTGACAAGGACGTGGACGGTGATTGTTGCAAGTTTGCAATGACAGGTGCATGGCGGGAGGCATCTTCGCATGCGCCAAGGATCACTTATGATGGGCACACTTTTAGGCAGTGACCTGGGAGTCAGAAATGCTTCCAGAGGTCTTCCCCATGCTGTTCCCATGTATTTTCAGCACTGTATGCCTGTGTCTGATGATGTGTCAAACGCCACATGGCCAGATAAGGTTGTAAAATGTTAAAATTACATTTCCCAGTGAATGCATATGTCTTTGTTGAAAGCAATGCAAAAGTGCAAAAACAAATCAAAAAAGCTACGTGTGAACATAGCCCAAGGTGTGGAGGAGTATTTTTGGTTTTGGTCATTTGTTTTGCCTTAAATATGAGTCATTACCCTGGAAAGGATGTTCCTTAATATATTTCCCAGGAAAATCCATTTTGGTTTTGTTTTTGTATGTTTTATTGTGAGTCCATAAAAGTGGCGTAATACTCTGACAACGTTGTTGACAGCAGTAATCTGGGAGTCAGAAATGCTTCCAGGGGTTTTCCCCATGCTGTTCCCATGTAATTTGAGCATTGCTCCCATCGATTTGGGCAATTTTTCTGCCCTCTGCAGCCAGCTGGGGGGAGCCACCTGAAAAATGCTTGAGTTTCCCATAGACTTACACTGGGCTCGTTGCTCGGGTCGAGCACCCGAGTATTCCAATTTGCTCGACCCGAGCAACGAGCAGCCTTGCATGTTAGTGCTTGCCCATCACTACTCTTATTGAATTCAACACATTCAACTCCAAAACACCATTTCTTTAACACTGACATTTATAACACCAGTTTTAATGAATTGAGTCCTAAGTGTTTTAAGCTGAATTACTGTCACCACTGTTCATACTTAACTGGTAAATTGTTTCCTCTGAGTGTAAAATGCATTGAATAGATTAATACACTTGGACTTTTGTAACTGCTAGTCTGATGTCCACTTTTATCATTTTTATGGTTTTAGTATATGTTTATGTGTTAATATATACTTTTTCAATGATTGCAAATACAATCAGTGAGTTTAAGATTTTTTAACGAAGAACAGCTCCTGGTTGTAGACTCATTTTTTCTTCTATCTCCTCCAACAAACTTTCAAAACAACTCTATAATAGCCATCTACGAATAGGGCTATATGACATGTGTTTAAATGGATCCTCTCATGTAAAATGAGCTGTTAATCTGCAGGTTAGTAGCATTCTGAAGCTGCCCGATGCCCGCATTGAGAGCTCTGCTGGAGCTCTATGGCTTTCAGTCTTAGAGGCACTGCTTCATCACAGCTCAGTATATATAGTAAGCAATGGCTGTAACCACGCCCCGGCACTGACTCACAGCTGGCTGAGCATTAGAATTGGCTGTCAGTCAGTGCTGGGGAGTGGTTACAGCCGCCGCTCTCTATGCACTGAGCGGTGACTGAAGCCGTGCTGTCCACATCCCTTTGACTGAAAGCCGAGGATGCCATAAAGGAATAAAGTTCATTTCCTCCTGGCAGCAGGCTACACAGTGCGGGCCCCAGGCTACTTTGGAACGATATTAACCTGCAAATTAACCCCATATCTGCAGGTTAATGGCATTTTTTTTCATGAAAGTGTGCAAAGCAGTCATCAAAGCAAAAGGTTTTCCCAGTTTTTCGCACTGACTGACCTTCATTTCTTAAAGTAATGATGGCCACTCGTTTTTCTTTACTTAGAATTAGTATTATGGCAATAAAAAAGCAGCTAACAGTCTATTTAGTAGGACAATCAGCTGTGTATCCACCAGACTTTCTGCACAACACAACTGATGGTCCCAACCCCATTAATAAGGGCACACCTGTGAAGTGAAAACCATTTCCGGTGACTACCTCTTGAGGCTCATCAAGAGAATGCCAATAGTGTGCAAAGCAGTCATCAAAGCAAAAGGTGGCTACTTTGAAGAACCTAGAATATAAGACATATTTTCAGTCGTTTCACACTTTTTTGTTAAGTATATAATTCCACATGTGTTAATTCATAGTTTTGATGCATTCAGTGTGAATGTACAATTTTCATAGTCATGAAAATACAGAAAAATCTTTAAATGAGAAGGTGTGTCCAAACTTTTGGTCTGTACTGTACACTGCTCAAAAAAATAAAGGGAACACTCAAATAACACATCCTAGATCTGAATGAATTAAATATTCTCATTGAATACTTTGTTCTGTACAAAGTTTATGTGCTGACAGCAAAATCACACAAAAATCATGAATGGAAATTAAAGTTATTAACCAATAGAGGCCTGGATTTGGAGTCACCCCCAAAATTAAAGTTGAAAAACACATTACACGCTGATCCAACTTTGATGTAATGTCCTTAAAACAAGTCAAAATGAGGATCAGTATTGTGTGTGGCCTCCACATGCCTGTATGACCTCCCTACAACGCCTGGGCATGCTCCTGTTGAGGTTACAGATGGTCTCCTGTGGGATCTCCTCCCAGACCTGGACTAAAGCATCCGCCAACTCCTGGACAGTCTGTGGTGCAACGTGACGTTGGTGAATGGAGCGAGACATGATGTCCCAGATGTGCTCAATCGGATTCAGGTGTGGGGAACGGGCAGGCCAGTTCATAGCTGTAATGCCTTCATCTTGCAGGAACTGCTGACACACTCCAGCCACATGAGGTCTGGTATTGTCCTGCATTAGGAGGAACCCAGGGCCAACCGCACCAGCATATGGTCTCACTAGGGGTCTGAGGTTCTCATCTTGGTACCTAATGGCAGTCAGGCTACCTTTGGTGAGCACATGGAGGGTTGTGCAGCCCTCCAAAGAAATGCCACCCCACACCATTATTGACCCACTGCCAAACCAGATGTTGCAGGCAGCAGATCACTCTCCACGGCGCCTCCAGACTCTGTCACACCTGTCACATGTGCTCAGTGTGAGCCTGCTTTCATCTGTGAAGAGCTCAGGGCGCCAGTGGCGACTTTGCCCATCCTGGTGTTCTGTGGCAAAAGCAAAGCATCCTGCACGGCGTTGGGCTGTGAGCACAAGCCCCATCTGTGGATGTCGGGCCCTCATACCACCCTCATGGAGTCGGTTTCTAATCGTTTGTGCTGACACATGCACATTTGTGGCCTGCTGGAGGTCATTTTGCAGGGCTCTGGCAGTGCTCCTCCTGTTCCTCATGGCACAAAGGAGGAGGTAACGGTCCTGCTGCTGGGTTGTTGGCCTTCTGTGGCTCCCTCCACATCTCCTGGTATCTGCTCCATGCTCTGGACACTGTGCTGACAGACACAGCTACCCTTCTTGCGACAGCTCGCATTGATGTGCCATCCTGGATGAACTGCACTACCTGAGCAACTTCTGTGGGTTGTACTGTAGACACCGCCTCATGCTACTGTACCTCTAGGGGTGAGAGCAATGGCAAAATGAAAAAGTGACCAAAACAACAGCCAAAAAGGATGAGAACAGAGAAATGGTCTGTGGTCACCACCTGCAGAACTACACCTTTATATGGGATATCTTGCTTATTGCCTATTATTTCTACCAGTTGTCCGTTCTATTTGCTTTGCACAACAGCAGGAGAAATTGATTCACAATCAGTGTTGCTTCATAACTGGACAGGTAGATTTCACAGAAGTGTTATTGACTTGGAGTTACATTGTGTTGTTTAAGTGTTCCCTTTATTTTTTTGAGCAGTGTATATATATATATATATATATATATATATATATATACATATGCCATTTACAAAAGGAGGGGATTGTTATAGAAGGGTTAATGTTTTTCCTCTCTGCTCTATATTTCTCTACATGCTCTGGATTCCTGACCTTTCCCTATCTTATACTTTGTTTAAAGTTTCACCTGCTCATAGTCTCTGCATAAGGACCTTATGCTCCTTATTTGCATAGGTAACATTCTGCTAAAATCATGTTATGGAACAGGATGAATAAAGTCATCATTACTGGACAAAGGAGGGGGCTACATGGGCTGCATTGAGTTGCATTTCTTGTAAATGGTATAAAATATACTACTGTTGATGTGAATAAACAGAAACTGATTTGCTCACGACCTGTGCGGCAGTCATTTCTCCGAGCGCTCGTAATATTGGAGAGCCTAATCTCTTAATTCGGCCTCACTGGTGATCCGGCATATCTGACTGTTGGGTCAGAATCAAAACAGCTACAACACATGCTTCTAGTGTCTTATAAAAATCCCAAGTTTGCTGGTGGATCAAATTCTTAGTCATTTCTAAAACATTGCACAGCTAAATTAATAGGTATTCTGTACAATATACAATCTAGTTATATGGTAACCTAATGTAAAACTGAAATTTTAATTATTCCATACCTCATACAATGAGGTATTTTATAGGTTTTGCTGATTTGTAGTCTATTGCTATTTTTAAATCATGACTACATTTTAAAACCTATATACTGTATCCAGAGATATGGAATTACCTTCCAAAGAAACTTTAAAAGTTAGAGAATGTGAAATGTTATACTTATTTTTAAAATATGGTTGTGTAGCACAAAAGTGAAAGTCATTTCCTGGACTTTTTCAAAGAGAAATAAAATCCAGGCAGTCAAATAGCCAATTAGCCCCAAAAGCACCTGCACAGCTGCTTTCACAGTCAGTCCCTGACTCAGCTGCACTGTGAACATCATTCTACGTATCCATTCCAGATGCTCTAAAATGTGTTCCTTATGAGTTCTTTCGTCTTGTTGACCAATGTAAGACATTTTATCCACTGAAGAACAGATTGAGTCTTTAAAAGGCTTTTATTTTTTTGCTATATCAGTGCTAAGCTGGCAAAATAAAATAGAGCAAAAACTCTGCTCTATTATAATTTTAAATAAATCCTAATTATTTACTATATAAAACTGAAATTCACAGCATATATATAGTATAAAACAGACTGGCCAAAGGAAGCCAAATTATGACATTATATAATGCTTCAAATTAGGGCATAGTTCATACTTTTACAATTACATTTATCCTTAAAGATCAGAATCTACCTAACAAATTGTAAGAATTGTAGTAAGAGCATTCTCTCTTGTTCAACACTGGTTTTTGTGGAATATGGCTTTCAGACTTCTATTCTTTTCAATATAAGACTTATTTAAATGTGTATTGAAAGACTCAGCTGAACACTAACAAAAATATGAAAGTTTAAGACTGAATATTTATTAATATTGCTTTATATGCTCCATGTTTGTGCTTTTTGGTCAGATTTTCTTCTGTATTATCGTATTTACATTTTTACAAATACCATACAGTTTCATCAGGCTCTAACTTAAACTTCACTGACTTTCATAGAGTAAAAATGTTGAGTAGGTCCCAATCTGTGGCTTGGGAGCCACATGTGGCTTACTGGCCTATGATGTGTGGTTCAAAGATATCTCCATTAGCATAAGGTCTGAAAATGGTTACAAAGCGAGAAGACCATATAGTGACTTTTGTGAGTAGCTTGGCACAGAAGAGCAGATCTCGATACGCATATACTGGCGGGGGAGGTGGGAATACAAATATTGAAGCTGAAGATAGGATAATACCACTAGTTGAATGAGGTGCTTGAAGCTGGATTCAATAGTATGGCGAGTGTGCTTAATACGAGAAAACCAAATGGGAGCAAGGAAGTAATAATAGTATATTGCCTATAAGAGAGGGGGGGGGGACAAGGTCTCAGTGTGCTTTCTGTGGGTAATCTTTAGCTATCATTATACTGGTAATGGAGTCTCTGGTTGTCATTTCTGTGGGGCAGAGGGCACTGGATATGTCTCATAAACATCTCTCAGATCTGAAAGTGGATTCCAAGGTAAGAAAGGTTGCAGACCAATGATATAGAATGTGTGGACATCTAGACTAATGGCTAGTGGTACACCGTAGTACTAGATTGACTCTGTATTTATTATCTATTCCTTGTGAAAACTAAAGTGATTGCCACTATCTGCAAAGCTCCTTTCTGTATCCTTTTCCTGGCTGTGGACTTATGGTGGTCATGGGAGATTTCAACTATCCAGACATTTGTTGGGAATCTCTCTCAAGTAAAACTAACAGGTCAAGCAAATTCTTATCCTCTCTTGCTGACAACTTTATCTTCCAAAAGGTAGGGGAGAAAACAAGGGGATCTCCTACTTTGGATCTAATCCTTATAAACAAGGAGGAAATGGTCGAGGAGGTAAAGGTGGCTGGGACCCTAGGAGGCAGCGATCATGCTATTATAGAATTTTGGATAACTAGAGGAGGAAGACATGTGAAGACTCAAACTTCAAGGTTAGATTTTAGAAAGGCAGATTTTAAGAGACTCAGAAAGAGAATAGGAGGGATCCAATGGCTGGATGTCCTTAAGGACAAAAATGTCCAGGAAGGATGGGAAATTTTTAAAAATGAGATTCTCAAAGCACAATCGTTAACAATCCCGAAAAGTAGGAAGAATGGGAAGCATTTAAGGAAACCAGGATGGATGAACACAGAACTTAAACACATGCTAAAAAGAAAGAAAGAAATGTTTATTAAATGGAAAGAGGGAGGCATATCTAAAGAAGATTATAATGCAGTCTGCAGATCCTGCAGGGCACGTATCAGGTTAGCTAAAGCTGAAAATGAATTAAGGCTTGCAAGAGATGTCAAAAGCAATAAAAAAGGATTTTGGGGGTATGTCAAAAGTAAAAGAAAAGCCAAAGATGCTATAGGATTTTTACAGGATGAAAATGGAGAAATGGTAAGAGAGGATGTTGAGAAGGCCGAACTTTTTAATTCCTATTTTGCATCTGTTTTCTCTCAGAAAGAAAATGTAACATCAACTGATCTTCACTGTCCTTTTAAAGGAATAGAAGAATCCAAGTTATCTGTAAACAGAAAGATTGTGAGGGAATATTTAGCTAACATAAATGAGTTCAAGTCTCCAGGTCCAGATGAATTACACCCCAGAGTACTGAAGGAGATCGTAGAAGAAATTTTAGAACCACTCTCCATAATCTTTGAAAATTCTTAGAGAACAGGAGAAGTCCCAGAAGACTGGAGAAGAGCAAATGTTGTTCCTATCTTCAAAAAGGGGAAGAAGGTGGACCCAGGGAACTATAGGCCGGTGAGTCTGACTTCTATACCAGGAAAGATCTTTGAACAAATTATTAAACATCATGTATGTAAGTACCTGGATAAGAATGAAGTGATTAACCAGAGTCAGCATGGGTTTGTAACTAACAAGTCATGTCAGACTAACTTAATTTCCTTCTATGACAGAATCACTGACTGGGTGGATCAGGGAAATGCTGTAGATATAGTATATCTTGACTTCAGCAAAGCATTTGACAAAGTATCTCACACCATCCTTATTGAAAAAATGACCAAGTATGCAATGGACCAGGCAACTGTTAGGTGGATTCATAACTGGCTTAGTGATCGGACTCAAAGGGTGGTTGTAAATGGCTTCACATCCAGCTGGATGAATGTCTCAAGTGGGATACCACAGGGCTCTGTCCTGGGACCTGTATTGTTCAACATCTTCATCAATGATTTAGATGAAGGAATTGAGGGTAAACTGATTAAATTTGCTGATGACACAAAGCTAGGAGGGATAGCTAATACTAGAGAAGAGAGAGAGAAGATTCAAAAAGACCTAAATAAACTGGAGCAGTGGGCAGCAACCAACAGAATGGTTTTTAACAGGGAAAAATGCAAAGTACTACATCTGGGCAATAAAAATGAAAAAAGCATATACAGAATGGGAGGAATAGAGCTAAGCAACAGTACATGTGAAAAAGACTTAGGTATACTAATAGATCATAGACTGAACATGAGTCAACAGTGTGATGCAGCAGCAAAAAAGGCAAATACAATTCTGGGATGTATTAACAGAAGCATACAGTCTAGATCACGTGAAGTCATTATCGGTCTTTACTCCTCTTTGGTCAGACCTCATCTGGAATACTGTGTACAGTTTTGGGCACCACATTTTAAAAAAGACATAGACAAACTGGAACAAGTTCAGAGAAGAGCGACCAGAATGGTGACTGGTCTGCAAACCATGTCCTATGAGGAACGGTTGCAAGATTTGGGAATGTTTAGCTTGCAAAAAAGAAGACTGAGAGGAGACTTAATAGCTGTCTACAAATATGTCAAGGGCTGTCACATTGTAAAAGGATCATCTTTATTCTCATTTGCACAGGGAAAGACTAGAAGCAGGGGGTTGGACCAGATGACCCAGAAGGTCCCTTCCAACTCTACCATTCTATGATTCTATGATTCTATGATTCTATGACTTCTGATTCTTAAAGTAATACTTATAGATGCTGTCATCAGTCAATGCCCAGGGAATCTGGGTTTTATAAGTGACCTCCAAATCTCCATTCCAGACCTCAGCAACAAGGTCTTTTTGGTTACAATATTTTTCTGAGGTGTGTTATTCATGATACATTTTGTTAGTGACACACATTGCATGTTTGAAAATGTCTTCTTGGCTACTGCTTAGTCTGGCCGCTGCCAGCTTACCTTTATTGGTCAAATGCTTCTTGCCTTGATAGATGCTTTGCTTGAATTCTGCCTGCCATTTTGAAAATGCAATTTGGTTTCTACTCATCAGCTATATGCCAGACATTTCTAACAGCGACAAATCACAGGTGACCTTGGTGGTCCTCGTGGTAAAGTCCAGATCCATTGTGGTTGATAAAGATGAGGATTTCCCAATTCCTTATATCTACTCACTGGTTTAGTCCAAAGCAAAATTCATTAGCGACCAAGTGAGTCCACATCTCCAATAGTCCTTAATAAATATCCTAAAATCGCAAACATTAGTTAGATGCTGTGACACTCGAGTGGTGATGACATGACCGGATTGAAGGCCAGCAACAGCAGTGTGCCAGACACACTTGGCACAAGCCATCACACTTATGTACACCCTTGAGGGTGGGATACCCTTCACCCGCTCCCAATAAGAAAGGGGGGCTTTTGCAGAGCCCTTCCCAGGTACCAATAGCGATGTGGCTGGTGGCTGGGCACACTGGCGACAGTTAATTCAAGCACACCAATAAACTATACCAGTAATGCAGAAATTAATCTAACAAACACACTCAGAAAGTGAGGAAGCATAAAACAGGGACGTAGGAACTCTTCACCCGCTCCCAATAAGAGAGGGGGACTTTTGCAGAGCCCTTCCCAGGTACCAATAGCGGTGTGGCTGGTGACTGGGCACACTGGCCACAGTTAATTCAAGCACACCAATAAACTATACCAGTAAGGCAGAAATGAATGTAAAATACACACTCAGAAAGTGAGGAAGCATAAAACAGGGACGTAGAAACCAGCACCATACACCAGAACCAGAGACCAACCAAAAAAACACTAACCAAAGAACTACCCACTGTACCACTGAAGCGCAACTGAATAATCAGCGGTGAACAAGAGGATTTAAACATCCCTCTCATGGATCAACTGACACTGCTGATTTAACGCCAAATCTCCACCCTCTGTCCAGAGAGACAGAGGAAGGGGTGAGGAGACCGGAGAGAAAGGAATCACCCACCACATACCTTAACCAGGAGACATAGCCTCCCAAGTCTCATGGCAACAGCTGACTCATGGATAGCATCAGGGACCACTGAATAGGGTCAGCGATGGGAGCAACAGCGTCCTGCCTCTCAACCACACAACACCCTGAGGTAGGTCCCCTGGAATGGATTACACAAGCAGGATGGGCCCCCTTGGCTGCCACGCCACCCGGGGGTGACACCCCACCCCTCACAACCAAAGAGCGGCAAGAGGCAACCTGTCAGGGAGCCAGAGTACACCCAGTAGAACGAGGTACACGCTTGTATGCAGAGACACCAGAAGGCCCAGCCCCCCGTCTATCAGAGATCCTCCCCATCACCCAATGGAAAGGTGCCAGAACCCTCCCAGTAAGACCACCACCACCTTTCCAGCTGTCTGACAGAGGTTTGAGATTTTAGACAAAATTTTGCTTTAGAAAGTGTGCTTATTTAGACATGTGGCAGAAAGCACCATATTACAGAGATTACCTTCTAAATGCAATGATTACTGCAGATCATAATTCCATAATACTATATCCAACAGAATATGTCATGATTTTGTTTTATGCAAAATTCCTTTTGACTCTGACAAAAAAACATATAAAATCAGAGGCATGTCATGGTAT
Organism: Phyllobates terribilis; assembly: GCF_046119375.1. Taxonomy (NCBI): domain Eukaryota; kingdom Metazoa; phylum Chordata; class Amphibia; order Anura; family Dendrobatidae; genus Phyllobates; species Phyllobates terribilis. Next base: position 242,335,362 of record NW_027362764.1, read on the forward strand.
ACTATAGCTCCACACACTGATTACCATAATTTTCAGAAATTACACAGATCCTTCAAAGGTTATTCCAATATTTAATTGTATCATATATATACATGAAATGCTTCTCTGAACAGAGCAGTGGCTGTGCATGCTCCCTTCATTCTCTATGGGTCTGCAGGAGGCACGTATGTACAGCAAACACTTAATAACGACAGGTCACTTCAGAGCTTTATTCTCGGGATCAGTTGGTGTCCCTGAAGTTTGACCATTACCAATCTACAAGTTATCACCCATCTTGTGGATAAACAATCATTTCCGATAACCATTAACAAGCTTCTTACACTTCTCAACTGGAATTTTGGACCACTCTTCTTTTGAAAACTGCTCAAGGTCTCTCATATTTGAAGGATGCCTTCTCCCACCAGCAATTTTAAGATCTTTCCACAGGTGTTCAATGTGATTTAGATCTGGACTTATTTCTGGCCACTTCAGAACTCTCCAGCACTTTGTTTCTTGCTTCTTGAAGTATGTTGAGAGAAATACTTAATTTTCTGGAACAATTTCAAGGGTGCCAACACTTTCGGCCATGACTGTATGTACATGGGTCCTAATACTAAACAAGGATGTTTGCTGGGCAATAGGCTATACCAGATTTTAAATACATGATCCTGTGGAAACATTTTGGTCTCACTCACTACGGAGGAACTATGCTGAAGGTCTTTACTCTCCTTTCTGCATTTACAATGAAGTGATAGGCATTCAACCTCACTGCTAGGTCCTAGATTGATATTGCTTATTTGCAACACAGCATTTTGTTAGAGAGAAAAGGGGACCCAGCAGGATAGACATTGTTTCTTTGACAGACGTTTCTTAAGATTACATACCCTGTATTATGCTGTTTTTGTAATTTGACTAAATCACTCACAAATTAAGATGTACAATTGCTTCTTTACTGGTTTTTCATGTACCAATTACTTATAGCGCTACCTATATCATTTGCAAATCAGGCAATAAAATACTGTAGTTGAAATGCAAAAGCCATGGTTATGCTTTCTCTTGTTTATTTCAGATTGGTCCCCTTGGCTTTGAAACATGATTTATTTGCCTGTGAATTAGTTTGTGAAATATGACATTTATATGTTCTTATTTATTCATTACAAATTTACGTGGTCTATAAATATGCCACTTAAAGAACTTCAATTATGCTGAAAAATACACTGTGTATTTTTTTTTATTTTTATTTTGTTCAGTTGAAAGAATATGCTAAACAATATTAAATCAACAGTTCCAAACATAAAAAACCCGTTATGCTTATGTCTTAATAGTATTTTGTATGGGAAAGTAAAACAACTACCGGTACTTTTTTAATATCAAAATATATATCAGAATTAAAAGTAAATAAAAAATAATAAATTGAGAAAAAAAACGGTTACTTATGAAATTTGACCAAATCTGTAACTTTGTTTTCTTGTGGACACAATTTGCAAGTTTTGACAACTTTTCATATTCTTGAGTTTTTGTTAGCCATATAAACTAAGCTTGAAAAGCAACATTTTTAGAAAATACAATACAATTTCCCTTGCCAAAAGCAAGTGATTAATAATAACACAAAAATACACAGCAAGCGATTGACAATGAAGGGCCCCATTTAGAATTTTTACAGACCACGACATTGGCAGATTGAAACCATTCTCGGGCAGTATCAGTACATTTAAAGAAAACAGCATCAAAGGATGAACATTTAGGACTATTTTTTACGAGTCAAAAGAAACACATGTGACAGGACTGAAATCATAACAATGCTGTTTGATTTAAAAATTATTAAAGCTATTTTAAGTACAAATATTAAAAAACGTGCAATAATCCCAACATACAGACAAATTGCTAGGTAACTGGGTGGCTGCATTGTAGTGGGGTAACAGGAGGCAGGGTCGCTGCTGCAGGAAGCTTGTGGTGGTGATGGCAGGAGTGGGGCAATGCTGCAGGTTCCGGGCTGGAAGGAAGGGGTGCCTCCGGTGGCCATTTTCAAAAAGCCCACCGCAGGCAAATCAATGGGAAAGTGAGAAGGCTCCGCTCAACGCTGACATTTTCTGAGATCCCAGGGCCCAGAGCCTCGCCCCAGGCCTGCTGCCGCTGACCTCCTGCAGCAGCGACCCTGCCTCCTGTGACCCCGCTCCACCTCAGCCACCCTCCCCGGGTAAGCTACATTCGGATTATAAGACGCACCCACATTATTCCCCCTAATATTGGGGGGGGGAGTGCATCTTATAATCTGAAAAATACGGTATATGTCAAATAAACCAGTCTATCTCTGATGTTTCTAGTCTAACTATGTAAAAAGAGAGAGGAGACTTTAAATTCATGAATATCGGACAGACATCTGCTTAACATCTGCCAATGTCGCCTATCAATATCAGCAATCTCAGTACTTTCCTCCCAAATTTCGGGGGAAAAAAGTGCATCTTATAACCTGAAAAATAGGGTATATATTAATTTTGCTGTTTCACCACTAACATCTTATTGTAACACATCAATCATTACAACTTTAAACAGTGTATTGCAGCAGCTTGCTAGCATTACTGTAAATGGTCCAGGATGTGTTAACCGGACCATGTACCTTCCCCTTTAACTGACTGGTCACATGACTGTGACATCAGCAAGGTCCTGTCAGTATGTGGCTGTCTGTGCACAGCATATATAAACCCTGCTTAATTTGAGACAGGTGTGTTCGGTGTGAGGCGTGAGGCCTGTGCTCCGTGTGTGTGTGGGATACCGTTTGTGAGAGGCCTAGAGAGGCCGAGTGAAGCCTGGCAGCCTGAAGGCAAAGAATGGATCCTGTGCGGATGCTAGTGGCCTTGGAAGGCAGCGGCTTTGGAGTGAAGCCTGGTACCTGGAAGGTCGAGCCTGGATCCTGTGTGGATGTCAGTGGCCTTTGAGGGAACGACGGCTAGAGACCCCTACCTGGGAAGCCACAAAGCCACAGTGGTGGCAAGCGTAATGGACTGAGACAGCTAAACCCGGCAAAGGTAATACCCTGTGCTATATGGACATTGTGATATGAACATTGCTACTTTATTACCTTGCCGTAAGCTGTAACCTGGAGCAAGTGGGCCTGTGTGCCCATGTGGGCTCATGAATTGTGATGTGTGTAATATGCCGGTCTGCCACTTGAGAAGCTCCCGGAGGTGATAGGTGTAAACATGCCGGGAGTATACTAAGATGGACTGTGTGACTAGCGGTTTATGCCAAAATAATAAACTGCATTGTGGTGAAAAACGTAAAGACATTGCACGTGTGCATTGATTGACGCAGCGAAGCGAGTTACCCCCAGTATGATGACTAGCGCTGCCTTACAACAGATAAAATTGCCATGTCTTGGTGCCTTGAAAAGCTAGACATTAGAGATTATCAAAGCTCTCATCTACCTGATATTTGTGTTATAACATCAGAAATCAACTTCAATAAGTCTACAGATGTTAACATTGTTTTCCAATCTCCTTCTTAATTATATGAAATATTTTCTGATGAATTCTGGAAAACATAATGCAGTGCAACAAAAGATAATACGCGTTAATTATTTCTAGGTAACAGTGCTGCCTACCATCACAAATCCCTGTCAGAAGATGCAAAACACTATTTTATTTTCTAGCTTCATAACTGTCATACTTACAAAGATATCAAACCTATTAAGCCCTAAGGCAATTATCATTTTTCTTTTTAAACATTTTTGCTTTTTAAAATATCAAGCTAGTCTTTCAATTTTCAATAGCGCATACTTAATGAGTGCATGTCCAGAGATATGGAGAAGGAGCTGAAAGGTCAGTTGTAAAATCAGTTTATGTCTACCACATACAATTTAAACGTTTTATAGGCCAATTCCGCCCATACCTTTCATTAGACCTGAAAATGGTTAGTATTTCTTAGTACATAATGTATAAAAAAATGAAAAACATCACCATCAAATGAATGTCTTTCTCATTGTCCCACAATTATGACTCATGATGCATTTTTAGCGATCTACTGATTGAAACTTTTCCTAGTCAAAATACATTTTCTGCTTGGGTCGAGTGTTGAGACAACTAATAACATTAAACGTTTGTACGCCAATTTTAGGAAACTGCATTAAGGCAATTTTAACTATTTAAGGGCACAGACATTTTTTGAGGGGTTGGGGAATTTAACCCTTGTTTTTTTCTGTTCAGTTTTTACAACATTTAGTGTCTGGTGGAAAATACATGATAACTTTATTCTGCAGGTGAATACAATTGTAAGATACCAACTCTATATTGCTTTTTAATGTTTCACTATTTTAAAAATAAAATAAAAATATATACAGTATATATTTTGAAGGCTATGTTTTTGTACAATGAGCTGTAATTTTTATTTTATTTTTGGGATGCATGAAATTCTTTGCTTTTTATACAAAACATTTTTTTTCATACGGGGAGTAGACCAAAAATAGCAATTTTGACACTAAGAATTTTTTTCCTTAACAGCGATAAATATATGGTATGCGAAATATGATAATTTGTTAATTATAATTGTTACATATGCGGCAATACAATTTTTGTATATTAATTTAGTTTAAAAATAATAAATAAAGATAAAGATTAAGATAACGATAAGATGGATTCTGTGGTGTTTTGACACAGGATGTTAAAGATGGTAACAATACACCTAGAAATGATAAAGATACTGATCATCTTAGGGTTTTGAAGTTTGATGTAAGAGATTGAAGGGGCCGGCCATTATTAACATTCATTAATATGTGATCTGCACCCCTGATAATCAATTGTTACATGCACAGTCTGAAAGTTTTCCGATGTTGACAGAATGAAACAGCTCCATCATTTCTATAGTAACCACGTCCGGGTATAGGGGGGTGGATCTGTAGTAACTGGCCCGGCCACTACAGTTTTTATGGAGCTGCTGTGCTTTCTGTGCAGTATCCAAGAACTTTCGGTTGGTGCCAGTAATAGCTGATTAGCTGGGTGCCAGGTATTGCACCCCGACTGATCAGATATTAATGACTTATCTCAACGAAAGTCCAACAATAAAAAAGTAGTGGCCAACCTCTTTAACCCCTGGCCAACATATGATGTACCGGTACATCACATGCAAGCTCCCTGACTTTGATGCGGGCCCGCATCTTTCCCCACATATGACAACGGACTTTATGTGCCTCTAACAGCAGTGGGTGGAGTGGAGCTCTGCCCATGGCTACTAACCTGTCAAATTCCACTGTCAGTCTCTGACAGCAGCATTTAACATGCGAGGACAGGGGAGTGTGTCATTCAATGCTCTCATCGGCGCGCCCGTGATGCACAGCACCGATGAGGTGTCATGACAGCCGAGGGGCTTCTGAAGACTCCTGTGCCTGTCATTACGATCCTTCTGGAGCCAGCGTTTAGCTGGTGTTCATAGAAGACCGCGAGTTTTGCTATACATAGCACAAGCGATCATATGATCGAAGTTTCAACTCCCCTAAGGGGACTATTAACCACTTTAAAGCCCATGACGTACTAATACGCATCTGTGCCCTGGGACTTAAGAGCCTGACCCATATTAGTACGTCATATCTTTAATGCGGCACCACGACCGAAGTCGCGGTGATCGCATTAAATTTCCGGCGCCATCTTACCTCTGGGTAATGTGATTGTCGGAAACAGTGATCTGCAGCCTAGGATCGGTGCTCCTAAGAGCACCGATCCTAGGCTGTTGCTAGGACACCCCAGCCCTGGCCCCAGACTGCTATGATCGGTGCGATCGCCGATCACATCGATCGCACCGGTCATAGTGCGACCGTGCGGTGACAGGGCGGTCATGGGGCGGTGACCGGCTTGTGACCTGCCTGTCACCGCCCCATGACCCCCTGTAATGTGATCCAAGCCCCCAGACTGCTGTGATTGGAGCGATCGATGATGACATCGATCGCTCCAATCGGAGTACCTGTATACAGGTGACCGGGCGGTCACAGGAAGGTGTCACCTCCCTGTGACCCCTGTGGTGCATGCTCTGCTCCATGTCTGATTGGTGCAATCAATGTCACCAATCAGAGGGCTGTGGCACAGCATGCACCACAGGGGGTCACAGAGAGGTGACACCTCCCTGTGACCGCCCGGTCACCTGTATTCAGGTACTCTGATTGGAGCAATCAATGTCATCAATGATTGCTCCAATCAGATTACCTGACCAGGAGGAGACTGGGTAGTGACCTCCACCTGTCACCACCCTATCATCCCCCTGTGACCGCCCTGCAGACCCTCACACTCAGTGAGGATTTCTACAGAGCGGTCACATCTGATGTGTCTGTGCTGGGCCTTGTAGTGCCACAGAATATTCTGTGTCACTACAAGACCATCTACTCACCTGCTCCAGTTGCTGCTGCTGCTGCTCCTGGATCTTCTGCTCCAGCATCTTGGGTATCCTGCTCCTGACCTGCTGTGGTTCCTGCTCCAGAGCCTGCTGCTGATCATGCTGCTGATCCTGCAGAGAAGACTTAAGTAAGTCAGTTCTCCCCTCATCCACCCCAATCCCCCCTCCCCCCTCTTCCCCCCCCCCCTTACCACCATTTTTTTTCTGCATCCTGCAGCGGTCTCCTGCTCCGGTCCTGGTCTCCAGCTCCGGTCCGAGTCTCCAGCTCCGCTTCCGGTCTCCAGCTCCGCTCCTGGTCACCAGCGCTGGGCTCCCGGTCCTGAAAGAAGAACAGAGAGGACTTTGGTAAGTCATCTCTGATCTCCCCTCATCCACCCCAATTCCCCTCTTCCCACTCCCCACACATCCGTGCGCACATCCAGCAGCCGCCGAGTGTTGATCGGTGACATAGTTCACCAATCCACACTCGTGCTCGCTGTTTGCACCACATACAGTATTTCCTTTTTCCTCACACTCTAACTAAAGTACTGACACACACACACTCTAAATAAAGTATTGATACACACGCACCACATACAGAACAAAAAATGTCCCGCTCATCCCAAACTCGCTATTCAGCGGAGCAGGCATACGCTTTTCTTGCCTCCGACACTGACATCGAGGGCGAAGATCCCACATTTCTTTGTTTTTCCAACTCCTCGTCATCTTCCTCCTCCTCTTCTTCCTCCTCTTCCTCTTCTTCCTCAAGTGCTGCTGGACCGCCCCGCAGTAGTCGCAGTAGAGAAGATGATCCAGCGCTCCCCACTACTGATCCCATATGGACCTCGCCCCCCGAAAATGATGAGCCACTGATTCCTGATTTCGTGGCGGAATCAGGAATCAAGTTTGACACCACCGGCCTCACGGAAGTAGACTTTTTCAAAGTCTTTTTCTCTGAGGATTTTTTAAACCTCATGGTGGGCCAAACTAATTTATACGCTCATCAATTTTTGGAACAAAACCCCTCTTCATCATTTCTAACTGGTCTCCTGTAGACGCAGTAGAAATTATGAAGTTTTGGGGCCTGGTCTTTCTTATGGGGATCCTGAAGAAGCCCGAGCTTCGGCAATACTGGTGTGTTGACGTTTTGTATAACACTCCAGTGTTCCGAATGGTCATGATCCGGAAACGCTTTCAGGCCATCCACAAGTTCTTGCATTACCAAGATAATGCAAGGTGTCCTGCACTCGATGACCCAAACTTTGATCGTCTTTTCAAAGTTCGGCCGGTCATTGAACACTTCAACAACAAGTTTGCTGAAGTGTACGTGTCCCAAAGGGACATCTGTGTGGATGAGTCCTTAATCGCTTTTAAGGGGCGGCTTGGATTCCGGCAGTACCTGCCCAGTAAGAGGGCAAGGTACGGGATCAAGCTGTGTAAACTTTGTGAGAGTACCTCAGGGTACACTCACAAGTTTAGTGTTTATGAAGGGAAGGACTCCCGGATTGAAACCCCAGAATGCCCCCCTGTTCTGGGAGTGAGTGGGAAAATTGTGTGGGACTTGGTGCACCCACTGCTGGATAAAGGTTATCACCTCTACGTGGATAACTTTTATACACGCATCCCGCTCTTCAAGTCCCTCTCTACGTGACGTACCACAGCCTGCGGTACAGTCCGCAAAAATCAGAAAGGCCTCCCAAAGATGCTAATTAGGCAGCTGCTCAGAAGGGGTGAGAGCAGAGCCCAATGTAGCGACCACATGCTGATGGTCAAGTACAAGGACAAAAGGGATGTCCTTTTCTTGACCACCATACATGGTGATGGCAGCACCCTCAGCACTGTACGAGGTTCCACTACACAGGTCGCCAAACCAGACTGTGTAGTGGGGTACAACAAGTACATGGGGGGGAGTTGATCTCTCTGATCAAGTCCTCCAGCCGTACAGTGCTTTGAGAAAGGCCAAGGTATGGTATAAGAAGCTGGCCGTGCACATTGAACAGATGGCAATGCACAACGCTTTCCTTCTGTCACAATGTGCAGGCCAGAATTCTACGTCGTATCTTTACTTCCAGGAGACAGTTATCAAGGCCCTGATATTTGGCAGCGGTGACGGAGCAGGCCCCAGTACTTCCGGAACTGAAGGACCGAGAATTGTACCAGGCCAGCATTTCCCAGGGGAGATCTCTCACAGCGGAAAAAAAGGAAAGTCACAAAAGAGGTGCCGAGTGTGTTATAAAAGGGGAATACTTAAGGACACCATTTATCAATGTGACACCTGCCCTGACAAACCTGGCCTGTGTATGAAAGACTGCTTCAAAAGGTACCATACTTCCATGGATTATTAAATTAATTTCTGACGTATGACAACTTGACGAACACTACACAGCTGACGTAGTGTTCGTCAGGTTGTCATACGTCAGTTGTATAGTGTTCGTCAGGTTGTCCTACACAACTGACGTATGACACTACATTATAAAATTCAAAAATCAGCTACCACTACCAAAAAGGGGGCATTTGTTGGGCATTTCCACTGTTTAGGCACATTAGGGGCATTGAGAACATGACATGACGCCCGCAGACCATGCCATCAAAGTCTGCATTCAAAAGCGTCACTCCTTTCCTTCCGAGCCCTGACATGTGCCCAAACAGTAGTTTTCTCCAACACATGGGTTATCTGTGTACTCAGGAGAAATTGCACAACAACTTATGGGGTGCAATTTCTCCTGGTACCCTTGTAAAAATATTTTTTTTTGCATTTTTGTGGAAAAAATGTTTTTTTTCATTTTCACAAGTCAACATTATAATTTTCTGTGAAGCACCTGGGGGTTCAATGGGCTCACCACACATCTAGATGAATTCATTGGGGGTCTAGTTTCCAAAAAGGGGGCACTTGTTGGGCATTTTCACTGTTTAGGCACATCAGGGGTTCTGAGAACATGACATGATGCCCGCAGACTATTCCATCAAAATCTGCATTCAAAAGCGTCACTCCTTTTCTTCCGAGCCCTGACATGCGCCCAAACAGTAGTTTTCTCCAACACATGGGGTATCAGCGTACTCAGGAGAAATTGCACAACAACTTATGGGGTGCAATTTCTCCTGGTACTCTTGTGAAAATATTTTTTTTTGTGGAAAAAATGTTTTTTTTTTTATTTTCACAAATCAACATTATAATTTTCTGTGAAGCACCTTGGGGTTCAATGGGCTCACCACACATCTAGATAAATTCATTGGGGGTCTAGTTTCCAAAAAGGGGGCACTTGTTGGGCATTTCCACTGTTTACGCACATCAGGGGTTCTGAGAACGTGACATGATGCCCGCAGACCATTCCATCAAAGTCTGCATTCAAAAGCGTCACTCCTTCCCTTCCGAGCCCTGACATGCGCCCAAACAGTAGTTTTCTCCAACACATGGGAAATCTGCGTACTCAGTAGAAATTGCACAACAACTTTTGGAGTCCAATTTCTCCTGGTACCCTTGTGAAAATAAAAATATTGCGGCTAAAATATCGTTTTTGTGGAAAAAAAATGTTTGTTTTTTTTCACGGCTCTACGTCATAAACCTTTGCAAAACACTTGGGGGCTCAAAGTGCTCACCACACATCTAAATAAGTTCCCTGAGGGGAATAGTTTCCAAAATGGGGTCACTTGTGTGAGGCTTCCACTGTTTAGGCACATCAGGGGCTCTCCAAACGCAACATGGGGTCCGCTGTCAATTCCAGAGAGTTTTGCATTGAAAACGTCAAATGGCGCTCCTTCCCTTCCGAGCCCTGCCTTGCGCCTAAGCAATGGCTTTCCCCCACATATGAAGTATCAGTATACTCAGGAGAAATTGTAGAACAACTTTAGGAGTCCAATTTCTCCTAGTGCCCTTGTGAAAATAAAAATATTGCAGCTAAAAGATCGTTTTTGTAGACAAAAATGATTTTGGCTCTACGTCATAAACTTTTGCAAAACACTTGGGGGTTCAAAGTGCTCACCACACATCTAATTTAGTTCCTTAAGGGGTCTAGTTTCCAAAATGGGGTCACTTGTGGGGGGTTTCCACTGTTTAGGCACATCAGGGGCTCTCCAAACGCGACATGGGGTCCGCTGTCAATTCCAGCAAGTTTTACATTGAAAACGTCAATTGGCGCTCCTTCCCTTCCGAGCCCTGCCGTGAGCCCAAACAATGGTTTACCCCCACATATAAGGTATCGGCATACTCAGTAGAAATTGCTCAACAACTTTTGGAGTCCAATTTCTCCTAGTACCCTTGTGAAAATAAAAATATTGCGGCTAAATATCATTTTTGTGGGAAAAAAATGTTTGTTTTTTTTCACGGCTCTACGTCATAAACCTTTGCAAAACACTTGGGGCTTCAAAGTGCTCACCACACATCTAAATAAGTTCCTTAAGGGGTCTAATTTCCAAAATGGGGTCACTTGTGGGGGGTTTCCACTGTTTAGGCACATCAGGGGCTCTCCAAATGCGACATGGGGTCCGCTGTGAATTCCAGCGAGTTTTACATTGAAAACGTCAATTGGCGCTCCTTCCCTTCCGAGCCCTGCTGTGCGCTCAAACAATGGCCTTCCCCAACATATGAGATATCGGCGTACTCAGTAGAAATTGCACAACAACTTTTGGGGTCCAATTTCTCCTGGTACCCTTGTGAAAATAAAAAAATTGGGGTCTAAAATAAAATGTTAGTGAAAAAAAGTTAAATGTTCATTTTTTCCTTTCACGTTCAATTAATTGGTGTGAAGCACCTGAAGGGTTAATAAAGTTCTTGAATGTGGTTTTGAGCACTTTGAGGGATGCAGTTTTTAGAATGGTGTCAATTTTGGGTATTTTATGTCAGATAGACCCCTCAAAGTGACTTCAAATGTGATTTATTCCCTAATAAAATGGTTTTGTAAATTTTGTTGTAAAAATGAGAAATCGCTGGTCAAATTTAAACCCTTATAGCTCCCTAATAAAAAAAAAATTGGTTCCAAAATTGTGCTGATGTAAAGTAGACATGTGGGAAATGTTATTCATTAACTATTTTGTGTGACATATCTCTCTGATTTAAGGGCATAAAAATTAAAATTTTGAAAATTGCAAAATTTTCAAAATTTTCGCCAAATTTCCGTTTTTCTCACAAAATACGCAAGTGATATGGAAGAAATTTTACCACAATCATGAAGTACAATATGTCATGAAAAAATATTCTCAGAATCAGGGGGATCCGTTGAAGCCTTCCAGAGTAATTACCTCATAAAGTGACAGTGGTCAGAATTGTAAAAATTGGCCTGGTCATTAACGTGCAAACCACCTTGGGTTGTAAAGGGGTTAAATCCAGTAAAAAGTGAAACTATTAAATTCAGTAAAAATATGAACAAAAAATAAAAAACACAAAAGTTCAAATCACCTCCCTTGTGCCCCATTAAACATAAAACAAATAAAGAAAAGTCACATTTGGTATCGCTGTGTTAGTGAAAATCCGATCTATCAAAATATAAAATAAATGAATCCAATCGGTAAACGGCATAATGAGAAAAAAAATTGAAACGCCAAAATTACGTTTTTTCAGCCACTGCAACATTGCAATAAAATGCGATAAGAGGTAATCAAAGCATCGTATTTACCCCAAAATGATATCAGTAAAAATGTCAGCTCAGGGTGCAAAAAATAAGCCCTCATCCAGCCCCAATTCTCGAAAAATTAAAACGTTACGGGTCTCGGAAAATGGCGACACAAGATCGATTTTTTTTTACTCATTTCTGAACTTTTTTTCACCACTTAAATAAATAAGTATACATGCTTAGTATCTTCGTACTCATACTGACCTGGAGAATCATATTGCCATGTCGCTTTTACTGTAAAATGAACATGGTAAATATGGTAAATATAAAGAAATAATAATAATTGTGAAATTGCACTTTTTTTGCAATTTGAAAGCACATGTAATTTGTTTCCTGTTTTTCAGTACATCACAGGATAAAATAAATTGTGTTGTTCAAATGAACAACTCGTCATGCAAAAAAAAAATGCCCTCATACAGCTATATTGACAAAATAATAAATAAGTTATGGCTCTTGGGAGAAGGGGAGGAAAAAAAAACAAAACGGAAAATGGTCATAGAGTGAAAGGGTTAAGGCCTCATTCAGATGTCTGTTTTTTCACATACATCTTTTATCTGTGTTTTTCGCTGATAGATCATGTAACCATTATTGTCTATGGGGTTTGTCACGTGTCTATGTATTTGTGGCATGTGTATGCATGAAAAAATCATAGATAAACACTGATGAATATTGGAACAATTTTTTGTTGAGTACAGGAAAAATCACTAATGGCTGAATGAAGCTTTATTTCTTGAAGGGGTTTACCCACAAACAAAAGTTCATTTTAATCAATGTCTGTGTCTGACCGTGTATGGAACATGGTCTGATTATACCACAGCTCCTGGGCAGGGGAGGAAGCAAAAGAGTATACAGACATTACAACAGGGGATCACAGCTGATTATTTCTTTGAAGTAAAACATTGTTTCAAAAAAAGAATCAGCTGTGATCCCATGCTGTAATGTCAGTATACTCTTTTGCTTCCTCCTCTGCCCAGGACGTGTGGTATGATCAGACCATGTTCCTGTACGGTCAGACACAGCCATTACACAGTACACAGCAGGGGCACATTTATAAGATTATCTCAGCACAGGAACATTTTATTTAAACACATCCAATTGTGGAACTTATTATTATTCCAACATCTATTAATTAAAATCCACTTTCGTTCATGGGAAAACCCCTGTAAAACAGAAAATTATATAAAAAATATATTTAAAAGCATATTTATTAAATTTATTGTACAAACTGTATGAACCTTAAAGACAAGTATGTAGAAAAATATTTATTGAATTTTTTTCAACATAGTTTATATGTTTACAGATCTATTTTTTCTCCTTTAAAAACAGAAGAGCCCAGATAATTTCCCTAAGTAATTAAGGGATATAGCACTTATTCACCTAACCTACCAAATTAGTAAAGAGAAGAACAAAATCGCAGCCAATAAAGTTTCATTTTATTTTTTCCCCTTTCTATTTTTTTATTACATTGTCATTTGTAATAAAAATGGATTGGGTTGGGTTGGCAGTAGGGGACCACTTAATGTATTGATGTATTTTTGTGGATATTATCACTCTGTTAATTGGCATATGTTTTGAGAAAATGGAACAAGACGATATATGTGAAAAAAAAATGGCAAATGACAAAATATACTTTAGAGTTGAATAGATGTTTAGCATATTGTAGTACAGTCGTGGCCAAAAGTTTTGAGACTGGCACAAATTTTGGCTTTCACAAAGGTTTTTTCTTCAGTGATTTTAGATACTTTAGGATACGTTCCCACTATGAGCTTTGGTGCGTTTTTGATGTTAAAAATACCCATCTCGAAACAATGCAAGCCAATAAAGTCAATAAGATCTTTATTATTAATATATAAAAAAACACACAATAAATACAGAAATAAACAGACAAAAGAATGGAACACCACAGGTAATGAACAAACGGGAGATATCACCATAGCAAAGATTAAACCATAGTGGAGACCTTCCAGAATCGATAATAAATGAAGCCACAAGGGTATATTTAATGCGATAATAATTGTCTGTATTATACTAACAGATAAGAAGAGGAAATGAGTATTCAGCATGAGGGAGTAAGGCGTATAGATACAGTAATTAGAATAAGACTCCCACATAGCCACAAAAGTAAGGATTAAACTGTATGGAAAAAAAACCTGTTATATACCCACATGGCTCCAGAAGTACAGCAACAAGGTAGAGGCTTGAAGTCCCACCACACCCGATGCACGTTTCGCAAGAACTGCTTCATCCAGGGGTTTTTGTTGTTTGCTATGTTGATGCTTTTGATGTTACAGAATTTCCGCACCATTTATGAACTTATTATGTAAATTAGGTTACTTGCATTTTTTAATTGCGTTTTTCTGTGAGTTTTTTACATGCATTTTTATCGCATTTTTGACGCTACATTTTTTGTCTCTGTTTGTTGCGTCATGCTTTAAATAAAGCTGCTTTGTTTTTGAAACTTCTTGGTATTTGACATTCTCATGTGCGGATTACATGCGTTTTTGATGCATTTCCGACACATTTTTTACCTGCAGATTTTCTCCATCTATTGCAAGTCTATGGGGAAATTCCACACAGAAAAAAAGAAGCACAGTCGGCATGAGATTTCTATAAATCCCAACCACTTTTCTGGTACTGTAAAACACTGTATTTTTGCCTCGTCAAAAAAGCGATAAAAGCTCATCGTGGGCACAAAGCCTTAGTCAGATATTTCTGTGGTTACTAAAGTACAATTACAAGCATTTCATTAGCTTTTAAACTTTTATTGCCAAATACATAAAGTTTATCAAATGACTCAATATTTACAGTGTTGACCCTTATATTTAAAGACTTCTGCAGTTCAGCCTGGCATGATGGATATCAGCTTCTGGGCCAAGTCCTGACTGATAGCCAGTAGTGATGAGCGAGCACTAAAATGCTCGGGTACTCGCTGTTCGAGTCAAGCAAATTGGAATGCTCGAGTGCTCTATCCGAGCAATGAGCCCAATGTAACTCTATGGGAAACTTGAGCATTTTTCCGATTGCCCCCCCGGAGGTCTGCATAGGGCCTAAAAATTGCCCAAATTGATGGAAACAGTGCTCAAATGACATGGGAACAGCATGGGGAAGACCCCTAGAAGAATGTGTGACTCCCAGGTCACTGCTGTCAACAATGTTGAAAAAGTATTACGCTACTTTTACGGACTCACAATAAAACATACAAAAAGGAAACCAAAATAGATTTTCCTGTGAAAAATGTTAAGGAACATCCTTTCCAGGGTAATGACTTGTATATAAGGCAAAATAAATATACGAAAACAAAAATGATCCTCCATACCTTGGGCTATGTTCACACGTAGTGTTTTCGATGCGTTTTTGCACTTTTGCATTGCTTTCAAAACATTTATTCCATGGCACTTTACATGTGAAAAAGGGGTATACATCGCAAAAACAATTACAATATATTGAACAAAAATGTGACAGCGACTGGTACAGGAGAGGACCCTGCCCACAAGGGCTCACAGTCTACAAGGGATGGAGGAGGATAAAGTAGGTGAGGATAGAGCTAGTCATGCAGTGGTATGGTGGAGCGAGGGCTACTGCAGGTTGTACGCTTGTCGGAAGAGGTGGGTATTCAGGTGCCTTTTGAAGGTTTCAACAGTAGGTGAGAGTAAGAAATGTAGGGGTAGAGAGTTTCAGAGAAGGGGGATGCACAGGAGAAATCTTGCATGCGATTGTGGGAAGAGCAGATAAGAGGGGAGTAGAGAAGGAGATATTTTCAGGATCAAAGTTTGCATGCGGGTAATTACCGAGAGACTAGGTGTAGCGTCGGCGTCCCTGCCTCCTGCTAGGCAGGGACGCTGTTCCCCTCACCTCTCCGCTCCGTGCCCGGCGTCCTCCTCCCGCTCTGCTGGCAGCGCGCGCTGCTTCCCGGCCACTGTGCTTAGGGCGCGCGTGCGCTCCCCCTCTCTTAAAAGGGCCGCGCGCGCCGTCCTAAGGAGTCCCCGGCCAATGGCCAGAGGACCTCACCATATATAAGGCACCTCCTCCAAAATGGAGGTGCCCGAGCAATGTTGTTGCAAAGCCTTCACTCTGCTTCAGCCCTCAGGTCCCGTTACCAGTTACCTGCCAGTCACCTGCCAGATTCCTGCCTGATATCCACTTACCTGCTTGCAAGCCTGCGGTCCGACGGTCTGCCTTCCGACACCTGTCAGTCTGTCTATGGACCAGCCTGCCCGCTCACCTGGGAGCGCTCACCTGCTACCTGCCTGCTAGTCTACCTGGAGGCTCTGCCGTCACTTGCCGTGACCACCTGCCAGTCCAGAGACTCTTGCCCGCTCACCTGCTACCTGCCTGCTAGCCTACCTGGAGGCTCTGCGGTCACTTGCCGTGACCACCTGCCAGTCCAGAGACTCTTGCCCGCTCACCTGGGAGTGCTCACCTGCTACCTGCCTGCTAGCCTACCTGGAGGCTCTGCCGTCACTTGCCGTGACCACCTGCCAGTCCAGAGACTCTTGCCCGCTCACCTGGGAGCGCTCACCTGCTACCTGCCTGCTAGCCTACCTGGAGGCTCTGCCGTCACTTGCCGTGACCACCTGCCTGTCCAGAGACTCTTGCCCGCTCACCTGGGAGCACTCACCTGCTACCTGCCTGCTAGCCTACCTGGAGGCTCTGCCGTCACTTGCTGTGACCACCTGCCCGTCCAGAGACTCTTGCCCGCTCACCTGGGAGCGTCCACCTGCTACCTGTCTGCTAGTCTACCCAGAGACTGTCCCTGTGACTACCTGCCCTTCTACCCAGAGACTGTCCCTGTCACTTGCCGTAACTACCTGCCCTTCTACCCAGAGACTGTCCCTGTCACTTGCCGTGACTACCTGCCCGTCTTCCCTGGGAGCCACCCGCTTCCTTACAAGGACCGCCCCCTTGTATAGTTGCTCAGAGGTTCCGCCTCCCAGACCCGTTACAGTTTGCTCGGGCCATGGAACCCGGTGGCACCCAAGCTCCCTCGCTCTCGGACCTATGTCATGAACTGTCCCATCAGAGGTCCCAACAGGAGTCCATCCTGAGTCATCTGCAGAATGTCAACTCTCGCCTGGACACTCTGACTGCTCCATCAGCAACCACCGCTAGTGTCATGACTCGCAGCCCGGCAGCGCCGCTGCCCACTAATACCATGGCATTCTGCCCCGGACCCCGGCTTTCTGCACCTCCACGCTTCGGAGGCGACCCCGCTCAAGCTTGGGGCTTCATAAACCAGTGCACCCTGCACTTTGAACTCCTGTCCCACCAGTTTATCTCCGACCGGGCCAAAGTAGGCTTCATCATGTCCCATCTCACGGGGGAGGCACTGGCTTGGCTAAATCCTCTATGGGAGAGAGGAGACCCCCTGGTGTCCAACCTGCCAGCCTTACTCACGGCTTTCCGGAAAGTCTTCGACGAACCCGGACGGAAGACCTCATGCGCATCATCTCTGCTACGCCTCCATCAAGGAAATCTCACCGTGGGCCAATATGCCATACGGTTCCATACACTTGCTTCGGAGCTGGCCTGGGATAACGACGCCCTGGTGTCTGTCTTTTGGGAGGGTCTGTCTGGCCGTATTAAAGATGAACTCGCCGGTTGGGACATACCTACCACTCTCGACGACTTAATAACTCTTGCCACTCGGATTGACATCCGGTTCCTGGAACGCGCCAAAGAGGTCACCCGTGAGAGGAGGTTTCCACGTCTAGCCTCTACCTTTCAGAAACCTGTCACTTCTCCCGCTACTCCCCAGGCGCACTCACCCGAGCCTATGCAGGTCGACCAGACCAAGATGGTCAAAACCCGTCAAGAGTTACGCCGTGCCGAGGGGAGCTGCTTCTACTGTGGCAGTAAGGAGCACCGGATCCGTTCCTGCCCGGAGAGGTCGGGAAACGCCTGTGTCTAGGATCGCTCAGAGAGGTTGTCCTAGACAAGAGTAAACCCTCTCCATCTCTGTTGCTGTCGGTCTCTATCATCTGCGGGGAGAACCGTTATTTTTAACTAGCCCAACTTGACTCTGGAGCTGCCGGAAATCTCATTTCTCAGTCTCTGGTAGAGAAATACCGCATTCCCACCAAACCTCTAGCTGTACCCTTATCTGTCACTGCCGTGGATGGGGGCCTCTTACCACATCCCATCCAACTCATCACCGAATCCATAACCCTGCAGGTGGGAATGCTGCACTCTGAGAGCATCTTCTTTCATGTTCTGCCTGGACTCTCTCACGCCCTCTTACTAGGCCTACCTTGGCTTCAGAGACATGCACCCGTGCTTGATTGGCAGACCGGAGAAGTCCTTCGCTGGGGACAGGACTGCCATAAGACTTGTTTAGTTCCCGTCCATCCTGTCCGTCCTTCTCCTACTCCAGCCCATCTACCTGGTCTTCCGGCTCCTTATTGGTCGCATGCGGACGTCTTTAATAAAAAGGAGGCAGAGACATTACCCCCTCATAGACCATACGACTGCCCAATCGACCTGATGCCCGGCGCTATTCCTCCCCGTGGGCGCATTTACCCTTTGTCCGCTGCTGAGACCCGATCCATGTCAGAATATATTGAGGAGAATCTGGCCCGGGGATTCATCCGGAAATCTACTTCCCCGGCGGGAGCAGGTTTCTTCTTCGTCAGAAAGAAGGACGGCTCACTCCGTCCATGTATAGACTATAGAGGCCTTAACCAAATCACGGTGAAGAATAAATACCCCCTTCCGCTCATTCCGGAATTATTTGACCGTCTGAGGGGGGCTAGAATCTTCACCAAGCTGGACCTCCGTGGGGCGTATAACCTGGTCCGTATCCGTCAGGGTGATGAATGGAAGACGGCATTCAACACCCGGGACGGCCACTATGAATACCTGGTAATGCCCTTCGGTCCCTGTAACGCTCCCGCCGTCTTTCAAGAGTTGGTCAATGACATCTTCCGGGACCTTCTCTACTCCTGCGTAGTGGTGTACCTGGACGACATCTTGGTCTTCTCTCCGGATCTCCCCACACAACGGAGGGATGTTCGTCAGGTTCTGCTCAGGCTCAGGCAGAACCACCTCTACGCTAAATATGAGAAGTGCCTCTTTGAGCAGACCTCGCTTCCGTTTTTGGGCTACATAATTTCTCAGACCGGCCTACGAATGGATCCTGAGAAACTGTCTGCCATCGAGAAGTGGCCTCGACCGGAGGGGTTGAAGGCTATTCAGCGGTTCCTGGGCTTCGCCAACTACTACCGCTTCTTCATACCGCACTTCTCTTCCCGGACTGCCCCAATCTCTGCGCTCACCCGTAAGGGCACTAATCCCAGAGAATGGCCGCCCGAAGCTGAGGAAGCCTTTCTTTCCTTAAAACAGGCTTTCTCTTCCGCCCCGGTGCTGCATCGCCCGGACGGCAACAAACAATTCTTCCTGGAAGCTGATGCCTCCTCCTCTGGAGCCGGAACGGTACTTACCCAAAAATCGTCTTCCGGGAGAATGGTAACTTGCGACTTCTTCTCCAAACTCTTCTCCTCTTCCGAGCGCAACTATTCTATAGGAGACCGAGAGTTATTGGCCATCAAGCTGGCATTGAAGGAGTGGCGATACCTGCTCGAGGGGGTTCTTCACCCGGTAATAATTTACACGGACCACAAGAACTTGGCTTACCTCCGGAGTGCCCAGAGACTTAACCCGCACCAAGCCCGGTGGTCCTTGTTTTTTGCTCGCTTTGATTTTGTTCTTCATTTTCGCCCGGCTGACAAAAACATCAAAGCTGACGCCTTGTCCCGATCCTTCCTGGTGTCTGATCTTGAGGAGGAACCTAAACACATCATCGATCCCGCCAGAGTAATGCAGGTGGCCCCCGTGAGTCTAAATCGTCTCCCTCCCGGAAAGACGTTCGTTACGGTACCTGATCGGGAGAGGATCCTACACTGGGGTCACTCGTCTAAGCTTGCTGGCCATGCCGGTCAGAAAAAGACCCTCCAGCTTATCACCCGGCACTACTGGTGGCCTACCCTGCACAAGGACGTAATAGACTTTGTTTCTGCCTGTGTGTCCTGCGCCCGCAACAAGGTTCCGAGACACCTGCCAGCCGGTCGCCTCCTTCCTCTTCCAGTACCTGCTGCCCCCTGGCAGCATATAGCTATGGACTTCATAACAGATCTCCCCGTCTCTGCCGGTTGTACGGTCATTTGGGTGGTCGCTGACCGCTTTTCCAAAATGGCTCATTTCATTCCCCTGCCAGGCCTCCCGTCTGCACCCGAGCTGGCTAAAGACTTTATCCGCCACATCTTCCGTCTCCATGGCCTGCCCCTCCACATCGTGTCGGATCGTGGGGTTCAGTTCACCTCACGCTTCTGGAGAGCCACATGTAAGCTGCTAGACATCACCCTGGACTTCTCCTCCGCATACCACCCACAGTCCAATGGTCAAGTGGAGCGGATCAATCAGATCCTGACCAGTTACCTCCGGCACTTCGTTAATGCCCACCATTCAGACTGGGTGGATCTCCTGCCATGGGCCAAATTCTCTTACAATAATCACGAGAGCGAATCTTCCTCCAAATCCCCGTTTTTTGTAGTCTTCGGTCAGCATCCTCGGATCCCTTTTCCCGTCTCCACCTCGGTGGACAATCCGGCTGCGGAGTCTCTCGTTAGCAAATTTTCCTCCATTTGGGAGAGTACCCGATCCGCACTCCTTCAGTCGTCCGAGCGGATGAAAAAACACGCTGACAAAAAACGCCTGGATCCTCCACAATTCCGTCCTGGAGATAAAGTCTGGCTCTCGTCCAAGTATGTCCGGCTCAAGATTCCTTCCTACAAGTTAGGGCCTCGGTTCATCGGCCCACTAAAAGTTATCAAACAAATCAACCCAGTGGCCTATAAATTGAAACTCCCGGCCAACTTGCGGATCCCTAACTCCTTCCATGTATCTCTCCTCAAACCCGTGGTACTTAACTCTTTTTCCAAGTCTACAGGTACGCCTCCTGCTCCAGTTTCCGCTGAAAACGAGTTTGAGGTAGAGAACATTCTGGCCACCAAAAGGGTAAGAGGAAAAACCTTTTTTCTGGTAGATTGGAAGGGGTTTGGTCCTGAGGAGAGAACGTGGGAGCCCCGGGAGAACATCCATGCCCCTCTCATCCTTGATAAATTTCTGTCTGGCCTAAAAAAGGGGGGGCCTAAAGGGGGGGGTACTGTAGCGTCGGCGTCCCTGCCTCCTGCTAGGCAGGGATGCTGTTCCCCTCACCTCTCCGCTCCGTGCCCGGCGTCCTCCTCCCGCTCTGCTGGCAGCGCGCGCTGCTTCCTGGCCACTGTGCTTAGAGCGCGCGCGCGCTCCTCCTCTCTTAAAGGGGCCGCGCGCGCCGTCCTAAGGAGTCCCCGGCCAATGGCCGAAGGACCTCACCATATATAAGGCACCTCCTCCAAAATGGAGGTGCCCGAGCAATGTTGTTGCAAAGCCTTCACTCTGCTTCAGTCCTCAGGTCCCGTTACCAGTTACCTGCCAGTCACCTGCCAGATTCCTGCTTGATACCTGCCTGATATCCGCTTACCTGCTTGCAAGCCTGCGGTCCAACGGTCTGCCTTCCGACACCTGTCAGTCTGTCTATGGACCAGCCTGCCCGCTCATCTGGGAGCACTCACCTGCTACCTGCCTGCTAGTCTACCTGGAGGCTCTGCCGTCACTTGCCGTGACCACCTGCCAGTCCAGAGACTCTTGCCCGCTCACATGCTACCTGCCTGCTAGCCTACCTGGAGGCTCTGCGGTCACTTGCCGTGACCACCTGCCAGTCCAGAGACTCTTGCCCGCTCACCTGGGAGCGCTCACCTGCTACCTGCCTGCTAGCCTACCTGGAGGCTCTGCCGTCACTTGCCGTGACCACCTGCCAGTCCAGAGACTCTTGCCCGCTCGCCTGGGAGCGCTCACCTGCTACCTGCCTGCTAGCCTACCTGGAGGCTCTGCCGTCACTTGCCGTGACCACCTGCCAGTCCAGAGACTCTTGCCCGCTCACCTGGGAGCGCTCACCTGCTACCTGCCTGCTAGCCTACCTAGAGGCTCTGCCGTCACTTGCCGTGACGACCTGCCTGTCCCGAGACTCTTGCCCGCTCACCTGGGAGCGCTCACCTGCTACCTGCCTGCAACCCTACCTGGAGGCTCTGCCGTCACTTGCTGTGACCACCTGCCCGTCCAGAAACTCTTGCCCGCTCACCTGGGAGCGTCCACCTGCTACCTGTCTGCTAGTCTACCCAGAGACTGTCCCTGTGACTACCTGCCCTTCTACCCAGAGACTGTCCCTGTCACTTGCCGTGACTACCTGCCCTTCTACCCAGAGACTGTCCCTGTCACTTGCCGTGACTACCTGCCCGTCTTCCCTGGGAGCCACCCGCTTCCTTACAAGGACCGCCCCCTTGTATAGTTGCTCAGAGGTTCCGCCTCCCAGACCCGTTACACTAGGTCACAGATGTATGGAGGAGACAGGTTGTGGATGGCTTTGCATGCCAAGGTTAGGGTTTTGAACTGGAGCCTCTGGGCAATGGGGAGCCAGTGAAGGTATTGACAGAGATGAGAGGCCAGGTAATAGCAATGGGACAGGTGGATTAGTCGGGCAACAGAGTTTAGGATAGCTTGGAGGAATGTGAGAGTGTTAGAAGGGAGGCCACAGAGCAGGAGGTTGCAGTCGTCGAGACGTGAGATGATGAGGGCGTGCACTAGTGTTTTTGTAGATTAGTGGTTGAGGAATGTGCGGATTCGGGAGATTTTTTTACTTGATGTCAGCATCTTCCTCACCCTGATCCTCCTTCCTCCCACCATTCCGAGTGCCCTGAGACAACTGATCTCACACTTGGACACTGCCGCTGTTTTGTTCATCTTTCCATTTATAGATTCTGGCCTCTCGTTCAGTCCGCTCGAAAGTGGAAAGAGCTTGGATATGTGGTTTGAAGGAGATATTAGAGTCCAGGGATACCTCAAGAGCTGTTCACTTTTCCATTGATAGGTTCGGGGTTCTCAGCCGGTCAGCTTCATGCAGTACAGAAAGTCAGGAGGAGGACCAAGGTGCGGAAGTGGAAGGCGAAGTGGTGGACGATGTCACTGACCCAACCTGGCAAGGGGACATGCAGAGTGAGAACAGCAGCACACATGGGGAGGGAGGCATAGCACCACAACAGGCAGTAACAAGCAGTGAGTGTGGTGGCCACAGACAAAAGGTGGGCAGCAGCTCCCCAGAAGACCAACACGACAGAAGTGGCCAGTATAACTACTAGGTCTTCCCGAGTCTGGTTCTTTTTTAAAGACCATTTAGATAACCCCCTAAAGGCCATTTTCAACATCTGTCAGGCCAGCATCAGCAAGCGCACCAAAACTACAAGCCTGACCACCACCAGAATGCTCAGGTACATGACAGCAAAGCACCCGACTAGCTGGGCCAAATGCTAAGGTCCAGATACAGAGTCTGCAGTTGACACCACTGCCTCTTCTGCTGTTGTGTGTACATGCCAATCCCTTGTCCATGGCTCATGTAAATATGCCCCCGCTCTGCACCTGTCGTTGCAAACTTGCAACCATCACCGTCCACGTCCTTGTCCCTCCGCAACGTTCAGTTGTCCTTACCTCAGTCCTTGGAATGCAAGCGCAAGTATGCAGCCAAACACCCACCCACAAGCCGCAATAGTAAACTGTCACATTTCTGGACTGCTTGCTTGCACTTGAAATATTGCCTTTTAGGCTCGTGGAGGCGGAAGCTTTCCACAACCTCATGGCGGCGGCGGCCGTTGGTCCATACTCGGTCCCCAGCAACCATTATTTCTCCTGGCGTCATCTCCGCCTTCCACAAGCACGGGTCCCAGAACATTACCCGTGCCCTCCCCAGTGCACTTAGTGGGAAGGGCCGCTTAACCACAAACACGTGGACAAGTGAATGTAGCCAGGGATGGTACATCTCACGGATGCATCACTCAGTTAATATTGTGGAAGGCCCTGGATCAATCAAGCTTGAAGACAACAATGTTCACAAGGTAGACAGCAGCAGTGGTCGGTCTCCTACTCAACGAGCAAATTATTCATGATGGATCATCCATCTCTTTAGCTTTGTGTTACTTGGAATGCAAGCGCAAGTATGCAGCCAAACACCCACCCACTCAAAGGCCGCAATAGTAAACTGCCACATTTCTGGACTGCTTGCTTGCACTTGAAATGTTGCCTTTTAGGCTCATGGAGGTGAAGTTTTCCACAACCTCATGGCAGCGGCGGCCAGGTGTCCATACTCAGTCCCCAACTCCCACCATTTCTCCCGGTGTTGTCTCCGCCTTCCACAAGCACGTGTCCCAGAACATTACCCATGCCCTCCCCAGTGCACTTAATGGGAAGGACCACCTAACCACAAACACGTGGACAAGTGAATGTGGCCAGGGACGGTACATCTCACGGACGCATCACTCAGTTAATATTGTGGAATCCAGGACCCAGTGGGACCTTAGGACAGAATATGTCTTCCCAAAGCATAGGATTGCGGGCCCTTTATCAAGCAAGTTTTATGACAACAATGTTCACAAGATAGACAGCAGCAGTGGTCGGTCTCCTACTCAATGAGCAAATTATTCATGATGGATCATCCATCTCCTTAGCTTTGTGTTACTTGGAATGCAAGCACAAGTATGCAGCCAACCACCCACCCATCGACAGGTCACAATAGTAAACTGTCACATTTCTGGACTACTGCTTGCTTGCACTTGAAATGTTGCCTTTTAGCCTTGTGTAGGCAGAAGCTTTCCACAACCTCATGGCGGCGGCCAGATGTCCATACTCAGTCCCCAGCTGTCACTATTTCTCCCAGTGTCGTCTCCACCTTCCACAAGCACGAGTCCCAGAATATTACCCGTGCCCTCCCCAGTGCACTTAGTGGGAAGGACCGCCTAACCACAAACACGTGGACAAGTGAATGTTGTCATGGATGGTACATCTCACTGACGCATCACTGGGTTAATATTGTGGAATCTGGGACCCAGTGTGACCCTTGGATTGAATAAGTCTTCTCGATGCATAGGATTGCGGGCCCTGGATCAATCAAGCTTGAAGACAACAATGTTCACAAGGTAGTCAGCAGCAGTGGTCGGTCTCCTACTCAACAAGCAGATTATTCATTATGGATCATCCATCTCCTTAGCTTTGTGTTACTTGGAATGCAAGCGCAAGTATGCAGCCAACCACCCACCCACCAACAGGCCGCAATAGTAAACTGTCACATTTCTGGACTACTGCTTGCTCTTGACATATTGCCTTTTAGGTGAGAAAATGTTGAATTCCGAAGATCTTTTTAAGGTGCAAGTGACATGAGTGAGTGAGTGATTTTCCACGTTGAATAAAAGAAAGTTGTGTGTCAAATATGACTCCAAGACAGCAGGTGTGCTGAGTGGAAGTTATAGTGGCACCACCTAAACGAAATTGCAAAGTCAGGTATAGGTAGGTTAGTAAAAGTCAGGTAAAGAGAAGGTAGGTTAGTAACAATCAGATATAGGTAAGTTAGTAAAAGTAAGGTATAGATAGGTTAGTAGAGGGAGGAAACCGAACGAGTTATTTTTGGAGATATTAAGTTCAGGCACTTGTTGAAGAATTCTAACAAAAAAATACCCATCTGACAATGCTGGGGCAGAGGTCACAGACAGTTTATTGGACAACCAAGGAGTACAAGCGAGGGAGACACAAACCAGATGCGGCAGAGGCAGGGGAATGCTGTCAAAGGTCTGTGACAGTTTTCTCAGACACTCCCAGAACCCAAGCCCTGATACACGGGGTACTTTAACAAGGAGGGAAAAGTTTTGGAAGATGCTGTAGGACTTCTTTGGCGACAGTACCAGCAGTGCCTTACAACTGTTGGATATTCAAGCTGGACACTTGGCATTAACTGTCTCTCTATGCCTTGGAGGTCTTGGCCACTAGCGTTTTGTCAGAGATGGTTTTTAGTGCCACTGGGGGCATTATAACTGATATAACTGATCAGCGCATCCGCCTTTCAACTGAAAATGCTGACAGGCTGACTTATCAAAATGAACAAGGGCTGGATTGGGCCTGACTTCTCAACACCACCAGATGATAGCATCGAACATGAACTCAAATCCAGTGGTTATTTTTTTGGGGGTCTATTCCCAAGCACCCCATCACACCCACACATGGGTATTCGCTTCAGGAATTGTTCTATTTTATGTCGCCCTGCTCATTCTCCGCATCCTCCACCACCATATCACCAGGATGACCCTCATGCCATGCCCACATATTTTTTTAAGGTTTTTTCTGATTAGAGACGAGTGAATATTTCAATATTCATTTTGGATTACGATCGCCGTTTTTGTGATATTCGACAATGTAATTGTAGAATATTCGCTGAACATTGCTGAACGCCATTGGATTCAATGGGGACCAAAAGCAAACTCATACACAACACCTTCAAACGGGACCAAAAGCTGCCAAAAAACATCAATTTAGGGGCAGACACCAGGAAAGTGCCATCAACTGACCCAGAGTAGAAGTAGTATAGTTATTATTATTTATTATTATAGCACCATTTATTTCATTGCGCTTTACATGTGAAAAGAGGTCACCGACTGGTACAAGAGGAGAGAGGACCCTGCCGATGAGGGCGCACAAACAGTCTATAAGGGATGGGTGAGGAATGAGGATACAGTAGGTGAGTGTACAGCTGGTCGTTCAGCGGTATGGTAAAGCGAGGGTTACAGCAAGTTGTAGGCTTGTCGGAAGAGGTGGGTCTTCAGCTTCCTTTTCAAGGTTTCAATAGTAGACAAGAGTCTGATATGTTGGGGTACAGAGTTCAAGAGTAGGGGGGATGCACGGGAGAAATCTTGAATGTGATTGTGGGAAGAGGAGATAAGACGGGAGTAGAGAAGAAGATCTTGTGTGAGGATCGGAGGTTGCGTGCACGTATGTACCTGTAGACTAGGTCACAGATATATGGAGGAGACAAGTTGTGAATGGCTTTGCATGTCATGGTTAGGGTTTTGAACTGGAGTCTCCTGGCAATGGGGAGCTAGTGAAGGGGTCTTAGAGATTGCAATGTTATAGATTTTTGGAGCCAGTCCACAGTAAAAAAAAAAAAGCAGCCATAGAGTGTTCGGGAACCTTCCCACATACTTTGCTTAGCTAGGGCTGCCTCTTGGAAGGGTTGGACGGACTCACCAGAGAACCAGAGACTCCTCTGGTGGGCCCTGGCTTCTCCTTCTGGAGGGTTCAGAGTGCAAACTGTGCAGGTCATGATGATGCTAGAGGCCACCATCTCCTTAGCTTGCTGCTGGTACTTTTCTGTGGGAATCAGCTTAGCTCCAACCAGCCTGGAATATTTCCAGTGAACTATGGCATGACACCATGGTATTAGCAGTGCCCCTAGTACCAGTAGCGAAGCCATCCACAATTTCCTTCTCAGGAATTTCATTTGGTGGCTGCCCAAATACATTAGTTTCTCACAAAGGAGTTGAAGATACTGAGTGGCAGTAGGTGCAAGGTTCTCAAGCATGTTAGATATCAGAGGGAGAGCAGAGAGGGCAGCACAGTGGCTCAGTTGTTAGCAATGACATCTTGCAGCGCTGGGGTCCTGGGTTCAAATCCCACCAAGGACAACATCTGTAAGGATTTTGTTTGTGCTCCCCATGTTTGCATGGGTTTCCCCCTCAGTAAAAAAGCAGTCATAGAGTATCCAGGAACCTTCACACAGACTTTTCTTAGCCAGGGCTGCTTCTCGGCAGGGTTGGACGGGAGAGAATCCTCCAGTGGACCCTGGCTTCTCCATCAGGAGAGTTCATCATAGCACAAACTTTGCAGCTGCTATGGAGCTCTTGAGCAGGGGAGAAAGGTTAGCCCTCAGAATCAAATCCTGTAAGGCCCAATGTTCTTCAGCCTGACACTGCTTCTTGGTGAGAGTTGTATTTCCCCACAGCCATATTCTTTAGCTCTGTGAAAATACTGGCATAGAGGGAAACTGAATCTACTCCGGCTGTCATTTCTCCTTGGAAGTCCTCTAATGCAGCTTGTTGCATGAGCAATGGCAGCCTCTCCAACATCAGCTCACACTTCTCGGTGGAGAAGGAACAATGCGCCTAACAAGCGCAAGCTAGAAAAATGCCTATAATATCTAATTTTCTCAATTTCAGTGCTCTAAAAGTGATCAGTGACCTTCATAGGGATGTAATGAAAGAGAGTACACATAATCAGGTGCAAAAAAATACAATTTACTTACCATAAAAGTAATAAGTCTAAAAGTACACACATTTCACTACTCACGCCAAATAGCCCCCAGTTTTCAATGCATAACTATTATTAAAAGTAAATTTAGGGGAATAAGCTTAATTTTAAGGTACCTAAAATGGTATTAGATACATATTCATTCAGAATTAGATGTTACAGGTTCGCCAGAGAAAAACACATTTGCAGAGCAAAGAGCAAGCATTACACATCATTTTTGCATGTGTCAGGCAGATTGTATTATGACATTTGTGGGGTCTGCATCATCATCATCTAACAGCATCTCCACTTCATCAACATGAAGGAGTTTTGACAAATCATACATTTTCCTCTCCATTTCAGCAGATTATCTGAAGCAAGAGAGGGAATATATGTTAGGGAACAATGTGCCTGAGAAGTACACTTTTGTAAGACAACCTTACTTATTTCTATGAAATATCCACAAACCAGAGGTCTTCTAGCACCCGGGGCAAGAATTCAGTTTGGCGCCCCCCATCTCCCCCACTCCTTCCCCAGCACATGCACTTTGTGACGCGCCCCCTGGGCCGTGGGGTACTCTGCAGCCGGGACTATGGATGCTGGTGGGGGATATCACGGTGGCTGGCCCGGTCCATGACCCAGGGCGGTCAATAAAAAGGGTTTTTTTCTATTTATAGGGGATTTATAAAGTTTGTGACGCCACCTGTGGAATGCGGCCAAAGGGAGCCGCCGATGCGGAGCAGTCCTCTGAAGCTGATGTTACTGCAGCAGTGATGGTGTGGCTCTCCACAGGAAGAGCTAGCTCCAGGGCAGTGTAGATATTGTTGGTTGTGCTGGGCGTTGCAGTGCAAGGGGAAAGATGGCGCAGCTGAAATAATGGACGGTGGCAGTGCGGTGCAGTCATCCGAGTCTTTGCTCACAGTTCTCATGTACGTTCCACTGATACACTGCGTGGGTGCCAGCCTCCCACGTCGCTCTGCGTTCACCAGACCGGGGATTTAGCTCTTCCTCAGGTAGGTTGGGAGCACCTGACGGAACCCCGCTTTCTTATGTTCCTCTCTAGACCGACTTAACTCTGGGTCTTCTCCCTCCTGCCCTGCGCTTCCCCACTCACAGTCCCGCTCGGGTGCTCCGAAGTCACTCCCGGTCCTGCTTGACCCTCATGGTAACTAGAATGAGGCTTTGGCAACTGAACTATAAAAGCCGGAAGCCTCCGGTTTTTCCAGCCGAGACCTGGAGTAACACAGCTGGTCCAGGGGCCGGTCCCCTTCTTGCGGCCTGATCCCTCTGTCTTCTGACAGATTCGGGGCGTACGGGTGCCGTCCTACACTTGCCGTACCCCCTGGGATCCCTTCGATAGAACAGAGCCTTCCTCCTCTGCTCCCCTCCTGGGCCTCTAGCACTAGGCCCCACTTGTGGGGCAGAGCTCCTAAAGAGACTCTTCTCCCTGACTGACTAACACTCTCTTCTGATCTACCACCCTAAGATGGCTTCCCTTTATATACCTCCTTCTATGGTGCTCCCCTACTCTGCTTCCTCCACCCACACCCACTACTGGTTCCCCCTACATTTGGGTTCCCCCCACTCCAGCCAGGGACAGGGCTCAGCACTGTGCACATGTATCTTGCCCTTCCGGCCGGACTGGAGCAGTGTAGTGTTGAATGTGGGTGTTGGGGTTCCGGGCAGCACTCCCTCCCTACCTGAGAGAAGGGAGACACCACACCTCTGGGTGAGGTGCAGTACCTCTGTGCGACCGAACCCTCAGGGGCGCCACATTTGCACACTAAGACCACGGCCCCATTAACAGTATTTGGTCAGTATTTTTTCTCAGTAGTGGGAGCCAAAACCAGGAGTGGGTGATAAATGCAGAATTGGTGACTTGTTTCTATTATACCTTTTCTCTGATTGTTCCTAACCTGGTTTTGTCTCCCACTCCGAGATAAAATACTGACCGAATACTGACCAAATACTGGTAGGGCCGTGGCTGTAGTCATATGCCGACGAGCTGTACTTCCTAATTCTCTCTGAGAAAAGCAGGAAGAGAAGCTCATTGTCAGGTGACCATAAGTATGAAAATCTCATATGAGTAAAGTGGCCATGTGATGACTAGTGGAACCTGCAAGCAGAGCTGAATCCTGACAGTGTGTATATTACACGCTGTTAGGATTGTCTTCTACAGGGCTTCATTTTATAGTTAATGGGCTCGTCCAGGCTTGAGATGAAAGTCTGCAGTCACTGTGTGTGACTGCAGGCTTCTGAATTCTCATAGCTCATGCACTGCAGACATTTAGGATTCTCCCTTGCCGTGGCAACAGTGGACGGTCATGTCACCACAAGTATACAATTTGTATACTTCTGGCCACATTCCGACTAGACATGTCCAACCTCCCTCAATTCATTTTCATTGAGTGAGGCCACGTATGTCTAGTCGGCTTGTGACTGCATGTATACAAATTGCCGGCACGAGAGAATCCTGACAGCATGCACTGTGAGAATTTAGAAGTCTGCAGTCACATAGAATGAGTGCAGATTCATCATAAACGTGGACATCTTTAATACTTCTAACTTAAATAAAAATATAAAAATGTCAGCATCATAAAAAACATTTACATCCAGGTACCTGATAGATGACGTTGTCTCTGGAGTCATTCTATTTCTTTTCTTCCTCTTGCCAGACACCATGATGAGTTTTCTCATCCACAGCCGTCTCTGCAGACTTCCATCTTCTCCGATCTTCTGTAGCACATCCCCACACGATGCCCCTAAAGATAGCAGAGTCATTATAATGCTCCTGAGCAAAAATATTGGCCCTACGCTTAGCCTCTGAATAAATAATTGCCCCTCACTAAATTCCCTGCACAAAATAATACCCCCATACTGTCCCTCTTATGGTACATGCTCTCCACACTGTCCTCTCCTTTCCATACTGGGACCCTCTTCGCACTGTCCTCACACTGTGTCCCCCCTATAGGGCCCGGTCCCTGTACAGTGCCCCCTCAAGATACTCCCCCCTCCTTAGCATACTGTTCCCTCCTGGCTGTGACATTACTCTGTCCCCCCATGCTATCACCAACCACTACTCCGTCTCTATTCTATGCCCACTCACACTTTTCTTCTCCCATACTGTCTCCTCACACTATTCCCCTCAATAGTCTCCTTACACGTTTCCCCCTACCTCCTAATATTTCCTCCTCACACATCCCTCCAACTTCCCATACTGTGTCCGCACACTTCCCATTACCCCCGCTTCCCATACTGTGTCCGCACACATCCCATCACCCCCGCACCCATACTGTGTCCGCACACATTTTCCCCCTCGCTACCAATAATGTGTCTACACCCACTCCCCACTCGTTCCCTATAGATTAAATCTCCCCTCCACACTCAATAAATCTCCCCTCCACACTCAATTAATATGACCCCTGTACAATAAATAAATAGCCCCCTGAACAATTAATAAATATGCCCCCCTGCACAATTAATACCCCCCCTGCACAATTAATACCCCTGCACAATAAATACCCCCTTAACAATTAATAACTATGCCCCCCTGCACAATAAATATCCCCCTGCACAATAAATACCCCCCTGCATAATAAATACCCCCTGCACAATTAATAAATATGCTCCCCCCCCCGAATATTCGGTGTCTTCAGCTCCATAGGAGCACTTACCACCGTTGCCCTCCCCTCCTGTGGGCGCCGGCGAGTGAAGTCAGCAGCACGATCACATGACCTGATCACGCTGCTGACATCGCTCTAAGCCGACGGTCAGAGCTTCAATTATAATGGCGTCTGAGAGACACCAGTGCAATCACTGGGAGCCGGCATGCCGCAGCTTCTCTGAGCTGGCTGTCAGCTTGACGCCCGCTTAGGGAATGGCAAATCTTGGTCCAGGGGATGCCAGAATGCCGCCGCCGGGGGGACACCTCGGACCTCCACGTTAGACAGCCCAACTGCACCCCTCTGCTTGCTGCGCCCGGGGCACATGCCCCGCCTGCCCCCCCCCTAGATACGCCCTTGCACAAACATTGCACTATCCATTCATAAAACAAACTTTATTAACAATTATGATGACTAAAAACAATTAAGATACAAACCTTATATAGTGTGATGTGTTCGGAAACAATGTGTCTGAGAAGCCAGCACAGTTATATCTCCTCTCCTGAGTGATATCAGGTTTCACAAAGCATCAAGAGTCAGGAAGGTATTGGGGGGTGCGGGATTTCCTGACAATCTGGTGCGGGGGGAGAAATAAAACTAAAAGATCTGCGCATGTCAGATCAGTTGTTCCTGACGGAGGGTTAAACATATTATTTTCAGCACAGCCTGTTACCGCTTGGCCAAGGCAGTGTTGCGGTGCTTCCAGGTTGTGACTGATGTGGTCATTTCGGAGAGGGAGGCCGAACAGGAAGAGGAGGAGGTGCAGAAGCTGAACAATGTGATTACATTGAGGATACATTGGCGAGTCTGGTATTTATACTAAAGAAAGATCCTACTGTGTTTTTTTTTGTTTTTTTTTTATGTCTCTTCAAATGTGTATTGGAGTTCGTCCTAATTTTTGGCAGCCCTTTAAATTGCTGCATATGCAATAACAGTATAGAAGACCCACCCCTTAATAATGGGAAGGACAATTCAAATAGATTCTATATTCTGGAATATTAACTGTCTTATCTAAAATTCGTTTTTGGGTGCGGTATCGCAGTAAGGATAGCGTATTACACCAATCCAGCCATGTATTATTGCCTTGTACTGCGTGCTGCTGGTGCTGCTCAAAAAAAATTTAAATCTATTCTATTCCCTATCGATGACGCTATAAGATGCATTTATAATAGGGACAGGTGCTGCTAGGTGGTATCATCAGCTCCAGGTGAGTGTTCATTCTGGTAGCTTAAATGTCTTCCACAGTCCATAACTTTTTTTTTATTTCTTTGGCATTATATAGAAGTCATTACCCTGGAAAGAATGTTTCTTAACATTTTTTCCATTTTA
Source organism: Phyllobates terribilis (assembly GCF_046119375.1). Lineage (NCBI taxonomy): Eukaryota > Metazoa > Chordata > Amphibia > Anura > Dendrobatidae > Phyllobates > Phyllobates terribilis. Next base: position 242,368,477 of record NW_027362764.1, read on the forward strand.
GCTTGTTTTTTGTATGTTTTTTTTTGTCAGTCTGTACTCTGACAACATTGTTCACAGATATGCTATTTGTCAGCGACCAACTGTGAAAAGGTTTGAACCTACAAACTGCAATACTTTAAATGGAGTGTAATATTTGACACGCTCACAAAAATTGCTGGATTATTAGGACAGTCATATGGGATAATGTCTGATGGCCACGGTTTCAGGCAGTTGCCTAATAGTATGGTATTTGTCAGTGACCAAGTGTCAATTGGTTCAACAAAACGGAGCTGGCTGACTTTCAATTGGAGTGGAATATTTGTCAAGCTACACAAAATTTCTGCATTATTACGGCAGTCATATGGATCACGTCTGATCATTGAAAAAAGTTTCTCTGCTTCCACAATACAGTAATGTGAATAAAATTAAATTAAATGTAGTTTACTATTCTTCACAGTGACCATGTGTGAATAGCTTCACTGACACACTGCTACAAACTGTAAAAGGAGGACAGAATTGGCTGGATTTGTACTGTAGTTATGTGTGATACGTCTGACGGACACCCACGGTTTTAAATAATGACCCTGTAGTTTCCTATTTGTCACAGCGACCACGTGTGAATAGCTTCACTGACACACTGCTACAAACTCTAAATGGAGGACAGAAATGGCTGGTTTCGTACCATAATTATATATGATACGTCTAACAGACACCCACAGTTTTAAATAACGGCCTTGTAGTTTTTTTATTTGTCACAATAACCACATGTGAATAGCTTCACTGACACACTGTTACAAGCTCTAAAAGGAGGACAGAAATGTCTGGATTTGTACAGCAGTTATATGTGATATGTCTGACGGACACCCACAGTTTTAAATAGCGGCGCTGTAGTTTCCTATTTGTCAAAGTGACCATGTGTGTATAGCTTCACTGACACACTGCTACAAACTCTAAATGGAGGACAATATTTTCCACGTTCACTACAAATTTGTGGATTTTTATACCTGCAATATGGGATCACGTCTGATGATAGAAAAGATTTGACTGCATTCTGCAGTTCTAACAAGCAAATGGAGCGGTAAAATGGTATACTCTGGATTGCTTTTTAAGCAAATAATCAGGATTAATATAAAAAGAAATTAGCCCTGGGCCATAATATCTGGGGCTATGTCTACAGATATATGTAACAGAAGCAGCAGACAGAACATGCAATGGACCCTGTTGTGCTGTATACACTGCCACAAACCCTGCCTGCCTGCCTAACTCCTGCTTTCACCACTGAATATACAGTACAGACCAAAAGTTTGGACACACCTTCTCATTTGAAGATTTTTCTGTATTTTCATGACTATGAAAATTGTACATTCACACTGAAGGCATCAAAACTATGAATTAACACATGTGGAATTATATACTTAACAAAAAAGTGTGAAACAGCTGAAAATATGTCTTATATTCTAGGTTCTTCAAAGTAGCCACCTTTTGCTTTGATGACTGCTTTGCACACTCTTGGCATTCTCTTGATGAGCTTCAAGAGGTAGTCACCGGAAATGGTTTTCACCTCACAGGTGTTCCCTGTCAGGTTTAACAAGTGGGATTTCTTGCCTTATAAATGGGGTTGGGACCATCAGTTGTGCTGTGCAGAAGTCTGGTGGATACACAGCTGATAGCCCTACTAAATAGACTATTAGAATTTGTATTATGGCAAGAAAAAAGCAGCTAAGTAAAGAAAAATGAGTGGCCATCATTACTTTAAGAAATGAAGGTCAGCCAGTGTGAAAAATTGGGCAAACTTTGAAAGTGTCCCCAAGTGCAGTTGCAAAAACCATCAAGCGCTGCAAAGAAACAGGCTCACATGAGGACCGCCCCAGGAAAGGAAGACCAAGAGTCAACTCTGCTTCTGAGGATAAGTTTATCTGAGTCACCAGCCTCAGAAATCGCAGGTTAACAGCAGCTCAGATTAGAGAACAGGTCAATGCCACACAGAGTTCTAGCAGCAGACACATCTCTTCAACAACTGTTAAGAGGAGACTTTGTGCAGCAGGCCTTCATGGTAAAATAGCTGCTAGGAAACCACTGCTAAGGACAGGCAACAAGCAGAAGAGACTTGTTTGGGCTAAATAACACAAGGAATGGACATTAGACCAGTGAAAATCTGTGCTTTGGTCTGATGAGTCCAAATTTGAGATCTTTGATTCCAACCACCGTGTCTTTGGGCGACGCAGAAAAGGTGAACGGATGGACTCTACATGCCTGGTTCCCACCGTGAAGCATGGAGGAAGAGGTGTGATGGTGTAAGGGTGCTTTGCTGGTGACCCTGTTGGGGATTTATTCTAAATTGAAGGCATACTGAACCAGCATGGCTACCACAGCATCTTGCAGCGGCATGCTATTCCATCCGGTTTGCGTTTAGTTGGACCATCATTTATTTTTCAACATGACAATGACCCCAAACACACCTCCAGGCTATGTAAGGTCTATTTGACCAAGAAGGAGAGTGATGGGGTGCTACGCCAGATGACCTGGCCTCCACAGTCACCAGACCTGAACCCAATCGAGATGGTTTGGGGTGAGCTGGACCGCAGAGTGAAGGCAAAAGGGCCAACAAGTGCTAAGCATCTCTGGGAACTCCTTCAAGATTGTTGGAAGACCATTTCTGGTGACTACCTCTTGAAGCTCATCAAGAGAATGCCAAAAGTGTGCAAAGCAATCATCAAAGCAAAAGGTGGCTACTTTGAAGAACCTAGAATATAGGACATATTTTCAGTTGTTTCACTCTTTTTTAAGTATATAATTTCACATGTGTTAATTCATAGTTTTGATGCCTTCAGTGTGAATGTACAATTTTCATAGTCATGAAAATATATAAAAATCTTTAAATGAGAAGGTGTGTCAAACTTTTGGTCTGTACTGTATGTAGCTGTATTACTCCCCAGAAGGACTGTTAGTTCAGGTGGATATATATCTTGCTGTAGAATACCTATAGCTAACTATTACACCACCAATTCTATCCCTAGCTCAACAGTATCTCTCCCTACTCTGCCTGTTTCTGGGTTAGACTGTGACCAGCATAGCGGCACCAGGTCTGTTTGGTAGCCAATCACTGTAATGTCGCAATTAACATGGCTATGGGCATTACAGTGCATGGCAAGCAATCCCTGCATGTTCATTGGCTCTCTAAAGAGCGCCAAACATGCAGGGCGGGGATTCGAGCTCCTGCCCGAGCAACCCAGAAATACTCACCGAGTGCCGAGCATGTCGAGAACAGTGATTCTCGGGCAAGAGCAGTGGCAAGCAGGCTCGTTAATCACTAATAACCACCCATTTTTGAATACTTCATGCTTAAAGCTTATCACAATTTCTATATTTTTGTTTGTCCACCTACTTTTTGAAGATTTACCAGAGTCTTTGTACAATTGAGACCTGGGAAGCTGCCTGGCCATGGACAAAAATTTAAATGTTTTGTTCATTGATGCACTTAGTTATCAATTTTTCCTTTAGACTTGAAGTTCCTTCATGCTGGATAAAGCGTTGTTCATTGCCAAATTGCTCCTGGATCGAAAATAAATGTTACAGGAAGTACAATGATGGGTCGGGGGGCAAAATATTTTCTCTGATGAAGGCCTCTTTGAATTTTTTTAGATATCTGAAAGAATGATTGTCCAAAGAAGAAAAGGTGACCACTACCATGAGTCCTGTGACATGCCAGTGTGAATTGCAGAAATCTTGAAATATAATGGTCAGTATTGTAATTATTGAGTCTTTGCATAAAATTTATGTATTTGTGAATACAAGTTTAGAAACTTATGAAATGCTTATAATTAGTGTTGAGCCACCCCGTAGTGTTCGGGTTCGGTTCGGTTCGTCGAACACCGGGATGTTCGAGGAACTGTTCGTCGAACATCTTAGAACACCGTCGAACACCGCTGAACACCGTTAAAACCAATGGCAGGCAAACAAAAACACATAGAAACACATAGAAAACACCTTCAAAGGTGTCCAAAAGCTGACAAACTGCTCAGAAGACACTCTCTTTAAAAAAGCCGGCCGGCAATTCAGCAGCGGCATACACCGGTACCCGACAATTTAGACAAGAAGGAATAAAGCATCACACATAGATTAGATAGATAGAAACATGTCAGTCACATATATAAGAAGTACAGTGACAGTGTTGCTTACTGTACTTGTCATTTAGTGTTAAAGGATTTATTAAAAAAAATATTAGTGTTTTCATGCACCTGTCTCTTTAAAAAAGCCGGCCGGCAATTCAGCAGCGGTACCCGACAATTTATAACAGAAAGAATAGAGCATCACACATAGATTAGATAGATAGAAACATGTCAGTAACATTTATAAGAAGTACAGTGATAGTGTTGATTACTGTACTTGTCATTTAGTGTTAAAATAAAGGATTTATTAAAAAAAAAATTGGCGTGGGGTTCCCCGTAATTTTAGTCTCTAGCGGAGGTTAAGCAGACGGCTGGGGCAGATGTTTGAAGCCTGGGAAGGGGGTAATACCCATGGAGCTTCACAGGCTACTAATATCAGCCCCCAGCTGAATTACTAGCTATTAAAATGGGGGACCCCCAAAAAAATGACGTGGGGTCCCCCCTATTTTAATAGCTAGCAAAGGCTAGGCAGACAGCTGGGGGCTGATATTAATAGCCCAGGAAGGGTGCCATGAAGATTGGCCCCCTCCCAGGCTAGAAACACCAGCCGTCAGCCGCCCCAGAAATGGCGCATCCGTAGGATGCCCCAATTCTGGCACTTAGCCTCGCTCTACCCACTGCCCTGTAGCGGTGGCAGTGGGGTAATAGGGTTGGGGTTGATGTCAGCTTATAATGCCAGCTGACATCAAGCCCAGGTTAGTAATGGAGAGGCGTCTATAAGACACCCCCATTACTAACCCCATAGTGAAAGTTAAAAAAAAAAACACAAACACCCAGAATAAAGTCCTTTAATTGAAATAAAGACACAATTCTTTATTGTTCTAAATTAAACCATACTTACCATCACGCCCATTCCAGCTGAAGCCAACGATCTCCTGCAATAAAAGTAAAATAATAAAGCAACATCATCCTTACCTTTCCATGGTTCCCACGACAGCTTCAGCTCTGCTATATTCACATGACAGGCTGGACCGCAGCAGAACGCTTCCATCCAGCTTGCCATACCGCAGACACTGAGAAGCGCAGGCATGCTTCCGCTCCTCAGTGTCCGGCTGTGACGGCATCCAGATGAGCCGAGTTCATGTCCAATGAACTCAGCTCACCTCATGCACGTCACTGACAGCGTGGGAAAATTCTCCTGCACATGCGGAGAGTGCAGGAGAATTTTCCCACGCTGTCAGTGACGTGCATGAGGTGAGCTCATGTTCAATGAACTCAGCTCACCTCATGCACGTCACTGACAGTGTGGGAAAATTCCCAGCGCTCAGCGCTTGAGCAGGAGAATTCTCCCACGCTGGTATGGCATTGAGATGACAGGCTGGATTGCAGCTGAGCGCTGCCATCCAGCATGCCATCATTCATTGACACTGCAGAGCGCAGGAATGCTTGCGCTCTGCAGTGTCTCTGAAGGATGACAAGCTAGATGGCAGCGCTCAGCTGTGATCCAGCCTGTCATCTCAATGCCATCCCTGCGTGGGAGAATTATCCTGCTTAAGTGCTGAGCGCTGAGAATTTTCCCACGCTGTCAGTGACGTGCATGAGGTGAGCCGAGTTCATTGGATATGAGCTCACCTCATGCACGTCACTGACAGCGTGGGAAAATTCTCCTGCACTCACCGCATGCGCAGGAGAATTTTCCCACGCTGTCAGTGACGTGCATGAGGTGAGCTGAGTTCATTGGACATGAACTCGGCTCATCTGGATGCCGTCACAGCCAGACACTGAGGAGCGCAAGCATGCCTGCGCAACTCAGTGTCTGCGGCATGGCAAGCTGGATGGCAGCGTTCTGCTGCGGTCCAGCCTGTCATGTGAATGTAGCAGAGCTGAAGCTGTCGTGGGAACCATGGAAAGGTAGGGATGATGTTGCTTTATTATTTTTCTTTTATTGCAGGAGATCGTTGACTTCAGCTGGAATGGGCGTGATGGTAAGTATGGTTTAATTTAGAACAATAAAGAATTGTGTCTTTATTTCAATTAAAGGACTTTATTCTGGGTGTTTGTGTTTTTTTTTTTTAACTTTCACTATGGGGTTAGTAATGGGGGTGTCTTATAGACGCCTCTCCATTACTAACCTGGGCTTGATGTCAGCTGGCATTATAAGCTGACATGGCTGTAGCACTACAGTGAGTTCCAGACAATCCCTGCATGATTGGTGCTCTAAATAGTGCCAGACATGCAGGACACACTTTTGGTGCACGAACAGTTATCGAACATAACCTCGAACAGCCAAATTTTTTGCAAATCGTTCGCGTTCGTCGAACGACTCGAACACCGCCCAAAACAGCTCGAATTTGAGATTGGCGAACAGTTCTAGTCGAACACCGCTCATCTCTACTTATAATTGTACTTCAGTATGTTAGGAATACATGCCGTAGACACAATCAACCTCCTCCGGTCCAGACTTCCCTGCCAGTCTGTCCATGCTGGGGGCAGAGCTGTCATGCACAAGGATGATGCAACTACACATGGTGGTTTCTCATGTGTGAAAGTGGTGCGTGCTGTGGGAACGTGTGACGCCACGCTTCCCACTTGTTTCATGGCCCGGGAGACATGGAACGCTGTGTCTCCGGGTTGCAACATCTTTGTAGAACCAAAGGTTCCCCTTCCTGATTTTTTTGTGGGTGGCTGTAAGCATTTTACAAATTTTAAGGAGAGTTGTAAACTCTATTTTCAAATCTGTCCGGTGTCCTCCGGGGATGAACAGACTTGGGTTGGCCTCATAATCTCTTTGGGGACTCTGAGTCATTGGCTTTTTCATTACCACCTGATTCGCTCCTTATTTCATTGGTTAATGAATTTTTTGAGGTCATGGGGCCTATTTATGATGAACTAAATCGTACAGCTTTAGCTGAGTCCAACCTCAAGGTGTTATACCAGGGACGCCTCACTGCAAAGGAATATAGCTCCCAGTTTTGGAAATGGTCTATAGTGACCAGGTGGAATGATGCCTCTCTCTGCAGTACCTTGCTGACTGGTTTGAATGATCAAGTTAAGGATATGCTGTTCCATCACTCTCCCACGGGGTGTCTTGAAGCCATGACTTTAAAGGTCTATCTGGACAGTAGAAGATGAGAGCAGCTTGGGGAAACATTATCTTCTTGGTGGGACCTAACCTCTCCCTTGGTATTCCCAGAGGTCGTCGGAGAACCCATGCAGATTAGCAGAGTGGATACCTCTCAAAAGTTAAAGCAACAAAGATGACATCAGCAGCAGTGCCTTCTCTGTGGCTCCCCATGTCATCTGCTCCTTGAGTGTCCACGCCTGGAACTAACGGGAAACCACCACGCCTAGTTGGGACAGAGGCTACTTGGCTAAGCGCTCATGTACCTCTAGATATGAAAAAATGATTATTGCTAAATGTTTCTTTTTATGATAAATATCTTGAGGATTATACTTTTGTGGAAACATTTTTTAGATGAAGCTGTTGATAAGAAATCATCTCCTTGGATGATTTTATAAAGCTGTCCTCGTTGGATAATTCTCCTCTTAATCAGATTGTTGGATTCCATACTGCAGAGCCAGTGTCCCTCACCACTGGTTGTTTTCACAGGGAGGAGGTATCATTTTTCATCCTACAGGACCTCCCTGGTGCAGTGGTTTTGGGTCTTCCATGGCTTCGTGTTCACAAATCTTTATTTATTGACTGAGATGGAGGGGACATTGTCAGATGGTCCTCCAGTTGAAGGTCTCATTGTATGCCTTTGTTATCCCGATTGGTGGGCTCTGTCTCGTGAGTCCCTTGATACTTGGCGGAGTCTCCACATGTATTTTCTGATGAGGCCACATAGAACTTATGATTGCTCAATACAACTTTATAAAGGGGCAAAATGAAAGTCCTTTAATTGAGCAAAACACTTCCTGACAAATCCCCTCTTTTACCAATTTAAGATAAAATTAAAAATCAAAAAATCAAAATAATCCTCACCTTCCCACCGCTAATCCATAATGATGAGGTCCCATGACGATCCCTGACTCTGCTACTCTGTGGTGGGTGGTGACAGCAGGAATATGACCGCTCACCATGGCATCCGGAACACAGTGAGCTTAGCATGAGAACTGCTGGCTGCAGTGACGAGCAGAGATATAACTACTTATAGCGCAGTGCCAGTGCCGAACTGATGAACAACCGCAAATCTGGCACTCATCTGTCCGGCACTCGAGCTACCATGAGACCTAGTGGCTGTGAAAATCTTAAGGGAGACGTTAAGGGAGACTTTAAGCTTACTGGAGTTTCTAGCTGGGGGAACACCAGGAGGCTGTGAACTAAGATTACCTTGAATGTGTATTTTACTGTACATGTTAATAAAAAAAAATGAAAAAAATGCCATAGGGTCCCTATTTTTAATAGGCAGCCGAGGGAAAGCAGATAGTTGTGAGCTGGTGTTAATATTCTGGGAAGTGGCCAATATCCATGAAGGTTCCCAGCCTATTATTATCAGCTCTCACAGCTGTTTGTTTAGCCTTTACTGGTTATTAAAAAGTAAATAACCCCTAAAGGCTAAACAGGCTGCTGCGGGCTGATCTTAAAAAGCTGGGAAGGGGTCTTGGATACTGCCCCCTCCCAGACAAATAACACGAGCCCACAGCTGCCCCAGAAATGGCACATCCATTAGATGTGCCAATTCGGGCACTTTGCCTCGTCTCTTCCCACTTGCCCTATGTTGGCAAGTGGGGTAATAATTTTGCGGTTGATGTTAGCTTTGTAATCTCAGCTGACATCAAGCCCATGGGTTAGTAATGGAGAGGTGTCTATCAGACTGCAGCATGAAACCTGGCAGTTGCTGTTGCTCCAGTGTATGGATTTATGGCAGAGAGGTGAGGATTATGTTGATTTTTGATTTTTTTTAGGTTAATAAATGGGCAAATGAGGGGAACTGTCAAGAAGTGACTTTTTTCAATTAACCCCTTTACAGCCTGAGCCGTATTAGTATACACCAAGCTGTCACCCCCTGTTCAGCGCGGGCTCCGGCGCTGAGCCCACACTGAACCGGGCACATGTAAGCTGATTATTACAGCTGACATGTGCCCGCAACAGCCGCGGGTAGAATCGCGATCCACCCGTGGCTGTTAACATGTTAAATGCCGCTGTCAATCTCTGACAGCGGCATTTAACATCGCCGCGCCAGAAGCGAGTCACCTACCCCGCCCAGCAGTGACCCCGTCACGTGATTGCGGGTCACCAATGCATGGGCATGACAACCCTGGGTCTGCAGCAGACCCCATTGGTTGTCATGTGCTGATCGCTATGAGCGCCACCTAGTGGTCAGCGCTCATAGCACAGGACCATTTCTGCTACATAGAGGTGATTGGCTCATCACCTCTATGTAGCAGAGGCAATCAGACAGTTGCTGCTTCTAGTTTACTATGGAAACTATAGAGACATGCAAAAAGTGTGAAAAAAAGTTTTTAAAAATATTAAAAAAATAAAAAATATATAAAAGTTTAAATCACCCCCCTTTCGCCCCATTCAAAATAAAATATTAAAAAAAACACCCAAATACACATATTTGGTATCGCCGCGTTTAGAATCACCCGATCTACCAATATAACGTAACAAGACAAAAATTCTAATTGCCAGAATTACGTTTTTTGGCTGCCGCAACATTGCAATAAAATGCAATAACGGGCGATCAAAACATTGGATCTACCCCAAAATGGTATCAATAAAAACTTCAGTTCGGCACACAAAAAATAAGCCCTCACCCGGCCCCAGATCCCGAAAAATGGAGACGCTGCGGGTCTTGGAAAATGGCACCATTTTTTTTTTTTTTTTAGCAAAGTTTGAATTTTTTTTCACCACTTAAACAAAAAAGAACCTATACAGGTTTGGTGTCTACGAATTTGTAATGACCTGGAGAATAAGAATGGCAGGTCAGTTTTAGCAGTCAGTGAACGTGGTAAAAAAACTGTAAAAAAAAATCTGTGGTATTGCACTTTTTTGCAATTTCACCGCACTTGGAATTTTTTTCCCGTTTTCCCGTACACGATATGGTAAAACCAGTAATATCGTTCAAAAGTACAACTCGACCCGCAAAAGCCCTCACACGACCATATTGACCAAAAAATAAAAATGCTAAAAACGGAAAATCCCAGGGTTGTGAAGGGGTTAAAGAACTGTTCTCTATATGTGTCTTTATTAGTTTTGACTACAGGGTAGTACTGGGGGTGTCTGATAGACACCTCTCCATTGCTAACCCCTGGGATTGATGTCAGCTGACATTACAAAGCTGACATCAACCCCAAAATTGTTATCCCACTTGCCAATGCACCAAGGCAAGTGGGAAGAGCCAAGGCTAAGTGCCAGAATTGGCCCATCTAATGGGGCGGTTGAGGGCTGGTGTTATTAGTCTGGTAATATCCATGACCCCTTCCCAGCCTATTAATATCAACCCACGTTGTCTTTTTAACCTTTTTCGGGATATCAAAATAGGGGGGACCTTCCTTTTTAATAACCAGTAAAGGCTATGCAGACAGCTGTGAGCTGATATTAATAACCTGGGAAGCTCCATGTTTATTGCCCCTTTCCCAGAGTAATAACACCAGCACCCATCTGTCTGCTTTCCCTCAGCTGGGTATTAAAAATAAGAGGGACCCAATTCCATTTTCTTTCTTTTATTTATTAGCTAAATACATGTACAGTAAGCTACACATGCACTGCACTAATTATATATCACACTGACATCTTTATTACTATGCACAGGTGCTGACTAGTGAGTACTCTAATCAGCATTGCCTGCTCTCGCTGCTCTCAGTCATCAGCCGACTCTTGACCAGCAGTAACCTTTTCACCACTGGCCACAGCTGCTGGCTCACACTCTTTCCTCTGTGTGACAGCCTGAGAACCAGAGCCCTGTGACCGACGGTAACGTCAGTAAGGTTATCGCTGATCAGAGCCGGTGTTTCCTGTGCTGTCACAAAGATGACAGCGTGGGAACCGCCGTATGTTGCGGCCCCCCATTCACTTGAATGGGATCCGGGTTCTGGAAAAAGTTTGTGTATCCTTCTTGTACCCGAACCAAAACTTTTTTATAAAATTCAGCTGAACCCGATGGACCCGAACATCCACGTGTCCGCCCATCCCTACTTATAACCATGTTTGTGCAGTCTGGTCTATAAATATGAGATGTCATTACACATCATGAATGGCTTCCAGTGAATTTTATCAAATGGAGTGAAAGAGCTACATTATTCAAATGTGTACCTACTTATCTGTATTTACTTACTACATGACTGTCCAGTTATGCAACACACGTCTTTGTCAAAGAAAATGCATGACTGATCTCGTGCATCTACAAAAGTATATGATTGATCGCAGTTGGTCTCTTCATCTTCATTTTCTTTATTATAAGATTTTGCATGTTGTGTCCTTCTTTGCTTTGTAAGTAGTGTCTGTTGGGGTTTCTGGATGAGTTCCAGAATTAATATAACCTCTTCATCTATATTTACAGGCCATTCTGACTTTCTTAGCTGATGCTGAAGCACTGGTTTGTCAGAGACACTAATTTCCTCTGAGAATGCTGGAGCAGCTGGCAGTGGATTTGACTACTGAAACAGATGGTACATTGGACCTGTTAAAAGATAGGTAAGCACTGGTAAGTATCTTAAAAGGGTTTTTGATGATGTCTCGAAAATGCTGTGAAACTAGAGGTACAAAATAAGCAATTTATTTTCTACTTTTTAATGAGAAGTAACATGACATACATTGTTACCTGCAATGTCATTAGACTATGTACTTTATTCCACTTGTATACTAAAATTTAGTTAATAACATCTAAACTTTTACATTTAAAACAATCGTAAATCTTAAAATCAAGAGATCAGTGAATCTGCTGAAATTCAAATAAATTCAGCTGAAAAATTTGATTGAATTGAATCTGTTGTCAGAGGGTTAAAAAAAATTATATACTTAAACTCAGCTATCCTGGGCCCTCCTTATATGTTTCTCACCACTAATGGTCCTTAGGTCAGTGCCTCTGTCTTTTATCTTCTTTCCAGGGCCCCTGGCTTCTGCTCTTCACTAAGCACTATAAAGTCATATGGTGTGCAATGTACATCATTAACGATATTTGATGCACGTGGTCAATTGGGGCGTGATGCTAAGATTATGGTCAATGATGTTTGCTGCACTCCACATGAAGGCGTGGGGGGCTTTTAAAATAAAAAAGCACAGCAAAATAAAACAAAAAAAGACACCAAAAAAGGCTGTTATATTTACTAAGATAGGTCAGAAAACGGATGTATTTACAGGATTCAGCAGCCCCCCTTGATAAAGGCTACTCAGGTGCAAAATACTAATGAAACAACCACTCACACGCCTACCAATTCAATGATGTAGCGGTTGACATTTTATCCAAAATACTTCACATTTTTTATTTTTATGGAGGATGCAGCCATGTCCATCAATGTTGGCCTTGTAAACTAGTGTCTCTATCCCTGTGGGGTGCACATGTAGTGCTTGGTGAGCCTGCCTAATCTAATGGTATGGACGTCACTAATAGGCTGTAAGTCAGACACTGTGCACTACATCTTTAAGACTGGTGTCCTATTCAAGCCTTATCTGTGTGTAATTCTAATAGGCGACCACCCCCTGCATGACTTGGTAGGTGTGTGAGTGGTTGTTTCATCAGTATTTGCACAAGTGTTGCCTCCGCCTTTATTCAGAGGGGCTGCTGCATCCTGTAAGTGCATTCATTTCTGTGACCCGTGTTGGTAAATACAGCTGCATTTTTCCCGCTATGGCTCATGAAGGATTGCAGCGCTATAGGCCAGTAAGAAGAAGATGGAAAATAGCAAAAAGAGGAGAGAAGACAGAAGGGGAGTGGCAGCAATTGGAGAAGTATGGGGAGGACTGAGCACATGTGAGACACAATTTTTTGAGCATTGAATTGAAAAATATTTAGAGTTGCCAGAATATTGGGAGGGTATTTGTAATTAGTGGATTCTTTATTTATCGATTAAATCATTTTTAATTCTTACCTTTTCAAAGTACCAATTATACACTTTATTTTAAATTTAACATACAGGTGTCACATATGGCGTTGTGAAGGAATAGTCATATTGACTTCTAAGGAAATTGCAACATGCCATATTGGTCAACTATTTAGGCATATAAGGGTATGTTTGCACCAAGTTTTTTTATGTTTTTTTTCTGCGTGCAAAACCTAGATTGTGACCAGAAAATTGCAGAGAAAATTACATGTTTGTGTTTTTGGTGCATTTCTGATGCATTTTTGTATGTTTCTCGGGGAGGTTTTTTATGTTAACCCATTTTGATCTCTTTAGGAAAAAACTCCGGTAAAAACTTCAAAAGAAGATACATTTTTTAAAAAGCTTACCACATGTCAAACGCATAGAAAAAAAATGCATCAATGATGAATGGAATTTTAGAAATTCATTAATTTTGTTATTACTGTAAAATGCTGCATCTTAGGTCACAGACAGACGGCTGTATAACTCATGTGATGATCGCATCGCACTGCATGGACTGGCCGGCACCTCTCCTGACCTGAGCATGACAGCATGATGTATTTCTATGCAGCGGTCAAGCTTAAGTCGGGAGAGCCGACAGCCAGTACAGGGATTGCACGAATTATACGGCCGTCTGTGAACAAGTTCTAATAATTTTACCTTTTCTTCACTTACTGTTCCAAATTTCTAAAGATTAACAACAAGAATTCCAGATGTATTTCCAAGAGTTGTCCAGTCTAAAATGAATAGTCTGCAGTCACTCTGTGTGACTGCACTCTGCGCTATAAGAAATCGCCATCGCCTGTCCCGGGAACGGCAGTCAAGTATGCAATATATATACTCCCAGGCAGAATCTGTCTAGTGGGAATGCCCTCAATCAATACAAGTGTATAAACCAAGGCTGCACCCCATGTAGTGGGCATGGCCGTCTAGTGGGCACAGTCTAGTGGGCGCGACTTCACTCAAAAGTGTATTAAGCAAGGCTGGGCTCACTAGACAGTTCTGACCGGGAGTATGTATATTGCATACTTGACTGCCATTCCCAGGTTAGGCAATGGTGAAACCTTGCAGTGCAAGTCTGCAGTAATACAGAGTGACTGCAGTTTTCATTCTAGACCTTACAACCCCTTTAATTATGCACGACTCAGTAGTAGTGCCAACTTGTATGAAGCCATAATACAGCACACGTGAAGTTCTAAGCGCTTATATTTTACCTACATACAGTTACTGTGCAAAAGACAGGATTTGAAAAATGCTGCAAAGTAAGATTAAGCAAAAAACAGGGAGTGGGTGGGCACAGCTACGAATAATTGCAAGGGGTGCTACAGAGGCCCTACATAACGTTATAGCCAGAAACAAGAAGAAAAAGCACAGGGCAAAATAGAACCCATGCACACCCATGAAATTAGAAAATGATCAAAAGCTTTATTTGAACAATCATAAACAAACAAAAACAACAGACAAAAGTATTAAAAACATTTAAAACAGGCACAAAATTGCACACATAGATCATGATTAGAGGTTCAAGTGAAATAACCAAATGTGAAAACCCCTTAATATGCAGGTACACAGATGAAGAATTTGTATGGTATAACCCCAGATAAATAATCCTCAGCCAAAGTAATACCAAAAAAGGGGGCTCATATACACCATAGAGCTAAGGAAACAGATTTAAATTTATAAAGACAACTGAACTCCCTAAGATAAATGAACATGAATAAATGATGTCCACTCCACAATAATGTAATAGTGAATATGGTAGAGTGGAACAGTTATTATGTCATATGTCACAAGATGAGGGAGGTTGTCATGGGGTATATTACCTGCACACACTGGAGACCCTATGCATGTCGCTGCTGAACTGCAGCTTCGTCAAGGGGGAGTAATCAGAAAGCATTGTTCGTTTAAATAGGCATCATAATGGGCGTGGAACACAGACGGAAATTACCTATCCACCAGATCTGGCAATCTAAACACCCGCCCCATGGTATGGTCTGGACCGGAAGTAACGTCACTCAAAAAGAACTGCGTTCCACCAAGCTCTCAAGGTGGAACGCAACCAGGAAGTGGCGCATCTGCCACATAAAACTGATCAGCGTTGAGAAAGATATCAGAGGAAAGGGGGGTAACAGGGAAGGAAAAAGATGATAATGGGAAATGAGGAACTTAGAAAAGATAGGAAAAGGACCAAAGGACTAAGAGGAAGGGTAAAGGATAGACAAAAACAAAGAGGGAGGAAAAAGAGAAAGTGGTTGCCGGATCTGGTGGATAGGTCATTTCCGGCTGCGTTCCACCGCGATGGATAGGTGGAACGCATATGGTACCAGATGTGATGATTGTGTCACTTCGGGCCCCTTGTGTTTCACACTGATTCTGTGTGAAGCGCACACTACTCTCAAAAGTGTCAGATTTTGACTAGCAAATAAAAGAAGAAATTGTGCAAAACAGAAACTTTTTTGATATTTTTTACACACAAAAAAAGATTTCAGGAACATTCTCTCTCTCTACATTAAATACTGTACATGCAGACACTTTTCAACATAAATTTCTGTACATTCTACCAATATTTAACACGATCTTCTTTTGCAATAAAATTTCTTAAAAGTAAATAAATGCAGTTCATCTGTCAAAGTTACAAATGATTTTTAGGCAGAATACTGTAAAGAACTCATGATTTTCCTTCATCTTAGTCCAGGGAAAAGAGATGTTTTTTTACTTTGAGATATTGATTCAATTTATCTGTTTTTAACAACGCTAGGGGCATGTTCTGCAAAATGAGATACCGTTAGCGATCAGAAGGAGGTTTCATAACAAGCATAAAGTATAGTCACTTACAAAGAACTAATATTCCTCTCCGGTCCAGTAGTATATACAATAGGTCACGAAAAACTACAAATTACTTGTGAACCTGTCATTTTATTTAAAAAAAAAATACTCATATTTTTTAATTGTAAGTTAAGTGATGTGGCAACATCAAGTTTAAACTATCAAATTAAAACTCACAATGTGCCTTTAACTCTTGTACTATTACTAAAATGCTAAGCAAGAAATTAGTGTTGAGCCATCCCCATAGTGTTCGGGTTCGGTTCGGTTCGTCGAACACCGGGATGTTCGAGGAACTGTTCGTCGAACACCTTAGAACACCGTCGAACACCGTTAAAACCAATGGCAGGCAAACAAAAACACATAGAAACACATGGAAAACACCTTCAAAGGTGTCCAAAAGCTGACAAACTGCTCAGAAGACACTCTCTTTAAAAAAGCCGGCCGGCAATTCAGCAGCGGCATACACCGGTACCCGACAATTTAGACAAGAAGGAATAGAGCATCACGCATAGATTAGATAGATAGAAACATGTCAGTCACATATATAAGAAGTACAGTGACAGTGTTGGTTACTGTACTTGTCATTTAGTGTTAAAGTATTTATTAAAAAAAATATTAGTGTTCTCATGCACCGTCTCTTTAAAAAAGCCGGCCGGCAATTCAGCATCGGTACCCGACAATTTATAACAGAAAGAATAGAGCATCACACGTAGATTAGATAGATAGAAACATGTCAGTCACATATATAATAAGTACAGTGATAGTGTTGATTACTGTACTTGTCATTTAGTGTTAAAATAAAGGATTTATTAAAAAAAAAATTGGCGTGGGGTTCCCCGTAATTTTAGTCTCTAGCGGAGGTTAAGCAGACGGCTGGGGCAGATGTTTGAAGCCTGGGAAGGGGGTAATACCCACGGAGCTTCCCAGGCTACTAATATCAGCCCCCAGCTGAATACCTAGCCTTTACTAGCTATTAAAATGGGGGACCCCCAAAAAAATGACGTGGAGTCCCCCCTATTTTAATAGCTAGCAAAGGCTAGGCAGACAGCTGGGGGCTGATATTAATAGCCCAGGAAGGGTGCCATGAATATTGGCCCCCTCCCAGGCTAGAAACACCAGCCGTCAGCCGCCTCAGAAATGGCGCATCCAGAGCAAAAAGTGTGTATCCAGCATCAAATCCATGGTAGATAATTAAAAACAAAATCTTTATTATACCATATTAACCCCTTTCTGACACTGTACGTAATAATATGTCCCTGTGCCAGGGACCTTATGGATAATATACGTATTATTACGTACCGCCAGGTGATTCTGCCGGGTGTCAGCTGATTCTGACGGCTGACGCCTGGTACACAGTACCGGGAGCGGTGCTTGCACTGCTCCTGGCACTTTAACCCCCTAAATACTGCGATTGCTGCAATTTAGCTAGCTAGCAGAGGGACAAAAACCCCTCTGTTCTTGGATCGGAGACCCCGCGATGTCATCGCGCGGTTCTGAATGTTCCCATGGTGACACCATGTCCTCATGATGACATCTGGGTCACCAGGCACTAGCAAGATAGTTTGATCATGCGCAGTGCATGATCAAACTATCTTGTGTCTGCAGCACTGACCGGTAATAAGGTATAGCAGTGAAACTGAACTGCTATACCTTATAACTGCGATCAGATTGCAGAAAGTGAAAGTCTCATAGTGGGATTAAGTAAAAAAGAGAAAAAAAAGTAAAAAACAGTTGTGAAAATATATATTTAGAAAAATAAATAAATAAAATAAATATATATACATATGACGCGCCCCCCCGGTGCCGGGCCGGTAGATGCTGGGGGGATGTCACAGTGGCGGTGACCCAGTCCATGACCCAGGGCGGTCAATAAAAATGGGTTATTGATAGGGAGATTTATAGTGATTGTATAAAGTTCGTGACGCCACCTGTGGTATGTGGCTAAGGGAGCCGCCGCTGCGGAGTAGGTCCTCTGGAGCTGATGTTACTGCAGCAGGGATGGTGTGGCTCTCCACAGGTAGAGCTTAGCTCCAGGGCAGTGTAGATGTTATGGGTTATGCTGGGCGTTGTAGTGCAGGGGTTGATGGCGCAGCAATAATCAGTCCACAACTTAATAGCGGTTTCCTCTTATCTTTACTGGTGGTGATTAGACAAGCCGGGACTAGGGTACTGGCTAGAAGTGGAAGTCCGGGCAGCCTGGAAGCAATTAAAGAATCCTCCTTGCCAGGTGAAGTTGGAGGCCTTCCCTTTCCACAAAACTCTTTGGCCCTGCTGCTTGTAGTTGTGCGGTGGCCCTCGTCCCTGAGTGCAACATTTCTGTGCTCACCCGTATGGCAGGCAGCTCGGGGCTTGCTGGTGCATCGCTCCCACGTGGCGGCGCTGGGCCCTCTGTGCTGCTGAGCCTCCGGGCGTCTGATGGGGCCAGGAGACCTGCAGTCTCCTGCCCTTCGGTTTCAACTGCTGGGCCTTCAGTGCCCCACAGCCTCGGACAAAAGGCAAAAATTACAAAAACCCAACAAAAATTGAAAGCATTCACTGCGGCGCTTAGTCTTTACGCCACAATCCTGGTAAGTGTAATTTGGCTGGTGGGAACCGCATCAACCCACTTTGTGTATCATCCCTGGGCGTGGCTTCATAGAATCATAGAATCATAGAATGGTAGAGTTGGAAGGAACCTCCTGGGTCATCTGGTCCAACCCCCTGCTCAAAGCAGGATTCACTAAATCATCTAAGACAGAACTCACCACCTCTCGTGGCAGCCTGTTCCACTCATTGATCACCCTAACTGTCAAAAAGTTTTTTCTAATGTCTAATCTGTGTCTCCTCCCATTCAGTTTCATCCCATTGTTTCTAGTCTTTCCTTGTGCAAATGAGAATAAAGATGATCCTTCTACAATGTGACAGCCCTTGAGATATTTGTAGACCGCTATTAAGTCTCCTCTCAGTCTTCTTTTTTGCAAGCTAAACATTCCCAAATCCTGTAACCGTTCCTCATAGGACATGGTTTGCAGACCGGTCACCATTCTGGTCGCTCTTCTCTGAACTTGCTCAAGTTTGTCAATGTCTTTTTTAAAATGTGGCGCACAAAACTGGACACAGTATTCCAGATGAGGTCTGACCAAAGAGGAGTAAAGTGCGATAATGACTTCACGTGATCTAGACTGTATGCTTCTATTAATACATCCCAGAATTGTATTTGCTTTTTTTGCTGCTGCATCACACTGTTGACTCATGTTCAGTCTATGATCTATTAGTATACCTAAGTCTTTTTCACATGTGCTGTTGCTTAGCTCTATTCCTCCCATTCTGTATATGCTTTTTTCATTTTTATTTCCCAGATGTAGTACTTTGCATTTTTCCCTGTTAAAAAATATTCTGTTAGTTGCTGCCCACTGCTCCAGTTTATTTAGGTCTTTTTGAAGCCTCTTTCTCTCTTCTCTAGTGTTAGCTATCCCTCCTAGCTTTGTGTCATCAGCAAATTTAATCAGTTTACCCTCAATTCCTTCATCTAAATCATTGATAAAGATTTTGAACAATACAGGTCCCAGGACAGAGCCCTGTGGTACCCCACTTGAGACATTCATCCAACTGGATGTGAAGCCATTTACGACCACTCTTTGAGTCCGATCACTAAGCCAGTTATGAATCCACCTAACTGTTGCCTTGTCCATTCCATACTTGGTCATTTTTTCAATAAGGATGGTGTGAGATATTTTGTCAAATGCTTTGCTGAAGTCAAGATATACTATATCTACAGCATTTCCCTGATCCAGCCAGTCAGTGATTCTGTCATAGAAGGAAATTAAGCTAGTCTGCCATGACTTGTTAGTTACAAACCCATGCTGACTCTGGTTAATCAGTTCATTCTTATGCAGGTACTTACATACATGTTGTTTAATAATTTGTTCAAAGATCTTTCCTGGTATAGAAGTCAGACTCACCGGCCTATAGTTCCCTGGGTCCACCTTCTTCCCCTTTTTGAAGATAGGAACAACATTTGCTCTTCTCCAGTCTTCTGGGATTTCTCCCGTTCTCCAAGAATTTTTCAAAGATTATGGAGAGTGGTTCTAAAATTTCTTCTACGATCTCCTTCAGTACTCTGGGGTGTAATTGTGACTCCTCATGCTCGAAAAAGCCCTTGAGTTTACCCTGGGTGATGGGTGACTCGGAGTCAGGTCCTGTGATGAAGAGATGGGGTGCAGCCATGGCCCAGACCTGACCCATTCTCAGGGCCATCACATTAAAAGAGATGGTGTGGGCTCATCTGGATTGAGTGGCTGATTTAACGACTATGCCACCAGCGCCGCTGCAGTCCGATGAGGCATGGTGTTATGGCGGCCAAAGTTATTACTACTCCCCACAGGCGGAGCAAGGCCTCAGGGCAGAGGGACAGGATGGAGGGGGTAGTAGTAGAGGAAGACGGGCGCCATGTCGTGCGGTGTAGTGCAGAATAAACAGTCCGGCCATAGGGGTGAACTTCCAAGGCTTTACTCACTTTAGAGATGGCAGAAGGAAGGCGACTCCCTGCTCCCCGCGGAGTCCTGCGGTCATCAGGGACGGGGGTCCGACAACCTCCGGGTAAGTCCAGCATTCAGTCGGAACCCTACAGCAGAGTGTTCCTGAACTACAGACCGAATCCTTTCCTGTCCGTGTGTGTGCAAATAGGCCGGGACTCCCTCTGAGCTCCTGTCAGAACAAGGGCACGGGTGGCAGCTCCGCTCCGTCCGATACCCGGTGGGATCCTCTGGGCCTACCGGGCTTTCCCGTCCAGGACATAGAGTAGCAAGGTCGGGTGTCGGTACCCCTCTTGCAGCCGGACTCCCTCTGAATATATCAGCATGGCGAGGAAAGGAGGCGTACTCCGCTCCGTCTGCATCCTGCCTGGGATCCATTTGCTGTGGAGCCACACTCTTGAGCTCCGGGCCTTCTTGATCCTGGTCATTGGCCGGGTTGAGACATTCCTCGTCTGCAACCTGCCCCTCGTCCCAAGGCTAAGGTACGAGGGCTGTGTCCCTTGCCGGTGCAGGCCCACACAGGATCTGCGCTCCGGGAGGGAGGTCACATTTCACACAGTATATGACAGCACAGAGAACAGCCGAAAGACCTTGACTAACAAGGACCAGCGAAAGACCAAGACCAAAGATGGCTTTTTATTAAATATGAAATTTAAAGTGTAACTAACTTGTAAGTCCTCCACCCTCACCCACTAACTGGTTCCCCTAACTTTTGGTTCCCCAGTCTCCCTGTAACCAGGGGAGCAGCACCTATTGCATACTAGCCCCCTTTGGTGGAGAAATGTGGTGTTAGATGCAAAGGTTGGGTCACAACTATCACACTGTTCTTACCTCAGAGGAGGAACACTACACTCCATTAGAGAAGTGCTGCATCCCTGTGGCGGTCGAACCCTCAGGGGCGCCACATAATTCATCTGGACCTGGAGAATTTAACTCATTTATGTTAGCTAAATATTCCCTCACAATCTTTCTGTTTACAGATAACCTGGATTCTTCTATTCCTTTAATAGGATAGTGAAGATCAGTTGATGTTACATTTTCTTTCTGAGAGAAAACTGATGCAAAATAGGAATTAAAAAGTTCGGCCTTCTCAACATCCTTTCTTACCATTTCACCATTTTCATCCGGTAAAAATCCTATAGCATCTTTGACTTTTCTTTTACTTTTCACATACCCCCAAAATCCTTTTTTATTGCTTTTGACATCTCTTGCAAACCTTAATTCATTGTCAGCCGTAGCTAACCTGATACGTGCCCTGCAGGTTCTGCAGACTGCATTATAATCTTCTTTAGATATGCCTCCCTCTTTCCATTTGATAAACATTTCTTTCTTTCTTTTTAGCTTGCGTTTAAGTTCTGTGTTCATCCATCCTGGTTTCCTTAAATGCTTCCCATTCTTCCTACTTTTCGGGATTGTTAACGATTGTGCTTTGAGAATCTCATTTTTAAAAATTTCCCATCCTTCCTGGACATTTTTGTCCTTAAGGACATCCAGCAATTGGATCCCTCCTATTCTCTTTCTGAGTAGCTTAAAATCTGCCTTTCTGAAATCTAA
This sequence comes from Phyllobates terribilis, assembly GCF_046119375.1. Classification (NCBI taxonomy): domain Eukaryota; kingdom Metazoa; phylum Chordata; class Amphibia; order Anura; family Dendrobatidae; genus Phyllobates; species Phyllobates terribilis. The sequence goes on from NW_027362764.1 coordinate 242,390,486, forward strand.
CCTTGAAGTTTGAGTCTTCACATGTCTTCCTCCTCTAGTTATCCAAAATTCTATAATAGCATGATCGCTGCCTCCTAGGGTCCCAGCCACTTTTACCTCCTCAACCATTTCCTCCTTGTTTATAAGGATTAGATCCAAAGTAGCAGATCTCCTTGTTTTCTCCCATACCTTTTGGAAGACAAAGTTGTCAGCAAGAGAGGATAAGAATTTGCTTGACCTGTTAGTTTTACTTGAGAGAGATTCCCAACAAATGTCTGGATAGTTGAAATCTCCCATGACCACTACATCATATTTTTTGGAGAACTTGGTCATTTGATACATTAAGAGTTCATCCATATCTTCAGTTTGCCCAGGTGGCCTGTAGTAAATGCCTACAATGGTGTCCTTTCCGTTGTTCTCTCCTTGTATTCTTACCCAAACTGTTTCCACAGAACTCCCAGTCTCTGAAGCTTCAATCTCTGTGCCGATATACGCTTTTCTAACATTCTTCAGGGCACTCTTTCGGTGGGCCTGGTCTTCAGCCACGCCTGCGGTATATTTTCTAGTCCAATTAGTACCTATTTTCAATATTGTCCTGACCACACCTAGTCCTGTGGACCAATTGTCCATAAATTCAACAAATATACTTTTCCAAGACTATTTAACGGGTACAACTATAAACAACATACACTTTAGTTCTCTTATACTTTATACTTTAGTTTCTCCAGCGAGCAGGGAGCTGACCTTTTGTACTCCTGGTCGATCTACGTAGTATGTTAGTTGTCACTGCCCTACCCTGGTCCTTAGTGTCTACCCCTGGTGTGGTGGATTCAGTGTGAATTACACTACGGGTAGTTTGAGGTAACACTGGCAAGCTGGGTAATCTCCTACGAATTCTTTGGCTCACCCTGGGTACGACAGGTTCACTGCTAGCAGAGGGTAGATTCTCCTGATCTGCTGTTGATGAAGCATCTGTCTCGGGGGCCGACTGGTCTTCCAGATGTTCTGGAGCCTCTGCAGCTTCCAGTGAGGCCGCTTGGAGAAATGTTAGGAGTGGCACCACAATGGCTTTGTTCACCTGCGTCCAAGACCGGGGAAATTCTCCGAGGACTGTCTGAACCGTTTCTTCCACCTCTTCTGTGGGCTGTGGGCTGTGGGCTGTCTTGATCTTCTTTGTGTTTCAACTGTTCAGGACATACAGTACAGACCAAAAGTTTGGACACACCTTCTCATTTAAAGATTTTTCTGTATTTTCATGACTTTGAAAATTGTACATTCATACTGAAGGCATCAAAACTATGAATTAACACATGTGGAATTATATACTTAACAAAAAAGTGTGAAACAACTGAAAATATGTCTTATATTCTAGGTTCTTCAAAGTAGCCACCTTTTGCTTTGATGACTGCTTTGCACACTCTTGGCATTCTCTTGATGAGCTTCAAGAGGTAGTCACTGGAAATGGTCTTCCAACAATCTTGAAAGAATTCCCAGAGATGCTTAGCACTTGTTGGCCCTTTTGCCTTCACTCTGCGGTCTATCTCACCCCAAACCATCTCGATTGGGTTCAGGTCTGGTGACTGTGGAGGCCAGGTCATCTGGCATAGCACCCCATCACTCTCCTTTTTGGTCAAATAGCCCTTACACAGCCTGGAGGTGTGTTTGGGGTCATTTTCCTGTTGAAAAATAAATGATGGTCCAACTAAACGCAAACCGGATGGAATAGCATGCCGCCGCAAGATGCTGTGGTAGCCATTCTGGTTCAGTATGCCTTCAATTTTGAATAAATCCCCAACAGTGTCACCAGCAAAGCACCCCCACACCATCACACCTCCTCCTCCATGCTTCACGGTGGGAACCAGGCATGTAGAGTCCATCCGTTCACCTTTTCTGCGTCGCACAAAGACACGGTGGTTGGAACCAAAGATCTCAAATTTGGACTCATCAGACCAAAGCACAGAATTTCCACTGGTCTAATGTCCATTCCTTCTGTTCTTTAGCCCAAACTTGTCTCTTCTTCTTGTTGCCTGTCCTTAGCAGTGGTTTCCTAGCAGCTATTTTACCATGAAGGCCTACTGCACAAAGTCTCCTCTTAACAGTTGTTGTAGAGGTGGGTCTGCTGCTAGAACTCTGTGTGGCATTGACCTGGTCTCTAATCTGAGCTGCTGTTAACCTGCGATTTCTGAAGCTGGTGACTCGGATACACTTATCCTCAGAAGCAGAGGTGACTCTTGATCTTCCTTTCCTGGGGCGGTCCTCATGTGAGCCAGTTTCTTAGTAGCACTTGATGGTTTTTGCACCTGCACTTGGGGACACTTTCAAAGTTTGCCCAATTTTTTGGACTGACTGACCTTCATTTCTTAAAGTAATGATGGCCACTCGCTTTTCTTTACTTAGCTGCTTTTTTCTTGCCATAATACAAATTCTAACAGTCTATTCAGTAAGACTATCAGCTGTGTATCCACCTGACTTCTGCACAACACAACTGATGGTCCCAACCCCATTTATAAGGCAAGAAATCCCACTTATTAAACCTGACAGGGCACACTTGTGAAGTGAAAACCATTTCCGGTGACTACCTCTTGAAGCTCATCAAGAGAATGCCAAGAGTGTGCAAAGCAGTCATCAAAGCAAAAGGTGGCTACTTTGAAGTACCTAGAATATAACACATATTTTCAGTTGTTTCACACTTTTTTTTAAGTATATAATTCCACATGTGTTAATTCATAGTTTTGATGCCTTCAGTGTGAATGTACAATTTTCAAAGTCATGAAAATACAGAAAAATCTTTAAATGAGAAGGTGTGTCCAAACTTTTGGTCTGCACTGTATCTTCAAGTGATCTCTTGAGACTGCTGCTGAAGTTTCCCCTCCATCTTTACTGATGAGGCACACTCTAGTGTTATCGTAATTCGAGGGTAGAACGGTGTATGGCTCAACCTTCCACTGGTCATCTAATTTGTGGACTCGTCTTTTCCTCTTAAGTAGAGATTAGCATTGTTCTACTCGAACTGTTCGCCAATCTCAAATTCGAGCTGTTTTGGGCGGTGTTCGAGCCGTTCGGCGAACACGAACAATTTGAGAAAAATTCGGCTGTTCGAGGTTATGTTCGATAACTGTTCGTGCACCAAAATCATAACTGGATTTTTTCTCAGTAATGATGAAAATTAATGTTAATGCGCAGTTTGAGTGTACAGCGGGGTGGGGGGAGGGGCAGGGGATGGATCTCTGCAGGAACAATGAAGATCTCCATTTTTTTTTCTCTTTCCCTCATTTACAGTGGGGAGGTGCAATCTGTCAGCCTATCAGCAGCGCACACACGGAGCGAAGTGCTTTTTTTCACACAAGCAAGGGCATGTGTCATTGGCAGTGTATGTCACATGTCCTTGCCCTATAAGACCAAGCCATTTTCCCCGTCGCCACCATTTTCTCACTGCTGCAGCTGCGTGTTAGACGGCACCGCTGTTGCTGTGTGCGCTATACCTTGTTAATTTCAAGCCAATTTTCGCACAAATCTACAGATAGCTTGGGAGTAGGGAATAGTTGTGATTGCAGTCCTTTTAAGGACTAGGTTACAGCATTTCCTATGACTTTTATCAGGCAGGTCTGTGCTCTTAAATAGATACATTGTGAGAGTAAAGACTAATTGTAATTGGAGTCCTTTTCAGGACTAGGTTACATCAGTTCCTATCAGTTTTTGCCAGGCAGGTCTGTGCCAGTGCTGTGCAAGTTTTTTTCACAGCATTTGGCTGAATCTAGCAAAGCTAATCCTTTTTGGCCTATTGCAGAGTGTGTTAGTCAGTGGAGTAGCCTATCTGTGTTGCAAGATATACCACCTGTGTATAGAATACCAATTTTTTTACTGCACCTAGTGAAGTAAAATCTTTTGGGCATAGCATCATTCTATTAGTCCATCTATACTGACCTCCATCAGGTTGCAAATTGAATATAATTTTTTTCTGCATCTAGCTCTGAAAAAATATTGGGCTTCTAGCTGTGTGTGGGACGTGTTGTATTAGTCCATCTATACTGACCTCCATCAGGTTGCAAACTGAATATATTTTTTTCTGCATCTACCTCTGAAAAAATATTGGGCTTCTAGCTGTGTGTGGGACTTGTTCTATTAATCCATCTATACAGACCTCCATCAGGTTGCAAACTGAATATATTTTTTTCTGCATCTACTTCTGAAAAAATATTGGGCTTCTAGCTGTGTGTGGGACTTGTTGTATTAGTCCATCTATACTGACCTCCATCAGGTTGCAAACTGAATATATTTTTTTCTGCATCTACCTCTGAAAAAATATGTGGCCTTCTAGCAGTGTGTGGGACTTTCTCTATTAGTCCATCTATACTGACCTCCATCAGGTTGCAAACTGAATATAATTTTTTTCTGCATCTAGCTCTGAAAAAATATTTGGCCTTCTAGCAGTGTGTGGGACTTTCTCTATTAGTCCATCTATACTGACCTCCATCAGGTTGCAAATTAAAAATAATTTTTATCTGCATCTACAGTACCTCTGAAAAAATATTTGGGCTTCTAGCTGTGTGTGGGACTTGTTCTATTAGGCCATCTATACTGACCTCCATCAGGTTGCAAATTGAATATAATTTTAATCTGCATCTAGCTCTGAAAAAATATTTGGCCTTCTAGCAGTGTGTGGGACTTTCTCTATTAGTCCATCTATACTGACCTCCATCAGGTTGCAAATTTAATATAATTTTTATCTGCATCTAGCTCTGAAAAAATATTTGGCCTTCTAGCAGTGTGTGGGACTTGTTCTATTACTCCATCTATACTGACCTCCATCAGGTTGCAAACTGAATATATTTTTTTCTGCATCTACCTCTGAAAAAATATTGGGCTTCTAGCTGTGTGTGGGACTTGTTGTTTTAGTCCATCTATACTGACCTCCATCAGGTTGCAAATTAAAAATAATTTTTATCTGCATCTACAGTACCTCTGAAAAAATATTTGGGCTTCTAGCTGTGTGTGGGACTTGTTCTATTAGTCCATCTATACTGACCTCCATCAGGTTGCAAATTGAATATAATTTTTATCTGCATCTAGCTCTGAAAAAATATTTGGCCTTCTAGCAGTGTGTGGGACTTTCTCTATTAGTCCATCTATACTGACCTCCATCAGGTTGCAAATTAAAAATAATTTTTATCTGCATCTAGCTCTGAAAAAATATTTGGCCTTCTAGCAGTGTGTGGGACTTTCTCTATTAGTCCATCTATACTGACCTCCATCAGGTTGCAAACTGAATATATTTTTTTTCTGCATCTACCTCTGAAAAAATATTGGGCCTGTAGCTGTGTGTGGGACTTGTTCTATTAATCCATCTATACAGACCTCCATCAGGTTGCAAACTGAATAAAAAATTTTTCTGCATCTAGCTCTGAAAAAATATTTGGGCTTCTAGCTGTGTGTGGGACTTGTTCTATTAGTCCATCTATACTGACCTCCATCAGGTTGCAAATTGAATATAATTTTTTTCTGCATCTAACCCAGCCAATAGTTTTGGCCTAATACCACAGTTTGGCCACTCAGCTCTCCTCGGTTCCCATCCATTGTTTTTTTGTGCAAACAACTCCAGAGTTGTGAATTAGTTAACCACCAAAATGAGTGGAAAAAGGCCTGCTGCTGGTGGAAAGGCGAATAGGCGTGTTGGGAAGGGGAAAAAAGGTTGTGTCCGTGGGGTAGGTGTTAAAGCAACAGTAACATCTGCAGAAGAAAGACCATCTTCCAGCCAAACTAAAATGTCTACTTCTTTTAGCGGACAATGTGATAAGATCCCTTTCTTACGGCCACGCCAATCGCTACAAATTCCAGATGAGGCACAAAAACAGCAGGTGCCTCAACGGATATCAAGTGCTCCTTTAACTGGGCTCTCCTCCACATCAACTTCAACATCACAAATACTCCAGTCCTCAAAGGTGTCACCCCAATCGCACTTGCTTCCTCACAGCTCCCAAATCTCCAGCTGCCCGTCTGAGTATGAGGTAGAACAGATGGTTGAGTCTGCAGAGCTGTTTACTCATACTATAGCCTGGGAATCAGAGGTCGACTCCAGCGCTTCTGTGAATCCAGACGAGGAAATGATCTGCACTGATGCCCAGAATCTTTATGAGTCGGATCCAGGACCAGACGCAGAAGGTTCTGACCATAGTGTAGACCCTCATTCCCAAACTGTAACTCCTGTTGGTGGAGACAATGAGGAAGACGATGATAAGACTCAAATAGCTGATTGGAGCGACAACTTTAGTTTTTTGTCAGGGCAGGAACAGGTTGGCTCTGAGGAAGACGGGTGTGATAACGCACAGGGTGATGATGATGAGGTTGGAGATCCCACTTACTGTCAACCCACAGTCAGCCAAGAGATGAGGTCAGCAGAGGAGGTGGAGGAAGATGCTAGTGACGACGAGGTCAGGTTGCGCCTTCCTGGACAGAGACGTAGTACTGGAAGCACGTCAACAACTGCATCCTCAAACACAACTCTGCCTCTCACCACAAGTCGTGGTGGTTCTTCAGGTCGCATGGGTGCTAAGCCTTGCATAGCCTGGGCATTTTTTCAGATCGATAAACATGACCCAACTCGTGTTATCTGTAACATTTGTCAGCAAAAGCTGAGTAGAGGCCAAAAAATACATAGTTTGAGTACTTCATGCATGAACCGGCACATGGACATGAAGCATAAGTTGCAGTGGGAAGCTCAGTGTGCTACAATGCGGCCTAGCCGGCCGGGCCAACCACCGTCTGCCATATCTTGTGCATCCGCGGCCTCTTCATCCTCTGTGACTGGGGGGACAGCAGTCACACCTGTTTTGGGGCGCAGACCTGCCACCTCTTTACCCGCAACAGCCAGCGTGATTGGCAGGTCATCATTTTCTTTGGAGGTGGTAACACCAGCTGGTGTTGAGCGCTGTCCGACATCGATAGCACCACCTTTGGATCAAGGCAACCTAACATGTCCGCCTGCAGCTTCCTCACAGACCGGCAGTTTGCCGGGGACACCCTTATCAACCCCGTCTAAGCACAATAGCCAGCCCTCGGTCCCTCAGATGTGGACAAGTAAAAGACCATTTCCTCCTAGCCATGAGAAAGCTAAGAGGTTGAATTTCACCATCTGCAAGCTCTTGGCTACAGAAATGCTGCCTTTCCGCCTGGTGGACACAGAGGATTTTCGAGACCTTATGTCTGTCGCAGTGCCCCAGTACCAGATGCCCAGTCGGCAATACTTCTCAAAGAAAGGTGTGCCTGCGCTCCACCAGCATGTCGCACACAACATCACCGCTTCTTTGAGAAACTCTGTGTGTGACAGGGTGCATTTCACCACAGACACTTGGACGAGTAGGCATGGACAGGGGCGTTACATGTCGCTGACTGGGCACTGGGTAACTATGGTGACAGCAGGACAAGGGGCTGCTGTCCAAGTCTTGCCGTCCCCACGAGTTGTGCGTCAATCCTCTTTATGTCAAAGTTCCTCCACTGCTTCTGCCTCCTCAACCTCCTCTCGGTCTTCCACCTGCACCCAAAGCCTGTCTGGTCATGCCACAAGCTTTCTAACTGCGCAGAAGGGATCCTGCACACCTCCTTACTATGCTGGCAGTAGGGCTCAACGTCATCAGGCGGTTTTTACATTGAAATGTCTGGGAAATGTGAGTCACACAGCTGAGGAGTTGTGGTCAGCTCTGGAGAACCAATTTCATGAATGGTTGTCTCCACTGGACCTGAAACCAGGGAAGGCCGTGTGCGACAATGCTGCAAACCTGGGTGCGGCCCTTCGCCGGGGCAATGTCACACACGTGCCTTGTATGGCTCACGTGTTGAACCTGGTTGTCCAGCAATTTTTAGCCCACTATCCCAGACTAGATGGCCTTCTGCAGAGGGCACGGTCGCTGTGTGCTCACTTCCGCCGTTCGCATCCCGCAGCTCAGCGACTTACATCTCTACAGAAGTCGTTGGGCCTGCCACTTCACCGGTTAAAATGCGATGTGCCTACCCGGTGGAATTCAACTCTGCACATGTTGCAGCGACTGTGGCAGCACCGACAAGCCCTGGTGCAATACGTTCTGACGTATAGCCTGGGCCAACGAGATCCAGAGGTGGGGCAAATCACGCTGGAGGAGTGGTCTCAGATCAGGGACCTATGCACCCTTCTGCACAGTTTTGAAATGGCGACGAAGATGTTTAGTGCTGACGATGCCATTATCAGCATGACTATTCCGGTGATTTACATGCTGGAGCACATGTTAAACAGAATTCGGAGTCAGGTGGTGGCACAAGAGGAGGTGGAGGAAGTAGAGGAGGAGGAGTTGTATGCGGAAGGGCTAACATCTGCAAGGTCCAGACGGTCGGCAGCACCAAGGCGGCAGGCATGTGAGGGTGGGGGAGATGGTTTTACCAGGGCGCATGGTAGCAGCCAAACTAGTGAGGAAGGTGCAGGAGCCCAGGAAGAAGTGGAGGACGAACTGATGGAAGACTCATCAGATGAGGGAGACCTTGATCACATTTCTGTTGTGCGAGTTTGGGGGGAGAGGACAGAGGAAGGAAGCATGATTGTTACCTCGCCACCAACACAACAGGGACTTGGTGCTCCTGGATGCGCAACACACATGAGTGCCTTCTTGCTGCACTACCTGCAACATGACCCTCGAATTGTGAGAATTAGAAATAATCCTGACTACTGGGTTGCCACACTGTTAGATCCCCGGTACAAAAGTAAATATGCAGAAATTATTCCTGCCATAGAAAGGGATGCACGCATGCAGGAGTATCAGCAGAGACTGTTGCAGAATCTTACATGTGCTTTTCCACAAAATACCAGTGGTGCACGTAGTGAATCTCACAGTTCCAACTTGCCAACCGTGGGACCGTCAAGTGTTCAGCACTCAAACCGTAACAGAACCACAGTATCTGCTGGTAACATCAATTTTGCGGAATCATTTCACCACTTTTTTAGCCCATCCTTTGCAAGGCCACAGGAGACAAGAAGTCTGACACATAGTCAACGCCTAGAGACGATGGTACAGGAGTATCTCCAAGTAAACATTGAAGCCATGACTGTGTCACTGGACCCTTGCTCTTTTTGGGCTTCCAATCTGGATAAATGGCCGGAGATAGCCACTTACGCCTTGGAGATCTTGTCATGCCCCGCAGCCAGCGTTCTGTCTGAACGTGTGTTCAGCGCTGCTGGTGGTGTGCTGACAGATAAGCGCACGCGGCTCTCCACTGATAATGTAGACAGACTCACGTTCATAAAGATGAACAAATCATGGATCCGAAACGACTTTTCTACCCCTGTGTCATCCTGGGGAGAGTAAAAGCTTGATGATTGGTTAAAATCACCCTACCAACCGTTTTAAGCTTTCAAATTACTAATCATGTTTATCTGTATCTTGGCTGGAAAATAATTTGGGCTTTGTAGCAGTGTGCAGCACTGATTCTATTAGGCCATCTATAATAAGCTCCACCAGATTTAAAATTACTAATCATGTTTATCTGTTTCTTGACTGGAAAATAATTTGGGCTTTGTAGCAGTGTGCAGCACTGATCCTATTAGGCCATCTATACTAAAGCTTCACCAGATTTAAAATTAATAATAATTTTTAGCTGCATCTAGCCCGGAAAATAATTTTGGGGCTCCGAGATGCGCAAGACACATAAGTGCCTTCTTGCTGCACTACCTGCAGCATGACCCTCATATTGTCAGAATTCGAAGTAATCATGACTACTGGGTTGCCACACTCTTAGATCCCCCAAACTTTTCGATCAACCTTTTCATTTTAATAAAGACCAAAAAAATGGTCATTTTTGAAATTATAAGCATTAGCAGGTTGTTAGAAACTGAAATCAAACAGTTTTCAACTCAAAACTTTATTCTAGGTGATGTTACATTTTCACATAGGACCCCTTGTTCGAAAGGAGCTTCTGAGCTCTCTCGTCCATTGAATTTGTCAGGTTTTGGATGGTTTCTGCTTCAATTGTTTTGCATGAGGACAGAATACCCTCCCAGAGCTGTTGCTTAGATGTGAACTGCCTCCCGCCATCATAGACACTCCTTTTAATGATGCTCCAAAGGTTCTGAATGGGGTAGAGGTCAGGGGAGCATGGGGGTCACACCATAAGTTTGTCCCCTTTTATGCCCATATCAGCCAGAGATGCAGATGTTTTATGTGCAGCATGAGATGGTGCATTATCATGCAAAAAAATGATCTTGCTGTGAAATACACGGTTCTTCTTCTTGAACCATGGCAGGAAGTGCTGTTTGAGAAAATCCACATACATTATGGAGTTCATCTTTAGCGCCTTCAGGGATCCTAAAGGGGCCGACAATCTCTCTCCCCATGATTCCAGCCCAAAACATTACTCCACCTCCTCCTTGTTGGCGCTGTAGCCGTGTTTGCGTGGGGTGTCCATCAACCAGCCATCCTCCACTCCATCCATCTGGACCATCGAGCGCTGCACGGCACTCATCCGTGAACAAAACAGTTTTGAAATCAGTCTTCATGTAATGTTTAGCCCACTGGAGCCATTTCTGCTTGTGTGAAGTGGATAGAGGAGGTCGACAGGATGGCGTATGCACAGCTGCAAACCTCTGAAGGACCCTGCATCTTGTTGTTCGGGGGACGTTGGAGGCACCAGCAGCTTCAAAAACTTGTCTGCTGCTATGACAAGGCTTTTTTGCCGCTGCTCTTTCAACCTGACGTAATTGCCTGTAGGAAAGAGTCCTCAATTTGCCCTTATCAGCACGCACACGTGTGTACTGTGAATCAGCTACATACTTCTTGATTGCCAAGACACTTCATCCTGATCATCGCACAATGTTGATTGTAGTCATGCCTTGACCTAAACACTCCACAATTTGTTGCTTCTCAGCAGCCGACACATCCTTTTTCTTTCCCATTTTGGCAGAAAATGTAGGCTGCTTAATAATGTGAGACAGCCTTCTTAAGTAGTCTTGCCTTTCATTGGACACACCTGCCAAACTAATTAGCACAGGTGTCTGCAATTGCTTACAGTGATATAAAGAGCCCTGACACACATCACCATCAATGAGTTTAACTGACAAACAAACAAATTCTTCCCTTTTCAATCCTAAACACTTTTTGCATAATAATTTGGAACACAGTGTACATGTGCTTTTCCAAAAAACACCAGTGGTTCACGTAGTGAATCTTACAGTTCTAACTTGCCAACCGTGGTCTGTATGGAGTTGTTCAATAAAGGGCCCAAAATTAAGATAACATAGATGGGAGAGGTCTCTATGAATAGGAATTCCTAAGTATTTGATACCCTGTGAGGGCCAGGCAAAGGGAAAGTTGGACTGGATGGAATCCTATATGGATTTGGGGAGGGAGACATCGAGGGCCTCAGACTTCGCTGCATTGATTTTAAAATTTGACCATGTAACAAAGTGATCTATTTCAGCCATAACAGCATGGATGGATATATGTGATTGAGTGATATATACTAGGACATCATCAGCAAATAGAGAGCACTTGTACTCGGTGCCTCCCACCTCAATCCACCTAATATTGGGGTTATGGCGAATTGATGAGAGCAGGTGCTCCGTCACTAGGATGTATAAGAGAGGGGACAGAGAACATCCCTGCCTTGTCCCATTGGTGATTGTGAAAGGTGATGAAAATGTTCTGACGCGCCCCCTGGGCCTTGGGACACCCGGAGCCGGACCCTTTTTGGTGGATGCTGGTGGTTGTAGTCTCCGTGGCGGCGACCCAGTTCCGTGGCTCAGGGCAGTCAAACCAGTGGCGGAACTATTTATGTGGTTTTGATGTTTAAATGTCCGACTACGCAACCCGTGGATTGCGGTCAGAGTGAACCGCCGCTCCAGGGCAGACCGCTGAGGCTGGTGTTGTGGGTGCAGCAGAGCGTAGCATAACTCCCCACGGGAGGAGTATAGCCTCAGGGCAGTGTATGCGGAGGATGGGGGTGATGGTGCAGGGCAGCAGCAGTAACGACACGGAGTCAGTGATGCAGTCCAGGGCCTTTACTCACAGTTCTTATTATCCAGACCACGTCTGCAGGTAACGGCTGCCCACGTCGTACTGTGCTCACCAGGTGAGGGGCTCAGACAACTCCCAGATATCTTTGGAGCGCTTCACAGGACCCCCTTTGTGTGTCCTTTGTCTGGCCTTTCTTACCAACCCTTCTGTCCGGCTGCCTCGGGCCTCCTCTTGGTAAACTTGGCGCCAGTTTCCCTGACCCTATGTGGTGCCTTCCTAGCGGGTGTAGCGAGGGGCTGCGCCACATAAAATGTCACAGCCTCCTGTTTCTAGCTGAGGGTCGTTTCCTGCCTCCACTAGTTTCGGGGACCGGTCTCCCCCTTTGGCCTGACCCCTCCACGCAGGTGGATTCGGGCGTGCGGTGGCGACTCACCCGTCTGCACCCCTGGGATCCCTTCGTTCCTCGTTCCTGGAGCCTTCTCCGCTCCTCTTCCTTCCTTCTCCCTCTTCCAGGCCTGGGCCTCTGTTACTAGGCCCGCCTCCGGAGCAGAGCTCATGCAGAGCCCCTGCTCCCGGCCACTTCTGCTCAGACTTCTCTGCACTGAACTAAGATGGTGCCCACCTTTTATACTCCCTTCTCAATGCACCCAGGAACTGCTTCCTCCCTGCTCCTGCACTACAGGGTTCCCCTTCCTCAGTGTTCCCTCCCCCCACTCCAGCCAGGGACAGGGACTGTCGTGCCCATCTCAGGGGCATATTGGTCGCCCTGCCCCACGGCAATGTGGTGTAATGCATGCAGGTGTCGGGTCCTGATCCACACTACATCCTTACCTGAGAGTGAGATATCACACCTTTGGGTGAGGTGCAATACCTCTGTAGCAACCGAGCCCTCAGGGTGCTACAGTTTCATTTATCTTCAGCCTAGGTGACGTATTGCGATACAGGGCTGTGATTTGGGCTATAAAAGGGTCCCCTAGACCCCTACCCCAAGCTTTTTATGAGAATCATATATGGTGTGCCAGAAGACTCTATGGAATGCTTTCTCAGCATCCAACGAGAGTATCTAATTACAAATTTTTAACTGCATCTAGCCCAGGAAATACTTTGTGCCTAGTAGCAGTGTCTGCTAGTCAGCGGATTATCCCGGCTGTTAAGCAAGCTACACCACCTGTAGTTTGGACACTTAGTTTTTTCAAAGGAAATGCTTCGGGACCACGGGATACTCAGTGAAGAGCATCAGGAGGCACCCCAAGGCATAGGGGCTGGGACTGGCAGTAGGATGCCTTGCGGTGGACAGCCGAGCTCGATCCTTATAAAAGATTTTTAACTGCAGCAGCTTTAGTGGACGCTACTGGAGCTGGAATTACACGGCTGCTGGCATGAGACTTGCCCTCCAATAGATCCTTGTAAATGGATTTAAAGTGTATTCATTCAAATTAGAGACAATTTAAATTAAAAAGCTTAGAGCTGCCTCCACCACAGGGGGGCTCGCTCGACCCACCAGCGGACAGGCACCAGTATTGGGAGAGGGGGGCTGGCCGTCAGGGTTCACCGCGGCTCTAGCACAAACCCGGCGACGCGGAGGTGGCACGGGCAGGAGCGGACTGAACGTGTCGGCTTCTCACTTTTTGGATTTTAGAAGGGCATGACATGCCTATATCTGTGTCTCCCCCTCCTTTTACTCCTCCACCTCTTTTCTTTTTGCATGACTATATGTACTTGTCACTTTTCCATGTGTTAGTTGTGTCTTCTGAGCAGTTTGTCAGCTTTTGGACACCTTTGAAGGTGTTTTCTATGTGTTTCTATGTGTTTTTGTTTGCCTGCCATTGGTTTTAACTGTGTTCGAAGGTGTTCGACGAACAGTTCGATGAACAGCTCGGCGAACACACGGGTGTTCGACGAACCGAACCGAACTCGAACACTACGGGGGTGGCTCAACACTACTCTTAAGTACCTGTTCTCCAGGTGATAAGGGAACGGCAGGTGCGTGCTGATTATAAGTTTTCTCTTGCTTCTGTCTTGCCTGGGACAAACTTCTCTCAACACAATCTTGCACCTTGCGGTATTGTTGCTGCCGCTCGGTATCCCAATACGCATCTGGTGAGGTCGTCTCTGGTGTTAAGACTCCCATGTCTAAGTCGATGGGTAGTCTACCAGGTCTTGCTCTCATCAGGTAAGCGGGTGTACAGTTGGTGGAGTTCACCAGGATATGATTATATAGATCCACCAAATCTGGTAACTTCTCTGGCCACTGGCTACGTTCTTCAAGGGGCAACATCTTCAACAGGTCTATTACCACCTGGTTCATCTTCTCACACAACCCGTTGGTCTGGGGATGATACGGCGTCATCCTAATTTTCTTGCAGCCGTACAAGTCACAGAAATCCTGGAACACCTCTGGTTCAAAGGCTGGACCTTGGTCGGTAAGCCACCATTCAGGGTAACCGTGCGGGCGACAAAAGTGCTGTTGGAAGGCTTTGGCTGCCGTCTGAGCCATCGGGTCTTTCACTGGCACTACTACCAAGAAGACATAGCCTGAACGGATCGGAGCTAGCTTCAGGGGAGCCCTCTGGCTGTCACAGTCTTTCCGTCTCAGGTTGCATGGACCTCATTCTCGACACCATTTCTCGATTGCTTTCCTCATGCCAACCCAGTAGAATCGCTCAAGTAGCAGGACTTCCAACTTCTTCCACCCGAAGTGTCCTGCTCCATCGTGGTATGCTTCTAAGACCATTGGCGCATCCCGCCTCGGGACTACCACCTGCCAGACCAGTTCATGTGTCTGGGAATTGATGCTTCTTCGACACAGCTTTCCTTCGTAGATGAACAGTTTGCCCTTCTCCTTCCACAACTGTTGGGTCTCCTGTGGAGCATCTGGATCAGGGTACGAGTCAGCTTGCGTCAGCAACTCCTTGACTAGGCGGACAGCCGGGTCACGATCCTGCGTTTCTGCCCATCCATGGTGGGGCAATGGGTTGAACGTGGCCTCTCTGTTGGTGGAGCGCTTGTTCTTTACACAGTGGGAGCACAGGGTCACCCCATGATGATGAAAAGCGGGTATCTCTATCTCCTCCAGTTCTTCCATGTCTTCTCCCCCATCCTGGACATCCTGGACAGCGCATCAGCATTTGCATTTTTATGCCCCGCTCAATACTTGATGGTAAACTCGTAGTTAGACAGTCGGGCCATCCATCGTTGCTCTAGGGCACCAAGCTTCGCAGTCTCCAGGTGCGTCAGCGGGTTGTTATCTGTGAAGACTGTAAATTTGGAGGAGGCAAGATAGTGCTTGAAGCGCTCTGTTGCAGCCCAGACTATGGCGAGAAACTCCAACTTGAAGGAACTGTAGTTGTCTGGGTTCCTTTCCGTGGGCTGGAGCTTCCTGCTGGCATAGGCAATCACCCTCTCTCTGCCTTGCTGTACCTGGGACAGGAAAACTCCCAATCCCACGTTGCTGGCATCTGTATGAAGTATAAATGGTTGGCCTTAGTCGGGGTAGGCCAGGACTTCGTCTCCGGTGAGAGCCATTTTCAGTCGAGTGAAGGATTCATCTTCTGGTTTACCCCAGTTGAACGGAGGTTTCGGGTTCTTGGCCTTCTTGGACTGGCCTACTAGGAGGTCCTGCATGGGTGCTGCTATCTTGGTGAAACCCTTGATAAATCTTCTGTAGTAGCCTACCAGCCCGAGGAACTGCCGCACTTCCTTGATAGTGGAGGGTCTTGGCCAGTCCTTGATTACGGTGACTTTTTCAGGGTCTGGCGCTACACCTTCGGCGCTTACCACATGACCTAGGTACTGCACCTTGGGCTTCACCAGGTGGCATTTGGACGGCTTTACCTTCAGGCCAAAACCAGATAGGGCTTCAAACACCTCGGCCAGGTGCTCCAGGTGGTCTTCATATGTCTTTGAGTAGACCATTACGTCGTCCAGGTACAGCAGGACAGTTTTGAAGTTCTTTTATCCTAGGCACCACTCCATTAACCGCTGGAAGGTTCCTGGGGCGTTGCAGAGCCCGAATGGCATGCAGTTAATGTCGCTGAGGCCCATTGGTGTTGTAAACGCGGTCTTTTCTTTGTCTGCCTCTGCCACAAGAACCTGCCAGTACCCACTGGTGAGATCCAAATGGAGAAATAATTAGCATATCTTAATGCAGCTAGTGACTCCTCAATTCTGGGTAATGGGTAGGCATCCTTATGTGTAATGCGGTTAATCTGCCTGTAGTCAACACACATCCTCATTGTACCGTCCTTCTTTCTAACGAGAACTAATGGAGCTGCCCAGGGGCTACAACTATCCCTTATCACCCCAGCCTCCTTCATCTCCCGTAACATCCCTTTGACACATTGATAGTGAGCTGGGGGTACAGGCCGGTACCTCTCTTTAATGGGTGGATGATCTCCCGTGGGGATATGATGTTGGACCCCTTTTACCTGTCCAAAGTCTAACGGGTGTTTACTGAAGACCCGCTCATACTCTTGGACCACCCGGTATACTCCATGCTTTTGGTGCAAAGGGGTGGAGTCAGTGCCCACTTGTAACTTCTGACACCAATCCTCCATCTGTCCCTTGGAACCATTATCCTCCGCTGGTTTGGATGGAGGCAAGGGTTCCACTGTATTTATTGAGTTGTTACTGACAGCGAACAACTTAGCAAGGGTAGCATACCGGGGTAAATGCACCTCTTTCTCCCCACAATTCAGGATGCGTATCGGTAGGCTCCCCTTGCGAACATCGACCACCCCCCTGGCTGTCAAGATGGTCGGCCTACTGTCAGAGTACACGGGTTCTACCAGGGCCTGATAATCTTGACCCCTGAGACCAATTGCTGCTTGACACCATATCAACATTTCACTCCTAGGGGGCATTGCAATGGGGAATGGATCACTCATCCTTACACTGCCAACTTCACCACCAGACAGTTCTACCTGTTGTTTTTTCATCAGGGCTCTGATTTCTTTCTGCAGAACTCGCTGCTGACTGGAACTGGCAGTCTCTGCGACCTGTTGCAACAAAACAATAATTTTTCCAAGACAATTTTCTATCACATTAGTGCCTAAGGTTATCATGGGATGCCTTTCTCGGCAATCAATATCAACAATAATCATTCCTTGTGATGGCAATTCTACTTTGCCAACTTTTATGGTCATCTCTTTATACCCCACCTGAGGCATGGGCTGACCATTGCTGGCATAGATACTAAGATGTTCATCTGGATGGCGGGTAATGTCTGAATCAGTCCAATATTGTTTATAAAGGATATATGGCATCGTGGTCACCTGGGACCCAGTGTCCAGCAGTGCGTTCATCGGGATGCCATCAAGCACAACAGGTAGGACCAGTCGTCCTCCCACGTACTTGTCTCGCCAGCTTTGTGTGCCTGGTCATCTTACTCCTGGGGGTTGGCCCTCTGCCCCAGGGGTTGCTCGTTTTAAACCACAGAAGCTTGCGTAGTGTCCCGCCTTTTGACAGCGGCGGCAGATGGGTTGTCCATCCTGGTCATAGCGATTTCTGTTCCTCCCTCTGATGGGTGGAATTCTCTTCTGTGACTGCCACGGTACGTCATCTTTTCTGGAAGCCAGCTGGATCTTTTCCTTGGCGGACACTTGAATGGCCTGCACGGTTTTGGTTAATGCAGCCACACTTTTGGTCAGCTCCTGGACCCGATGGCGCTGGTCTGCAGACGGGTCATTGTCCAGAGTCTGCGCATCAGCCTCCACAGGTTCTGGGGAAAAGGATGCCACCTCCTGGTGGTAGGTGATAGCTGGGCGCCGGTGGGGTGCAGAGCCTCCTGGTGTTGATTCCCGCAGCACCCGGATGGCTCTGTCTTTAAATTGCACAAAGTCCAGATCAGGGTTTGCAGAGCCATAATGCGCAGCTGTGTCTTGTGAGCGCTGGACAGGAGCCCCTCAATAAACTGCTCAGTTAGCAATCTGTCCTCATCTTGCACACAGTCGGGGTCTACCTGTTTGATGGCCCGCAGTGCCTCCTGCAGGTTTAGAGCATAGTCCCGTACACAGTCCTGCACCCTTTGTTTGCACCCGTAAAACGTAATTTTAATTTCTGCTGCAGTGCGGGTGTCAAAGGTATCCTTTAACTGGGCCAATATCTCTTTTGCAGTGTCTTTGTCTCTGCCCGGCCAGGATTTCACTTCTCTCTGGGCTGCACCGATTAGCTGGCCTATGAGGATGCTGACTTTCTGCTCCTCCGACAGGGGGTACACTTTAAACAAACTGCGCAGTCTCTCCTCAAAGTCGTTCAGGGTGTGCGACTCTCCTGAGTACTGGGGCAACCACGTCGCCCCCGGTATGTATGGCATTGATAACGGTATTACAGTGGCAGCGGCCGTGCCTGCGGCTGAACCCTCCTCCATGTTGGGCATTTTCCTCCCCCCTAGTGAACCTCAGGTGCTGTGCGTCTCCTGACGTACCAGTATGCTGCTCTGCAGGTGGAAGGATCTCTTACCTGGTGGTTCCGGATCGGGGCTTCTTTCTTCCCCCTTGGCGGGCGGCAAACCACGTGATAAATACTTGATGGTAAACTCGTAGTTAGGCAGTCGTGCCATCCATCGTTGCTCTAGGGCACCAAGCTTTGCAGTCTCCAGGTGCGTCAGCGGGTTGTTATCTGTGAAGACTGTAAATTTGGAGGAGGCAAGATAGTACTTGAAGCGCTCTGTTACAGCCCAGACTATGGCAAGAAACTCCAACTTGAAGGAACTGTAGTTGTCTGGGTTCCTTTCCGTGGGCCGGAGCTTCCTGCTGGCGTAGGCAATCACCCTCTCTTTGTCTTGCTGTACCTGGGACAGCACCGCTTCCAATCCCACGTTGCTGGCATCTGTATGAAGTATAAAGGGTTGGCCATAGTCGGGGTAGGCCAGGACTTTGTCTCCGGTGAGACCCATTTTCAGTCGAGTGAAGGATTCATCTTCTGGTTTACCAAATTTGAACGGAGGTTTCGGGTTCTTGGCCTTCTTGGACTGGCCTACTACGAGGTCCTGCATGGGTGCTGCTATCTTGGTGAAACCCTTGATAAATCTTGCGTAGTAGCCTACCAGCCTGAGGAACTGCCGCACTTCCTTGATAATGGAGGGTCTTGGCCAGTCCTTGATTACGGTGACTTTTTCAGGGTCTGGCGCTACATCTTCGGCGCTTACCACATGACCTAGGTACTGCACCTTGGGCTTCACCAGGTGGCATTTGGACGGCTTTACCTTCAGGCCAAAACCAGATAGGGCTTCAAACACCTCGGCCAGGTGCTCCAGGTGGTCTTCATATGTCTTTGAGTAGACAATTACATCGTCCAGGTACAGCAGGACAGTTTCGAAGTTCTTGTGTCCTAGGCACCACTCCATTAACCGCTGGAATGTTCCTGGGGTGTTGCAGAGCCCGAATGGCATGCAGTTAAAGTCGCTGAGGCCCATTGGTGTTGTAAACGCGGTCTTTTCTTTGTCCGCCTCTGCCACAGGAACCTGCCAGTACCCACTGGTGAGATCCAAAGTGGAGAAATAATTAGCATATCTTAATGCAGCTAGTGACTCCTCAATTCTGGGTAATGGGTAGGCATCCTTATGTGTAATGCGGTTAATCTGCCTGTAGGCAACACACATCCTCATTGTACCATCCTTCTTTCTAACGAGAACTAATGGAGCTGCCCAGGGGCTACAACTATCCCTTATCACCCCAGCCTCCTTCATCTCCCGTAACATCCCTTTGACACATTGATAGTGAGCTGGGGGTACAGGCCGGTACCTCTCTTTAATGGGTGGATGATTTCCCGTGGGGATATGATGTTGGACCCCTTTTACCTGTCCAAAGTCTAATGGGTGTTTACTGAAGACCTGCTCATACTCTTGGACCACCCGGTATACTCCATGCTTTTGGTTCAAAGGGGTGGAGTCAGTGGCCACTTGTAACTTCTGACACCAATCCTCCATCTATCGATTGGAACCATTATCCTCTGTCGGTTTGGATGGAGGCAAGGGTTCCACTGTATTTATTGAGTTGTTACTGACAGCGAACAACTTAGCAAGGGTAGCATACCGGGGTAAATGCACCTCTTTCTCCCCATAATTCAGGATGCGTATCGGTACTCTCCCCTTGCGGACATCGACCACCCACCTGGCTGTCAAGATGGTCGGCCTACTGTCAGAGTACACGGGTTCTACCAGGGCCTGATAATCTTGACCCCTGAGACCAATTGCTGCTTGACACCATATCAACATTTCACTCCTAGGGGGCATTGCAATGGGGAATGGATCACTCATCCTTACACTGCCAACTTCACCACCAGACAGTTCTACCTGTTGTTTTTTCATCAGGGCTCTGATTTCTTTCTGCAGAACTCGCTGCTGACTGGAACTGGCAGTCTCTGCGACCTGTTGCAACAAAACAATAATTTTTCCAAGACAATTTTCTATCACATTAGTGCCTAAGGTTATCATGGGATGCCTTTCTCGGCAATCAATATCAACAATAATCATTCCTTGTGATGGCAATTCTACTTTGCCAACTTTTATGGTCATCTCTTTATACCCCACCTGAGGCATGGGCTGACCATTGCTGGCATAGATACTAAGATGTTCATCTGGATGGCGGGTAATGTCTGAATCAGTCCAATATTGTTTATAAAGGATATATGGCATCGTGGTCACCTGGGACCCAGTGTCCAGCAGTGCGTTCATCGGGATGCCATCAAGCACAACAGGTAGGACCAGTCGTCCTCCCACGTACTTGTCTCGCCAGCTTTGTGTGCCTGGTCATCTTACTCCTGGGGGTTGGCCCTCTGCCCCAGGGGTTGCTCGTTTTAAACCACAGAAGCTTGCGTAGTGTCCCGCCTTTTGACAGCGGCGGCAGATGGGTTGTCCGTCCTGGTCGTAGCGATTGCTGTTCCTCCCTCTGATGGGTGGAATTCTCTTCTGTCGCCGCCACGGGACGTCATCTTTTCTGGAATCCAGCTGGATCTTTTCCTTGGTGGACACTTGAATGGCCTGCACGGTTTTGGTTAATGCAGCCACACTTTTGGTCAGCTCCTGGACCCGAAGGCGCTGGTCTGCAGACGGGTCATTGTCCAGAGTCTGTGCATTAGTATCCACAGGTTCTGGGGAAAAGGATGCCACCTCCTGGTGGTAGGTGATAGCTGGGCGCCGGTGGGGTGCAGCGCCTCCTGGTGTTGATTCCCGCAGCACCCGGATGGCTCTGTCTTTAAATTGCGCAAAGTCCAGATCAGGGTTTTGCAGAGCCATAATGCGCAGCTGTGTCTTGTGAGCGCTGGACAGGAGCCCCTCAATAAACTGCTCAGTTAGCAATCTGTCCTCATCTTGCACACTGTCGGGGTCTACCTGTTTGATGGCCCGCAGCGCCTCCTGCAGGTTTAGAGCATAGTCCCGTAGACTGTCCTGCACCCTTTGTTTGCACCGTAAAACTTCATTTTAATTTCTGCTGCAGTGCAGGTGTCAAAGGTATCCTTTAACCGGGCCAATATCTCTTTTGCAGTGCCTTTGTCTCTGCCCGGCCAGGACTTCACTTCTCTCTGGGCTTCACCGATTAGCTGGCCTATGAGGATGCTACACTTCAAACAAACTGTGCTGTCTCTCCTCAAAGTCGTTCAGGGTGTGCGACTCTCCTGAGTACTGGGGCAACCACGCCACCCCCGGTATGTATGGCATTGATAACGGCATTACAGTGGCAGCGGCCGTGCCTGCGGCTGAACCCTCCTCCATGTTGGGCATTTTCCTCCCCCCTAGTGAACCTCAGGTCCTGGGCGTCTCCTGACGTACCAGTATGCTGCTCTGCAGGTGGAAGGATCTCTTACCTGGCGGTTCCGGATCGGGGCTTCTTTCTTCCCCCTCGGCGGGCGGCAAACCTCGTGATAACACAGTTCAATAAAGTCTATGGCACACAGGACCCGGTTATACCAGGCTTCGTAAATCCTGTTTGTGACGTCAAGTTGACGCGCCCGCTGGGCCGTGGGGTACCTGGTGCCGGGCCGGTAGATGCTGGGGGGATGTCACAGTGGCGGTGACCCGGTCCGTGACCCAGGGCGGTCAATAAAAGGGGGTTATTAATAGGGGGATTTATAGTGATTGTATAAAGTTTGTGACGCCACCTGTGGTATGTGACTAAGGGAGCCGCCGCTGCGGAGCAGGTCCTGATGCTACTGCAGCAGGGATGGTGTGGCTCTCCACAGGTAGAGCTTAGCTCCAGGGCAGTGTAGATGTTATGGGTTATGCTGGGTGTTGTAGTGCAGGGGTTGATGGCGCAGCAATAGTCAGTCCACAACTTAATGGCGGTTTCCTCTTATCTTTACTGGTGGTGATTAGACAAGCCGGGACTAGGGTACTGGCTACAAGTGGAAGTCCAGGCAGCCTGGAAGCAAGTAAAGAATCCTCCTTGCCAGGTGAAGTTGGAGGCCTTCCCATTCCACTAAACTCTTAGGCCCTGCTGCTTGCAGCTGTGCGGTGGCCCTCGTCCCTAAGTGCAACGTTTCTGTGCTCACCCGTATGGCAGGCAGCTTGGGCCTTGCTGGTGCATCACTCCCACGTGGCGGTGCTGGGCCCTCTGTGCTGCTGAGCCTCAAGGTGTCTGATGGGGCCAGGAGACCACAGTCTCCTGCCCTCCGGTTTCTGCTGCTGGGCCTTCAGTGCCCCACAGTCTCGGACTCCGGTGTCCAGTTCTTCTGCGTGCCTCTGGGGTGAACTGCTGCGCAGCTCCACTCCCAGCTCCTCTCTCCTTGACGTCCTGACTTCAACTCCTCACACTAAGTCTAACTAACCCTGCCTCCAGATCCCAGTTGCTAAGGGGAGGAGCTGCCAAACAAAAAGTGAAATAAAATGCCGTCAAAAAGACGAATGTAAATAAAATGGTACTGATGAAAACGTTATCTTGTCCCGCAAAAAAACAAGCCATCATACAGCTCCATCAGCAGAAATATAAAAAAGTTATAAGTGATGCAAAAAAAATATTTTTTTCTATAAAATAGTTTTTATTGTGTAAAAGCACCAAAACATAAAAAAATATATAAATGTACTATCACTGTAAATGTACTGACCAGAAGAAGAAAGCTGCCTTATCAATTTTACCACACACAGATATGCATAAAAAAACAATTCCTGAATTGTTGGTTTTTGCTCATTCTGCCTCCTAAAATTCAGAACAAAAGGCAATGAAAAAATGTCATGTGCCCGAAAATGGTACAAATAAAAACTTCAACTTATGCCCCAAAAAACAAGCCCTTACTTGCCTCTGTTGGCCGAAATATGGAAAAATTATAGCTCTCGAAACATGGCAATGCAAAAACTAGTCTTTGCAAAAATAAAAACATTTTTTAGTGTGTGACAGCTGCCAAACATAAAATCCCGATATAAATCTGGTATCGCTGTATTTGCACCGACCCGAAGAATAAAGTTGTCTAATCATTTAAACCACATGAGGAACAGCGTAAAAAATAAATAAAACCAATTCTTCACCTGCTGCTGATTTGTTAATTCTGCCTCCCAAAGATCGCAGTATGGCTCACTCGCTCACATTTATCCTGTGCTCTGTGTTGAGCGCTTGCACCCGGGTTTCCATGTAAATCTCTGAAATATGTGATTCAAACGGAACCCCCAGCGGAAGATTCCCTGTAATGAGGCAAATGGGGGCACTGTGGACGCCGTCTAGCCTGTGATCCCACAGTGTCCATCTTTTTATTAAGCGTACATAAAAGTGCCGTCGGCCACAGTTTTGTGAACCTCTGAAAAAATGGATAAACAGAGGCCAGACGGAGTCCAGAGTAAGGCTAGTTTCACACATCCTGATATTTCCGGTAGCGGAAAAAACAGTACCGGAGATATGTGTGTCCGTGTGTACCTGTGTGGCATATGTGTAGCAATCGTGTGCTGCCCGTGTGGCGCATCAAGAGCACAAGTCCAGACGCCAGGGAATCAGTGGTACAGTTAGCGCTGTTTCCAAGCTTCGGGTCCTGAACGCTGCCCTCAACATTGTCCCCTGCCTGCGCTGCGATCAGCACGAGCAAGGGACAATGTTGAGAGTAGTATTCTGCTCCCGTTCTGTCCTGGTGTAAAAATAAGAATAAAATAAAAAAAATCCTTATACTCAAATGTCCAAAGATGTCCCCTGCTGTAACCCATCTGACTGCTCACGCCGGGGAGAATGACTCGCTCCAGCGACTGCGTCCCAGAGCTGTGCTCAGCGAGCTGTGTCCTGTCACTGACTGATCTCAGCGCAGCTCAGGGGCTTATTATTATTATTACATAATATTTTGGATCACCATAAAAGTTTCGACTCAATCCACAAAAAAAGCAAATCCCCACTCAGGTCCGTCATATGTTAATGGAAATATAGGGGGCTTCCACATTACTAGTAGCACAAAGGCTCTGCACCCCCCCCAAAGGAAATTCAGCAAATTCTGTGCTCCCAAATAGAAATGCCCACCTCCCTTTTGAGCCCCACAGTGTGCCTAAACCGCAGCTAGCGTCCACATGTTTGACATTTCTGTACCAATGAAAGCCTGCCTAATTTACTGGTGCATGTCTCTAGAAGCTCGTACTGGTCACAACAACAGGAGTTTGCAATTTTCACTCAACAGCATCCACTGCTGCTTGTTTCTGGAAAACACCCATGTAGTTAAAATCCTCACCACACCTGTAGATAATTTCTCAAAGGGGTATAATTTCCAAAATGGAGTCACTTGAGGGGGGATTCTGCTCTTCTAGCACTTTGGAGCTGTGTATATGGAGTCTGCATACTATTCTAGGAAAATCTGCGCTCCAGGAGGCAAATAGTGCTCCGTTCCTCCCGAGTCTCGCCGTGTGGCTAAGTAGTACTGTACAGCCACATATGGGGTATTTATGCATTCAGCAAAAATTGTATGACAAATTTTGGTGTCATTTTTACCCATTTACCTGTGTGAAAAGTAAAATCTTGGGCCAAAACAAAACTTTGGTGGTAAAAATTTAATTATTCTTTCTTCACCACCCAATGGTGTAAAATTCTCTGAGTCACATGTGATGTCAACATGCTCACTGCACCCCATCACACATTTAGATAAGTTCCCTGAGGGTCTATTTTACAAAATAGTGTCACTTGTGGGGGCTTCCACTGTTTAGGCACATCAGGGGCTCCTCAAATGCGACATGGCGTCCGCTAATTATTTATGCAAATTTTGCATTCAAAAAGTCAAATAGCGCTCCTTCCCTTTCAAGCCATGCCATGCGTCCAAACAGTGATTTTCACCCACATATGGGGTTTCGGCATGATCAGGAGAAATTGAACAACAAATCTTGGGGTCCATATTTTTCTGTTACCCTTGTGAAAATACAAAAAAAATTGGGTCTAAAGTAACATTTTGGCAAAAAAAAGTTAAATATTCATTGTTTTCTTCCACATTCCAAAAATTCCTGTGAAGCACCTGAAGGGTTAATAAACTTCTTGAATGTGGTTTGAGCACCTTGAGGTGGGCAGTTTTTAAAATGGTGTCACTTTTGAGTAATTTTCTGTCATAAAGGCCCCTCAAAGTAACTTCAAATGTGATGTGATCCCTAAAAAAATGTTTTTTTTTAATTTTGTTGGAAAAATTTGAAATCGCTGGTCAATTTTTAACCCTTATAATTTCCTAAGAAAAAAAAATTTTGGTTCAAAAATTATGCTGATATAAAGTAGACATGTTGGAAATCTTATTTATTAACTATTTTGTGTGACATATCTCTCTGATTTAAGGGCATGAAAATTCAAAGTTTGAAAATTACAACATTTTCAACATATTCGTAAAATTTAAGATTTTTCAAAAATAAACGCCAGTCATACAAATAAATTTTACCGCTATATTTTTCGTGACAATGTGTCACGAAAAAATCATCTTAGAATCAGTGGGATCCGTTGAAGTGTTCCAAAGTTATTACCTCATAAAGTGCCACTGGTCAGAATTGTAAAAATTGGTCTGGTCATTCATGTGCAAACAGCCTTTGGGGGTAAAGAGGTTAATATTCCAATTGATCAAATCTATGGAAAAAAGCAGAGTAAGGTGTGAATAGGGAAAGACATTACGCGTTTCGAACAAGTATGTCATAGTACAATCCTATCTGTTGAGTGACTCAATTTTTTAACAAGAAAGAGGAAATGATGTTTGTATAGCCAAATCTGGAGAATAAATGGCATAATTAATTAACTAAAATAGTATTTAATATGTATACATAAGGTCAGATCTAATATTCATCCCTTTCAGTAACAGTATCCAAATTAAACATCCAAAAATTATCTTTATATTTCAAAGTCCTCAATCTGCATCTACCATATTTGGGCTGCAAAAATTTTCCTATGGCATTAATCTTTAAGGTGCTAATATTTTCGTTGTGATTTTGTAAAAAAATGCTAGGAGGCACCTGAGGCACCTGATAAACTTCTGGTGGTTTTGTTCTGCGCATTGTAAATTTGTTCATTTTCTTAGTGGGCAAGAGGTGCAACACACATACTGTAACTTGCATGTTTCACAAGTGATAACATATCTAAAATGTATTGTACCACAATTTATAAAAGAATTAATATCATATATTATTGTTAGAAGCAGAAAAAGATATTTTATTTTTAAACATATAAGGACATAGCATGATTTTTTTTCCACACTTTTAAGAACACTGGTGGATAACCAGTTATTAGAAATATCAACTTTATCACTTATTTTATTTTTGTATTTATTTTTATTCATATGATCACTTGGTGAAATAATATTTCCTATTGTAGTCCCTCATTGGGGACAAAAACATACCCTTTTTCGAAAATGTTTTTTAAGGAGCTTTCCATTTACCATATAGGTAAATATTTTTTGATAATGTCGGCAAACGGGTAATAATTTTATTACTAAATTGGGTTGAAACAATTATATGTTTATTTTGATTGTAGTTATTGGATTGTTTATTGTGTTGTAAAAGAGATTTTTCACGTGTTTTTGAATCAGCAATTTTTTGGGCTTGAATTAGAGGGGTTGTCCGGTGGTCAAAAATGATAAGTCTGCAGTCACACTGTGTGAGTGCAGACTTATGAATCTCCCCAACGCATGCACTGTGCGCTGCAAGGATTTGCCATTTTCTGAGCTGGGAATGGTGGGTACGTATGCATTATACATACTCCCGGTCAGAACCCGACTAGTGGGCGCTGACTTGCTCCATACACAAGTTTATGGAGTATGGCTGCGCCCAATAGTCAGGCTCTGGCTGGGAGTATGCATAATGGATACGTACCCGCCAGTCCCGGTTCAGAAACTGTGCATGTGTGCGGGGGGGGATTCATAAGTCTGCAGTCACACAGAGTGACTACAAACTTATCATTTTTGGACCGGAAAACCCCTTTAATGTGTGTATACCGTATCTTTAGAAAACGGGCATCCACTAAGGAGCATTGAAATGCATACTGCTTTTCTGTAGAGCAGCATCTTCTAGCTCTCAAATTTTCTCCCACAGGCAAATTTTTTATGACATGTCTGGGGTGACAACTGGTGGCATAGAGTAGGGAATTGCCTGCTGTGGGTTTCCAGTAAAAATCGGAGTGAACCTTCTGTTCAATGGGATCCCTAGTTAGAAGAATGTCAAAAAAAGAAATGCATTTGGGATGACTATTGTATGCAAAGGATATATTATTTGAGTTTTTGTTAGTGTGTCCGATGAAATTTGGTATGTTCTCTCTACAGCTGCGTCAAATGCATACTCCCAGCTACATTCCGACTTGACTGTTTCCGGCCTTGCTCAATACACTTGCATTAAGCAAGGCTGCACACGTTTAGTCGGAAAGTGGGCGGGAGTATGCATATCGCTGGCAACAGAGAATCCTCACAGCGTGCAGTGCACGCACTATCAGGATTCACAAGTCTGGAGTCACATAGAGTGACTGCAGATTTGTAGCTTAAGACCAGACAACCCTTTTTAAGCAGTATAGTTAAGGCATTTTTTTTTCTTTTTGCTTATTTTTTCGATATAGTTTGGATTAACAAAAAAAGTGCTTGTTTGGGTGTTGCATTCTAGACCACGGGACTGGAATTCCAAGCACTCTTCACAACAAGCAGGAAGAAAAAAAAACAGGATTAATCACAAATTTCAATCCACACCTTGCCCTATCTCTTGCAGAATATCTTAAAAAAAGCAGCAGTTTTTGTTTCCTTTAATATACAGTGAAGGAAACAATTATTTGATCCCTTGCTGTTTCTTTTTCTGCCCACTGACAAAGACATGAACAGTCTATAATTTTAAAGGTAGGTTAACTTTAACATTGAGAGATAGAATATCCCCCAAAAAATCAAGAAAATCACATTGTATAAATTAGATACATTTATTTGCATTTTGCAGTGAGAAATAAGTATTTGATCCCTCTGGCAAACAATACTTAATACTTGGTGGCAAAACCCTTGTTGGCAAGCACAGCAGTCAGACTTTTTTGGAGTTGATGATGAGGATTGCGCACATGTCAGGAGGAATTTTGGTCCACTCCTCTTTGCAGATCATCTCTAAATCATTAAGATTTTGAGGCTGTCACTTGGCAACTCAGAGCTTCAACTCCCTCAATAGGTTTTCCATGGGATTAAGGTCTGGAGACTGGCAAGGCCACTCCATGACCTTACTGTGCTTCTTTTTGAGCCACTCCTTTGTTGCCTTGGTTGTATGTTTTGGGTCATTGTCTTGCTGGAAGACCCAGCCACGACCCATCTACAATGCTCTTACTGAGGGAAGGAGATTCTTGGCCAAAATCTTGCGATACATGACCCCATCCATCTTCCCTTCAGTATGGTGCCTACATATGTGCCTTCTTGAACAGGGGGACCTTGTGTGCCCTGCAGGATTTTAAATCTTTAAGGCGTAATGTGTTAACAATGTTTTTTTTGGTGACTGTAGTCCCAGCTGACTTGAGATCATTAACAAGTTCCTCCTGTGTATATTTAGGCTGATCTCTCACCTTCCTTATGATCAAGCATACCACACGAGGTGAGATTTTGCATGGTGCCTCAGATCGATGTCGATTGACAGTCATTTTGTATTTCTTCCATTTTCTAACTATTGCACCAACAGATGTCGCCTTCTCACCCAGCGTCTTGCTTATGGTTTTGTAGCCAATTCCAGCTTTGTACAAGTCTATGATCTTGTCCCTGACATCCTTAGAAAGCTCTTTGGTCTTGCCCATGTTGTAGAAGTTAGTCTGACTGATTAATTGAGTCTGTGGACAGGAGTCTTTTATACAGGTGACTATGTAAGACAGCTGTCTTTAATGCAGGTAACGAGTTGATTAGGAGCGTCTAACTGGTCTGTAGGAGCCAGAACTCATAATAGTTTATAGAGGATCAAATACTTATTTCTCACTGCAAAATGCAAAAAAATTTATCTAATTTATACAATGTGATTTTCATGTTTTTTTGGGGGGGATATTCTATCTCTCAATGTTAAAATTAACCTACCCTTAAAATTATAGATTGTTCATGTCTTTGTCAGTGGGCAAACTTACAAAAACAGCAAGGGATCAAATAATAATTTCCTTCACTGTAAATGAAAAAGTAGTAGATTATAAATCCGCTTGTCAATACTTTTAAATTTACATACAGCTTTCAGTGTGTACACTGCAGAATCTATCTTGTATAAAAGATTTAACAGTTTTTTATATGTTTGTTATTTTGACTGTTACATAACAATATTTTCCTGTCTGGTACACTTAGCCCCGATAACCACTTATTTCTGCACTTACTCATATGAATTATTAACGGGTTTAATTATGTTTTGACGGGCATTGAGAAGTTCAGTCAAGCTAAACAATATAGTATTAGACTGTGAATTGGATCGTGTTGATTGACAATATAGAAATGCGGCATAAAATAAGTTATTGTTGACTTCTAGACAGTCACATGAATAAAGGCACTTGTCAATGGAATAAAAGCGTTGATGGATCTGTTTATGTGCTAAGACCTGGGGCATTGTTTGATGGCCTTCAAGTGACTATAAACTTGTTCTAAAGTCATTACTTTTGATTTAATTTATTATGCTTACTCATGCCTGTCACTTTTTCAAATTACCTGCAAAAGAACAGCTGGTCTGGAGATTTAAATAAACCTATTTATGTTCCTTTAGCTTCCAAACTGTGTCTGTCATAACTTGACAGACCTTCTTACCTCAAGTGTGAGTTTGTTTAAAATTGATATGTTGTGGATTGCTTTCCTGCTCCGCTCTTATAAAACATTAGGGACCCTCTCGCTTGAATTCGTACCTTTTAGAAATGCAGACTACCGCAAAATATATCAACATGTTAAAAGTTTAATGAAGTGCTGTAAAAAATCTCACGTAATTTTGGTGTATGTCAGTGTGATTGACAGGGATTTTGATGAAACGTGCCTGAAACATTTATGTGTTAGTATAGGCAGCCCATCAGCAGATGAACAGTTTGTTCTTACATTGAAAATCTAGGTTGCTAAAAATGAAGGGATCATTTGGACTACACAAAAGCAAATTAGCAAATATAATTAATAATTCTCATATCAACATTCATGAATTAAAGCTGGAAAATATTAATGTAGCTTTTACTTAGACCCCCTTCACATGTACGTGTCTCCAGTACGTGAAAAAAAAATTGGATGCCACCCGTTATAATCTATGGTGCTGCACACATGTTCGTGTGTCTGTGCAAACCACATGGAGACATGTCTGTTTTTTACCACCAGAACGGATGGCAAGGGCCAATATAAGTCTATGGGTGTATGTAAAACACTTCCCACATGTCTAATTTATATCAGCACAATTTTTGAAACATAATTTTTTTTGTTAAGAAGTTAGAAAAGTTGAAAGTTGATCAGCAATTTCTCATTTTAACAAAAACATTTACAGCACCATTTTTTTAGGGACCACATCCTATTTAAAGTGACTTTGGGGACCTATATGACATAAAATACTCAAAAGTGGCACCATTTTAAAAACTGCACCCCTCAAACTCCTTAAAACCACATTCAATAAGTTTATTAACCCTTCAGGTGATTCACAAGAATTAATGCATTGTGGAAGGAAAAAATGAACTTTTAACTTTTTCCCACAAAAAATTATTTCAGCCCCGATTTTTTTATTTTCACAAGGGTAACTGGAGAAAATGAATCCCAATATTTGTTTTGCCATTGCTTCTGAGTACGCCAATACTCCATATGTGGGTTAAAACTACTGTTTGGGTGCATTGGCAGGGAAGGGAAGGAGCACCATTGACTTTTTGAATGCAAAAATTGCTGGAATCGACAGCAGACGCCATGTCGCGTCTGGAGAGCCCTTGAGTGTAGTCACTTGTGGAAACTCCCCACAAGTGACTACATTTTGAAAACTTCAAAAAACAGGGGGGGGGGAGAGGTCAGCTCACCGATTCTGTGATTTGAGATGCAGTCTGGATATCCGCAGGGAGAGCCTGGAACTTGGCTAAAGATAAATATAATAGTAGAAGAATCCAGCGGATAAAAAGGTAAAAAAAACTTTATCGTATCAAGTTAAAAATAGCAGCAGTGCACATCACAAAGTAGCAAAACCTATGTGTTTCAACCTAAAGG
The DNA here is from genome assembly GCF_046119375.1 of Phyllobates terribilis. NCBI lineage: Eukaryota > Metazoa > Chordata > Amphibia > Anura > Dendrobatidae > Phyllobates > Phyllobates terribilis. The sequence goes on from NW_027362764.1 coordinate 242,421,970, forward strand.
GGTCTAGCTTCCAAAATGGGGTCACTTGTGGGGGGTTTCAACTGTTTAGGCACATCAGGGGCTCTCCAAACGCATCATGGCATCCGCTCTCAATTCCAGCCACTTTTGCATTCAAAATGGCAAACGGTGCTCCTTCCCTTCCAAGTCCTGCTAATGCACCCAAACAGTAGTTTTCACCCACATATTGGGTATTATTATACTCATGAGAAATTGCACAACAAAGTTTGTGGTTCATTTTCTTATGTTACCCTTGTGAGAGTAAAAACTTTTGGGCTAAAGTAAAATTTTTGTGGGAAAAATATGATTTTTTATTTTCACGGCTCTACGTTATAAACTTCTGTGAAGCACCTGGGGGTTCAAGGTGCTCACCACACATTTAGATACATTCCTTTAGGAATGTATCTAGATTAGTGATGAGCAAGTATGTTTCTTTAACCCTTTCTGGCGAACACGCTCGGGTGCTCACCAAGTATTTTGGCAAGCTCGGGGAATCATACATTGTCGCTGCGCCTACAAGTGTCACGGCTGTTTGACAGCTGTGACACAAGTGGAGACAGCCTGGCAAACAGGCTATCTCTGCATGTGTCACAGTTGTCAAACAGCCGTGACACTTGCAGGCGCGGTGACAATGAATGATACCCCGAGCACGCCAAAATACTAGGCGAGCACCCAAGCATGCTCGCCGGAAAGGGTTAATGAAACATACTCGCTCATCACTAATCTAGATGTGTGGTGAGTACTTTGAACCATCAGGTGCTTCACAGAAGTTTATAATGTAGAACCGTGAAAAATAAAAAATCTAATTTTTCCCCCAAAAATCTTCTTTTAGCCCCAAATTTTTTATTTTCACAAGGGTACCAGGAGAAAATGGACCCACATTTTTTGTGCAATTTCTCCTGAGTGTGTCAATACCACATATGTGGTCCAAAATAACTTTTGTAGTGCAAAATGCAAAGCAGAAGTGAAGAAGCACCATATTGGAGTTCAGATTTAGCTGGAATGGTTTGAAGGTGCCATGTCACATTGGCAGAAACCCTTTAGGTGTCAGAACAGCAGAAACCTCCCATAACTGACCTCATTTTACAAACTAAACCTCTAAAGTAATTCATCTAGGGGTGCAGTGAGCATGTTTACACCACAGGTGTGTCATAGAATTTTATACCATACGGCAGTGAAGAAAATAAAATAACATTTTTACAGCTAAAATGTTGTTTTAGCTCCAAATGTTTAATTAAGGGCTAATAGGAAAAAATGGATCTCTCAGTTTGTTGTGCAATTTCTCTTGATTGCGCCAATGCCCTGCATGTAATCAGGGACTACTTTTGACACACAGTGCAAAGCTAGCTCAGAAAGGAGGAGCTCCATATCATAGTGCAGATTTTACTGTTATGGTTTGTGGGTGCCATGACCCACTGGGAGAGCCCCTGAGGTGACAGAACAGAAGAATCCCCCATAAGTGACCCCATTTTAAAAACTACACTTCTTAATGAATTTATCTAATGGTGATGGAATCATATTGACACCACAGGAGTATCATAGAATTTTGTACCACTGGGCATTTTGTACCGTTTCTACTGTATTTGGAAATATCCCATATTTGGCTGTACAGTACTACTTAGCCACACGGCGAGACTCTGAAGGGACGGAGTGCTATTTGCCTGCTGGTGCGCAGAGTTATGGCACTAGCAGTCAAGAGGTGCTGATATTTCAGCACCTCCTGCACGATCATGCTGTGATCGGTCAGTCAAATTGACTGTGTGCTCTGCTCATGTTAAATGAGGTTACATTGTTCTGTGCATAATCCATAACAAATCACACATTCCAAATATGTGTCTTTTTGGGTGTTAGATTTTCCAGAGTAAGCCATTCTGCATTGGGAAAACTGAGATTTTATTTTTTTATTTTTACAACACTTAAAACATTTTTTTACTATATCTTTTAGTCTCATAGCGGACTTAAATGTGATCCTTTTCAGGGTCATATTTACATCTCATGCTGTCTGAGGCACTTAAATTGAATATGCTCCATTAAATATTGTCATTATTTATTAATTTCTGATACATTGAATTAACAATTAGAAAATATGCTTACAAGAAATATCAACATAAAAATTGTTTATTAAATAATTGTTATTGATGGATTAAATCACTTGTAATATATGTTTATATATACATTTAACCGATATATATTTATTTACACAGTTTATTCACTGCTAGCTTCTATTTGTTAAATATATATCACCAGTGGTTAAAATTTAAAAACATAAATATATAACAACAATGGAAAAAAAATGATATATTAAAGTGAGGAAAATAAGTATTTGATACACTGCTGTAATTTTTATTGTAGTTACACTTCAACTGTGAGGGCCAAAATCTAAAAAAATCCAGAAAATCAAATAGTATGATTTTTAAATAATTAATTTGAATTTTATTGCATGAAATAAGTATTTGATACAATAGAAAAACAGAACTTAATATTTGGTACAGAAACTTTTTTTTTTACAATTAGAGAGGTCCGATAATTCCTGTAGTTCTTGACCAAGTTTGCGCACACTGTAGCAGGGATTTTGGCCCACTCCTCCATACAGATCTTTCAGGCTTCGGGACTGTCACTAGGCATCACTAGGCAACATGGAGTTTCAGCTCCCTTTAAAGATTTTCTATTGGGTTCAGGTCTGAAGACTGGCTAGGCCACTCGAACACCTTGAAATCCTTCTTACGAAGCCATTCCTTAGATGCCCTGGCTGTGTGCTTTGGGTCATTGTCAAGCTGGAAGATGAGCCACGATTCATCTTCAATGCTCTTACTGAGGAAAGGAAGTTGTTGGCCAAAATCTCGCAATGCATGACCCCATCCATGCTCCATTCAATACGGTGCAGTTGTCCTGTCTCATTTGCAGAAAAGCACCCCCAAAGTATGATGTTTCCCCAACCATCCTTCACAGTTGGGACGGTGTTCTTGGGGTTGTACTCATCCTTCCTTTCCCTTCAAACATGGCGAGTGGAGTTGATACCAAAAAGTTCTATTTTGGTCTCGTCTGACTACATGACCTTCTCCCATGCCTCCTCAAAATCATCCAAATGGTCATTGGTGAACTTCAAATGGGCCTGGAAATGTGCTGGCATGAGCAGGAAGACCTTGCGTGCCCTGCAGGATTTTAATCCATGAGGGCGTAGTGTGTTACTAACGGTAATGTTTGAGACTGTGTGGCCCCAGCTCTCTTCAGGTTATTGATCAGGTCCTCCCATGTAGTTCTGAGTGGATTCCTGAGCATTCTCAGAATAATTCTTACCCCACAAGGCGAGATCTTGCTTGGAGCCCCAGACCAAGGAAGATTGACAGTCATCTTGCGTTTCTTCCATTTTCTAATAATTGTGCCAACAGTTGTTGTCTTTTCAACAAGCTGCTTGCCTATTGTCCTGTAGCCCATCCCAGCATTGGGCAGGTCTACAATTTTGTCCCAGATGTCCTTAGACAGCTTTTCAGTCTTGGACATGGTGGAGAGGTTGGAGTGTGATTGATTAATGTGGACAGGTGTCTTTTATATAGGTAACAAGTTCAAAAAGGTGCAATTAATGCAGGTAATGAGTGCAGAGTAAAGAAAAACTAACAGGTCTGTGAGAGCCAGAATTCTTGCTGGTTGGTAGGTCATCAAATACTTATTTCATGCAATAAAATGCAATACAATTATTAAAAAATCATGCAATGTTATTTTCTGGTTCTTATTTTTAGAGTCTGTCTCTCACAGTTGAAGTTTAAATTACAAACCTCTCCATTGTTTGTAGGTGGGAAAACTTGCAAAATCGGCAGTGTATCAAATACTTATTTTTCCCACTGTATGTATATATATGAATGAATGAATGAATGAATGAATGAATGAATGAATGAAATTTCAATTAGAATTTCATAAAATTTTACTACAATTTGATTCACAGGAGATCAGTTTGATCATCTCTACAATGTTCCTACTGTGGATGGGATGTACACAATTCATGTGCCCGTGCTATCTCTATGATGTACATGTATCCTGCTGTGGGAACTTACTCTCCAGAAGGACAAATATCTCCTGTGCATCTGTGGCACCCTGCTGTTCACAGGTACCACAGGACCCAAAAGGGTGCATGGATGGACTTCTCCACAAGAGGCCCTCATTACAAACAAACACCTCCACCCTTCCACCTCATACCACCAGAGGGAGCCCGTTAGGGATATATATATATGGAGGGTGGAGCCAGGCAGTTCAGTTGAGTCTGAGTTAGAGTTCAGAGAGTGTGCTGCCACTGAGAGCAGTGAAGACGCAGCACGTCTGCTCCTGTATTGAGGGCCCCGAGTGTGGCCAGAGGCAAAGAGGAGAGGAGAGAGGAGTTGAGGGGGCAGAGGAGCATCATAGGCTCACCCCAAGACACAAACCGGACACCGGGTCCGCGCTTACAGGGTCCTTTATACCCAGTAGGGAACATTGGCATACCAGGAGGACTACAAGTCCCTGGCCGACCTGAATCTAAACCCTTGACAGGATTTGGAACCACGAAGGCCCCAGCGTCCAAGGATAGTGGTTGCCAGAAAAAGGTCCTACTACCAAGTGACAGGTGAAGGAACAGCACGACACAGAAGCTAGGCCCAGTTGCAGGCTGGCCAGGAGCTTAGAGAGAGGGAGACACGGACCAGGAGGCCTTATACCCGCTCACTGGGGAGAAGTCCTGAAGTGCACCCTTCCTACCAAGTACCCTGGACCATACCTGACATCCGCACCAGTAAAGGTACTGAAGTGAATCCCCTGTCTCTGTCAGTTACTCCTGCTGTGCCATGTCTCCTGCACTACAAGCCCCAGCATCACCACCATCTGCACCTACACTGCCCCGGGGCCCCGCTCCACCTGTGGGGAGCAGAAACATCCCAGCTGCCATTCCATCACCCCCGGAGGTCTGCAGCAGCGCCGGTAACCATTACCGGAAACCACAGGTGGCGTCACGAGACAAACTGTACACTAAAACCCCTTTTTAAGGAGAGACCCAGAGTACGGGCCCGGGAGCCGACTGCCGTGACCTCCTAAACAAGGTAAAAGGCCCAGGTACTGAGTCCCCTATATTCCCCCTGGGTGACACATCTCTCTTTCCTGGCGTCACGAACAGGATTTTGTGCTCGTTGCCACCGAGTACTGTGTGCCGTAATTGAACTGTGTTTAAACTGTGGTGAACATCGCCACCATTACCGCGTCGCCACGCGGGAAGAAGAGGGGCGTAACTGCGGGAATCAGAGAGGCGTCACTGCTGGAAGCGCGCGAAGCTCAAGCCCCACCTCGCTCTCTGACGCAGCACCAGGAAGCGTCAGGTCCTGGAAGGAGACTGTCGTCTGCGGAGCTGGGGCCTACCCGATCAAAAGTAAAGGAGGTAGGCTACGGTTCACTAGGGGGCCGCAACCATGGCCGACGACCAGCAAAACGCCGGAGCACCGGTTAACGCTACTGTTGCTCAACTTGCGCCCGGCGCTGCTCAGGCCGGAGCAGCCGCCCCACCAGCAGGGGTTATGACTCCATTGATACCCATGGCCCTGCCGTATATCCCTGGAGCAAAATGGCTTCCCCAGTATGACGGCAAACCAGACACCCTGTCTGGATTCAAAAGGAAAATATGCAGTGTATTGGACATGTATTCAATGACTGGTAAGCAGAGAGCCACTGTTGTGCTGGGACTATTGACTGGTGCCGCAGAGCGGGAAGTTGAAACCTGGCCAGCCGCAGACCGGGAATCAGTATCCATTATCTTTAAGAGATAGCAAACTGTGTTTGAAAACCGCACTGAGACTGATCTCCGGATGAGGTTCTACCACTGTACCCAGAAACCTGAGGACAGTATTCGGGACTATGCCTGGCGCTTACAGGAAGCCCTGGGGGCCCTGAAACAGGTTAGTCCAGCCAGCATACATCGTGAGGACAAAATGCTGACAGAACAGTTCATCAGCGGGTTGAGGTCCCAGGAGGAGAGCAGAACTGTACAGTGGTGGGCCTTAGATCATCCAAATGCCACCTTTGACTACCTGAAGGACATGGCTATTAAGGGTCTGCTGCCCCTGGAACCATCAGATACTGCTATCCAACGTTACCAGGGTGGAGCAACCCCAGTGCCCGCAGCAGCCACAGTTCCTTCATTAACGGCTGAAACAAAGACGCAAACAGTGCCCCCTAGCGATCTGGACAGCCTGCGCTCTGAAGTGCGTCAGCTAAGTAAAACCCTGACCAATGTCTTGAGCGCCCTGCAGCTACAGGCGGAGCCCGAGTCGGAGGGAAGGATCCTACTCGCCGACAGTCCTGAGGATGTCCCGTGGATGAGGAGAAGAAGGAGGACAATGCCACCTCGTAGGAGGACAACACCTTCTCGTGGGAGGACCAACGACCAACGTCGCCCTCCAGGAGAATTCATCTGCTACCGTTGCCACAAGGTAGGCCACACCGCGTGGAACTGTCCTTTAAATGGGCAAGCCCTGGGGCCAAGGGCCGACACCCAGGAGTAGATCAACCAGGCCCATCCAGCTGGTACGACCGGTTTGTAGGAGGAAGGCCTTTCCTGTCCATCGTGCTGGACGGCATACCAACACCAGCATTACTGGACACAGGCTCACAGGTAACCATCATACCTGATGTCCTCTACAAAAGGTACTGGCCCATAGATGAACTCCACCCGCCAGCCGAGAAACCTCTCTGTGTATGCCTCTAACGGCCTTCCTCTTAACCTAGTAGGGGTTAAGGAGGTGACAGTGAAGGTGGGGAGAGTGGAACTAAAGGACCAAGGACTAATTGTCATAGAATCTAACCCTGGTGATACCAATCCGTATATGACACTTGGTACAAATATTGTTGGTAACTGTTTGGGAGAAGTGTTGTTTTTACTCCAACAGATTGCTGACACTGCCAAATCAGGGCAGAGGAAGGTGCTCCAGAAAGAAATTCGAGCCCTCATGTACCAGCAACAGGTAAAGCTAACAGGTGGTGAGATTGTAATGTACGGGTGACAGACCCGATTCCCATTGTGATTCCCCCAATGAGTGAGATGCTGATTTGGTGTAGGGCAGCAATAGGTCTCAAGGGACAGATCTACCAGGCGGTAGTGGAGCCCATTAGCTCAGAGCACAGACCTACACTCCTAACTGCTAGAGGGGTAGTTGATGTACGCAATGGGAGGGTACCTGTACGTCTCCTAAATTGTGGGGAGGAGGAAGTTAAATTGCCAAGATACGCCACTTTTGCCAGATTGTATACTGTGAATAATGATGCCATACACACAGTGGAATCCTTTACCCCACCAGATAAAGTGGAGGACAATGACTCCGAAGCTCAGTTGGAGGATTGGTGTCAACAGCTCCTTGTTGGGATTGACGCCACCCGTGTCCATCAGAAACACGGTGTTGACAGAGTGGTTCAGGAATATGAACAAGTGTTTAGTAAATACCCACTTGATTTTGGAAGGGTTAAAGGGGTACAACACCACATACCCACCGGTAACCATCCACCCATTAAAGAGCGTTACAGACCCATACCACCAGCACATTACCAAAAAGCCAAGGAAATGTTGCATGACATGAAAAAGGCAGGGGTAATAAGGGATAGCTGTAGCCACTGGGCAGCTCCCCTGGTCCTGGTCAGAAAGAAGGATGGTAGCATGAGGATGTGTGTAGATTATAGACAAATTAATCGAATAACACACAAAGATGCATACCCTTTGCCAATTACTTCCCTACATTGGATCTCACTAGTGGGTATTGGCAAGTCTCTGTTGCTGAGGAAGACCGGGAGAAGACAGCCTTCACCACCCCGATGGGATTATGCAAGTTCAACAGTATGCCGTTTGGGATCTGCAGCACCCCCAGAACATTCCAGAGGCTGATGGAGTGTTGCTTAGGACACCGGAACTTTGAGACAGTGCTACTGTACCTGGATGACGTTATCGTGTACTCGAGGACGTATGAAGACCATCTGAAGCACCTGGCGGAGGTATTTGAAGCATTGTCCCGGTATGGGATGAAACTAAAACCTTCCAAGTGCCACCTGCTCAAGCAGAAGGTTCAGTACCTGGGACAAGTAGTCAGCTCAGAGGGAGTAGCACCAGACCCGGAGAAGGTCACTGCCATCTAGAAGTGGCCTGAACCGAGAAACATCAAAGAAGTACGGCAATTCCTGGGACTGGTCGGGTACTACAGGAGGTTCATAAAGGACTATACCAAAAAGGTAGCACCTCTACAACATCTCCTGGTAGGACAGTCCAAGAGAGGTAAAAGTCCCCCATTCCAGTGGGATAAGGAACAGGCTGAATCCTTTGCAGTAATGAAGGAAGTCCTAACTGGTGAAGAAATCCTGGCTTACCCTGACTACAGCCAGCCTTTCCTGTTGTACACCGATGCCAGCAAAGAGGGACTGGGAGCTGTGTTGTCCCAGAAGCAAAACGGCAGAGAAAAGGTAATTGTGTATGCCAGTAGGAAGCTTCGCCCTACTGAGAGGAACCCGGAGAATTACAGTTCCTTCAAGCTGGAGTTCCTGGCCTTGGTCTGGGTTATCACTGAAAGATTCAAGCATTACCTAGCCGCAACTAAATTCACAGCCTTTACTGACAATAATCCCTTGACACACCTGGAGACAGCCAGACTGGGAGCCATGGAACAGCGTTGGGTGGTCAGGTTGTCGAATTATCAGTTCACAATCAAGTACCGGGCAGGTCACAAGAATACTAATGCTGGTGCCTTGTCAAGGATGCCGCACCAGTCAGACACCGAGGATGAAGTGGATGACCTAGAAGAAGTTGAATTACCTGCCTTCCACAGAAGCGGAGTGGTCCACGAGCAACACGCCTCCAGAAGATGTCATGGTAGGACGCCAAACCCTCTACCTCATCACAGCTTGAAGGAGACCCAGTACAGTGACCCGGTTGTCAGCCTCATCAAAAGACTGATAACAAAAGAAGGTTCTCACCTGGAGAAGGATGCTCCCCCACAAGCCAAACACATGTGGAATGAGAGAAGCCGGCTGTTCATCTACAGAGAGAAGCTGTGCAGGAGGTATGTCAACTTCAAGACCCATGAAATGGTGTGGCAGATTGTTGTACCCAGGACAGAAATCCAGATGGTGTTAGAGGCCTACCACGATCAAGCGGGTCACTTTGGCTCGAAGAAGCTGGAAACCCTGCTGAAGGACCGGTTCTATTGGGTTGGAATGCGGAGTTCCATAGAGAGGTGGTGCCGGAATTGTGGGCACTGTAGCCTTAGAAGAAAAGACTACGGCAGCCAGAAAGCACCCTTGCAGTCCATCAAAACAACCCAACCCCTGGAGATTATCGCTCTGGATCACGTCAAACTGTCACCAAGCAGATCAGGCTACTCCTATGCCCTGACCATGGTGGATCACTATTTCCGGTTCCTGGTGGTAGCCCCTATCAAGGACCTGACAGCAGAAACTGCAACAAGAACGTTCCAAGCCTACTTCTGCAGACCCCATGGATATCCGGAAAAGGTGCTCACAGATCAAGGCCCTGCTTTCGAAGCTGAGCTATTCAAGGAATTCTGCCACCTGTCTGGATGCAAGAAGATCTGGGCTACACCAGAGGCCTAAGGAAAAGATCTCCTCTCCTCTTTTCCTCTGGCCACACTCGGGGCCCTCAATACAGCAGCAGACGTTTTGCGTCTTCACTGCTCTCATTGGCAGCACACTCTCTGAACTCTAACTCAGACTCAACTGAAATGCCTGGCTCCACCCTCCATATATATACAGTACAGACCAAACGTTTGGACACACCTCATTTAAAGAAATTTCTCTATTTTCATGACTATGAAAATTGTACATTCACACTGAAGGCATCAAAACTATGAATTAACACACGTGGAATTATATACTTAACAAAAAAGTGTGAAACAACTGAAAATATGTCTTATATTCTAGGTTCTTCAAAGTAGCCACCTTTTGCTTTGATGACTGCTTTGCACACTCTTGGCATTCTCTTGATGAGCTTCAAGAGGTAGTCACCGGAAATGGCTTTCACTTCACAGTTGTGCCCTGTCAGGTTTAATAAGTGGGATTTCTTGACTTATAAATGGGTTTGGGACCATCAGTTGTGTTGTGCAGAAATCTGGTGGATGCGCAGCTGATAGTCCTACTGAATAGACTGTTAGAATTTGTATTATGGCAAGAAAAAAGCAGCTAAGTAAAGAAAAACGAGTGGCCATCATTACTTTAAGAAATGAAGGTCAGTCAGTCCGAAAAATTGCTCAAACTTTGAATGTGTCCCCAAGTGGAGTAGCAAAAACCATCAAGCGCTACAAAGAAACTGGCTCACATGAGGATCGCCCCAGGAAAGCAAGACCTGCTTCTGAGGATAAGTTAATCCGAGTCACCAGCCTCAGAAATCGCAGGTTAACAGCAGCTCAGATTAGAGACCAGGCCAATGCCACACAGAGTTCTAGCAGCAGACACATCTCTTCAACAATTGTTAAGAGGAGACTTTGTGCAGCAGGCCTTCATGGTAAAATAGCTGCTCGGAAACCACTGCTAAGGACAGGCAACAAGCAGAAGAGACAAGTTTGGGCTAAATAACACAAGGAATGGACATTAGACCAGTGGAAATCTGTGCTTTGGTCTGATGAGTCCAAGTTTTAGATCTTTGGTTCCAACCACCATGTCTTTGTGCGACGCAGAAAAGGTGAACGGATGGACTCTACATGCCTGGTTCCCACCGTGAAGCATGGAGAAGGATGTGTGATGGTGTGGGGGTGATTTACTGGTGACACTGTTGGGGATTTATTCAAAATTGAAGGCATACCGAACCAGCATGGCTACCACAGCATCTTGCAGCGGCATGCTATTCCATCCGGTTTGTGTTTAGTTGGAGCATCATTTATTTTTCAATAGGACAATGACCTCAAACACACCTCCAGGCTGTGTAAGGGCTATTTGACCAAGAAGGAGAGTGATGGGGTGCTACGCCAGATGACCTGGCCTCCACAGTCATCAGACCTGAACCCAATCGAGATGGTTTGGGGTGAGCTGGACCGCAGAGTGAAGGCAAAAGGGCCAACAAGTGCTAAGCATCTCTGTGAACTCCTTCAAGATTGTTGGAACACCATTTCCGATGACTACCTCTTGAAGCTCATCAAGAGAATGCCAAGAGTGTACAAAGCAGTCATCAAAGCAAAAGGTGGCTACTTTGAAGAACCTAGAATATAAGACATATTTTCAGTTGGTTCACACTTTTTTGTTAAGTATATAATTCCACATGTGTTAATTCATAGTTTTGATGCCATCAGTGTGAATGTACAATTTTCAAAGTCATGAAAATATAGAAAAATCTTTAAATGAGAAGGTGTGTCCAAACTTTTGGTCTGTACTGTATAACAAACATTTTTTGAGAAATAGCCAAAGCCTTTTTTGAGGGTTAATTATTCATGGAAGCCATCAACCACAAAATGTGCAATGGTGTGGAGTAAATGTATGCGGCATATACACAGTATGAAAACTAAGAACTTGGTCCTATATGCATTTTAGAAACAGTAGAGTTAATAATACAGGTTGAAAAATATTCTTAGATTTTACAGTGAAATTGTCCCTAGTGATAAATTATTTTTGTTCTTTTATGAGTTTCAAATAATGCATGATATTTTGTTCATTTGTGGTAAGGATATAAATGTATTCCATATCACACGTCTAATGATGTGAACAGCACACAAAGTGTGGAGCAGAGTTATAGTTTAATGAAGAGAAAGAGATGATAATATTCAAGGCTATAAAAAATAAATGCATAGTGCCTATTAAGAGAAGCTTTATTTATAATATCTCCCATATACAGCTGTCATGTCATATGATTGTAGCTTTTTATTATTTATATGCTCATTTTTATTTTGAACGGAGATGAATCATAGATTAACCAAAACCATGTACATTCATTTATACATAGAGAATGTACAGTTGAGTACATGCAGTAAATTTCAGTGCACATCTCCCTGCATTTAAAAGCAAAACCCAATTGTTTCAGGTTACTTAGGTAGCTTTTCAGAAGAGACACTCAGATGTGTTTATATGAAGAAAATTACATTATCAATGACCATCATATGACTTTTTTTTCAGCAGGTTGTTTCTATATTTTATCAGTTGTCCATATATAGGTAGTTCTATTATATCATCTATACAAAGAATGCAAATCATCTCTTCTGAGAGGAAGAGGATTTAATTCATGTGCCACCTATTTGAAACTAGCAATCCTAAAAGTCAATATCGACCCTTTAAAGAGCTACATGACTTAGGATAAAAGCCAAAATCTCAATTTGCAGACACATGTTTTGGGGTATTGCCCATCCTCAGTGCAAAGTATGAGATCTGATTTGGTTGTAGACATGCCTGACATGCCAGGGTAAGGAAGCTTATAGGCCGTGGAATGCTCCTCTGGGAAATTAAATATGAAAATTGTCACTTCAATTATTTAATTGCCCAGTGGATCATTGCACTGTCTATAAACCTCCTTACCCTGGCATATCAAGCATGTCACTTTCCATAAGGAGAAATGTTACCCCTTAGACTGCTGTACAAAGGGACACACAGAGAAGAGGAAATCTTGCTGCCTTATCTCCTACACCTTTGGAAGCAGCATAAGCATGAAGGACAACTTACAGCAGTTCTCAGTAATGTAGTTGTAAATTCATCCCTGAAATGAGATAGTTGAACATGTAAGGGTGAAGACCGGGGTGTAAGTACTTTCAGAATAAGGGATCCGAAACAGCCGGGGCCGTGCCTCTGGTTGCAGGGGGGAAGACAGACTGCGAGCACAGGAGTCAGGTGACCGGGAAGCTAGGGGCATGTCCAGAGCCATAGCTCAGGGGTCAGGTGACTGGGGAGTTGGGGGCGTGTCTAGGAAGAGGGAGAAAAAGTAGTTTTGCATGGGAAAGCAGGGAGTTGACAGTTGGGGTCAAGCCCCGCTAGAGGGAGAAGAGATGCAGGGTCCGTGGAGCCGAGCAAGTGAGGTGCAGTGTTATGGACTAAGGGGCTCAGCGGGTCAAACTGGAGACCGCCCGCTGCCACGAGAAGACGTGGAGCCGAGCAAGTGAGGTGCAGTGTTATGGACTAGGGGCTCATCGGGTCAAACCGGAGACCGCCAGCTGCCGCCAGAAGATGGAGCATTGTTTAGGCGGGGAAACCAGAAGAAAACAACACCGGCATCAGCCGGCAACTGCCTTGTTGGGAACAAGAGTCAGCTAAGTGTAAAACTGCTGATTACAACCGTGTCGACTCTGCAACATCTAGCCAAACTGTGGATTGTCTGTTATAGTCTGTTACCTGCTACTCCCCTTGTTGTCCCCATATTTCCCCTGTTACTCCCTGCGTGAAGATTGACCCTGTTACAATAAATCCCCCCTGTTTATTAACCCTGCTCTGTGCTTCTGTGTCACTGCATCTAAAGTACCTGTGTTACATTTGGTGTAGTCGGCAGGATGCAGTCTTTAGACACAGAAACTGCAGATCAGTCCATCCTGGGAGCCTCTAGATCTAGCTTGCCACTGGGGGCCATGCTCAGCAATCTCCCAAAGTTAACCGGGGACAATATGATGCTGTGGGACTGGGTTGAGAGAGTTAGGAGTATGTTATGTATGCATCTGGTGACCCCAGCTATGCAAGCCGAAATAGCCCTACTGGCCCTGGACGGCGAGGCCCAGCACTCCGTGATGTACCGCCCTCCTCATGACCGGGATACTATAGAAAAAGTGGTGCGGATATTGGAGGAGATGCATGGGGATCCCACCAATGTAGGAGAGCTGAGGATACGGCTGTTTCACCAAGTGCAGCAGGAGGGGGAGACTGTGACGCAGTATGTTAATGCATTACAGAGGGTGCATGCCTATATCACTAGAAAAGACAACATGGGGAATTTGGGAATGGGCCCCCCTGACAAGATCTTAAGGGACCAATTTGTGGCAGACCTCAGGGAAGTGCAGCTGTAGCACACCTTGCGGGAGCGCCTGCACGCTAACCCACGTATGACTTTTCTAGAAGTGGGGGCGGAGGCGCGTGTGAGAGAGAAGGAGATGGGGGTGACGGCCCTGGTCCGAAGTAACGAGGTACCCACACCACCTGCAGCTGAATCGGAATGGGCTCGAGAGATGCAAAAGGAGATACAGGATGTAATGCACACGCCCGGACTGACTGGGGTGTGCGTGTATATGTAGTGATTCCACTGGACCGTACCGGAGAGTGAATGCCTGGAGGGGCATAACTAAGTATCCACCCGATCCGACCAAGGTCGCACGATGGCATACGACGCCAGTGCACCAAGGAGGAACCGAGCAGAGGGACCAGGGGCTACTCCCGGTCAAACCCCGGACACGGCTGTTGACCCACACCGGGGAATACAGGAACAGGCAGGTTAGGCTGGCACACAGACGGGTGGCTGCTGGCAAGCACGACTGGTATGCAAACAGGGAGGTACTGACAGGTACGGCCGGTATGCAGGCAGGTGGATGCTGGTAAGCACGACTGGTATGCAGACAGGGAGGTACTGGCAGGCACGACAGGTTGGAGCACAGAGTGGATAGGTCCCTGTACAGACTGGGACTCAGGAACAGAACAGCAGATGCGGTGGACAAACACAGCAGAGTGAGGCCGCCCAGAGCGGCGAGCAAGAGCAGAGCAAGACGAGACCGCCTGGAGCGTTGAGCGAGAGTAGAGCAGGACGAGGCCGCCTGGAGCGGTGAGCAAGAGTGGAGCAGGACGAGACTGCCGGAGCAGTGAGGAAGGGGTCAGAGCAGAGCGAGACTGCCGGAGCAGTGAGCAAAGGGTCAGAGAAGAGCGAGACTGCTGGAGCAGTGAGCAAAGGGTCAGAGCAGAACGAGACTGCCGGAGCAGTGAGCAAAGGGTCAGAGCAGAGCGAGACTGCCGGAGCAGTGAGCAAAGGGTCAGAGCAGAGCGAGACTGCTGGAGCAGTGAGCAAAGGGTCAGAGCAGAACGAGACTGCCGGAGCAGTGAGCAAAGGCAGAGCAGGCAAGAGCCGCCGGAGCGGTGAGCAAGGCAGAGCAGGCAAGAACCGCCGGAGCGGTGAACAAGGCAGAGCAGGCAGAAACCGCCGGAGCGGCGAGCAAGGCAGGGCAGAGGGGACAGGGCTCTGTTCACACGGAACAGACAGGAAGGGAAAGGCAGAACCAGATACCCACAGGGTACTTGCAGTGAAGTAGCGAGTGGACCACAAACTCACAAATGGAAGTACAGTGACAATGAGCAGGAGTTAGATACGAGTTTGGACTCTGCAGAAAAAGGGAAGATATGGGCGTAGAGAGAGACAGGAAACAGGCTGGAAGATAGTTAGGGCAGGAACAGACACTGGGAAAAGACACAGACAACAGATCTAGGTATGCGGCCCCTAGAGGGCAGACGGAACAGGCTAAGAGCGTGTTCACACGGGCCTGGAAATACAGCCTCCAGGAAAGGCATAAAGACAACTGGCTAGAGTACACAGACAGGACACAGTTCAGACACGGGAACTGATACCGCAAGGCAGGAAACATAAACAGGACCTGGCACATCAGTGACTAGAAGCCAACTGACAGAACAAGATGCTCAGGCAAGGATTCCAAGGAGGATCTGGTTTAAATACCAGGTGACAGACATCAATAGGCTGAGGACGCATTAGGGGTGTGTCTGCAGCAGCTACAAGAAACAAGAAGTTCAGCGGGCGTCGCCCTAAGCAGCCAGAGCAGAGCAGAGTGGCAGTCTGGACTGGAAATCAAGTGCGCGCTCTTGCACAGTGGGAGATGGACCACTATGCAAGGATGCCGCCAGGTATGTAACACAGGAGATGCGGGGTGAATGGTCCAGTCTCAATAAGACCCCTGCACCTACACCAGAGATGCCCGGATCGATTGCCCTAGTTAGGGAAAGAATTTAATTCAGGCCCCGCCCTGCAGGAGAGTTCCGTAGAGAAGTGAGGCAGTCCTACACAGACAGAGACATGACCTGCTGGAAGTGCGGAGGTGCAGGACATTACGCCAGGGGCTGTGCAAGCTGAGGGCGGCCTCTGTCGCAGCAGCCATTAAACTAATGGGCTCCGTGTTTGGGGGACACAGCCCGGAGACTAAGGAAGGGGAAAGAAAAAGAGGAAGTCCCAAGGACCTAGTTTCCACCAGCCTGACTGTCTGGGCCGAAATAAGCATTCAGGCTGTTCACTGCCTGATTGACACGGGATCCCAGGTGACTAGGATGACAGAAGCCTTCTTTCAACAGCGATTTCCAGAGATAGTATGGCCTGAATGGGGACCAGTAATTAGACTCACGGCAGCTAATCAATTACCCATCCCGGTCGCAGGGGTGGTATGGATGAAGATCCGAGTGTGTGGAAAAGATGTGGGAAAAAAAGGTCATCTTGGTCGCAGGGGGAACCGGAAGTGGACCCCCGGTTGAACCTCGGAATGAATGTGCTGAAAGAGATCTGGCAAATCCTGATTAGTGAGCCTAAGGAGATTCCTCTAGACCGGTGGGACCCATGAACCCCCAAAAGGAGTGTTTTTCAACAATTAATCCGAGCCTCCCAGGCTCAGGAGACGTCGAGTGAAAGGAAGGTCCTGGGGAAAATAATAGTACCAGCAGCTACGGCGCTCACATTACCGCCAGGACAAACTGTACTCACGTTACCCGCACACCGCTTGAGGGGGTCAAAGTTCAGATAGAGCCAACATTGATGGACAAAGTAGCCCCGGACTCCTGGTGGCTCAGACACTGGCCCCCGTCCAGGGTGGCAATGTTATAGTGCGGTGCATTAATCTGGGCGAAGGTGATCTCACACACCCTCCCAGGGCGGAAATAGCCCAGATTCTGGGAATGCCAGAGAAGTTGGTGCGACCTGATGTGGTACAGCTGTCCGCTAAACTAGGAGACCCCTGGACTCTGGCGGTCACCGTGCCGCCAGAATCCCACCGTGCTAGTGCGAAGGAGGGACGAAGAATCCTAGAACAAATGCGGGCTGAATTGACGGGACTTTCTCCTCGACAGGTGCAGAAAGTTGGGGAGGTACTGGAGCAGTACCAGGAAGTCTTTGCTTGCCATGAGGATGATTTTGGTTGCACCGAAGCCATTACCCACGAGATTAGGACGGGGAGCGCTGCCCCAGTGCGGGAGAGATACCAGCAGATACCTCCCCAGATGTATAAAGAGGTTAAGGAGATGCTAGCCCATATGTTACAGAATGGTGTGATACGGGAGAGTCAGAGTCCGTGGGCAGCCCCGATTGTCCTGGTCAGGAAGAAAGATGGGAACCTGCGGTTCTATGTGGACTATAGACGACTGAATGCCTGTACAGTACGAGACTCTTACCCACTACCCCGAATCGAAGAGTCCCTGTCGGCCTTAGGGAAGGCAAGATACTTCTCCTCCTTGGATCTGGCCAGTGGGTATTGGCAAGTGCCCGTGGCCGAACGTGACCGTGCGAAGGCAGAGCAGTGATGGGTGGCCCGCATGGCCAGGTACCGGTATAAGATCGCCTACCGATCTAAGGCAGAGAATACTCACGCCGACGCCCTCTCCAGAGTGATATATGAACAGCCTGATCATGACCGCGATGAAGATTTGGAGTCGAATGAGGTCCCCAGCTTACGAAGTTTCGTGGGACTGCTGGTCGCGGCGCAGGAACAGGAGAGGAGTACCCTGTCCTCGGGGGCCCTGAAAAAGCTGGGACAATGGGAGAGACTTTGTTTGCAAGACAGGCTGCTGTACCGACGGGTACAGCTACTGCGAGAGTTCGGGATCACTTGGCAAGTGGTGATCCCAGAGAAGTTGGTCAGAGTAGTGGCTAAGGAGGCTTATGAACGAGGGGCTCACTTCGGACCAGAGAAGACATTTCAGTGGTTGCAGAGGCTGGTGTATAACCCCCAACTGCGAGCAACAATAGAAGACACTTGTCGAAGATGTCGGAGCTGTGAGCTGGTTAAGCCCCGGGAGCAGCAGGTCCCCATACAAACCAATGTGACTTCTGCCCCCTTGGAGGTGCTGATGATTGACTATTTGACTGTTGGACCGGCGCATCACGGGTATGAACATTGCCTGGTGATGACAGACCACTTCACAAAGTTTGCGGTGGTGACCCCGACCAGAGACCAGACCGCCGAATCAGCTGCGCAGGCCATCTGCCAAGACTTCATTCGGGTGTACGGCTGCCCAAAGAGGATCCATTCCGAACAAGGCGCCTACTTCCAGGGCCGGGTGATGATAGAGCTGCACCGTTTGTACAGGATTGAGAAGTCACGGACTACTTCTTACCACCCTCAAGGAAATCGGGCCTGTGAACGCTTTAATCGGACACTGATCCAAATTCTCCGCACGTTGGAGGAAGATCGGATAGTACGATGGCCTGAGTTTGTGGCCGTGCTGGTGTGGGTCTACAACAACCGAGTGAAAAGTACCACGGGGTTCACTCCTTATACCTTACTGTTCGGGCGAAAGGGGCGAGAGATTACCGAGTTAGAGCTGGACCCCGAGGAGGACTACCCACGGACGGATGCAACACCGGCATCGACTGCAGACCCTCCGACGGTTGGTACAACAAAGGTTTCGGGAGCTCAAACATCATGAGACATTTTCTCTTCGAGGGACAGCTCTGAGGCCCGGGGAGTGGGTGTTGGTTCGAGACAGGTGGCCCCGAGGCAAATTGGGTAGGCGGTGAGAACGGACCCCGCACCGAGTGAAGTGCAGGGTTGGCGCTGAAGGACCTGTGTATGAAGTTCAACCCGAGGGGGCTGAAGGAGCCCCTACTAGAGTGGTTCATCGTAGTATGCTGCGGCCCTGTCTGTCAAAAGATGACGAAGATGAAGAAGGATCACCTGCTTCTAGAGAGGGTCCTGTCACAGTTGCCCCAAGCTACGATGTGGATGAAGAAGAATTGTTGATTCTACCTCCGAGCCCCAGCACTTGATTACCTGCAGTCCCCAGTGCAGGCGGCGAGGGAACACCATCGGTTGAAGCCACCGGGCAGGCGGAGATTGGGAATCCAAGTGACCCTGCACCCCCCATCGGTCAAACTGAGTTACGCCGGTTAAAACGGACAACAGCAGGAGTGCCTCCTTCCCGTTACGAACAAGATCAGTTTATATGGCAACGTATCATCCAGAAAGTCCAAGAATGTGAACGTTTGGTGAAGGAACTTTCGCCCGTGGAATGGCGAGTTAAAGGAGAGCGGGAGTGTAAGGGGGAAGACTGGGGTGTAAGTACTTTCAGAACAAGGGATCCGGAACTGCCGGGGCCGTGCCTCTGGTTGCAGGGGGAAGACAGACTGCGAGCACAGGAGTCAGGTGACCGGGAAGCTGGGGGCGTGTCCAGAGCCAGAGCTCAGGGGTCAGGTGACCGGGGAGCTGGGGGCGTGTCTAGGAAGAGGGATAAAAAGGAGTTTTGCGCGGGAAAGTAGAGAGTTGACAGTTTGGATCAAGCCCCGCTAGAGGGAGAAGAGACGCAGGGTCTGTGGAGCCGAGCAAGTGAGGTGCAGTGTTATGGACTAGGGGCTCAGCGGGTCAAACCGGAAACCGCCTTCTGCTGCCAGAAGACGTGGAGATGAGCAAGTGAGGTGCAGTGTTATGGACTAGGGGTTCAGGGGGTCAAACCGGAGACCGCCCGCTGCTGCCAGAAACTGCCGATTACAACCGTGTCGACTCTGCTACATCTAGCCAAATTGTGGATTGTCGGTTATAGTCTGTTACCTGCTACTCGCCTTGTTGTCCCCATATTTCCCCTGTTACTCCCTGCGTGAAGATTGACCCTGTTACAATAAATTCTCCCTGTTTATTAACCCCTTTACAACCCAAGGTGGTTTGCGCGTTAATGACCAGGCCAATTTTTACAATTCTGACCACTGTCACTTTATGAGGTAATTACTCTGGAACGCTTCAACGGATACCCCTGATTCTGAGATTGTGCTTTCGTGACATATTGTACTTCATGATAGTGGTAAAATTTCTTCGATATCACTTGCGTTTATTTGTGAAAAAAATGGAAATTTGGCAAAAATTTTTAAAAATTTTGCAATTTTCAAAATTTGAATTTTTATCCCCTTAAATCAGAGAGATATGTCACACAAAATAGTTAATAAATAACATTTCCCACTTGTCTACTTTACATCAGCACAATTTTGGAACCAAAATTTTTTTTTATTAGGGAGCTATAAGGGTTAAAAGTTGACCAGCGATTTCTAATTTTTCCAACAAAATTTACAAAACCATTTTTTTAGGGACCACATCATATTTGAAGTCACTTTGAGGGGTCTTTATGACAGAAAATACCCAAAAGTGACACAATTCTAAAAACTGCACCCCTCAAGGTGCTCAAAACCACATTCAAGAAGTTTATTAACCCTTCAGGTGCTTCACAGGAATTTTTGGAATGTGGAAGAAAAAAATTAACATTTAACTTTTTTCACAAAAATGTTACTTTAGACCCAAGTTTTTTTATTTTCTCAGGGGTAACAGGAAAAAATTGACCCCAAAATTTGTTTTGCAATTTCCCCTGGGCACGCAGATACCCCATATGTGGAGAAAAACCACTGTTTGGGTGCACGGCAGGGTTCGGAAGGGAAGGAGCGCCATTTGACTTTTTGAATGTAAAATTTGCTTGAATAATTAGCAGACGCCATGTTGCATTTGGGGAGCCCCTGATGTGCCTAAACAGTGGAAACCCCCCACAAGTGACACAATTCTGGAAACTAGACCCCTCAGGGAACTTATCTAGATGTGTGGTGAGCACCTTGAACCCCCAGGTGCTTCACAGAAGTTTATAACATTGAGCCGTAAAAATAAAATTTTCACATTTTTCCCACAAAAATGTTTTCCAGCCCCCACTTTTGCATTTTCATAAGGGTATCAGGAGAAATTGCACCATGCAGTTTGTTGTGCAATTTCTCCTGAGTAAGCAGATACCCCATATGTGGGGAAAACCACTGTTTGGGTGCACGGCAGAGTTCAGAAGGGAAGGAGCGCCATTTGACCTTTTGATTGTAAAATTTGCTTGAATAATTAGCGGACGCCATGTTGCATTTGGGGAGCCCCTTATGTGTCTAAACAGTGGAAACCCCCCACAAGTGACACCATTTTTGAAACTAGACCCCTCAGGTAACTTATCTAGATGTGTGGTGAGCACCTTGAACCCCCAAGTCTTTTACAGAAGTTTATAACATGGAGCCGTGAAAATAAACAAATCTTACTTTTTCCACAAAAATGACGTTTTAGCCCCAATTTTTTTATTTTCACAAGGGTAAGAAGCGAAAATGGACCCCAAAAACGTTTGCGCAATTTCTCCTGAGTACGCCAATACCCCATATGTGGGGAAAATACAGTGTTTGGCGCACGGCAGAGTTCAGAAGGGAAGGAGCACTGTGTGACTTTTTGAACGCAAAATCGTCTGGAGTCGAGTGCGGACGCCATGTCACGTTTGGAGAGCCCCGGATGTGCCTAATTAGTGGAAACCCCCCACAAGTGACCCCATTTTGGAAAATACACCCCTCAAGGATTTTATCAAGGGTTATAGTGAACATTTTGAACCTAGAGGTACGACACAGAATTTGATAACATTAGGTCATCATATTGAATAAGTTGTCATTAGTCTTGAGCGCAAGTGCTCACTACTTGAGTTTGCATCGGGTACTCAGGTATGCACCATGTATCAAAGGTGCTCGAGTGACATGCTCGAGTCCCCATCCATATGTTTCACGGTTATTAGACACCCAAAAAAAACAGGCGGGGATCGCTCGTGCATGGCAGGCAATCCCGCGAGGTTTTATTTGGCTGCCAAGCATATAGGGCGGAGACTCGAGCATGTCACTCGAGCATCCGCGGTACTCAGTGCATACCCGAGCACCCGATGCAAACTCAAGTAGTGAGCATTTGCGCTCAACACTAGTTGCCATATCGTCATCTTTTTCTTTTTTTTTTTTTACTTTTGAAAAAAAAAAAAAACCCTAATCCCAACCCTAACCCCAACCCCAGCCCTAGTGTTCATTTTTTACGCTCTTCCTCAAGCAGTATAAGTGATTAGACGACTTTATTCTTCGGGTCGGTGCGACTACAGAGATACCAGAATCATATTGGGTTTTTATGATTGACAGCTGTCACACACTAAAAGACGCATTTTTTTTGTAAAATCTAGTTTTTGCATCGCCATATTTTGAGAGCTATAATTTTTCCAGATTTTGGCCGACAGAGTCATGTGATGGATTGTTTTTTTCGGGATGAGTTGACATTGTTATTGGTGCCATTTTCAGACACGTGACATTTTTTGTTCGCTTTCTATTCCGATTTTTGGGAGGCAGAATAAACAAAACCCAACAATTCAGGAATTGTTTTTTTTTTTATTTTTTTATTCTGCTCTGCATGTGGTAAAATTGATCAGGTAGCTTTATTCTTCAGGTCAGTACGTTTACAGCGGTACCATATTTATATAGTTTTTCTATGTTTTGGCGCTTTTACACAATAAAAGCTATTTTATAGAAAAAAATATTTTTTTGCATCGCTTTATTCTGAGAGCTATAACTTTTTTATTTTTCAGCTGATGGAGCTGTATGGTGGCTTGTTTTTTGTGGGACGAGATGATATTTTCAGCGGTACCATTTTTATTTATATTCGTCTTTTTGATCGCGTGTTATTCCATTTTTTGTTTGGCGGTATGATGATAAAGCATTGTTTTTTGCTTCGTTTTTTTTTTTTTTTTTTACCGTGTTCACTGAAGGGGTTAACTAGTGGGACAACTTTATAGGGCACATCGTTCCGGACTTGGCGATACTAAATATGTGTACTTTTATTGTTTGTTTGTTTGTTTTTTTATAATAATATTTATTGATGGGTACATTATATTTTTATTTTTGTTGGATTGTTTTTTTATTTATTTTTTTTATATTTTTACAATTTTTTTTTTCACTTTCTGACAGTTTTTTTATTTGTATACTTTGTCCCACTATGGGACTTTCACTTTTTTTATTCTGATCGCCTGCATAGCATAGGGATGGAGCACCATCCCTGTGCCATGCAGGCTGTCAGCGCTGCACAGTGAGAAGATAGTTTGGTCATGAACTGCGCATGACCAAAAAAATCTTCCTGCCATCTGGTGACCCGGATGTTGTCATGACGGCATCGGGTCATCATGGCAACATCCGGGAAGCCGCGGCAGACAGCGCTGGATGCCGGAAGAGGAGGTGAGTATACTGATCACCTCCCCTTAGCCACCGCAATGCTGCGATCGACTTCGATCGCAGCATTGCGGGGCTTAATGTGCCGGGAGAGGTGCGGGACCACTCCCTTAGCATAGTACCGGGTGTCAGCTGTGACAATCAGCTGACACCCGGCGACGATCGCGCCCACACAGCCTGTATGCGTGCGCGATCGCCATGACGTACTAATACGGGTCAGGCTCTTAAAGCCCAGGGCACAGACCCGTATTAATACGTCAAGAGGGGGATAACCCTGTATTGGCTGCTCTGTGTTTCTGTGTCACTGCAACTAAAGTACCTGTGTTACAAACATGTATTAGAACCTTCTGCCTCTCTCTCAATGAGATGCTGCTACTCTTTCTATTCCTCTCCCAATATACTTCTATGGACAGCATCTAACTAAATCATTCAGTGAGATACTAGTTTTTATTGGACCAGAATATGGATTTTGCAGTGAATGTAGAGTCAATGATCACTTCAAGAGGCTCTGGAAGAAAAGTGGACATTTTTCTCTAATAAGATATTTAACAAATTTTTTTTTACTCCTTTTCACGCATCCTATTGGTTTCTCAAAAAGGTTGAGGAAATGACAATAGAATTTGTGGAAATATTCTAAATATGGCAATATATGCCTAGCTCTACAGCATGTTGCAGGAAGAAATAAGCCATAGGGTCTGAATATCAGCATACTTAACATGGGAAACCTGAGAGAGATAGCTATCAGCTGAACAAGCATGTAACTTTTTCAGTTGACATCTGGCACGCTAATGTACAGTGGGAAAAAAAAGTATTTAGTCAGTCACCAATTGTGCAAGTTCTCCCACTTTAAAAGATGAGAGAGGCCTGTAATTGACATCATAGGTAGACCTCAACTATGAGAGACAAAATGAGAAAACAAATCCTGAAAATCACATTGTCTGATTTGGAAAGAAATTTTTTTCAAATTTTGGTGGAAAATAAGTATTTGGTCAATTACAAAAGTTCATCTCAATACTTTGTTATATATCTTTTTTTGGCAATGACAGAGGTCAAACGTTTTCTGTAAGTCTTCACAAGGTTGGCACACACTGTTGCTGGTATGTTGGCCCATTCCTCCATGCAGATCTCCTCTAGAGCAGTGATGTTTTGGGGCCTCTCGCTGGGCAACACGGACTTTCAACTCCCTCCAAAGGTTTTCTATAGGGTTTAGATCTGGAGACTGGCTAGACCACTCCAGGACCTTGCGAAGCCACTCCTTCATTGCCCTGGCGGTGTGTGTGGGATCATTGTCATGCTGAAAGACCCAGCCACGTTTCATCTTCAATGCCCTTGCTGATGGAAGGAGGTTTGCACTCAAAATCTCACGATACATGGTCCCATTCATTCTTTCATGTACGAGGATAAGTCGTCCTGGTCCCTTGGCAGAGAAACAGCCCCAAAGCATGATGTTGCCACCCCCATGCTTCACAGCAGGTATGGTGCAACTCAGCATTCTTTCTCTTCCAAACACGACAAGTTGTGTTTCTACCAAACAGTTCTACCTTGGTTTCATATGACCATATGACATTCTCCCAATACTCTTCTGGATCAACCAAATGCTCTCTAGGAAACTTCAGACGGGCCCGGACATGTAATGGCTTAAGCAGGGGTACACTTCTGGCACTGCAGGATCTGAGTCCCTGGCGGCGTAGTGTGTTACTGATGGTAGCCTGTGTAACGTTGGTCCCAGCTCTCTGCAGGTCATTCTCTAGGTCCCCCCGTGTGGTTCTGGGATTTTTGCTCACCGTTCTTGAGATCATTTTGACCCCACGGGGTGAGATCTTGTGTGGAGCCCCAGATCGAGGGAGATTATCAGTGGTCTTGTATGTCTTCCATTTTCTAATTATTGCTATCACAGTTGATTTCTTCACACCAAGCTGCTTGCATATTGCAGATTCAGTCTTCCCAGCCTGGTGTAGGGCTACAATTTTGTTTCTGGTGTCCTTCTACAGCTCTTTGGTCTTCACCATAGTGGAGTTTGGAGTGTGACTGTTTGAGGTTGCGGACAGGTGTATTTTAAACTGATAACAAGTTCAAACAGGTGCCAGTACTACAGGTAATGAGTGGAGGACAGAGGAGCCTCTTAAAGGAGAAGTTACCGGTCTGTGAGAGCCAGAAATCTTGCTTGTTTGTAATTGACCAAATACTTATTTTCCACCAAAATTTGAAAAACATTTCTTTCCAAATCAGACAATGTGTTTTTCAGGATTTGTTTTCTCATTTTGTCTCTCATACTTGAGGTCTACCTATGATGTCAGTTACAGGCCTCTCTCATCTTTTTAAGTGGGAAAACTTGCATAATTAGTGGCTGAC
The DNA here is from genome assembly GCF_046119375.1 of Phyllobates terribilis. Taxonomy (NCBI): domain Eukaryota; kingdom Metazoa; phylum Chordata; class Amphibia; order Anura; family Dendrobatidae; genus Phyllobates; species Phyllobates terribilis. Next base: position 242,447,492 of record NW_027362764.1, read on the forward strand.
TAAATACTTTTTTTCCCCACTGTATATGGTCACAGTTAAATCCTCTTTAAATCTATGCAATCTAACACCTCCAGGAAAACTTCATGAAGTAAAAGAAGATTAAAATAAATAAAAACTCAGATATACAGTATGCAATTGGGAAAACTAAAAAACAAGTCCTGTCTAATTTAGTGATAATAGTTCTGTCACTGTTAGAAAAGGAAACTGAAGTCAGCTGCAGTGGTTTTCTCCACTATCTCACTATTGTCACACTTCTGGAAGATGTAATCGTGTGTGTGAAGACAATGTGTATGGAAACAGAGGAGAGGTCTGTGCTGCTTTTTTACTTCATATTGGATGTGGTTAAGTTAGAAGAGATATAAGATGGGTTCCTGTCAACTGAGGTAAATTTCTCCTTAGTGTGTTATGAGGCCAGCTGTGCATCTAGTGAAAGACTCAGAACTAGAGATGAGCGTTGTTCTACTCGAACTGTTCGCCAATCTCAAATTCGAGCTGTTTTGGGCGGTGTTCGAGCCGTTCGGCGAACACGAACAATTTGAGAAAAATTCGGCTGTTCGAGGTTATGTTCGATAACTGTTCGTGCACCAAAATCATAACTGGATTTTTTCTCAGTAATGATGAAAATTAATGTTAATACGCAGTTTGAGTGTACAGCGGGGTGGGGGGAGGGGCAGGGGATGGATCTCTGCAGGAACAATGAAGATCTCCATTTTTTTTCTCTTTCCCGCATTTGCAGTGGGGAGGTGCAAACTGTCAGCCTATCAGCAGCGCACACACGGAGCGAAGTGCTTTTTTTCACACAAGCAAGGGCATGTGTCATTGGCAGTGTATGTCACATGTCCTTGCCCTATAAGACCAAGCCATTTTCCCCGTCGCCACCATTTTCTCACTGCTGCAGCTGTGTGTTGGACGGCACCGCTGTTGCTGTGTGCGCTATACCTTGTTAATTTCAAGCCAATTTTCGCACAAATATACAGATAGCTTGGGAGTAGGGAATAGTTGTGATTGCAGTCCTTTTAAGGACTAGGTTACAGCATTTCCTACGACTTTTATCAGGGAGGTCTGTGCTCTTAAATAGATAGGTTGTGGGAGTAAAGACTAATTGTAATTGGAGTCCTTTTCAGGACGAGGTTACATCAGTTCCTATCAGTTTTTGCTAGGCAGGTCTGTGCCAGTGCTGTGCAAGTTTTTTTCACAGCATTTGGCTGAATCTAGCAAAGCTAATCCTTTTTGGCCTATTGCAGAGTGTATTAGTCAGTGGAGTAGCCTATCTGTGTTGCAAGATATACCACCTGTGTATAGAATACCAATTTTTTTACTGCACCTAGTAAAATCTTTTGGGCATAGCATCATTCTATTAGTCCATCTATACTGACCTCCATCAGGTTGCAAATTAAAACTAATTTTTATCTGCATCTACAGTACCTCTGAAAAAATATTTGGGCTTCTACCAGTGTGTGGGACTTGTTGTATTAGTCCATCTATACTGACCTCCATCAGGTTGCAAACTGAATATAATTTTTTTCTGCATCTACCTCTGAAAAAATATTGGGCTTCTAGCTGTGTGTGGGTCTTGTTCTATTAATCCATCTATACTGACCTCCATCAGGTTGCAAACTGAATATAATTTTTTTCTGCATCTAGCTCTGAAAAAATATTTGGCCTTCTAGCAGTGTGTGGGACTTGTTCTATTAGTCCACCTATACTGACCTCCATCAGGTTGCAAACTGAATATATTTTTTTCTGCATCTACCTCTGAAAAAATATTGGGCTTCTAGCTGTGTGTGGGACTTGTTGTATTAGTCCATCTATACTGACCTCCATCAGGTTGCAAACTGAATATATTTTTTTCTGCATCTACCTCTGAAAAAATATTGGGCTTCTAGCTGTGTGTGGGACTTGTTGTATTAGTCCATCTATACTAACCTCCATCAGGTTGCAAACTGAATATATTTTTTTCTGCATCTACCTCTGAAAAAATATTGGGCTTCTAGCTGTGTGTGGGACTTGTTCTATTAGTCCACCTATACTGACCTCCATCAGGTTGCAAACTGAATATAATTTTTTTCTGCATCTAGCTCTGAAAAAATATTAGGCTTCTAGCTGTGTGTGGGTCTTGTTCTATTAATCCATCTATACTGACCTCCATCAGGTTGCAAACTGAATATAATTTTTTTCTGCATCTAGCTCTGAAAAAATATTGGGCTTCTAGCTGTGTGTGGGACTTGTTGTATTAGTCCATCTATACTGACCTCCATCAGGTTGCAAACTGAATATATTTTTTTCTGCATCTACCTCTGAAAAAATATTGGGCTTCTAGCTGTGTGTGCGTCTTGTTCTATTAATCCATCTATACTGACCTCCATCAGGTTGCAAACTGAATATAATTTTTTTCTGCATCTAGCTCTGAAAAAATATTGGGCTTCTAGCTGTGTGTGGGTCTTGTTCTATTAATCCATCTATACTGACCTCCATCAGGTTGCAAACTGAATATAATTTTTTTCTGCATCTAGCTCCGAAGAAATATTTGGCCTTCTAGCAGTGTGTGGGACTTGTTCAATTAGTCCACCTATACTGACCTCCATCAGGTTACAAACTGAATATAATTTTTTTCTGCATCAAGCTCTGAAAAAATATTGGGCTTCTAGCTGTGTGTGGGTCTTGTTCTATTAATCCATCTATACTGACCTCCATCAGTTGCAAACTGAATATAATTTTTTCTGCATCTAGCTCTGAAAAAATATTGGGCTTCTAGCTGTGTGTGGGTCTTGTTCTATTAATCCATCTATACTGACCTCCATCAGGTTGCCAACTGAATATAATTTTTTTCTGCATCTAGCTCTGAAAAAATATTGGGCTTCTAGCTGTGTGTGGGTCTTGTTCTATTAATCCATCTATACTGACCTCCATCAGGTTGCAAACTGAATATAATTTTTTTCTGCATCTAGCTCTGAAAAAATATTGGGCTTCTAGCTGTGTGTGGGTCTTGTTCTATTAATCCATCTATACTGACCTCCATCAGGTTGCAAACTGAATATAATTTTTTTCTGCATCTAGCTCTGAAAAAATATTTGGCCTTCTAGCAGTGTGTGGGACTTGTTCTATTAGTCCACCTATACTGACCTCCATCAGGTTGCAAACTGAATATATTTTTTTCTGCATCTACCTCTGAAAAAATATTGGGCTTCTAGCTGTGTGTGGGACTTGTTGTATTAGTCCATCTATACTGACCTCCATCAGGTTGCAAACTGAATATATTTTTTTCTGCATCTACCTCTGAAAAATATTGGGCTTCTAGCTGTGTGTGGGTCTTGTTCTATTAATCCATCTATACTGACCTCCATCAGGTTGCAAACTGAATATAATTTTTTTCTACATCTAGCTCTGAAAAAATATTTGGCCTTCTAGCAGTGTGTGGGACTTGTTCTATTAGTCCACCTATACTGACCTCCATCAGGTTGCAAACTGAATATATTTTTTTCTGCATCTACCTCTGAAAAAATATTGGGCTTCTAGCTGTGTGTGGGACTTGTTGTATTAATCCATCTATACTGACCTCCATCAGGTTGCAAACTGAATATATTTTTTTCTGCATCTAAATCTGAAAAATATTGGGCTTCTAGCTGTGTGTGGGTCTTGATCTATTAATCCATCTATACTGACCTCCATCAGGTTGCAAACTGAATATAATTTTTTTCTACATCTAGCTCTGAAAAAATATTTGGCCTTCTAGCAGTGTGTGGGACTTGTTCTATTAGTCCACCTATACTGACCTCCATCAGGTTGCAAACTGAATATATTTTTTTCTGCATCTACCTCTGAAAAAATATTGGGCTTCTAGCTGTGTGTGGGACTTGTTGTATTAATCCATCTATACTGACCTCCATCAGGTTGCAAACTGAATATATTTTTTTCTGCATCTAAATCTGAAAAATATTGGGCTTCTAGCTGTGTGTGGGTCTTGATCTATTAATCCATCTATACTGACCTCCATCAGGTTGCAAACTGAATATAATTTTTTTATGCATCTAGCTCTGAAAAAATATTTGGCCTTCTAGCAGTGTGTGGGACTTGTTCTATTAGTCCACCTATACTGACCTCCATCAGGTTGCAAACTGAATATATTTTTTTCTGCATCTACCTCTGAAAAAATATTGGGCTTCTAGCTGTGTGTGGGACTTGTTGTATTAGTCCATCTATACTGACCTCCATCAGGTTGCAAATTGACTATAATTTTTTTCTGCATCTAACCCAGCCAATAGTTTTGGCCTAATACCACAGTTTGGCCACTCAGCTCTGCTCGGTTACCATCCATTGTTTTTTTGTGCAAACAACTCCAGAGTTGTGAATTAGTTAACCACCAAAATGAGTGGAAAAAGGCCTGCTGCTGGTGGAAAGGGGAATAGGCGTGTTGGGAAGGGGAAAAAAGGTTGTGTCCGTGGGGTAGGTGTTAAAGCAACAGTAACATCTGCAGAAGAAAGACCATCTTCCAGCCAAACTAAAATGTCTACTTCTTTTAGCGGACAATGTGATAAGATCCCTTTCTTACGGCCACGCCAATCGCTACAAATTCCAGATGAGGCACAAAAACAGCAGGTGCTTCAACGGATATCAAGTGCTCCTTTAAGTGGGCTCTCCTCCACATCAACTTCAACATCACAAATACTCCAGTCCTCAAAGGTGTCACCCAAATCGCACTTGCTTCCTCACAGCTCCCAAATCTCCAGCTGCCCTTCTGAGTATGAGGTAGAACAGATGGTTGAGTCTGCAGAGCTGTTTACTCATACTATAGCCTGGGAATCAGAGGTCGACTCCAGCGCTTCTGTGAATCCAGATGAGGAAATGATCTGCACTGATGCCCAGAATCTTTATGAGTCGGATCCAGGACCAGACGCAGAAGGTTCTGACCATAATGTAGACCCTCATTCCCAAACCGTAACTCCTGTTGGTGGAGACAATGAGGAAGACGATGATAAGACTCAAATACCTGATTGGAGCGACAACTTTAGTTTTTTGTCAGGGCAGGAACAGGTTGGCTCTGAGGACGACGGGTGTGATAACACACAGGGTGATGATGATGAGGTTGGAGATCCCACTTACTGTCAACCCACAGTCAGCCAAGAGATGAGGTCAGCAGAGGAGGTGGAGGAAGATGCTAGTGACGACGAGGTCAGGTTGCGCCTTCCTGGACAGAGACGTAGTACTGGAAGCACGTCAACAACTGCATCCTCAAACACAACTCTGCCTCTCACCACAAGTCGTGGTGGCTCTTCAGGTCGCTTGGGTGCTAAGCCTTGCATAGCCTGGGCATTTTTTCAGATCGATAAAGATGACCCAACTCGTGTTATCTGTAACATTTGTCAGCAAAAGCTAAGTAGAGGCCAAAAAATACATAGTTTGAGTACTTCATGCATGAACCGGCACATGGACATGAAGCATAAGTTGCAGTGGGAAGCTCAGTGTGCTACAATGCGGCCTAGCCGGCCGGGCCAACCACCGTCTGCCATATCTTGTGCATCCGCGGCCTCTTCATCCTCTGTGACTGGGGGGACAGCAGTCACACCTGTTTTGGGGCGCAGACCTGCCACCTCTTTACCCGCAACAGCCAGCGTGATTGGCAGGTCATCATTTTCTTTGGAGGTGGGAACACCAGCTGGTGTTGAGCGCTGTCCGACATCGATAGCACCACCTTTGGATCAAGGCAACCTAACATGTCCGCCTGCATCTTCCTCACAGACCGGCAGTTTGCCGGGGACACCCTTATCAACCCCGTCTAAGCACAATAGCCAGCCCTCGGTCCCTCAGATGTGGACAAGTAAAAGACCATTTCCTCCTAGCCATGAGAAAGCTAAGAGGTTGAATTTCACCATCTGCAAGCTCTTGGCTACAGAAATGCTGCCTTTCCGCCTGGTGGACACAGAGGATTTTCGAGACCTTTTGTCCGTCGCAGTGCCCCAGTACCAGATGCCCAGTCGGCACAACTTCTCAAAGAAAGGTGTGCCTGCGCTCCACCAGCATGTCGCACACAACATCACCGCTTCTTTGAGAAACTCTGTGTGTGACAGGGTGCATTTCACCACAGACACTTGGACGAGTAGGCATGGACAGGGGCGTTACATGTCGCTGACTGGGCACTGGGTAACTATGGTGACAGCAGGACAAGGGGCTGCTGTCCAAGTCTTGCCATCCCCACGAGTTGTGCGTCAATCCTCTTTATGTCAAAGTTCCTCCACTGCTTCTGCCTCCTCAACCTCCTCTCGGTCTTCCACCTGCACCCAAAGCCTGTCTGGTCATGCCACAAGCTTTCTAACTGCGCAGAAGGGATCCTGCACACCTCCTTACTATGCTGGCAGTAGGGCTCAACGTCATCAGGCGGTTTTTACATTGAAATGTCTGGGAAATGTGAGTCACACAGCTGAGGAGTTGTGGTCAGCTCTGGAGAACCAATTTCATGAATGGTTGTCTCCACTGGACCTGAAACCAGGGAAAGCCGTGTGCGACAATGCTGCAAACCTGGGTGCGGCCCTTCGCCGGGGCAATGTCACACACGTGCCTTGTATGGCTCACGTGTTGAACCTGGTTGTCCAGCAATTTTTAGCCCACTATCCCAGACTAGATGGCCTTCTGCAGAGGGCACGGTCGCTGTGTGCTCACTTCCGCCGTTCGCATCCCGCAGCTCAGCGACTTACATCTCTACAGAAGTCGTTGGGCCTGCCACTTCACCGGCTAAAATGCGATGTGCCTACCCGGTGGAATTCAACTCTGCACATGTTGCAGCGACTGTGGCAGCACCGACAAGCCCTGGTGCAATACGTTCTGACGTATAGCCTGGGCCAACGAGATTCAGAGGTGGGGCAAATCACGCTGGAGGAGTGGTCTCAGATCAGGGACCTATGCACCCTTCTGCACAGTTTTGAAATGGCGACGAAGATGTTTAGTGCTGACGATGCCATTATCAGCATGACTATTCTGGTTATTTACATGCTGGAGCACATGTTAAACAGAATTCGGAGTCAGGTGGTGGCACAAGAGGAGGTGGAGGAAGTAGAGGAGGAGGAGTTGTATGCGGAAGGGCTAACATCTGCAAGGTCCAGACAGTCGGCAGCACCAAGGCGGCAGGCATGTGAGGGTGAGGGAGATGGTTTTACCAGGGCGCATGGTAGCAGCCAAACTAGTGAGGAAGGTGCAGGAGCCCAGGAAGAAGTGGAGGACGAACTGATGGAAGACTCATCAGATGAGGGAGACCTTGATCACATTTCTGTTGTGCGAGGTTGGGGGGAGAGGACAGAGGAAGGAAGCATGATTGTTACCTCGCCACCAACACAACAGGGACTTGGTGCTCCTGGATGCGCAACACACATGAGTGCCTTCTTGCTGCACTACCTGCAACATGACCCTCGAATTGTGAGAATTAGAAATAATCCTGACTACTGGGTTGCCACACTGTTAGATCCCCGGTACAAAAGTAAATTTGCAGAAATTATTCCTGCCATAGAAAGGGATGCACGCATGCAGGAGTATCAGCAGAGACTGTTGCAGAATCTTACATGTGCTTTTCCACAAAATACCAGTGGTGCACGTAGTGAATCTTACAGTTCCAACTTGCCAACCGTGGGACCGTCAAGTGTTCAGCACTCAAACCGTAACAGAACCACAGTATCTGCTGGTAACATCAATTTTGCGGAATCATTTCACCACTTTTTTAGCCCATCCTTTGCAAGGCCACAGGAGACAAGAAGTCTGACACATAGTCAACGCCTAGAGACGATGGTACAGGAGTATCTCCAAGTAAACATTGAAGCCACGACTGTGTCACTGGACCCTTGCTCTTTTTGGGCTTCCAATCTGGATAAATGGCCGGAGCTAGCCACTTACGCCTTGGAGATCTTGTCATGCCCCGCAGCCAGCGTTCTGTCTGAACGTGCGTTCAGCGCTGCTGGTGGTGTGCTGACAGATAAGCGCACTCGGCTCTCCACTGAAAATGTAGACAGACTCACGTTCATAAAGATGAACAAATCATGGATCCGAAACGACTTTTCTACCCCTGTGTCATCCTGGGGAGAGTAAAAGCTTGATGATTGGTTAAAATCACCCTACCAACCGTTTTCAGCTTTCAAATTATTAATCATGTTTATCTGTATCTTGACTGGAAAATAATTTGGGCTTTGTAGCAGTGTGCAGCACTGATCCTATTAGGCCATCTATACTAAAGCTTCACCAGATTTAAAATTTAAAATAATTTTTAGCTGCATCTAGCCCGGAAAATAATTTTGGGGCTCCGAGATGCGCAAGACACATAAGTGCCTTCTTGCTGCACTACCTGCAGCATGACCCTCATATTGTCAGAATTCGAAGTAATCATGACTACTGGGTTGCCACACTCTTAGATCCCCCAAACTTTTCGATCAACCTTTTCATTTTAATAAAGACCAAAAAAATGGTCATTTTTGAAATTATAAGCATTAGCAGGTTGTTAGAAACTGAAATCAAACAGTTTTCAACTCAAAACTTTATTCTAGGTGATGTTACATTTTCACATAGGACCCCTTGTTCAAAAGGAGCTTCTGAACTCTCTCGTCCATTGAATTTGTCAGGTTTTGGATGGTTTCTGCTTCAATTGTTTTGCATGAGGACAGAATACCCTCCCAGAGCTGTTGCTTAGATGTGAACTGCCTCCCGCCATCATAGACACTCCTTTTAATGATGCTCCAAAGGTTCTGAATGGGGTAGAGGTCAAGGGAGCATGGGGGTCACACCATAAGTTTGTCCCCTTTTATGCCCATATCAGCCAGAGATGCAGATGTTTTATGTGCAGCATGAGATGGTGCATTATCATGCAGAAAAATGATCTTGCTGTGAAATACACGGTTCTTCTTCTTGAACCATGGCAGGAAGTGCTGTTTGAGAAAATCCACATACATTATGGAGTTCATCTTTAGCGCCTTCAGGGATCCTAAAGGGGCCGACAATCTCTCTCCCCATGATTCCAGCCCAAAACATTACTCCACCTCCTCCTTGTTGGCGCTGTAGCCGTGTTTGCGTGGGGTGTCCATCAACCAGCCATCCTCCACTCCATCCATCTGGACCATCGAGCGCTGCACGGCACTCATCCGTGAACAAAACTGTTTTGAAATCAGTCTTCATGTAATGTTTGGCCCACTGGAGCCGTTTCTGCTTGTGTGAAGTGGATAGAGGAGGTCGACAGGATGGCGTATGCACAGCTGCAAACCTCTGAAGGACCCTGCATCTTGTTGTTCGGGAGACGTTGGAGGCACAAGCAGCTTCAAAAACTTGTCTGCTGCTATGACAAGGCTTTTTGGCCGCTGCTCTTTCAACCTGACGTAATTGCCTGTAGGAAAGAGTCCTCAATTTGCCCTTATCAGCACGCACACGTGTGTACTGTGAATCAGCTACATACTTCTTGATTGCCAAGACACTTCATCCTGATCATCGCACAATGTTGATTGTAGTCATGCCTTGACCTAAACACTCCACAATTTGTTGCTTCTCAGCAGCCGACACATCCTTTTTCTTTCCCATTTTGGCAGAAAATGTAGGCTGCTTAATAATGTGAGAGAGCCTTCTTAAGTAGTCTTGCCTTTCATTGGACACACCTGCCAAACTAATTAGCACAGGTGTCTGCAATTGCTTAAAGTGATATAAAGAGCCCTGACACACATCACCATCAATGAGTTTAACTGACAAACAAACAAATTCTTCCCTTATCACTCCTAAACACTTTTTGCATAATAATTTGGAACGCAGTGTACATGTGCTTTTCCACAAAACACCAGTGGTTCACGTAGTGAATCTTACAGTTCTAACTTGCCAACCGTGGTCTGTATGGAGTTGTTCAATAAAGGGCCCAAAATTAAGATAACATAGATGGGAGAGGTCTCTATGAATAGGAATTCCTAAGTATTTGATACCCTGTGAGGGACAGGCAAAGGGAAAGTTGGACTGGATGGAATCCTATATGGATTTGGGGAGGGAGAAATCGAGGGCCTCAGACTTCGCTGCATTGATTTTAAAATTTGACCAAGTAACAAAGTGATCTATTTCAGCCATAACAGCAGGGATGGATATATGTGATTGAGTGATATATACTAGGACATCATCAGCAAATAGAGAGCACTTGTACTCGGTGCCTCCCACCTCAATCCACCTAATATTGGGGTTATGGCGAATTGATGAGAGCAGGTGCTCCATCACTAGGATGTATAAGAGAGGGGACAGAGAACATCCCTGCCTTGTCCCATTGGTGATTGTGAAAGGTGATGAAAATGTTCTGACGCGCCCCCTGGGCCTTGGGACACCCGGAGCCGGACCCTTTTTGGTGGATGCTGGTGGTTGTAGTCTCTGTGGCGGCGACCCGGTTCCGTGGCTCAGGGCGGTCAAACCAGTGGCGGAACTATTTATGTGGTTTTGATGTTTAAATGTCCGACTACGCCACCCGTGGATTGCGGTCAGAGTGAACCGCCGCTCCAGGGCAGACCGCTGAGGCTGGTGTTGTGGGTGCAGCAGAGCGTAGCATAACTCCCCACGGGAGGAGAATAGCCTCATGGCAGTGTATGCGGAGGATGGGGGTGATGGTGCAGGGCAGCAGCAGTAACGACACGGAGTCAGTGATGCAGTCCAGGGCCTTTACTCACAGTTCTTATTTTCCAGACCACGTCTGCAGGTAACAGCTGCCCACGTCGTACTGTGCTCACCAGGTGAGGGGCTCAGACAACTCCCAGATAACTTTGGAGCACTTCACAGGACCACCTTTGTGTGTCCTTTGTCTGGCCTTTCTTACCAACCCTTCTGTCCGGCTGCCTCGGGCCTCCTCTTGGTAAACTTGGCGCCAGTTTCCCTGACCGTATGTGGTGCCTTCCTAGCGGGTGTAGCGAGGGGCTGCGCCACATAAAATGTCAGAGCCTCCGGTTTCTAGCTGAGGGTCGTTTCCTGCCTCCACTAGTTCGGGGACCGGTCTCCCCCTTTGGCCTGACCCCTCCACGCAGGTGGATTCGGGCGTGCGGTGGCGACTCACCCGTCCGCACCCCTGGGATCCCTTCATTCCTCGTTCCTGGAGCCTTCTCCGCTCCTCTTCCTTCCTTCTCTCTCTTCCAGGCCTGGGCCTCTGTTACTAGGCCCGCCTCCGGAGCAGAGCTCATGCAGAGCCCCTGCTCCCTGCCACTTCTGCTCAGACTTCTCTGCACTGAACTAAGATGGTGCCCACCTTTTATACTCCCTTCTCAATGCACCCAGGAACTGCTTCCTCCCTGCTCCTGCACTACAGGGTTCCCCTTCCTCAGTGTTCCCTCCCCCCTCTCCAGCCAGGGACTGGGACTGTCGTGCCCATCTCAGGGGCATATTGGTCGCCCTGCCCCACGGCAATGTGGTGTAATGCATGCAGGTGTCGGGTCCTGATCCACACTCCATCCTTACCTGAGAGTGAGATATCACACCTCTGGGTGAGGTGCAATACGTCTGTAGCAACCGAGCCCTCAGGGTGCTACAGTTCCATTTATCTTCAGCCTAGGTGACGTATTGCGATACAGGGCCGTGATTTTGGCTATAAAAGGGTCCCCTAGACCCCTACCCCAAGCTTTTTAAGAGAATCATATATGGCGTGCCAGGAGACTCTATGGAATGCTTTCTCAGCATCCAACGAGAGTATCTAATTACAAATTTTTAACTGCATCTAGCCCAGGAAATACTTTGTGCCTAGTAGCAGTGTCTGCTAGTCAGCGGATTATCCCGGCTGTTAAGCAAGCTACACCACCTGTAGTTTAGACACTTAATTTTTTCAAAGGAAATGATTCGGGACCATGGGATACTTAGTGAAGAGCATCAGGAGGCACCCCAAGGCATAGGGGCTGGGACTGGCATTAGGATGCCTTGCGGTGGACAGCCGAGCTCGATCCTTATAAAAGCTTTTTAACTGCAGCAGCTTTAGTGGACGCTACTGGAGCTGGAATTACGCGGCTGCTGGCATGAGACTTGCCCTCCAATAGATCCTTGTAAATGGATTTAAAGTGTATTCATTCAAATTAGAGAGACAAATTAAATTAAAAAGCTTAGAGCTGCCTCCACCACAGGGGGGCTCGCTCGACCCACCAGCGGACAGGCACCAGTATTGGGAGAGGGGGGCTGGCCGTCAGGGTTCACCGCGGCTCTGGCACAAACCCGGCGACACGGAGGTGGCACGGGCAGGAGCGGACTGGCCGTGTCGGCTTCTCACTTTTTGGATTTTAGAAGGGCATGACATGCCTATATCTGTGTCTCCCCCTCCTTTTACTCCTCCACCTCTTTTCTTTTCGCATGACTATATGTACTTGTCACTTTTCCATGTGTTAGTTATGTCTTCTGAGCAGTTTGTCAGCTTTTGGACACCTTTGAAGGTGTTTTCTATGTGTTTCTATGTGTTTTTGTTTGCCTGCCATTGGTTTTAACGGTGTTCGAAGGTGTTCGACGAACAGTTCGGCGAACACACGGGTGTTCGACGAACCGAACCGAACTCGAACACTACGGGGGTGGCTCAACACTACTCAGAACACTTTACAGAGTCCTTATTTTGTGGATTACTAAATTTTGCAGACTATAAGACTCATCCTAAATTTTGGGGTGGAAAATAGGAAAAAATATTTTTTAAGCAAAATGATGGTGCGTCTTAGTCTGTTTTAACGGTAGCTTACCTGGAGGGCGGTGGCAGTGAAGCGGGGTCACAGGAGGCAGGATCGCTGCTTAAGGAGGCCAGGGGCAGTGGCAGCGACCCTGCCTCCTGTTACCCTGCTCCTCCTCAGCCAACCCCCCAGTAAGCTACCTATCGGATTATAAAATGCACCCCCATTTTACTCACAAATTTGAGTGGGGGGGGTATTTCTTATAATCCGAAAAATATGTTACTCTTTTACAAGAAGTTATGTCCTCATTATGAAGATTAATGCTTTTAAAGCATTTATATCCTCGTTCTTTATGTGGGCTGCATAATACACAGGGCATAAACTATGAGCACTGAGATAAGTTTTTGACTGATTTGCCTTTGGCTAATTTCTCTTCCCATTGGAATGCATTGGTTAATAAATTTATCATCTTTATGATTTTTTTTTTTCTTGTGAATTTGGTAGGTTTTGGACACTAGCGCTGCAAAGCAGCACTGCTAACTACTGAGCCACCGCACTACTCTCATTTCACGGGACACAGACAGCTTCTGCAATGTGTAAAGAGCCTGCCTTAGTGTCTGAATGAGACCAACATGGTTTTCGGTGGGTGGAGGGTGGGGGTTAGAGATAATCAAGAATTTTGTCTCTGCTGTTAATACACCCAGTGCCTGTGGCTGTGTTTATTACAAATTGGCCAAGGGCAGGAAGAGGTGGCATGGCGACAATTAATGACAAAGCAATAGAAAATCTGCTGGAATGGTGGAGGGGGTTAGCAGTGGTAGTGGGCAGAACCTTGCATATGCATTATTGACCTTATTGGTTCACTGGATGTTGTCAGTAATCATAACTAGAGATGAGCGGTCTTCGACTCGAACTGTTCGCCAATCTCAAATTCGAGCTGTTTTGGGCGGTGTTCGAGCCGTTCGGCGAACCCGAACGATTTGAGAAAAATTCGGCTGTTCGAGGTTATGTTCGATAACTGTTCGTGCACCAAAATCATAACTGGATTTTTTCTCAGTAATGCTGAAAATTAATGTTAATACGCAGTTTGAGTGTACAGCGGGGCGGGGGGAGGGGCAGGGGATGGATCTCTGCAGAAATAATGAAGATCTCCATTTTTTTTTCTCTTTCCCGCATTTACTGTGGGGAGGTGCAATCTGTCAGCAAACTGCTTTTTTTCACACAAGCAAGGGCATGTGTCATTGGCAGTGTATGTCACATGTCCTTGCCCTATAAGACCCAGCCATTTTCCCCGTCGCCACCATTTTCTCACTGCTGCAGCTGCGTGTTAGACGGCACCGCTGTTGCTGTGTGAGCTATACTTTGTTAATTTCAAGCCAATTTTCGCACAAATCTACAGATAGCTTGGGAGTAGGGAATAGTTGTGATTGCAGTCCTTTTAAGGACTAGGTTACATCATTTCCTACGACTTTTATCAGGCAGGTCTGTGCTCTTAAATAGATAGGTTGGGAGTAAAGACTAATTGTAATTGCAGTCTTTTTCAGGACTAAGTTACATCAGTTCCTATCACTTTTTGCCAGGCAAGTCTGTGACAGTGCTGTGCAAGTTTTTTTTCACAGCATTTGGCTAAATCTAGCAAAACAAATCCTTTTTGGCCTATTGCAGAGAGTGTTAGTCAGTGGAGTAGCCTATCTGTGTTGCAAGCTACACCACCTGTGTATAGAATACAATTTTTTTTACTGCACCTAGTGAAGTAAAACCTTTTGGGCATACCATTATTCTATTAGTCCATCTATACTAACCTCCACCAGGTTACAAATTCAATCAAATTTTTTTCTGCATCTAGCTCTGAAAAAATATTTTGGCTTGTAGCAGTGTGTGGGACTTGTTCTGTTAGTCCATTTATACTAACCTCCACCAGGTTGCAAATTCAATCAAATTTTTTTCTGCATCTAGCTCTGAAAAAATATTTGGGCTTGTAGCAGTGTGTGGGACTTGTTCTATTAGTCCATCTATACTAACCTCCACCAGGTTGCAAATTCAATCTAATTTTTTTCTGCATCTAGCTCTGAAAAAATATTTCGGCTTGTAGCAGTGTGTGGGACTTGTTCTATTAGTCCATCTATACTAACCTCCACCAGGTTGCAAATTCAATCTAATTTTTTTCTGCATCTAGCTCTGAAAAAATATTTTGGCTTGTAGCAGTGTGTGGGACTTGTTCTATTAGTCCATCTATACTAACATCCACCAGGTTGCAAATTCAATCTAATTTTTTTTCTGCATCTAGCTCTGAAAAAATATTTTGGCTTGTAGCAGTGTGTGGGACTTGTTCTATTAGTCCATCTATACTAACCTCCACCAGGTTGCAAATTCAATCTAATTTTTTTCTGCATCTAGCTCTGAAAAAATATTTCGGCTTGTAGCAGTGTATGGGACTTGTTCTATTAGTCCATCTATACTAACCTCCACCAGGTTGCAAATTCAATCTAATTTTTTTCTGCATCAAGCTCTGAAAAAATATTTTGGCTTGAAGCAGTGTGTGGGACTTGTTCTATTAGTCCATCTATACTAACCTCCACCAGGTTGCAAATTCAATCTAATTTTTTTCTGCATCTAGCTCTGAAAAAATATTTCGGCTTGTAGCAGTGTATGGGACTTGTTCTATTAGTCCATCTATACTAACCTCGACCAGGTTGCAAATTCAATCTAATTTATTTCTGCATCTAGCTCTGAAAAAATATTTCGGCTTGCAGCAGTGTGTGGGACTTGTACTATTAGTCCATCTATACTAACCTCCACCAGGTTGCAAATTCAATCAAATTTTTTTCTGCATCTAGCTCTGAAAAAATATTTTGGCTTGTAGCAGTGTGTGGGACTTGTTCTATTAGTCCATCTATACTAACCTCCACCAGGTTGCAAATTCAATCTAATTTTTTTCTGCATCTAGCTCTGAAAAAATATTTTGGCTTGTAGCAGTGTGTGGGACTTGTTCTATTAGTCCATCTATACTAACCTCCACCAGGTTGCAAAATCAATCTAATTTTTTTCTGCATCTAGCTCTGAAAAAATATTTCGGCTTGTAGCAGTGTGTGGGACTTGTTCTATTAGTCCATCTATGCTAACCTCCACCAGGTTGCAAATTCAATCTAATTTTTTTCTGCATCTAGTTCTGAAAAAATATTTCGGCTTGTAGCAGTGTGTGGGACTTGTTCTATTAGTCCATCTATACTAGCCTCCACCAGGTTGCAAATTCAATCTAATTTTTTTCTGCATCTAGCTCTGAAAAAATATTTCAGCTTGTAGCAGTGTGTGGGACTTGTTCTCTTAGTCCATCTATACTAACCTCCACCAGGTTGCAAATTCAATCTAATTTTTTTCTGCATCTAGCTCTGAAAAAATATTCCGGCTTGTAGCAGTGTGTGGGACTTGTTCTATTAGTCCATCTATACTAACCTCCACCAGGTTGCAAATTCAATCTAATTTTTTTCTGCATCTAACCCAGTCAATACTTTTGGGCCAATACCACAGTTTGGCCACTCAGCTCTGCTCCGTTCCCATCCAATGTTTTTTGTGCAAACAGCTCCAGAGTTGTCAATTAGTTAACCACCAAAATGAGTGGAAAAAGGCCTGCTGCTGGTGGAAAGGGGAATAGGCGTGTTGGGAAGGGAAAAGATGGTTGTGTCCGTGGGGTAGGTGTTAAAGCAACAGTAACATCTGCAGAAGAAAGACCATCTTCCAGCCAAACTAAGATGTCTACTTCTTTTAGCGGACAATGTGATAAGATCCCTTTCTTACGGCCACGCCAATCGCTACAAATTCCAGATGAGGCACAAAAACATCAGGTGCTTCAACGGATATCAAGTGCTCCTTTAAGTGGGCTCACCTCCACCTCAACTTCAACATCACAAATACTCCAGTCCTCAGAGGTGTCACCCCAATCGGACTTGCTTCCTCACAGCTCCCAAGTCTCCAGCTGCCCTTCTGAGTATGGGGTAGAACAGATGGTTGAGTCTGCAGAGCTGTTTACTCATACTATAGCCTGGGAATCAGAGGTCGGCTCCAGAGCTTCTGTGAATCCAGACGAGGAAATGATCTGCACTGATGCCCAGAATCTTTATGAGTCGGATCCAAGACCAGACGCTGAAGGTTCTGACCATAATGTAGACCCTCGTTCCCAAACTGTAACTCCTGTTGGTGGAGACAATGAGGAAGACGATGATGAGACTTAAATACCTAATTGGAGCGACAACTTTAGTTTTTTGTCAGGGCAGGAAGAGGTTGGCTCTGAGGACGACGGGTGTGATAACACACAGGGTGATGATGACGAGGTTGGAGATCCCACTTACTGTCAACCCACAGTCAGCCAAGAGATGAGGTCAGCAGAGGAGGTGGAGGAGGATGCTAGTGACAACGAGGTCAGGTTGCGCCTTCCTGGACAGAGACGCAGTACTGGAAGCACGTCAACAACTGCATCCTCAAACACAACTCTGCCTCTGACCACAAGGCGTGGTGGCTCTTCAGGTCGCATGAGTGCTAAGCCTTGCATAGCCTGGGCATTTTCTCAGATCGATAAAGATGACCCAACTCGTGTTATCTGTAACATTTGTCAGCAATAACTAAGTAGAGGCCAAAAAATACATAGTTTGAGTACTTCATGCATGAACCAGCACATGGATATGAAGCATAAGTTGCAGTGGGAAGCTCACTGTGCTACATTGCGGCCTAGCCGGCCGGGCCAACCACCATCTGCCATGTCTTGTGCATTCGCGGCCTCTTCATCCTCTGTGACTGGGGGGACAGCAGTCACACCTGTTTTGGGACGCAGACCTGCCACCTCTTTACCCGCAACAGCCAGCGTGATTGGCAGGTCATCATTTTCTTTGCAGGTGGAAATACCAGCTGGTGTTCAGCACTGTCCGACATCGGTAGCACCACCTTTGGATCAAGGCAACCTAACATGTCCGCCTGCATCTTCCTCACAGACCAGCAGTTTGCCGGGGACACCCTTCTCAACCACATCTAAGCACAACAGCCAGCCCTCGGTCCCTCAGATGTGCACAAGTAAAAGACCATTTCCTCCTAGCCATGAGAAAGCTAAGAGGTTGAATTTCACCATCTGCAAGCTCTTGGCTACAGAAATGCTGCCTTTCCGCCTGGTGGACACAGAGGATTTTCGAGACCTTATGTTCGTCGCAGTGCCCCAGTACCGGATGCCCAGTCGGCAATACTTCTCAAAGAAAGGTGTGCCTGTGCTCCACCAGCATGTCCCATACAACATCACTGCTTCTTTGAGAAACTGTGTGTGTGACAGGGTGCATTTCACCACAGACACTTGGACGAGTAGGCATGGACAGGGGCGTTACATGTCGCTGACTGGGCACTGGGTAACTATGGTGACAGCAGGACAAGGGGCTGCTGTCCAAGTCTTGCCGTCCCCACGAGTTGTGCGTCAATCCTCTTTATCTCGAAGTTCCTCCACTGCTTCGGCCTCCTCAACCTCCTCTCGGTCCTCCACCTGCACCAAAAGCCTGTCTGGTCATGCCACAAGCTTTCTAACTGCGCAGAAGGGATCCTGCACACCTCCTTACTATGCTGGCAGCAGGGCTCAACGTCATCAGGCAGTTTTTACTTTGAAATGTCTGGGAAATGTGAGTCACACAGCTGAGGAGTTGTGGTCAGCTCTGGAGAACCAGTTTCATGAATGGTTGTCTCCACTGGACCTGAAACCAGGGAAGGCCGTGTGCGACAATGCTGCAAACCTGGGTTCGGCCCTTCGCCGGGGCAATGTCACACACGTGCCTTGTATGGCTCACGTGTTGAACCTGGTTGTCCAGCAATTTTTAGCCCACTATCCCGGACTAGATGGCCTTCTGCAGAGGGCACGGTCGCTGTGTGCTCACTTCCGCCGTTCGCATCCCGCAGCTCAGCGACTTACATCTCTACAGAAGTCGTTGGGCCTGCCACTTCACCGGCTAAAATACGATATGCCTACCCGGTGGAATTCAACTCTGCACATGTTGCAGCGACTGTGGCAGCACCGACAAGCCCTGGTGCAATACGTTATGACGTATAGCCTGGGCCAACGAGATCCAGAGGTGGGGCAAATCACGCTGGAGGAGTGGTCTCAGATCAGGGACCTATGCACCCTTCTGCACAGTTTTGAAATGGCGACGAAGATGTTTAGTGCTGACGATGCCATTATCAGCATGACTATTCCGGTGATTTACATGCTGGAGCACATGTTAAACAGAATTCGGAGTCAGGTGGTGGCACAAGAGGAGGTGGAGGAAGTAGAGGAGGAGCAGTTGTATGCGGAAGGGCTAACATCTGCAAGGTCCAGACGGTCGGCAGCACCAAGGCGGCAGGCATGTGAGGGAGAGGGAGATGGTTTTACCAGGGCGCATGGTAGCAGCCAAACTAGTGAGGAAGGTGCAGGAGACCAGGAAGAAGTGGAGGACGAACTGATGGAAGACTCATCAGATGAGGGAGACCTTGATCACATTTCTGTTGTGCGAGGTTGGCGGGAGAGGGCAGAGGAAGGAAGCATGATTGTTACCTCGCCACCAACACAACAGGGACTTGGTGCTCCTGGATGCGCAATACACATGAGTGCCTTCTTGCTGCACTACCTGCAACATGACCCTCGAATTGTCAGAATTAGAAATAATCCTGACTACTGGGTTGCCACACTGTTAGATCCCCAGTACAAAAGTAAATTTGCAGAAATTATTCCTGCCATAGAAAGAGATGCACGCATGCAGGAGTATCAGCAGAGACTGTTGCAGAATCTTACATGTGCTTTTCCCCAAAACACTAGTGGTGCACGTAGTGAATCTCACAATTCCAACTTGCCAACCGTGGGACCGTCGAGTGTTCAGCACTCAAAACGTAACAGAAACCCAGTATCTGCTGGTAACATCAATTTTGCGGAATCATTTCACCACTTTTTTAGCCCATCCTTTGCAAGGCCACAGGAGACAAGAAGTCTGACACATAGTCAACGCCTAGAGACGATGGTACAGGAGTATCTCCAAGTAAACATTGAAGCCATGACTGTGTCACTGGACCCGTGCTCTTTTTGGGCTTCCAATCTGGATAAATGGCCAGAGCTCGTCACTTACGCCTTGGAGATCTTGTCATGCCCCGCAGCCAGCGTTCTGTCTGAACGTGTGTTCATCGCTGCTGGTGGTGTGCTGACAGATAAGCGCACGCGGCTCTCCACTGATAATGTAGACAGACTCACGTTCATAAAGATGAACAAATCATGGATCCGAAACGACTTTTCTACCCCTGTGTCATCCTGGGGAGAGTAAAAGCTTGATGATTTGTTAAAATCACCTCACCAACCATTTTAAGCTTTAAAATTACTAATCATGTTTATCTGTATCTTGGCTGGAAAATAATTTGGGCCTTGTAGCAGTGTGCAGTACTGATTCTATTAGGCCATCTATACTAAACTCCACCAGATTTAAAATTACTAATCATGTTTATCTGTATCTTGGCTGGAAAATAATGTGGGCCTTGTAGTAGTTTGCAGTACTGATTATATTAGGCCATCTATACTAAGCTCCACCAGCTTTCAAATTAATAATAATTTTTAGCTGCATCTAGCCCGGAAAATAATTTTGGGGCTCCTAGATGCGCAAGACACATGAGTGCCTTCTTGCTGCACTACCTGCAACATGACCCTCAGATTGTCAGAATTCGAAATAATCCTGACTACTGGGTTGCCACACTCTTAGATCCCCCACACTCTTCGATCAACCTTTTCATTTTAATAAAGAACAAAAAAATTGTCATTTTTGAAATTATAAGCATTAGCAGGTTATTACAAACTGAAATCAAACAGTTTTCAACTCAAAACTTTATTCTAGGTGATGTTACATTTGCACATAGGACCCCTTGTTCGAAAGGAGCTTCTGAACTCTCTCGTCCATTGAATTTGTCAGGTTTTGGATGGTTTCTGCTTCAATTGTTTTGCATGAGGACAGAATACCCTCCCAGAGCTGTTGCTTAAATGTGAACTGCCTCCCGCCATCATAGACACTCCTTTTGATGATGCTCCAGAGGTTCTGAATGGGGTTGAGGTAAGGGGAGCATGGGGGTTACACCATAAGTTTGTCCCCTTTTATGCCCATTTCAGCCAGAGATGCAGAAGTGTTATGTGCAGCATGAGACGGTGCATTATCATGCATGAAAATGATATTGCTGCGGAATACATGGTTCTTCTTCTTGAACCATGGCAGGAAGTGCTGTTTGAGAAACTCCACATACATTATGGAGTTCATCTTTACCCCTTCAGGGATCCTAAAGGGGCCGACAATCTCTCTCCCCATGATTCCAGCCCAAAACATTACTCCACCTCCTCCTTGTTGGCGCCGTAGCCGTGTTTGCATTGGGTGTCCATCAACCAGCCATCCTCCACTCCATCCATCTGGACCATGGAGCGTTGCACGGCACTCATCGGTGAGCAAAACAGTTTTGAAGTCAGTCTTCATGTATTGTTTGGCCCACTGGAGCCGTTTCTGCTTGTGTGCAGTGGATAGAGGAGGTCGACAGGATGGCTTACGCACAGCTGCAAACCTCTGAAGGACTCTGCATCTTGTTGTTCGGGGGACGTTGGAGGCACCAGCAGCTTCAAAAACTTGTCTGCTGCTATGACAAGGCTTTTTTGCCGCTGCTCTTTTAACCTGACGTAATTGCCTGTAGGAAAGAGTCCTCAATTTTCCTTTATCAGCATGCACACGTGTGTACTGTGAATCAGCTACATACTTCTTGATTTTGCGATGATCATAGTTATATAGTTACATAGCTTATAAGGCCGAAAAAAGACAAGCGTCCATCCAGTTCAGCCTATTTCTTGTGCACAGCAGCTATTCCGCAGCCTTGATCCAGGGGAAGGCAAAAAAAAACCCATGCAGTATAGGCCAATTTACATCATTGAGGAAAAATTCACTTCCCGACTCCAATCTGGCAGTCAGATTAAATCCCTGGATTAATTAACTATCACTAAGCATAAGATGTAATTTTATTGTTCTCAAGAAAGGCGTCCAGGCTTCTCTTGAACTCATTAAGTGAGTTGGACATCACCACTTCCTCTCCCAGAGAGTTCCAGAGTCTCACGGCTCTGACCGTAAAGAATCCCCTTCTATGCTGGTGCAGGAACCTCCTTTCCTCCAGGCGCATAGTATGCCCCCTCGTCTTTGTCACCATCCTTGGTATAAACAGGTCATGGGAGAGATCTCTGTACTGCCCCCTGATATATTTTTACATGTTTATGAGGTCTCCCCTAAGCCTTCTCTTTTCCAACGTAAATAGGCCTAATTTTGACAACCTCTCTGGGTATTCTAGTCCCTCCATTCCCTTTATTACCCTAGTCGCCCTCCTTTGTACCCTCTCTAGCTCCAATATGTCTTTCCTGAGCACCGGAGCCCAGAACTGTGCACAATATTCTAAGTGCGGCCTTACCAGCGCTTTATACAGAGGAAGAACAATGTTCTCATCATATGCCCCTATTCCTCTTCTGATGCATGCCATGACTCTATTTGGCTTTGCAGCTGCTGCCTGACACTGGGCACTCCAATTTAATTTGCTGTTAACCAAGACGCCCAGGTCCTTCTCCATGTCAGATTTCCCCAACGGTTTCCCATTTAATATGTATGGGTGACTGCTGTTTTTCTTTCCCATGTGCATGACCTTACATTTATCGGCATTGAACCCCATTTGCCATTTTTTGGCCCAACTCCCCAATTTATCTAAATCCTCCTGTAGCTGTGCCCTATCCTCACCTGTATTAACTACTTTACAAAGTTTAGTATCATCTGCAAATATTGCTATTTTACTATGCAACCCTTCCACTAGATCATTAATAAATATATTAAATAATATAGGGCCCAAGACAGACCCTTGAGGCACCCCGATAGTAACCCTGACACACCCTGAGCTTACTCCATTGATAACCACCCTCTGCTTTCTATCACTCAGCCAGCTATTTACCCACTTGCACACATTATCCCCCAGACCAAGCATTCTCATTTTATATACCAACCTTTTGTGTGGCACAGTATCAAACGCTTTGGAGAAGTCAAGGTATACAACATCCACTGACTCTCCCCGGTCCAGCTGTGAGCTCACCTCCTCGTAGAAGGCGATCAGGTTTGTTTGTCAGGAGCGATCCCTCATGAATCCATGTTGATATGGAGTTAGACAGTTATTATCATTAAGATATTCTACAATAGCATCTCTAAGAAATTCTTCAAACAATTTACCCACAACAGATGTTAAGCTTACTGGCCTATAGTTCCCAGGGTCACTAGACCCCTTTTTGAATATTGGTACCACATTTGCTTGGCGCCAGTCTAGTGGGACAGTCCCTGTGCATAAAGAGTGCTTGAATATTAGATACAGCTGTCTGTCTATCACATTACTTAATTCAGGATGAAGTGTCTTGGCAATGTTGATTGTAGTCATGCCTTGACCTAAACACTCCACAATTTGTTGCTTCTCAGCAGCAGCCGACACATCCTTTTTCTTTCCCATTTTGGCAGAAAATGTAGGCTGCTTAATAATGTGGGACAGCCTTCTTAAGTAGTCTTGCCTTTCATTGGACACACCTGCCAAACTAATTAGCACAGGTGTCTGCAATTGCTTACAGTGATATAAAGAGCCCTGACACACATCAAGATCAATGAGTTTAACTGACAAACAAACAAATTCTTCCCTTATCACTCCTAAACACTTTTTGCATAATAATTTGGAACACAGTGTACATGTGCTTTTCCACAAAACACCAGTGGTTCACCTAGTGAATCTTACAGTTCTAACTTGCCAACCGTGGTCTGTATGGAGTTGTTCAATAAAGGGCCCAAAATTAAGATAACATAGACTGGAGAGGTCTCTATGAATATGAATTCCTAAGTATTTGATACCCTGTGAGGGCTAGGCAAAGGGAAAGTTGGACTGGATGGAATCCTGCATGGATTTGGGGAGGGAGACATCGAGGGCCTCAGACTTCGCTGCATTGATTTTAAAATTTGACCATGTAACAAAGTGATCTATTTCAGCCATAACAGCAGGGATGGATATATGTGATTGAGTGATGTATATATACTAGGACATCATCAGCAAATGCAGAGCACTTGTACTCGGTGCCTCCCACCTCAATCCACCTAATATTGGGGTTATGGCGAATTGATGAGAGCAGGTGCTCCGTCACTAGGATGTATAAGAGAGGGGACAGAGGACATCCCTGCCTTGTCCCATTGGTGATTATGAAAGGTGATGAAAATGTTCCATTTATCTTCAGCCTAGGTGACGTATTGCGATACAGGGCCGTGATTTTGGCTATAAAAGGGTCCTCTAGACCCCTACCCCAAGCTTTTTAAGAGAATAATATATGGCATGCCAGGAGACTCTATGGAATGCTTTCTCAGCATGCAACAAGAGTATCTAATTACAAATTTGTAACTGCATCTAGCCCAGGAAATACTTTGTGGCTAGTAGCAGAGTCTGCTAGTCAGCGGATTATCCCAGCTGTTAAGCAAGCTACACCACATGTAGTTTGGACACTTAATTTTTTCAAAGGAAATGGTTCGGGCTCCCGGGACACTCAGTGAAGAGCATAGGGGAGGCACCCCAAGGCACAGGGGCTGGGACTGGCGGTAGGACGCCTTGCGGTGGACCGCCAAGCTCGATCCTTAGAAAAGCTTTTTAACTGCAGCAGCTTTAGTGGACGCTACTGGAGCTGGAATTACGTGGCTGCTGGCATGAGACTTGCCCTCCAATAGATCCTTGTAAAAGGATTTAAAGTGTACTCTTCAAGTTAGAGAGACAATTTAAATTAAAAAGATTAGACCTGCCTCCACCGCAGGGGGGCTCGCTCAACCCACCAGCGGACAGGCACCAGAATTGGGAGAGGGGGGCTGGCCGTCAGGGTCCACCGCGGCTCTGGCACAAACCCGGCGACACGGAGGTCGCACGGGCAGGAACGGACTGGCCGTGTCGGCTTCGCACTTTTTTGGTTTTAGAAGGGCATGACATGCCTATATCTGTGTCTCCCCCTCCTTTTACTCCTCCACCTCTTTTCTTTTCGCATGACTATATGTACTTGTCACTTTTCCATGTGTTAATTGTGTCTTCTGAGCAGTTTGTCAGCTTTTGGACATCTTTGAAGGTGTTTTCTATGTGTTTCTATGTGTTTTTGTTTGCCTGCCATTGGTTTTAACGGTGTTCGAAGGTGTTCGACGAACCGAACCGAACTCGAACACTACAGGGGTGGCTCAACACTAATCATAATATGTAACTGATGCTTTACTGACAGGTTTATGTTTGGCTTGTGCAGTAATTGTGTATGTGTGCACTTTTTACGTCCTCTACGTGTGTACTCTGTTCATGTGTGAAGTGTGCACCATACTTAGTGTGTGTGCACTATACTTAGTCTTGTGTGACCTATGTGCTGTGCTTGTGTGACATATGGATACTGTTTGTGTGACATGTATACTAGTCTTGTGTGTAAAGTGTGTAAAGTGCTTGTGTGACGTGTATGCTGTGCTTGTGTGACATGTACATGTTGATTGTGTGATGTGTGATCTATGCTTATGTGGCATACACTATGTTTGTGTGACATGTATGTTATGTTTATTTGTTGTTTGCATAGTGTTTATATGATGTGTATGCTGTGCTTGTGTGACATGTACACTGGGCTTAAGTGATGTATGCTCTGAGATTTTGAGACGTGCATTGTGCTTGTAGCACCTTTTTTACTGAGTTTATGTGATGTGTGCACTATTTTTGTGTAACTTGCACAGTGTTTGTGTGAAATATACGTTTTGCTTATATGATGTGTGCATTGTGTTTGCGTGACATGTACCCTGTACTTGTGTGATGTATGCTCTGTGCTAGTGTGACATGTGTGCTGAGATTGTGTGACATGTTTTCTGAGATTGTGTGATAAGTTTTTCTGTGCTTTTGTGATGTGTGCGCTGTGATTATGTGTGACGTGTGCATTATGCAGTGGCGTAATTGGAGTCCGATGGGCCCCAGTGTAAATTTTTTAACTGGGCCCCCATCTACATATTGGTCATATGTATTAACCCTTACAGCATTCTAAATCCTATAAAGAAAAGCGTGATGCCACCCCCCATAATGTAATAATACTTCTTCCGGTAATAATGATGTCCATTCTGTGCCCCTTCCAGTAATAATGGTCCTCATCCTGGGCCCATTGCAGTAATAACATTCAACATCCTGTGCCTCTTACAGTATGAATGTTACCTATCCTGAGCCATTTCTGTAATAATGATCAACATCCCGGGCCCCTTCCTGGTGTAATGTCCCCATCCTGGGCCCCTTCTTGGTATAATGTCACCCATCCTTGGCCCCTTCCTGGTATAATGTCCCTCACTCTGGGTCCTTCCAGTAGTAATGTCCCCCATCTTGGTGTAATGTTCACATCCTGGGGCCTCTTCCAGTAATATATGTTCCCCATCCTGGGCCCTTCCAGTGATAATGTTCCCTGCCCTGGGCCACTACCAGTAATATTATCCCTATCCTTGCCCCTTCCAGTAAAATATGTCCCCCATCCTGGGCCCCTTCTAGGTTTAATGTCCCAGCTTCTGGGTCCATCCTTTAATAATGCTCTCCATTCTGCTGCTGTTCTCTAACACATAAAAAAAACGATTCTTCTTACCTTTTCCCACTCCCAAGATGTGCGACGTGCCTGCTCTGGGCCACGCATGATGTCTTTGCTATGAAACGCCTGTGACTGTCATGCCAACGTCAGCTGCCGGCATCTGATTGGCCAGCGGCATGTATTCTGGTGCAGAGACCCAGCTGGTCTCTGTGCCGCAATAAATTTCAGCTGAATGTGCAACCTCGGATGCACATCCAGCTGAAATAGGCTTTGGCGTCAAGGGGCATCCCTCCCACATGTACCCAGTCATCATAACAATGATTGTTATGCTCCTGCCATTAACCATATACCAAAAGTGCTTATACTATACAGGAGAGAGAGAGTATCCCGCTGAGAATAAGAACTTACACTCTATAGGCAAGAAGGAGAGAGGCAGCCCTGCTGACCATAAGAGATTAAACTCTACATGTGAAAGAGAGCGGACCCTGCTGACCATAGGAGCTTACACTATACAGAAATGAGAGAGTACCCCGCTGAGAATAGGAACTTACACTTTGTAGGCAAGAAGGAGAGACGTAACCCTGCTGACCATTAGAGATTAAACTCTACATGTGAGAGAGAGAGGACCCTGCTTACTATAAGTGCTTATACTTTACAGGAGAAAGAGAGGACCCCTCTGGCCATAAGAGCTTACACTATACAGGGGAGAGAGAGTACCCTGCTGAGAATAGGAACTTACACTCTATAGGCAAGAAGAAGAGAGGCAACCCTGCTGACTGTAAGAGATTAAACTCTACATGAGTGAGAGAGAGGACCCTGCTGACCATAAAAGCTTACACTATACAGGAGAAAGAGTCAAAGAAAAAAGTTTTTCCAGCTCATCTATGTGAAAGGAGCCCTCCAGCAGTGCGAGTATTCAACGTGTCGGCAGCAGGATGAAGCAATAGAGGTGAGTATCCAGCAATAGATCCGGGAGAGTGTGATTAAAAACAAAGAATTTTTATTATGAATTAATTAAAAGGCAAAAAAGAAAAAAAATAGGGGACTGTCCCTGGGGACTGTACCCAGTTACTCCAGTAGATCTGACGTGTTTCAACCTAGATAGTTCTGATTCATAGTCTGGCATACAGGAAAAAGAGTGTACCCCGCTGAGAATAGGAACTTACACTCTACAGGCAAGAAGGAGAGAGACAACCCTGCTGACCATAAGAGATCAAACTCTACGCATGAGAGAGAGGACCCTTCTGACCATAAGAGCTTACACTATACAGGAGAGAGAGAGTACCCCGCTGAGAATAGGAACTTACACTCTATAGGCAAGAAGGAGAAAAGTAACCCTGCTGACCATAAAAGATTAAACTGTACATGTAGGAGATAGTGAGAGAATAAGAGAGGACCCAACTGACAATAGGAACCAACACTCTATAGGCAAGTGAGATAGAGGACCCTGCTAACCCCTGCTGACCATAAGAGATTGCATGAACATAGGGTTTGCAGTGGTGAATGGAATTTTACACGCACCCGTGTTCCTGCAAGGTCTGGTTCCCTGCTTATCCCCTGTTTTAAAGGGAGTATCTGTGGATGGTTTCAGCACACACCTTTGCTGCATATAACCATAAGAGCTTATACTCTACAGGTGAGACGATCCTGCTGACAGTAAATGCTTACACACTACTGGTGACAGAGAGAGAGAAAGCAAGAAAGAGGACCCTGCTGACCATAAGATTTAATACTCTACAGGTGAGAGAGTAACATGCTGACCATAAGCACTTACACTCTACCGGAGTGAGAGAACCTCGCTGACCATAAGAGCTTACATTCTAAAGGATAGAGAGATACTTACCCAGTGATACTGGACATGAAAAATGACTCTGCTATACAAACTGTGCTCCACTTAGAACTGTGATCATTAGTAACCAAGTACTGACCACCACCTTACAAGGTATGATAATCCACAAGATGTCATAGCCAACAATAGCAATATGATGTTATCCAGCTCCCTGATGCTTCAGCAGTGTGAGAACGTGCTGGACCAGTGTTTTTTTCCTTTTTGTGAAAGGAAAATTGTATCTTCAAATGTTCGAATACACATGGATTGATCTGCTTATCTTTAATTATTACTGTTGTGATTTTTTGGTATTGTATTAATTTATCATATATATTAAACAATTTCATACTCAAAATATATTAGCATTATATTATCTGTAAATATATGCATATAAAATAGTAACATATAAAAACCTCATCTGCCTTTGAGAACAATATATTTTTAGACTATTTTTTCTGCAACTCACTTCAAATAATATTGAAAACAAAATATTATAAAGTGCAATAAACTGGATAATGAAGTAAAGTATTACAATAAGAGCAGCTATAATAATTAGAGATGAGTGTTGTTCTACTCGAACTGTTCGCCAATCTCAAATTCGAGCTGTTTTGGGCGGTGTTCGAGCCGTTCGGCGAACACGAACAATTTGAGAAAAATTCGGCTGTTTGAGGTTATGTTCGATAACTGTTCGTGCACCAAAATCATAACTGGATTTTTTCTCAGTAATGATGAAAATTAATGTTAATACGCAGTTTGAGTGTACAGCGGGGTGGGGGGAGGGGCAGGGGATGGATCTCTGCAGGAACAATGAAGATCTCCATTTTTTTTTCTCTTTCCCGCATTTGCAGTGGGGAGGTGCAATCTGTCAGCCTATCAGCAGCGCACACACGAAGCGAAGTGCTTTTTTTCACACAAGCAAGGGCATGTGTCATTGGCAGTGTATGTCACATGTCCTTGCCCTATAAGACCAAGCCATTTTCCCCGTCGCCACCATTTTCTCACTGCTGCAGCAGCGTGTTAGACGGCACCGCTGTTGCTGTGTGCGCTATACCTTGTTAATTTCAAGCCAATTTTCGCACAAATCTACAGATAGCTTGGGAGTAGGGAATAGTTGTGATTGCAGTCCTTTTAAGGACTAGGTTACAGCATTTCCTACGACTTTTATCAGGCAGGTCTGTGCTCTTAAATAGATAGATTGTGGGAGTAAAGACTAATTGTAATTGGAGTCCTTTTCAGGACTAGGTTACATCAGTTCCTATCAGTTTTTGCCAGGCAGGTCTGTGCCAGTGCTGTGCAAGTTTTTTTCACAGCATTTGGCTGAATCTAGCAAAGCTAATCCTTTTTGGCCTATTGCAGAGTGTGTTAGTCAGTGGAGTAGCAAGATATACCACCTGTGTATAGAATACCAATTTTTTTACTGCACCTAGTGAAGTAAAATCTTTTGGGCATAGCATCTTTCTATTAGTCCATCTACACTGACCTCCATCAGGTTGCAAACTGAATATAATTTTTTTCTGCATCTACCTCTGAAAAAATATTGGGCTTCTAGCTGTGTGTGGGACTTGTTCTATTAATCCATCTATACAGACCTCCATCAGGTTGCAAACTGAATATATTTTTTTCTGCATCTACCTCTGAAAAAATATTGGGCTTCTAGCTGTGTGTGGGACTTGTGGTATTAGTCCATCTATACTGACCTCCATCAGGTTTCAAACTGAATATATTTTTTTCTGCATCTACCTCTGAAAAAATATTGGGCTTCTAGCTGTGTGTGGGACTTGTTGTATTAGTCCATCTATACTGACCTCCATCAGGTTGCAAACTGAATATATTTTTTTCTGCATCTACCTCTGAAAAAATATTGGGCTTCTAGCTGTGTGTGGGACTTGTTGTATTAGTCCATCTATACTGACCTCCATCAGGTTGCAAACTGAATATATTTTTTTCTGCATCTACCTCTGAAAAAATATTGGGCTTCTAGCTGTGTGTGGGACTTGTTCTATTAATCCATCTATACAGACCTCCATCAGGTTGCAAACTGAATATATTTTTTTTCTGCATCTAGCTCTGAAAAAATATTGGGCTTCTAGCTGTGTGTGGGACTTGTTCTATTAATCCATCTATACAGAACTCCATCAGGTTGCAAACTGAATATATTTTTTTCTGCATCTACCTCTGAAAAAATATTGGGCTTCTAGCTGTGTGTGGGACTTGTTCTATTAATCCATCTATACAGACCTCCATCAGGTTGCAAACTGAACATATTTTTTTCTGCATCTAGCTCTGAAAAAATATTGGGCTTCTAGCTGTGTGTGGGACTTGTTCTATTAATCCATCTATACAGACCTCCATCAGGTTGCAAACTGAATATATTTTTTTTCTACATCGACCTCTGAAAAAATATTGGGCTTCTAGCTGTGTGTGGGACTTGTTGTATTTGTCCATCTATACTGACCTCCATCAGGTTGCAAACTGAATATATTTTTTTCTACATCTACCTCTGAAAAAATATTGGGCTTCTAGCTGTGTGTGGGACTTGTTCTATTAATCCATCTATACAGACCTCCATCAGGTTGCAAACTGAATATATTTTTTTCTGCATCTACCTCTGAAAAAATATTGGGCTTCTAGCTGTGTGTGGGACTTGGTCTATTAATCCATCTATACAGACCTCCATCAGGTTCCAAACTGAATATATTTTTTTCTGCATCTACCTCTGAAAAAATATTGGGCTTCTAGCTGTGTGTGGGACTTGTTGTATTAGTCCATCTATACTGACCTCCATCAGGTTGCAAACTGAATATATTTTTTTCTGCATCTACCTCTGAAAAAATATTGGGCTTCTAGCTGTGTGTGGGACTTGTTCTATTAATCCATCTATACAGACCTCCATCAGGTTGCAAACTGAATATATTTTTTTCTGCATCTACCTCTGAAAAAATATTGGGCTTCTAGCTGTGTGTGGGACTTGTTCTATTAATCCATCTATACAGACCTCCATCAGGTTGCAAACTGAATATATTTTTTTCTGCATCTACCTCTGAAAAAATATTGGGCTTCTAGCTGTGTGTGGGACTTGTTCTATTAATCCATCTATACAGACCTCCATCAGGTTGCAAACTGAATATATTTTTTTCTGCATCTACCTCTGAAAAAATATTGGGCTTCTAGCTGTGTGTGGGACTTGTTCTATTAATCCATCTATACAGACCTCCATCAGGTTGCAAACTGAATATATTTTTTTCTGCATCTACCTCTGAAAAAATATTGGGCTTCTAGCTGTGTGTGGGACTTGTTCTATTAATCCATCTATACAGACCTCCATCAGGTTGCAAACTGAATATATTTTTTTCTGCATCTACCTCTGAAAAAATATTGGGCTTCTAGCTGTGTGTGGGACTTGTTCTATTAATCCATCTATACAGACCTCCATCAGGTTGCAAACTGAATATATTTTTTTCTGCATCTAACTCTGAAAAAATATTGGGCTTCTAACTGTGTGTGGGACTTGTTCTATTAATCCATCTATACAGACCTCCATCAGGTTGCAAACTGAATATATTTTTTTTCTGCATCTACCTCTGAAAAAATATTGGGCTTCTAGCTGTGTGTGGGACTTGTTTTATTAGTCCATCTATACTGACCTCCATCAGGTTGCAAACTGAATATATTTTTTTCTGCATCTACCTCTGAAAAAATATTGGGCTTCTAGCTGTATGTGGGACTTGTTCTATTAATCCATCTATACAGACCTCCATCAGGTTGCAAATTGAATATAATTTTTTTCTGCATCTAACCCAGCCAATAGTTTTGGCCTAATACCACAGTTTGGCGACTCAGCTCTGCTCGGTTCCCATCCATTGTTTTTTTGTGCAAACAACTCCAGAGTTGTGAATTAGTTAACCACCAAAATGAGTGGAAAAAGGCCTGCTGCTGGTGGAAAGGGGAATAGGCGTGTTGGGAAGGGGAAAAAAGGTTGTGTCCGTGGGGTAGGTGTTAAAGCAACAGTAACATCAGCAGAAGAAAGACCATCTTCCAGCCAAACTAAAATGTCTACTTCTTTTAGCGGACAATGTGATAAGATCCCTTTCTTACGGCCACGCCAATCGCTACAAATTCCAGATGAGGCACAAAAACAGCAGGTGCTTCAACGGATATCAAGTGCTCCTTTAAGTGGGCTCTCCTCCACATCAACTTCAACATCACAAATACTCCAGTCCTCAAAGGTGTCACCCCAATCGCACTTGCTTCCTCGCAGCTCCCAAATCTCCAGCTGCCCGTCTGAGTATGAGGTAGAACAGATGGTTGAGTCTGCAGAGCTGTTTACTCATACTATAGCCTGGGAATCAGAGGTCGACTCCAGCGCTTCTGTGAATCCAGACGAGGAAATGATCTGCACTGATGCCCAGAATCTTTATGAGTCGGATCCAGGACCAGACGCAGAAGGTTCTGACCATAATGTAGACCCTCATTCCCAAACTGTAACTCCTGTTGGTGGAGACAATGAGGAAGACGATGATAAAACTCAAATACCTGATTGGAGCGACAACTTTAGTTTTTTGTCAGGGCAGGAACAGGTTGGCTCTGAGGACGACGGGTGTGATAACGCACAGGGTGATGATGATGAGGTTGGAGATCCCACTTACTGTCAACCCACAGTCAGCCAAGAGATGAGGTCAGCAGAGGAGGTGGAGGAAGATGCTAGTGACGACGAGGTCAGGTTGCGCCTTCCTGGACAGAGACGTAGTACTGGAAGCACGTCAACAACTGCATCCTCAAACACAACTCTGCCTCTCACCACAAGTCGTGGTGGCTCTTCAGGTCGCATGGGTGCTAAGCCTTGCATAGCCTGGGCATTTTTTCAGATCGATAAAGATGACCCAACTCGTGTTATCTGTAACATTTGTCAGCAAAAGCTAAGTAGAGGCCAAAAAATACATAGTTTGAGTACTTCATGCATGAACCGGCACATGGACATGAAGCATAAGTTGCAGTGGGAAGCTCAGTGTGCTACAATGCGGCCTAGCCGGCCGGGCCAACCACCGTCTGCCATATCTTGTGCATCCGCGGCCTCTTCATCCTCTGTGACTGGGGGGATAGCAGTCACACCTGTTTTGGGGCGCAGACCTGCCACCTCTTTACCCGCAACAGCCAGCGTGATTGGCAGGTCATCATTTTCTTTGGAGGTGGTAACACCAGCTGGTGTTGAGCGCTGTCCGACATCGATAGCACCACCTTTGGATCAAGGCAACCTAACATGTCCGCCTGCATCTTCCTCACAGACCGGCAGTTTGCCGGGGACACCCTTATCAACCCCGTCTAAGCACAATAGCCAGCCCTCGGTCCCTCAGATGTGGACAAGTAAAAGACCATTTCCTACTAGCCATGAGAAAGCTAAGAGGTTGAATTTCACCATCTGCAAGCTCTTGGCTACAGAAATGCTGCCTTTCCGCCTGGTGGACACAGAGGATTTTCGAGACCTTATGTCCGTCGCAGTGCCCCAGTACCAGATGCCCAGTCGGCACTACTTCTCAAAGAAAGGTGTGCCTGCGCTCCACCAGCATGTCGCACACAACATCACCGCTTCTTTGAGAAACTCTGTGTGTGACAGGGTGCATTTCACCACAGACACTTGGACGAGTAGGCATGGACAGGGGCGTTACATGTCGCTGACTGGGCACTGGGTAACTATGGTGACAGCAGGACAAGGGGCTGCTGTCCAAGTCTTGCCGTCCCCACGAGTTGTGCGTCAATCCTCTTTATGTCAAAGTTCCTCCACTGCTTCTGCCTCCTCAACCTCCTCTCGGTCTTCCACCTGCACCCAAAGCCTGTCTGGTCATGCCACAAGCTTTCTAACTGCGCAAAAGGGATCCTGCACACCTCCTTACTATGCTGGCAGTAGGGCTCAACGTCATCAGGCGGTTTTTACATTGAAATGTCTGGGAAATGTGAGTCACACAGCTGAGGAGTTGTGGTCAGCTCTGGAGAACCAATTTCATGAATGGTTGTCTCCACTGGACCTGAAACCAGGGAAGGCCGTGTGCGACAATGCTGCAAATCTGGGTGCGGCCCTTCGCCGGGGCAATGTCACACACGTGCCTTGTATGGCTCACGTGTTGAACCTGGTTGTCCAGCAATTTTTAGCCCACTATCCCAGACTAGATGGCCTTCTGCAGAGGGCACAGTCGCTGTGTGCTCACTTCCGCCATTCGCATCCCGCAGCTCAGCGACTTACATCTCTACAGAAGTCGTTGGGCCTGCCACTTCACCGGCTAAAATGCGATGTGCCTACCCGGTGGAATTCAACTCTGCACATGTTGCAGCGACTGTGGCAGCACCGACAAGCCCTGGTGCAATACGTTCTGACGTATAGCCTGGGCCAACGAGATTCAGAGGTGGGGCAAATCACGCTGGAGGAGTGGTCTCAGATCAGGGACCTATGCACCCTTCTGCACAGTTTTGAAATGGCGACGAAGATGTTTAGTGCTGACGATGCCATTATCAGCATGACTATTCCGGTGATTTACATGCTGGAGCACATGTTAAACAGAATTCGGAGTCAGGTGGTGGCACAAGAGGAGGTGGAGGAAGTAGAGGAGGAGGAGTTGTATGCGGAAGGGCTAACATCTGCAAGGTCCAGACGGTCGGCAGCACCAAGGCGGCAGGCATGTGAGGGTGGGGGAGATGGTTTTACCAGGGCGCATGGTAGCAGCCAAACTAGTGAGGAAGGTGCAGTAGCCCAGGAAGAAGTGGAGGACGAACTGATGGAAGACTCATCAGATGAGGGAGACCTTGATCACATTTCTGTTGTGCAAGGTTGGGGGGAGAGGACAGAGGAAGGAAGCATGATTGTTACCTCGCCACCAACACAACAGGGACTTGGTGCTCCTGGATGCGCAACACACATGAGTGCCTTCTTGCTGCACTACCTGCAACATGACCCTCGAATTGTGAGAATTAGAAATAATCCTGACTACTGGGTTGCCACACTGTTAGATCCCCGGTACAAAAGTAAATTTGCAGAAATTATTCCTGCCATAGAAAGGGATGCACGCATGCAGGAGTATCAGCAGAGACTGTTGCAGAATCTTACATGTGCTTTTCCACAAAATACCATTGGTGCACGTAGTGAATCTCACAGTTCCAACTTGCCAACCGTGGGACCGTCAAGTGTTCAGCACTCAAACCGTAACAGAACCACAGTATCTGCTGGTAACATCAATTTTGCGGAATCATTTCACCACTTTTTTAGCCCATCCTTTGCAAGGCCACAGGAGACAAGAAGTCTGACACATAGTCAACGCCTAGAGACGATGGTACAGGAGTAACTCCAAGTAAACATTGAAGCCACGACTGTGTCACTGGACCCTTGCTCTTTTTGGGCTTCCAATCTGGATAAATGGCCGGAGCTAGCCACTTACGCCTTGGAGATCTTGTCATGCCCCGCAGCCAGCGTTCTGTCTGAACGTGTGTTCAGCGCTGCTGGTGGTGTGCTGACAGATAAGCGCACGCGGCTCTCCACTGATAATGTAGACAGACTCACGTTCATAAAGATGAACAAATCATGGATCCGAAACGACTTTTCTACCCCTGTGTCATCCTGGGGAGAGTAAAAGCTTGATGATTGGTTAAAATCACCCTACCAACCGTTTTAAGCTTTCAAATTACTAATCATGTTTATCTGTATCTTGGCTGGAAAATAATTTGGGCTTTGTAGCAGTGTGCAGCACTGATTCTATTAGGCCATCTATAATAAGCTCCACCAGATTTAAAATTACTAATCATGTTTATCTGTATCTTGACTGGAAAATAATTTGGGCTTTGTAGCAGTGTGCAGCACTGATCCTACTAGGCCATCTATACTAAAGCTTCACCAGATTTAAAATTAATAATAATTTTTAGCTGCATCTAGCCCGGAAAATAATTTTGGGGCTCCGAGATGCGCAAGACACATAAGTGCCTTCTTGCTGCACTACCTGCAACATGACCCTCATATTGTCAGAATTCGAAGTAATCATGACTACTGGGTTGCCACACTCTTAGATCCCCCAAACTTTTCGATCAACCTTTTCATTTTAATAAAGATCAAAAAAATGGTCATTTTTGAAATTATAAGCATTAGCAGGTTGTTAGAAACTGAAATCAAACAGTTTTCAACTCAAAACTTTATTCTAGGTGATGTTACATTTTCACATAGGACCCCTTGTTCGAAAGGAGCTTCTGAACTCTCTCGTCCATTGAATTTGTCAGGTTTTGGATGGTTTCTGCTTCAATTGTTTTGCATGAGGACAGAATACCCTCCCAGAGCTGTTGCTTAGATGTGAACTGCCTCCCGCCATCATAGACACTCCTTTTAATGATGCTCCAAAGGTTCTGAATGGGGTACAGGTCAGGGGAGCATGGGGGTCACACCATAAGTTTGTCCCCTTTTATGCCCATATCAGCCAGAGATGCAGATGTTTTATGTGCAGCATGAGATGGTGCATTATCATGCAGAAAAATGATCTTGCTGTGAAATACACGGTTCTTCTTCTTGAACCATGGCAGGAAGTGCTGTTTGAGAAAATCCACATACATTATGGAGTTCATCTTTAGCGCCTTCAGGGATCCTAAAGGGGCCGACAATCTCTCTCCCCATGATTCCAGCCCAAAACATTACTCCACCTCCTCCTTGTTGGCGCTGTAGCCGTGTTTGCGTGGGGTGTCCATCAACCAGCCATCCTCCACTCCATCCATCTGGACCATAGAGCGCTGCACGGCACTCATCCGTGAACAAAACAGTTTTGAAATCAGTCTTCATGTAATGTTTGGCCCACTGGAGCCGTTTCTGCTTGTGTGAAGTGGATAGAGGAGGTCGACAGGATGGCGTATGCACAGCTGCAAACCTCTGAAGGACCCTGCATCTTGTTGTTCGGGGGACGTTGGAGGCACAAGCAGCTTCAAAAACTTGTCTGCTGCTATGACAAGGCTTTTTTGCCGCTGCTCTTTCAACCTGAAGTAATTGCCTGTAGGAAAGAGTCCTCAATTTGCCCTTATCAGCACGCACACCTGT
This sequence comes from Phyllobates terribilis, assembly GCF_046119375.1. Taxonomy (NCBI): domain Eukaryota; kingdom Metazoa; phylum Chordata; class Amphibia; order Anura; family Dendrobatidae; genus Phyllobates; species Phyllobates terribilis. The sequence continues at coordinate 242,484,610 of NW_027362764.1, forward strand.
GTACTGTGAATCAGCTACATACTTCTTGATTGCCAAGACACTTCATCCTGATCATCGCACAATGTTGATTGTAGTCATGCCTTGACCTAAACACTCCACAATTTGTTGCTTCTCAGCAGCCGACACATCCTTTTTCTTTCCCATTTTGGCAGAAAATGTAGGCTGCTTAATAATGTGAGACAACCTTCTTAAGTAGTCTTGCCTTTCATTGGACACACCTGCCAAACTAATTAGCACAGGTGTCTGCAATTGCTTACAGTGATATAAAGAGCCCTGACACACATCACCATCAATGAGTTTAACTGACAAACAAACAAATTCTTCCCTTATCACTCCTAAACACTTTTTGCATAATAATTTGGAACGCAGTGTACATGTGCTTTTCCACAAAACACCAGTGGTTCACGTAGTGAATCTTACAGTTCTAACTTGCCAACCGTGGTCTGTATGCAGTTGTTCAATAAAGGGCCCAAAATTAAGATAACATAGATGGGAGAGGTCTCTATGAATAGGAATTCCTAAGTATTTGATACCCTGTGAGGGCCAGGCAAAGGGAAAGTTGGACTGGATGGAATCCTACATGGATTTGGGGAGGGAGACATCAAGGGCCTCAGACTTCGCTGCATTGATTTTAAAATTTGACCATGTAACAAAGTGATCTATTTCAGCCATAACAGCATGGATGGATATATGTGATTGAGTGATATATACTAGGACATCATCAGCAAATAGAGAGCACTTGTACTCGGTGCCTCCCACCTCAATCCACCTAATATTGGGGTTATGGCGAATTGATGAGAGCAGGTGCTCCGTCACTAGGATGTATAAGAGAGGGGACAGAGGACATCCCTGCCTTGTCCCATTGGTGATTGTGAAAGGTGATGAAAATGTTCTGATGCACCCCCTGGGCCTTGGGACACCCGGAGCCGGACCCTTTTTGGTGGATGCTGGTGGTTGTAGTCTTCGTGGCGGCGACCCGGTTCCGTGGCTCAGGGTGGTCAAACCAGTGGCGGAACTATTTATGTGGTTTTGATGTTTAAATGTCCGACTACGCCACCCGTGGATTGCGGTCAGAGTGAACTGCCGCTGCAGGGCAGACCGCTGAGGCTGGTGTTGTGGGTGCAGCAGAGCGTAGCATAACTCCCCACGAGAGGAGTATAGCCCCAGGGCAGTGTATGCGGAGGATGGGGGTGATGGTGCAGGGCAGCAGCAGTAACGACACGGAGTCAGTGATGCAGTCCAGGGCCTTTACTCACAGTTCTTATTATCCAGACCACGTCTGCAGGTAACGGCTGCCCACGTCGTACTGTGCTCACCAGGTGAGGGGCTCAGACAACTCCCAGATAACTTTGGAGCGCTTCACAGGACCCCCTTTGTGTGTCCTTTGTCTGGCCTTTCTTACCAACCCTTCTGTCCGGCTGCCTCGGGCCTCCTCTTGGTAAACTTGGCGCCAGTTTCCCTGACCCTATGTGGTGCCTTCCTAGCGGGTGTAGCGAGGGGCTGCGCCACATAAAATGTCACAGCCTCCGGTTTCTAGCTGAGGGTCGTTTCCTGCCTCCACTAGTTTCGGGGACCGGTCTCCCCCTTTGGCCTGACCCCTCCACGCAGGTGGATTCGGGCGTGCGGTGGCGACTCGCCCGTCCGCACCCCTGGGATCCCTTCATTCTTCGTTCCTGGAGCCTTCTCCACTCCTCTTCCTTCCTTCTCCCTCTTCCAGGCCTGGGCCTCTGTTACTAGGCCCGCCTCCGGAGCAGAGCTCATGCAGAGCCCCTGCTCCCTGCCACTTCTGCTCAGACTTCTCTGCACTGAACTAAGATGGTGCCCACCTTTTATACTCCCTTCTCAATGCACCCAGGAACTGCTTCCTCCCTGCTCCTGCACTACAGGGTTCCCCTTCCTCAGTGTTCCCTCCCCCCACTCCAGCCAGGGACAGGGACTGTCGTGCCCATCTCAGAGGCATATTGGTCGCCCTGCCCCTCGGCAATGTGGTGTAATGCATGCAGGTGTCGGGTCTTGATCCACACTCCATCCTTACCTGAGAGTGAGATATCACACCTCTGGGTGAGGTGCAATACCTCTGTAGCAACCGAGCCCTCAGGGTGCTACAGTTCCATTTATCTTCAGCCTAGGTGACGTATTGTGATACAGGGCCGTGATTTTGGCTATAAAAGGGTCCCCTAGACCCCTACCCCAAGCTTTTTAAGAGAATCATATATGGCGTGCCAGGAGACTCTATGGAATGCTTTCTCAGCATCCAACGAGAGTATCTAATTACAAATTTTTAACTGCATCTAGCCCAGGAAATACTTTGTGCCTAGTAGCAGTGTCTGCTAGTCAGCGGATTATCCCGGCTGTTAAGCAAGCTACACCACCTGTAGTTTAGACACTTAATTTTTTCAAAGGAAATGCTTCGGGACCATGGGATACTCAGTGAAGAGCATCAGGAGGCACCCCAAGGCATAGGGGCTGGGACTGGCAGTAGGATGCCTTGCGGTGGACAGCCGAGCTCGATCCTTATAAAAGCTTTTTAACTGCAGCAGCTTTAGTGGACGCTACTGGAGCTGGAATTACGCGGCTGCTGGCATGAGACTTGCCCTCCAATAGATCCTTGTAAATGGATTTAAAGTGTATTCATTCAAATTAGAGAGACAATTTAAATTAAAAATCTTAGAGCTGCCTCCACCACAGGGGGGCTCGCTCGACCCACCAGCGGACAGGCACCAGTATTGGGAGAGGGGGGCTGGCCATCAGGGTTCACCGCGGCTCTGGCACAAACCCGGCGACACGGAGGTGGCACGGGCAGGAGCGGACTGGCCGTGTCGGCTTCTCACTTTTTGGATTTTAGAAGGGCATGACATGCCTATATCTGTGTCTCCCCCTCCTTTTACTCCTCCACCTCTTTTATTTTCGCATGACTATATGTACTTGTCACTTTTCCATGTGTTAGTTATGTCTTCTGAGCAGTTTGTCAGCTTTTGGACACCTTTGAAGGTGTTTTCTATGTGTTTCTATGTGTTTTTGTTTGCCTGCCATTGGTTTTAACGGTGTTCGAAGGTGTTCGACGAACAGTTCGACGAACAGTTCGGCGAACACACGGGTGTTCGACGAACCGAACCGAACTCGAACACTACGGGGGTGGCTCAACACTAATAATAATTGTATCTTGACTACTAATTAAACTTAAAGTGCTGATAATAACTGATGTGGACCACCATTGATGTTAGCATACAGTGCCTACAAGTAGTATTCAACCCCCTGCAGATTTAGCTGGTTGACACATGCGGAATTAACTTGGCATTGTGACATTTGTACTGTAGATCAGCCTGGAAGTGGGAAATGCACTGCAGCAAATTTTTTTTTTTTTTTTTTTTTTTAAATTTAAAAGTTAATTCAGAGTGTCATTTATTATTCAACCCCTCAAACCACAAGAATTCTGTTTGGTCCCCCTAAAGTATTAAGAAGTAGTTCAGGCACCAAGAATAATGAGCTTCACATGTGTGGATTAAAGATCTCTTTTGCCAGCCTTTTCTGACTATTTAAGACCCTCCCCAAACTTGTGAACAGCACTCAGACATTGTCAACATGGGAAAGACAAAGGAGCATTCCAAGGCCATCAGAGACAAGATCGTGGAGGGTCACAAGGCTTTCAAGGGGTACAAAACCCTTTCCAAGGAGTTGGGCCTACCTGTCTCCACTGTTGGGAGCATCATCCGTAAGTGGAAGGCTTATGGAACTACTGTTAGCCTTCCACGGCCTGGACAGCCTTTGAAAGTGTCCTCCCGTGCCGAGGCCAGGCTTGTCCGAAGAGTCAAGGCTAACCCAAGGACAACAAGGAAGAAGCTCCGGGAAGATCTCATGGCAGTGGGGACATTGGTTTCAGTCAATACCATAAGTAACGTACTCCACCGCAATGGTCTCCGTTCCAGACGAGCCTGTATGGTACCTTTACTTTCAAAGCGTCATGTCAAGGCTCATCTACAGTTTGCTCATGATCACTTGGAGGACTCTGAGACAGACTGGTTCAAGGTTCTATGGTCTGATGAGACCAAGATCGAGATCTTTGGTGCCAACCACACACGTGACGTTTGGAGACTGGATGGCACTGCATACGACCCCAAGAATATCATCCCTACAGTCAAGCATGGTGGTGGCAGCATCATGCTCTGGGGCTGTTTCTCAGCCAAGGGGCCTGGCCATCTGGTCCGCATCCATGGGAAGATGGATAGCACGGCCTACCTGGAGATTTTGGCCAAGAACCTCCGCTCCTCCATCAAGGATCTTAAGATGGGTCGTAATTTCATCTTCCAACAAGACAACGACCCAAAGCACACAGCCAAGAAAACCAAGGCCTGGTTCAAGAGGGAAAAAGTCAAGGTGTTGGAGTGGCCTAGTCAGTCTCCTGACCTTAACCCAATTGAAAACTTGTGGAAGGAGCTGAAGAATAAAGTCCACATGAGACACCCAAAGAACCTAGATAACTTGGAGAAGATCTGCATGGAGGAGTGGGCCAAGATAACTCCACAGACCTGTGCCGGCCTGATCAGGTCTTATAAAAGACGATTATTAGCTGTAATTGCAAACAAGGGTTATTCAACAAAATATTAAACATAGGGTGTAACATACCTGGCGGCGTCCTTGCATAGTGGTCCATTTCCCACTGTGCAGGAGCGCGCACTTGATCTCCTGTCCGGAATGTCTCTCTGGCTTCCCTCCATGCTGTCTGTTTGTGTCTGTCTCTGCTGCTTAAGGGCGGCGCCCGATCACTTCCTGCTTTTTGTACCTGCTGTGGGTTACACCCCTTGTGCGTCCTCAGCCTATTGCTGTCTGACACTTGGTATATAGCTCAGCAGCTCCCTTCTATCCCTGCCTGAGCATAGTGTTTTCCTTCAGTGTGTGCTTGCACTCTGAAGGTGCCAGGTCCCGTCTTTGTTTCCTTGTCTGCCTTTCCTGGAGGCTGTATTTCCAGGCCTGTCTGTACTTAGTCCTGTATGTCTCCTGCTTTGCGGTATTAGTTCCCGTGTCTGAACTAAGTCCTGTATGTCTCCTGCTTTTCGGTATTAGTTCCCGTGTCTGAACTGAGTCCTGTATGTCTCCTGCTTTTTGTATCAGTTCCCGTGTCTGAACTGAGTCCTGTATGTCTCCTGCTTTTTGTATCAGTTCCCGTGTCTGAACTGAGTCCTGTATGTCTCCTGCTTTGCGGTATCAGCTCCCGTGTCTGAACTGTGTCCTGTATGTCTCCTGCTTTGCGGTATTAGTTCCCGTGTCTGAACTAAGTCCTGTATGTCTCCTGCTTTGCGGTATTAGTTCCCGTGTCTGAACTGAGTCCTTTCTGTGTTCTCTTGTCTGTCCTGTCTGAACACGCTCTTTGCCTGTTCGTTCCGCCTCTCTGGGGGCCGTATTCCCAGACCCGCTCCTGTATCCCGCTGCTGTGTCGGTCTCCTCCGTACACTCAGTTCCAGTCTGAACACTCTCCTGTCCTTTACCTGTTTTGCCTCTATGTCCGTTCCCTTCCTTTTTCTGCAGAGTCTGAACTCGTACCTAACTCCTGCTTGTTTTCTCTGCAAGTACTGTGTGAGTATCTGGCTCTGTCTTTCCCTTCCTGTCTGTTCCGTGTGAACAGAGCCCTGTCCTCCTGCTCAGCCTTGTCTGCACTCTAGCTGTGCTTGCCTTTACCCCCCTGCCTGCATACCCGCCTGCCTGCATACCAGTCGTGCCTGCCTATACCCACCAGTCTGTGTGCCAGCCTACCAGCCTGTTCCTGTATTCCCCTGTGTGGGTCAACAGCCGTGTCCGGGGTCTGTCCTGGAGTAGCACCTGGTCCCTCTGCTCGGTTCCTCCTTGGTGCACTGGCGTCGTATGCCGTCGTGCGACCCTGGTCGGATCGGGTGAATACTTAGTCACGCCCCTCCAGGCATTCACTCTCCGGCACGGTCCAGTGGAATCACTACCAATCACACGCACACGCCGCTTAGCCCGGGCGTGTGCATAACAGCATGCTCAGGCCATGGTTCCCGTTGAGCCCCACGGCCTTCGCCCTCTGAGAAGTTTTCCAGCGAATATATGCATTAAAATAAATAAATAATTTTTTTTTCTCTTAGCTGAGTTCCAGGCGAAATTACGCACCGTCCAGATGGATCTATCAGCTCTCGTTCCTGCGGATCCGCCACGTTACTATGGGGATCCAAGACAGTGTCGTGCATTTGTGGAGCAATGCATGCTACACTTTAAGGCCTACCCTCTCTACTTTCCTTCCGATTGGGCTAAAGTGGCCTTTATGATGTCTTACCTGGCGGGTGATGCCTTGGAATGGATCAACCCCCTATATGAAACACAGGATCCGATCCTCCGGGACCTAATGGCCTTCCTGGTGGCCTTTCTAATGGTCTTCGATGATCCTAACCCGGAGGCTCCTGTTGAAGCTTCACCTCCCAATATCCCGGAGCAGCCCCGATGGGTAATGTGTGTGGGTAGCGCAATAGTCCTCCAGCCCAATGAGACTACTGCCCACCCAGAATCCTCACAGGGTGACTACGCTTTCCGGAATACTTCTCTCAACCTCAAGAGGCAGTCCAGACGTGCTAGACGTAGAGGCAAGCCGTCACGCCAGGGTCTGTCCTCCCTGAGACCTCCTGACCCCAACCTTGAAGTCCCTACTGAAGCTTCATCTCCCTGTATCCCGGAGAAACCCCAATGGGTAATGTGCGTGGGTAGTGCACCAGTTCTCCTGCCCGAAGAGACTTCTGCCCATCCAGACTCCACACAGGAGAACTTCCTGCACCCGGCATCAGATGCTTCTCTCTCTTTAACCGGTGTGCATGTCCAAGGATGCTCCAAAGCTGTGGTTACCTCTGAGTCTGTGCACCTCTACTACCTGGCGGAGGATCCCCTGTTGCCTCCTGAATCCTCCGGGATACCACTCGATGACAAATGGAGAGAGACTTCTCTACACCCGGTACTCAATACTTTGTCCGCTTCGTCCTGTGAGCCTGATAATGGGTACCCCAAAGTGGTAGTTACCTCCGAGTCTCTACACCCCTCCGACCAGGCGGAGGATCTCCAGTTGTCTCCTGAACCCTTCGGGGTGCTACCTGGTAACGAAAGGACAGAGACTCTCCTATACTCTGTACCTGATACCTCGCTCGCTTCGTCCAGTGAGTCCAACCTAGTGTACTCCGAAGCAGAAGTTACTCCCGAGTCTCTACACCCCTCCGACCAGGCGGAGGACCTCCAGTTGTGTTCAGAACCCTTCGGGGTGCCACCTGGTGGTGAATGGACAGAGACTTTCCTATACTCGGTACCCGATACCTCGCCTGCTTCCTCCAGTGAGTCCGACCTAGTGTACTCTGAAGCAGTTGTTTTCTCTGAGCCTCTGCACTCTTCTGACCCGGCGGAGGACCTCCAGTTGTTTCCTGAATCCTCCGGGGTACCACCAGATAACAAAGAGACAGTGACTTTTCCTCATTATGTACCTGATAACCCGTCTATTTTTTCCTGTGAGCTTGACAAGATGTACCTCGAAGCAGAGATTACCCTCAAGTCTCTGTCCCCCTCCAACCCAGTGAACGACTGGTCCTCGAATTCCCTGCGGAAGATTCTGGCAGGTCTGAAGAAGAGGGGGCGTAAGGGGGGAGGTACTGTAACATACCTGGCGGCGTCCTTGCATAGTGGTCCATTTCCCACTGTGCAGGAGCGCGCACTTGATCTCCTGTCCGGAATGTCTCTCTGGCTTCCCTCCATGCTGTCTGTTTGTGTCTGTCTCTGCTGCTTAAGGGCATCGCCCGATCACTTCCTGCTTTTTGTACCTGCTGTGGGTCACACCCCTTGTGCGTCCTCAGCCTATTGCTGTCTGACACTTGGTATATAGCTCAGCAGCTCCCTTCTATCCCTGCCTGAGCATAGTGTTTTCCTTCAGTGTGTGCTTGCACTCTGAAGGTGCCAGGTCCCGTCTTTGTTTCCTTGTCTGCCTTTCCTGGAGGCTGTATTTCCAGGCCTGTCTGTACTTAGTCCTGTATGTCTCCTGCTTTGCGGTATTAGTTCCCGTGTCTGAACTAAGTCCTGTATGTCTCCTGCTTTTCGGTATTAGTTCCCGTGTCTGAACTGAGTCCTGTATGTCTCCTGCTTTTTGTATCAGTTCCCGTGTCTGAACTGAGTCCTGTATGTCTCCTGCTTTTTGTATCAGTTCCCGTGTCTGAACTGAGTCCTGTATGTCTCCTGCTTTGCGGTATCAGCTCCCGTGTCTGAACTGTGTCCTGTATGTCTCCTGCTTTGCGGTATTAGTTCCCGTGTCTGAACTAAGTCCTGTATGTCTCCTGCTTTGCGGTATTAGTTCCCGTGTCTGAACTGAGTCCTTTCTGTGTTCTCTTGTCTGTCCTGTCTGAACACGCTCTTTGCCTGTTCGTTCCGCCTCTCTGGGGGCCGTTTTCCCAGACCCGCTCCTGTATCCCGCTGCTGTGTCGGTCTCCTCCGTACACTCAGTTCCAGTCTGAACACTCTCCTGTCCTTTACCTGTTTTGCCTCTATGTCCGTTCCCTTCCTTTTTCTGCAGAGTCTGAACTCGTACCTAACTCCTGCTTGTTTTCTCTGCAAGTACTGTGTGAGTATCTGGCTCTGTCTTTCCCTTCCTGTCTGTTCCGTGTGAACAGAGCCCTGTCCTCCTGCTCAGCCTTGTCTGCACTCTAGCTGTGCTTGCCTTTACCCCCCTGCCTGCATACCCGCCTGCCTGCATACCAGTCGTGCCTGCCTATACCCACCAGTCTGTGTGCCAGCCTACCAGCCTGTTCCTGTATTCCCCTGTGTGGGTCAACAGCCGTGTCCGGGGTCTGTCCTGGAGTAGCACCTGGTCCCTCTGCTCGGTTCCTCCTTGGTGCACTGGCGTCGTATGCCGTCGTGCGACCCTGGTCGGATCGGGTGAATACTTAGTCACGCCCCTCCAGGCATTCACTCTCCGGCACGGTCCAGTGGAATCACTACCAATCACACGCACACGCGCTTAGCCCGGGCGTGTGCATAACATAGGGGTTGTATAATAATTGACCCACACTTTTATGTTTAAAATTTAATAAAATTCAACTGAGCAACATAACTTTTTGGTTTGTAAGATTTATGCTTCTGTTCATAAAACCTACTCTCGTTTGCAGTTTGAAGGCTCTAACTTATTTGCATCTTATCAAACCAGCTAAATCTGCAGGGGGTTGAATACTACTTGTAGGCACTGTATATAATAGATGTAACAGCATGACCACATATAAAAGAAATCTTGAAATGCCATCAAACCATCCAGAACAATGGTACTGATCACAATATGCCTGCTATTATCTACACTTAACAACACATTACCAGGTTAGTCCTCTATAGGGATGCTGCAACAACATTATATCTAATAAGAAACTAACAGGTATACAGCATTACTGTATTTCATTTGTGTGTATTGGAACAACACAAACAAACACAGGAAAATTGGACCTAATTTCACACAAAACCCCAAAAATGGACCAGTCAAAATTGTTGGTACCTTGCCAAAATTATGGGTAAACAACTTTGTTTCAAGCATGTTGTGCTCATTCAAACTCACATGTGGCAAGTAACTGGTGTGGGCAATATGAAAATCACTCCTGAAACCAGATAAAAAGGGAAGAAGTTGAAGAACAGTAAGAGAACAGAACTGTCTGAGGACTTTGAGAACCAAAATTGTTGAAAGATATCAACAATCTCAAGGTTACAAATCCATCTTCAGAGATCTTGATGTTTCTATGTCTACGTTGTGCAACGTAATCAAGAAGTTTACAACCCATGGCACTGTAGCTAATTCCCCTGGCCATAGACGGCAGAGAAAAATTTATGAAAGGTTGCAACGCTGGATAATCCGGATAAGCCCTCCCAATCAAGTTCCAAAGAAATTCAAGCTGTCCTGCAGGCTCCGGGTGCATCAGTGTCAGCGTTACCTACCCATTAAACGCTATGGCAGGAAACCCAGGAGAACCCACTGCTGACACAGAAACATAAAAAAGTTAGACTGTAGTTTGCCAAAATGTACATGAGTGAGTCAAAATCCTTCTGGGTATGTGTCTTGTCGACAGATGAGACCAAGATAGAGCATTTGGTTAAGCACATCATTCTACTGTTTACCGAAAATGGAATGAGCCTACAAAGAAAAAAACACAGTACCTACAGTCAAATATGGAGGGTGTTCAAAGATGTTTTGGGGCTGTTTTGCTGCCTCTGGCACTGGGTGCCTTGACTGTGTGTAAGGCATCATGAAATCTGAAGATGTAGTACCCAGTGTCAGAAAGCTGGATTTGTGTCCTAGGTCATGGGTCTTCCAGCAGGACATTGGACCCAAACATACAGGTGCATCTCACTAAATTAGAATATCATCAAAAAGTGAATTTATTTCAGTTCTTCAATACAAAAAATGAAACTCCCATATTATATGGAGTCATTACAAACAGAGTGATCTATTTCAAGTGTTTATTTCAGTTAATGTTGATGATTATGGCTTACAGTCAATGAAAACACAAAAGTCCTTATCTCAGCGAATTAGAATAATTAACAAAAAACACCTGCAAAGGCTTCCTAAGCATTTAAAAAGGTCCCTTAGTCTGTTTCAGTAGGCTCCACAATCATGGGAAAGACTGCTGACTTGACAGATGTCCAGAAGGCAGTCATTGACACACTAAGTAAATGCAAAGTAAATTTTGCATTTCTTTGGAAATCAAGGTCCTAGAGTCTGGAGGAAGAGTGAAGAGACACACAATCCAAACTGCTTCAGATCTAGTGTGAAGTTTCCACAATCAGTGATGGTTTGGGGAGCCATGTCATCTGCTGGTGTAGGTCCACCGTGTTTTATCAAGACCAAAGTCAGCGCAGCTGTCTACCAGGAAATTTTAGAGCACTTCATGCTTCCCTCTGCCCACAAGCTTTTTGGAGATATAAATTTCATCCTCCAGCAGGACTTGGCACCTGTCCACATTGTCAAAAGTACCAATACCTGGTTTAAAAACAATAGTATCACTGTGCTTGATTGGCCAGCAAACTCACCTGACCTTAACTGCATAGAGAAACTATGGGGTATTGTCAAGAGGAAGATGAGAGACACCAGACCCAACAATGCAGACGAGCTGAAGGCTGCTTTCAAAGCAACCTGGGCTTCCATAACATCTCAGCAGTGCCACAGACTGATCGCCTCCATGCCAAACCACATTGATGCAGTAATTGATGCAAAAGGAGCCCCGAAAAAGTATTGAGTGCATTTCAGTAGGCCAACATTTCGGATTTGAAAAACATTTTTCAAGCTGATGTTATAAAGTATTCTAATTTACTGAGATAATGACTGTTGTGTTTTCATTGGCTGTAAGCCATAATCATCAACATTAACAGAAATAAACACTTGAAATAGATCACTCTGTTCATAATGACCAGTGGTTAGCACTGAAGCCTTGCAGCGCTGGGGTCTTGGGTTCAAATCCCATCAAGGACAACAAGCAGTTTGTATATTTTCCCCATGTTTGTGTGGGTTTCCTCCAAGTTCTCCTGCTTCCTCCCACACTGCAAAGACATACTGATAGGGAATTTAGATTGTGAGCCCCAATGGGGACAGAGCCGATAATGTATGTAAAGAACTGTGGAATTAATGGTGCTATATAAGTGAGTAAAATAAATAAATATACAACCCCTGGCAAAAATTATGGAATCACCAGGCTCGGAGGATGTTCATTCAGTTGTTTAATGTTGTTGAAAAAAGCAGATCACAGACATGGCACAAAACTAAAGTCATTTCAAATGGCAACTTTAGGGCTTTAAGAAACACTAAAAGAAATCAAGATTAAAAATGTGGTACTCAGCAAAGGTCATTTTTTTCAGACCAAGCAGAGGGAAAAATTAGGGAATCACTCAATTCTGAGGAAAAAAATATGGAATCACCCTGTAAATTTTCTTTTCCAAAACTAACACCTGCATCAAATTAGATCTGCTCATTAGTCTACATCTAAAAAGGAGTGATCACACCTTGGAGAGCTGTTGCACCAAGTGGACTGACATGAATCATGGCTTCAACATGAGAGATGTCAATTGAAACAAAGGAGGGATTATCAAACTCTTAAAAGAAGCTAAATAATCACACAATGTTGCAAAATATGTTGGTTGTTCACAGCTGTGTCTAAAATCTGGACCAAATACAAACAACATGGGAAGATTGTTAAAGGCAAACATACTGGTAGACCAAGGAAGACATCAAAGCGTCAAGACAGGAAACTTAAAGCAATATGTCTCCAAAACAGGAAATGCACAACAAAACAAATGAAGAATGAATGGGAGGAAACTGGAGTCAATATCTGTGACCAAACTGTAAGAAACCGCCTAAAGGAAATGGGATTTACATACAGAAAAGCTAAACATAAGCCATCATTAACACCTAAACAGAAAAAAACAAGGTTACAATGGGCTAAGGAAAAGCAATCGTGGACTGTGGATGACTGGATGAAAGTCATATTCAGTGATGAATCTCAAATCTGCATTGGGCAAGGTGATGATGCTGGAACTTTTGTTTGGTGACGTTCCAATGAGTATTATGAAGATGACTGCATGAAGAGAACATGCAAATTTCTACAGCCATTGATGATATCAATTGAAAGGATGTTTGGGAATGATGACATCATTTTTCAAGATGATAATGCATCCTGCTATAGAGCAAAAACTGTGAAAACATTCCTTGAAAGAAGACACATAAGGCCAATGTCATGGCCTGCAAATAGTCCAGATCTCAATCCAATTGAAAATCTTTGGTGGAAGTTTAAGAAAATGGTCCATGACAAGGCTCTAACCTGCAAAGCTGATCTGGCAACAGCAATCAGAGAAAGTGGGAGCCAGATTGATGAAGAGTACTGTTTGTCACTCATTAAGTCCATGCCTCAGAGACTGCAAGCTGTTATTAAAGCCAGAGGTCGTGCTACAAAATACTAGTGATATATTGGAGCATTCTTTTGTGTGTTTGTTTTTCATGATTCCATAATTTTTTCCTCAGAATTGAGTGATTCCATATTTTTTCCCCCTGCTTGGTCTGAAAAAAAAATACCCTTACTGAGTACCACATTTTTAATCTTGATTTCTTTAAGTGTTTCTTAAAGCCCTAAAGTTGCTATTTGAAATGACTTTAGTTTTGTGCCATGTCTGTGATCTGCTTTTTTTCAACAACATTAAACAACTGAATAAACATCCTCCAAGCCCGGTGATTCCATAATTTTTGCCAGGGGTTGTAATATATGAGTTTCATTTTTTGTATTGAAGAACTGAAATAAATTAACTTTTTGATGATATTCTAATTTAGTGAGGTGCACCTGTACTTCATTCAAGAAGTACCCTAAAATGGATGGAAACAAAGCACTGGAGAGTTCTGAAGTGGCAGCAATGAGTTTGGATCTAAATCTCATTGAACACCTGTGGAGAAATTTTAAAATTACTGTTGGGAGAAGGCAGTTTGCAAAAGAAGAGTGGTCCAAAATTCCAGATGAGAGGTGTAAGAAGATTGTTGATGGTTATAGGAAGTGTTTGATTGCAGTTATTTATTCCAAAGAATGTGCAACCAAATATTAAGTTGAGGTTGTCAACAATTTTGTAAATAAGTAGAGTAAAACAAGCCCAGCAAGGCTCTAGGCATGATGAAGCATGGATTTTTTCCTTCATCATGCAACAATTTTGTCTGGCCCATTTTTGGGGTTTTGTCTGATATTATTTCCGATTTGCCTTTTGCCTTTTTTTTTCTCAGTTGTTTTGTGTTGTTCCAATGCACACAAAGGAAGTTAACGTGTATAACAAAACATGTAATAGCAATAATTTTTCCTGAGAAACATTTCATTTTCTGGAGCAATTTCAAGGGTCCCAACACTTTCTACCATGACTGTAGTTCTAACTTTATATTATGATGTTGAAAACAAATTCTACAAGTTCTAACACAAAATACAGAAAACCATAAAATACATTCTGAATTTGATTGAAATGCACACTATACCTTCTGTTCTTTGCTCGCTTCATTTTTTTCAATCATATTGTGAAACTCATAAAATCCATTTCTATGTTAAACAGATAAGATAAACATGATAATGGAAAATTTACTGATTAGTGGTCTAACCAATGGGAAATTTACCAATCAAAACAATGAAGGGGCCTTGTCTCCTCCAGCACTGTTTCTTCATTGCACTACTCCTGACCATGTTCAGTGCGACAAAACTGTAATACAGCCTTATTAAAGTCAAAGTTGAGGTATCAACAAGCATTGCTTCTCTCTCTCTTAGGGCTTGTGAACATGACCAAATTTCTGGGACAAGTGCTGTCTGTGGCTTTCACGGATAACACTAAGACATATGATATTCTTATGGGCTATGCACAACTGATTTTCTCCTTGGACCGAGTGGTTGGTGGAAAAAATTGACGACATGTCCAATTTTGATCCTAGGGTCAGATAAAAATCGGCAATGCAAGTGTGGCGCCCCTGATGGTTCGGTCGCCACAGAGGTACTGCATCTCACCCAGAGGTGTGGTATCTCACTCTCAGGTAAAGAAGGAGTACAGCCCGGGACCCTAACACCTGCATCCAACACTACACTACTCCAGACCAACTGGAAGGGCAAGATGTGTTGCGCTTCCTACTGAACCCTGTCCCTGGCTGGAGTGGGGGGAACCAAGAGAGAGGGAACCATGTAGTGGGTGTGGGTGGAGGAAGTAAATCAGGGGAGCATTGAGAGGAGTGATATTAAAAGAGGGTGGAACAATCTAGAAGTGTTCTTCAGTGAAAGGAAAAGTTGGGAGCAGGAGCTCTGTAGGAGCTTTGCTTAGGAGGAGGGCCTGGGGAGATGCCCAGGACAGACTGAGGAGGAGAGGAGCAGGAGAAAGGCTCCAGGAATGAGGAAGGGACCCCAGGGGTACAGGAAGTGCTGGAGGCCTCCCGTACGCCCGAATCTGCCAGGCGGTGGAGGGGTCAGGTCGCACAGAGGGGACCGGTTCCTAAACTAACAGAGTTCTACAAGTCTCAACTAGGAAACCGGAGGCTGTAGTATTTCAGGTACTGCAGCCACAATCCACATCAGTCTCATCAAGAAGGTAACCATAGAGGACCCAGGGGACAGAGAAGACGTCGCCCGACAAGGTCCACAGTCACTGGATTGAGGCACTATGTGTGAGGTGCAGGGAGACGGCCAGAAGGAACACACAGAAGGGGGTCCCGCTATGTACTCTGGAGGTACCTGAGGGTTGGCTGAACCCCTCCCTGAGTAAGCACAGGACGACGTGGGAAGTTACCCTGGCCCTGGTAACTTGGAGTCTGAAAGTCGTGAGTAAAACTCTGAAGACTGCACCCCACCGTCTCTGTCATTTATTGCTGCTGCACCATCACTCCCTGCACTACACTGCACCACGAGTGCTACTTCATAACAGCAACATCTACACTGCCCTGGAGCTAAGCTCTACCTGTGGAGAGCTAAACCAACTCTGCTACATTAACAACAGCTCCAGAGGACCTGCTCCGCAGCGGCGTCTCCCTTTAGCCGCATACCACAGGTGGCGTCACGAACTGTATATAAAAACTATAATCCCCTGTAAATAATTCCCCTTTTAATTGACCGCCCTGGGTCACAGACCGGGACACCGCCACTGTGACATCTCCCCTAGCAACGACCAGCCCGGCACCGAGTACCCCACGGCCCAGGGGGTGCGTCACAAGTCTATGTCCGTGATGACATCCGAGTGCTGTCCAGTTTTCACAGACTGACAGAATGAAGAAGGTAGAGAAACTTTTCATTTCTCATTCTCTCAATGTCTGAGACAAACTGATGCCAGCCTGATCAAAACTCATCAAAGTCTCATCCGAATAATTTGACATCTTGAATGTGGAGATAATAGTTGTGTTACCCTACCCTTACTGTTTTTGCCATGTATTGGAGTAACTGGAAGCTGTAGGCCAAGGGCCAAGGGCAAGTTGATTCTTTTGAACTTTGATTTAGGGGAAAGGAAGATGGTCTGTTCAGCATACAACATAGACTAGGGAGATTATAGATGCCAGCCTATATTATTATTATTATTATAGCGCCATTTATTCCATGGTGCTTTACATGTGAAAAGGGGTATACATAGCAAAACAATTACTATCATCTTGAACAAAACATGATGGTGACTGGAACAGGAGGAGAGAGGACCCAGCTCACGAGGGCTCACAGTCTACATGGGATGGGTGAGGATACAGTAGGTGAGGGTAGAGCTGGTCGTGCAGCGGTATGGTGGAGCGGAGGTTACTGTAGGTTGTAGGCTTGTTGGAAAAGGTGGGTCTTCAAGTTCCTTTTGAAGGTTTCCACGATAGGCAGTAGCCTGATATGTTGGGGTAGAGAGTTCCAGAGTAGGGCTGATGCACAGGAGAAATCTTGTATGTGACTGTGGGAAGAGGAGATAAGATGGGAGTAGAGAAGGAGATCTTGTGAGGATCGGAGGCTGCATGCAGGTAAGTACTGGGAGACTAGGTCACAGATGTATGGAAGAGACAGGTTGTGGATGGCTTTGTATGCCAAGATTAGGGATTTGAACTTGAGTCTCTGGGTAATGGGGAGCCAGTGAAGGGATTGATAGAGGGGAGCGACCGGGCAATAGCGGGAAGACTGGTGGATTAGTCAGGCAGCAGAGTTTAGGATAGAGTGAAGTGGTGCGAGAGTGTTGGAAGGGAGACCACAGAGCAGGAGGTTGCAGTAGGCAAGGCGGGAGATGATGAGGGCATGCACTAGTGTTTTTGCAGATTCGTGGTTGAGGAATGTGCAGATGCGGTACATATTTTTGAGTTGGAGTCGGCAGGAAGTGGAAAGGGCTTGGATATGTGTTTTAAGGAGAGATTAGAGTCCAAGGTTACCCCAAGGCAGCGAGCTTGCGGGACTGGGGAGAGTGGACAGCCATTGACGTTGATAGATAGGTCAGATGGGGGAGTTGAATGAGGTGATGAATTCTGTTTTATCCATGCTAAGTTTTAGAAATCTAATAGAGAAGAAGGATGAAATAGCCAACATACATTGTGGGAGTCTGGTTAATAGGGAGGAGATATCGGGTCCAGAGAGGTAGATATGTGTGTCATCAGCATAGAGGTGATACTGAAAGCCATGAGTCTCTATGAACTGTTCCAGGCCAAAGATGTAAATGGAGAAGAGCAGGGGCCCTAGTACTGAACCTTAGGGGACACCAACAGATAGGAGGTGAGATGAGGAGGTGGTGTGTGAGTGGGAGACACTGAATATCCTGTCTATTAGGTATGAGGAGATCCAAGATAGGGCCAAGTCTATGATGCCGAGAGATGAGAGAGCCTGTAGTAAGAGATGAGAGAGCCTGTAGTAAGAGGGAATGGTCCACTGTGTCAAAAGCAGATGACAGGTCCAGGAGGAGGAGAACAGAGTAGTGCCGCTTGGATATGGCGGTTAGTAGGTCGTTGGTGACTTTAGTCAGGGCAGTTTCAGTAGAATGGTGCATTCAGAAGCCAGATTGTAGGTGGTTAAAGAGGGAGCAGGAGGAGACATGGGAGGACAATTCAAGATTTACATGTTGTTCCAGTAGTTTTGAGGCATATAGAATAAGTGATATGGGGCGATAGCTAGTCAGAGAGGATGGGTCAAGGATGGGTGTGATTGAGGCATGTTTGAAGCATGAGAGGAAGACACCAGTTGTTAGTGACAGGTTGAAAAGGTGGGTTAGGGTTGAGATGGAGACCGTGGTAAGGTTGGAGATGAGGTGGGACGGGATTGGGTCAAGCTCACAGGTGGTGAGATGTGACTTGGAGAATAAAGAGGATAGTTGATCTTCCATAATGGTGGAGAATCTGGTTTTGGAGGAGGAGGATTGAGTAGATGTGAGGAGGGGCTGTGGGGACTTTAGGCAAAAGTTTTGTCTGATGGTGTCAATCTTCTCCTTGAAGAATGAGGCAAAGTCTTCAGCTAAGATGAGAGGAGAGGAAGAAGGCGCTCAGGAACGGAGGAGAGAATTGAAGGTGTTGAACAGCTGTTTAGGGTTGTGAGACAGGGAGGATATGAAAGGTGAGAAGAAATTTTGCTTTGCTGCAGTGAGTGTGGACTTGAAGGTAGTGAGGGACTGTTTGAATGCGATGAAGTGCTCATTGGAGTGGGACCTTTTCCCTATACGCTCAGCAACCCTGGAGGCCCTTCGCAGTTCTTTAGTTAGACTGGTGTGCCAGGGTTGCCTGTTGATTGTGCGAGCTTTGGTATGTGTGAGGGGAGGGACCGAATTGAGAGCTGCAGCTGTTGTGGGGTTGTATAAAGCGGCAACAACATCTGCATCATGTACGGAACTAATGTCTGTAAGAGGGAGAAGGGATTCAGAGAGGGAGTGTAGGTCAAGATGTTTAAGATTCCTGTGAGGGTGTGCAAGTTTGTGGAGTGGGAATTGTGGCCCTGGAGAGGAGAGGGTAGAGAATGTAGGTAGGTTGTGGTCAGATAGAAGGAGAGGTGAATTAGACAGGTTAGATAGGGAACAGAGGCGGGTGAAGATGAGGTCCAGTGTGTGACCATCTTTGTGAGTGGCTGCGGAAGACCATTGAGCAAGGCCGAAGAAGGAAATGAGGGATAGAAGCTTAGAGACAGCTGAGAGGGAAGTGTAAATGGGGATGTTGAAGTCGCCCATGATGATAGTGGGAAAGGAAATGAAGTAGAAAGGTAGTGAAGTGGTCAAAGAAGGTGGTGGCTGGTCCTGGGGGGCGGTAAATGACAGCCAGTAGGAGGTTGGAGGGGGAGTAGATGCGCACACAGTGCACCTCAAAAGAGGAAAGAGTAATGGAGGGTGACAGTGGGATTTGGGTGAAGGAGCAGTTATCTGACAGGAGAAAACGTACTCCCCCACCAGGGTTGCCACTGGAGCGGGATGTGTGAGAAATGTGGAATGCACCGTATGAAAGTGCAGCTGGAGAGGTAGTGTCAGAGGGGTTGAGACAGGTTTCGGTGATGCCGAGGAAGGAAAGTTTGTTAGTGATGAAAAGATCATGGATGTAGGAAAGTTTGTTGCAGATGGAGCAAGCGTTCCATAGAGCTCCTGTCAATGGGACTGAAGAAGTGGGGGCTAGGCAGATGTGTATTAGGTTAGAAGGGTTGCGAGAGTTTGTGATAGATTGTGGATAGGAGGTGGAAGTGACTGTGGGGATGTGGTGAGGAGGGCCAGGATTTGGGGAGATATCACCAGCAGTGCGGAGGAGCAGAGAAAGTGTTAGTAGGCGGGAGCAGGAGAGAGCAAGAGATGGCTGTCTGTGCTTAGAGACACAGGATTGAAAGTTGAGGAATAGTTCTGAGGAGGAGGTGAGATGGATGGGAAGTATGGAGGGAGAGATGACCAGTTCATTATTAGGTGTAGGGATTAAGGGGGTGAGAGTGAAAACAAACACAAACATTGTTTTCAGTGTCCAAGTATGCAGTTACCTTCAGTTCCCTTCTGGTTCAATTCTGGTATAATTCTTATTTCTTACACTTAAGCAATGGATACTTAAGGCGATGGACTGCAGATAGTGATGAGCGAGCACTAAAATGCTCGGGTACTCGTTGCTCCGGTCGAGCACATTGGAGTACTCGGGTGCTCGACCCGAGCAACGAGCCCAATGTAAGTCTATGGGAAACTCAAGCATTTTTCAGGCGGCTCCCCTCGGCGGTCTGCAGAGGGCCTAAAAATTGCCCAAATCGACGGGAACAGTGCTCAAATGACATGGGAACAGCATGGGGAAGACCCCTGGAAGCATCTCTGACTCCCAGATCACTGCTGTCAACAAAGTTGTCAGAGTATTAAGCCACTTTTACGGAATCACAATAAAAGATACAAAAACGAAACCAAAATGGATTTTCCTGGGAAATATGTTAAGGAACATCCTTTCCAGGGTAATGACTTGTATATAAGTCAAAATAAATAACCAAAAACAAAAATACTCCTCCACACCTTGGGCTATGTTCACACATAGAGTTTTTGATGCATTTTTGCACTTTTGCACTGCTTTCAACCAAGACAAATGCATTCACCAGGAAATGTCATTTTAACATTTTACAACCTTATCTGGCCATGTGGTGTGTGACACATCATCAGACACATGCACACAGTGCTGAAAAGACATGGTAACAGCCTGGGGAAGTCCTCTGGAAGCATCTCTGACTCTTAGGTCACTGCCTAAAAGTGTGCCCATCATAAGTGATCCTTGGCGCATGCGAAGATGCCTCCCGCCATGCACCTGTCATTGAAGACTTGCAACAATCACCGTCCACGTCCTTGTCCCAGTGCAGCATTCAGTTGTCCCTACCCCATTCCTTGCAATGCAAGTGCAAGAGTGCAGTCAGCCACCCACCAACACACAGGCTGCAATACTATACTGCCAAATTTTTGACAGATGCTTGCACTTGAAATGTGGCCTTTTAGGCTCGTGGAGGCGGAAGCTTTTCATAACCTCAAGCCGGCGGCAGCCGGGTGTTCACACTCGGTCCCCAGCCTCCACTGTTTCTCCCGGTGTCGTCTCCGCCTTTCACAAGCACGGGTCCCACAACATTACCCGTGTCCTCCCCAGTGCACTTGTTGGTAAGGACCGCCTAACCACAAACACGTGGACAGGTGAATGTGGCCAGGGATGGTACGGAGCCAGTCCACAGCTTTTTTTTGCTGAGAGTTGTATTTCACCACAGCCATATTCTTTAGCTCGATGAGAGGACTGGCATAGAAGGAAACCGTATCTACTCTGGGTGTCATTTCTCCCAGGAAGTCCGCTAAAGCAGCTTTTGCAGAAGCAATGGCAGCCCGTCCAACATCAACTTGCACTCCTTGGTGGTGCTTTGACACACAAACATCTTTCTTTGCACATTTAATTTCATGACTACAGAGTTGGGCAATGGCCTGATCTGCAATCCGGTTTGAGAAATAACATGCATAAGCACGTCTGATCCACATTAAAAAAACAGCCATAGAGTGTCCGGGAACCTTCCCCCACACTTTTCTTAGCCAGGCTGCTTCTCGGCAGGGTTGGACGGACCCTCCGGTGGGCCCTGGCTTCTCCTTCAGGAGAGTTCATTGTGCCAAGGTGAGGCCATGATGATGATAGAGGCCATCATCTGCTTAGTTTTCTGTTACTTGGAATGCAAGCGCAAGTATGCAGCCAGATACCCACCCACAGGCTGCAGTACTAAATTGCCAGATTTCTGGTCAGTTGCTTGCACTTGAAATGTGGCCTTTTAGGCTCATGGAGGCGTAAGCTTTTTCACAACCTCATGCCTCATGCCCCGAGTCCATACTCGGTCCCCAGCCAACACTATTTCTCCCGGTGTTGTCTCCGCCTTCTACAAGAGCGGGTCCCTGAACATTACTGCTGGTACTTTTCTGTGGGAATTTGCTTGCCTCTTACCAGCCTGGAATATTTCCAGTAAACTATGGTACGACGCCATGGTATTAGCACTGCCCCCAGTAACAGTAGCGAAGCCATCCCCAATTTCCTTCTCAGGAATTTTATTTGGTAGACTGAGTGGCTGCCCAAATACATTATTTTCTCACAAAGGAGCTGAAGATAGAGTGGCAGTGGGTGCAAGTTTCTCCAGCCTGTTAGATATTAGAGGGTGAACGGCAGCACATTGGATCAGTGGTTAGCACTGAAGCCTTGCAGCGCTGGGATCCTGGGTTCAAATCCAAGCAAGGACAACATCTGCAAGGACTTTGTATGTTCTCTCCATGTTTGCGTGGGTTTCCATCTCAGGAAAAAGCAACCATAGAGTGTCCAGGAACCTTCCCACACACTTTTCTTAGCCAGGACTGCTTCTCGGCAGGGTTGGACGGTCCCACCAGAGAATCCTCTGGTGTGTCCTGGCTTCTACATCAGGAGAGTTCATGATGGCGCTAGCTTTACAGCTGCTATGGGGCTCTTGAGCAGGAGAGAAAGGTGAGCCACAGATCAAGCTGCTGTGTTACAACTTTCAACAACTCTGCAGCGCTGGGCGGTTTGTCACCTAAGCATTAAGCATGTTATCTTCAGCACAGCCTGTTGCTGCTTGGCTAAGGCAGTGCTGCAGTGCTTTCAGCTTTTGACTGATGTGGTCATTTCGGAGATGGAGGAGGAGATGCAGGAGCTGAACAATGTGATTACATTGAGGTTACATTGGCGACTCTGTTTTTATGCTAAAGAAAGATCCTACTGTTTGGTTTTTTTTACGTTATTTTTTTAAGGCAAATGCATTCACCGGGAAATGTCATTTTAACATTTTACAACCTTATCTGACAATGTGATGGGTGACACATCATCAGACACATCCTGTTTCATTGATGATGGAGGGACTCTGAAAGACACATAGAGCAGGGCCACAGTAACGAGAACGACATGTTCCCATTAGAAAGGAGAGAGTCTGCTATGCAGTTATAGGGTATGAAGTGAGTCCAACGGCTGACCGAATTAAGGAAAAACTCCACTAAGAAATTAAAGACACATAGCGCAGGGCCACAATAACGACAAATTCCCATTAGAAAGGAGTGAGTCTGCTATACAGTTATAGGGTATGCAGTGAGTCTAACGGCTGACCAAATTTAGGAAAAACCCAACTAACAATTTAAAGAGACATAGAGCAGGGCCACAGTAATGACAAATTCACATTAGAAAGGAGAGAGTCTGCTATACAGTTATAGGGTATGCAGTGATTCTAACGGCTGACCAAATTTAGGAAAAATCCCACTAACAATTTAAAGAGACATAGAGCAGGGCCACAGTAACGACAAATTCCCATTAGAAAGGAGAGAGTCTCCCATAGTGTTGGCCTATGCAGTGAATGCAGGGGCTGCCAAAAATTTGGAGGCACTTCAATGCCTCTTGGAAGAGACGTGGAGGAGGGCCTCATAAAAAAAGTTCCCATTAGAAAGGAGAGGGCCTCCTATACTTGTAATGCCCATACACTAAGTGTATGGGCTGACAGACATTTACCCCTGGGGGGTATACATGAACATACTGTATATATTTTTTTTTTTACGGGCATCATAAACACCCTTTAAAAAAATTATGTGGGTGTTGCATCATGGACCACGGTCACCCTGGTGATATGGTGGTAGAGGATGAGGAGAAGGAGGAGGACAAGAGCAAATAGCCAAAATCAGGAAGCATATACCCATGTCTGGGTGTGAAAAGGTGCATGGGAATACACCTCCGAAGAAAAGACACTGGATTTGAGTTTGTTACGCTGCTATCATTTGGTGGTGTTAAGAAGTCTGTTCCAATCCAGCCCTTGTTCATTTTAATAACAGTCAGCCTGTCAGTATTTTCAGTTGACAAGCGGATGTGCTTATCAGTTATAATTCCTCCAGCGGTGCTAAAAACCCGCTCTGATAAAACGCTGGCGGCAGGGCAGGCCAGGACCTCCAAGGCGTAGAGAGCCAGTTCCTTCCACATATCCAGCTTGGATACCCATTAATTATAAGGCATAGAGGAATCACGGAGGATGTTGGTATGGTCGGCAAGGTACTCCCTCAGCATCTTCCCAAACTTTGCACTCCTTGTGAGAGTACCCCGCGCTTCAGGGCCTGTGCGATGGAAGGGGCTGAGAAAACTCTCCCAGAACTTTGACAGTGTTCCCCTGCCTCTGCTGGATTGAAGTTGTGTCTCTCTCACCTGTACTCCTTGGTTGTCCAACGAAGTGTGCCCTCTGCCGCCAGTATTTTCAGATGGGAATTTTTTTAATAGTTCCGCAACAAGGGCCTTCTGGTACAGACCCATTTTTGTTGACCTGTCCGCCTCAGGAATAAGAGCTATAAAGTTCTCCTTGTAGCGTGGGTCTAGAAGTGTCACCAACCAGTAATGACTGTCACCCAAAATTTTGAGAACGCGAGGGTCATGGGAAAGGCAGTGTAACATAAACTCAGCCATTCGTGCCAGACTACTAACAGGCAAGACTTCAGTGTGCTCACCAAGAGGATGACTGACCATGCTCTCCTCCTCCTCCTCCTCTCTGTCCTCTGGTCATCCACGCTGAACAGATGGTATGACAGCTGTGCAGGTAGTACCGTCTATAGTACATGAAACTAGCTCCTGTCCTTCCTCCTCCTCCTCCTCTTCCTCATTCTCACCTAATCCACGTTGGGATGAGATGAGACTGGGCTGTGTAATCACCCTGTATGGTTCCTTGCTCCATCTCATCGTGCTCCGCCTGCAATGCATCCTCTTTGATTGTGAGCAGAGAGCATTTAAGTAGACAGAGAAGAGGGATGGTGATGCTAATTATGGCGTAATCACCGCTCACCATCTTGGTGGAGTCCTCAAAGTTTTGGAGGATGGTACATATGTTTGACATCCATGTCCACTCCTGAGGTCTTATGTGTGGAGTCTGAACTAAATGCCGATGGCCTTGTTGATGCTGGTACTCAACAACTGCCCTCTTCTTCTCAAAAATCCTTCCCAACATCTGCAGTATAGAGTTCCAACGCGTGGGGACATCACACCCCAGTCTGTGAGCCGGAAACTGCAAACGGTGCTGAAACACGGCAAGGGCGGCGGAAGCTGTAGCTGACTTTCTAAAATGGGCACACAGGCAGCGTACTTTAACAAGCAGCTCCGGGTAGGTGTTGAGAAAGCGCTGAACCATGAGGTTAAGCACATGGGCCAGGCATGGTACGTGTGTGAGCTCGCCTCGCCTCAGAGCCGCCACCAGGTTCCGGCCATTGTCACACACGGCCATGCCTGTCTGTAGGTTCAGCGGTGTGAGCCACAGATCTGCCTGCTCTTTCAGATCTGTCCACAACTCTTCAGCATTGTGCAGTTTGTCACCTAAGCATATTAGCCTCAGCACAGCCTGTTGCTGCTTGGCCGAGGCAGTGCTGCAGTGCTTCCAGCTTGTGACTGATGTGGTCATTTAGGAGATGGAGGATGAAGAGGAGGAGGAGGCTGAGGAGGATGAGGTGCAGGAGTTGTAGACCGTGGGGGCAACCCTAATTGACCTAGGGCCCGCTATCCTTGGCGTCGGGAGGATGTGTTCCACTATGTTAACCCAGTGTGCCGTCAGCGAGATGTACCGTCCCTGCCCACAAGCACTTGTCCTCGTGTCCGTGGTTCGGGGGACTTTCCCAGTAACTGCATTGTTGAGGGCACGGCTAATGTTTTGTGACACGTGCTTGTGTAATGCGGGGATGGCACACCGGGAGAAATAGTGGCGGCTGGGGACCGAGTACCGAGGGACGGCCGCCGCCATCAGGTTGCGGAATGCCTCCATCTCCACGAGCCTAAAAGGCAATATTTTGAGCGCAAACAATCGTGAAATGTAAGAATTTAATAGTGTGGCCTGTTGGCTGCATATTTGCGCTTGCGTTCCAAGTACTGGGATATGGACAACTGAACGCTGCACTGGGACAAGGACATCGACGTGCTTCCTGATGCTGCTACTAGAGAGTGCGCAACAACAGGTGCAGGGCAGGAGGCATCTTTGCATGCACCATGGACAGGGGATTGGCTTGCTTGCACAACAGTGGAAGAAGCAATGGTGCCACCCGCAGACACTGTTCCTGGACCCTGGGGTTCAGCCCACAAAGTCGGGTGCTTTGCTGTCATGTGCCTGATCATGCTGGTGGTGGTCAGGCTGGTCGTTTTGCCACCCCTGCTGATGCTGGCCTGGCAGGTGGTGCAAATGGCCTTTTTGGGGTTATCGGCAGAGTCTTTAAAAAACAACCAGACTCGGGAATACCTAACAGTTGTACAGGCAATTTCCTTTGTGTTGGTGTTACAGGGAACAGTTGCCTGCCTTCTGTCTCTGGCCACCACACTGCTTCTTCCTGCCTATTGGGGTGCTCTGCCTCCCTCCCCCTGTGTGCTGCTGTCCTCGCTCTGCATGTTGTCCTGCCAGGTTGGGTCAGTTACTATATCATCCACCACCTCGTTTTCCACTTCCGCACCCTGGTCCGCCTCCTGACTTTCTGGCAATTGTGTCTCATCATCGTCCACCTCTTGTGACACTTTCCCACCGTCGCCTTCGTGTGACCGTGGCTGCTCAAATATTTGGGCATCGCTACGCGCGATCTCCTCTTGTCCCGCTTCAAGTGGACCGGGCGAGAGGCCCAAATCTATAAATGGAAAAGTGAACAGCTCTTCAGAGTGTCCAAGTGTGGGATCAGTTGTCTCCTGGCACTCGGCATGCTGGGAGGATCAAGGTGAGGAATATGCGGTCCAGACTCACTGCAGCTGAGACTTGACCGTGTGGAAGACAAGGTGGTGGTGGTGGTGGCTAAGTGACTGGAAGCAATATACGCTATCCAACCAACAACCTTTTGACTCTGCTCTCGGTTCAATAGTGGTGTGCTGCGGTCCCCTAGGAATTGGGACAGGAGGTCGGGAGAAAAGATGTCGGTGTTTTTTGTGGCACAATTTCAAATTGCCCACGGCCTTGTCCTCGGCCTCTGCATGCACCATCACCATCACATCCAGTTCACCGTCCCTTGCCACGTGCCTTGCTCAAATGACTGAGTTTGGAGCGAACTTATATGTGATCCATGTGACAGAGAAAACAGAGTTTTAAATACCTGGCCTGTAGGTAAGTAGTTTGAACAGCAAACTGGTTTGAATTGCTTCACTGACACACTGAAAGAAATTATTAATGGAGGCCAGAAATGGCAGTATTTTCTGACAATGTATATGTGATCTGTGTGACGGAGAAAACAGAGTTTTAAATACCTGTCCTGTAGATAACTAGTTTGAACAGCAAACTGGTGTGAATTCCTTCATTGACACACTGAAGGAAATTTTTAATGGAGGCCAGAAATGGCAGTATTTTCTGATAACGTATATGTGATCTGTGTGACGGAGAAAACAGAGTTTTAAATACCTGGCCTGTAGGAAACTAGTTAGAACAGCAAACTGGTGTGAATTGCTTCACTGACACACTGAAAGAAATTTTTAATGGAGGCCAGAAATTGCAGTATTTTCTGACAACATATATGTGATCCGTGTGATGGAGAAAACAGAGTTTTAAATACCTGGCCTGCAGGTAGGTAGTTTGAACAGCAAAGTGGTGTGAATTGCTTCACTGACACACTGAAATATTTTTTTAATGGAGGCCAGAAATGGCAGTATTTTCTGACAATGTATATGTGATCCGTGTGATGGAGAAAACAGAGTTTTAACCGGTTCAGGACCGCCCACTGTACATAAACGTCGGTGCTGCCTTGGCTCTGTGCAGCACCCACGTTTAAAAACGGTGGGTGGTCCCGCAGCGCTCAGGGCCCCCAGGGTCCTGCAAGCACTGTGGTTCAGGTGCAGAGCGATAGCTCTGACATTTGACATCATGGGGACCTTATTGGATCAGGTCCCCATGATGTTAACTCGTTCCTATCTTCTAGATGCCGCGATCCATAGCGATCACTGCATTTAAAAGATAGTGACAGCCAGTGGTCGGTGATCGGGACCCCCACATACCTTAACAGCGAGGGGATCCCGATGCTGTGACCTCTGACCTCATCGAGACCTGATTGGCTCAGGTCTCGATGATGTCCGCGTCACACCAGCCAATCAGAGAGATCACTAGGGAAGTTTGTTTAGCAGCAAACTTTCCCGGGCGATCTGCCTGATAAATACACTGTTTCTCCTCGGATCTCAGTGAGAGAGCAGAGGAGAAACAGTGTGACAAGAGCTGTGTCAGCCTTGCCACTGTGACAGTAAAAAAAAAAAAAAGGAAAGTAAGAGTTTGGCTAAAGTTAGGGTTAGCCTTAGGGTTAGTCAGTCCTGTCAGTCAGTCCTGTCAGTCAGTCAGTCCTGTCAGTCAGTCCTGTCAGGTCAGTCCGGTCAGTCCAGTCCAGTCCGGTCAGTCCTGTCCGGTCAGTCCAGTCTGGTCAGTCCAGTCCAGTCCGGTTAGTCCAGTCCGGTCAGTCCGGTCAGTCCAGTCCGGTCAGTCCAGTCCAGTCCGGTCAGTCCAGTCCGGTCAGTCCAGTCAAAAAATATAAAAACAAATAAAATGGCCCGTCAGACTTATACCGCAGAGGAGGTGTATGCCCTGCTATGTTCTGACACTGATGACAGTGCAATCTCAGATGGAGATGTGGATTTTGAGGGCTTTTGTAGCGGCGACAGTGAGAGCTCAGAAATGAGCAGTGATTCTGGTCCATCCTCAAGCCCAAGGACCAGTACAACAATAGGGGCAAATAGCGCTACTGGAGAAACGTCTCCAAATCAGGGAACACTGCCCAGTACAAGCACTGTCCCAGCTACTAGTGAATTGGCGCACGCCAGTGTACAAGGGGCTTTACCACTGGATATAGCATTTCCCAGATGGGAGGCTTCGGATTCGGCTGCTCCATTCAGCCCTGATTTCAACGCCATTCCTGGTATAAATGTGGAGGTGGAAGATTTTGGACCAATTCATTTTTTTAATTTGTTTTTTACAGACAGCTTTCTAGAGCATATTGTCGTGCAAACAAATTTATACGCATCCCAATTCATAAGCCAGAATCCCCGATCTTACTAAGCTAGGGCAAATTTATGGACACCAACTAATGTCCCGGAAATAAAAAAAAAATTAGGACTTACATTTGCCATGGGGCTTGTTAAAAAACAGAGCATTCGATCCTACTGGTCCAACCACCCTGTTCAAGCCACTCCTATGTTTTCAGTCTTTCTTCCTAGGACCCGTTATGAAATGCTCATGAGGTATTGGCATTTTAACGACAATAGTCAATGCCTGCCCAGAAATGCCCCAGAACATGACAGGTTATATAAATTTAGACCCATCATTGAAAATTTGTCAGAAAAATTCTTAAGGCTCTACACCCCAATACAAAATATTTCTATAAAGGAGTCCCTTGTAAAATTCAAAGGAAGACTGCACCTCAAGCAATTTATCCCATCTAAAAGGGCAAGGTTTGGAATAAAATGTGTGAAAGTTCAACCGGATACACATCCGTTTTTCGCATATATGAGGGGAAAGATAGCCAACTAAACCCACCTGGATGCCCTACTTATCTGGGGACATCTGGAAAAATTGTTTAGGAGCTGATAAGTCCATTTTTTCAAAAAGGCTACTATCTATATGTGGACAATTATTACAGCAGCATACCCCTATTTAAAAGTCTGGTTGAAGGCAACATCGGAGATTGTGGGACCATTCGTAAAAACCGTCAGGGGTTTCCACAACTATTGGTCAACCAAAAGTTGCAAAAGGGGCAGTCAAGGGCTGTAAACCACGGAGAGCTGCTTGCCCTGAAGTATAGGAATAAGAGGAATATTTTTATCCTCAGCTCGATCCACACAGATGCCACAAGGGCCACTGTAAAACTAGGATCCACTACTCCGAAGCAAAAACCTGTGTCAGTCATTGACTACAACAAACACAAGGGGGTGTGGACCTTGCAGACCAGGTTCTACAGCCATACCAGGTATCAATAAAGTCCTATACCTGGTATAAAAAGTTGGTTATTTATTTGTTTCAGGTGGCCACATACAATTCTTTTGTGTTGTACAAAAAAGCAGGAAATTCAGATCCTTTTCTTGATTATCAAGAAAAGGTAATTGAAAATCTTGTTTTTGAAAGTGTTAGCCCTGCTCATCCATTGGAAAATGAAGATGTGAAAAGACTCACTGAGCGACATTTTATTGCACTTATTCCAGCAACGGAAACGAGAAGGAACCTGTAAAAATGGATCCCATTTTGTCATTCAAACATTTGGTTCATTTAGTGAATGACACATTCGAGTAGACAACCACCATAAATGAGGAGGGCACCATCTAATAAACGGGATCTACCTGCAGCATCTCATGAACTAACAAGTGAAAAATTATTTTTGGGAAAGAGGAGATGCTAACTAATAGTGATCACCAAAATGATCAAGAAATAAATAAATAGATAGTGATCAATAGCAATATCAATCTATGAAAATATGTCAATTTATTAAATACAAATGTTTCCTGACACATATACATGTAGTAACAAACTAACAAACATATAAAACACCATAAAATAGTGGAAAAACACCACTGTCTAAGGAGCCAGCTGATACATTATAATAGAATCACGTATATAATGATACAAAAAAATACTATATATGATAATTCAATGAATGAAGAAATACAGAGCGCACAGGCTCAGTGCAATATCTGTGATGGTCAATGATGCCTAGACCCTGCAATGCACTAGTTAAATAACAGGGTAAATGTGTAAAGGCAAGTGAAGCACATAAAAGGCTGAAAAAGCAGAGTATGGCAAAAAGCAGTACCTGTTTCCCCACACTGAATGGTGCCCCCACAAGGATAAAAGTACGATCCTAATGGATAACCAAATAGGTCCCTACAGCTAACATAAGCTAATGACCACAGCGGAACCTAAAGCACTAAATAAGGGGATGATACCAGAAAGTGAGAGCCTGTGCTGAAAAAAATATAATAAGAACAGCTGGCGCCGCGGAGCCCAACGCGTGTCGCCACTCACGGTGGCTTCATCAGGGGCATATGCAAGAAACATTCTAATGTCAGTTGATATAACAGCCAGTTAATAAGATAATTGTGGAATTTACCATGAGGACAGCTGTGTGTAAGCAGGACGCTGGGAGGTCGAGCATCGCGGGCCGGAAGCTTGCACTGTCAGGGCGGAAACACGTGCACCTCACCTCCGTAGTGTCCTGTGTTGCCATGGTACCCACGCCCACACAGAGGGCGCACAGTAATAGACGGGCAGCCGGGAATCAGTGACTATAGATGCACAGGAGCAGTGCACGTTGTCAAGGCAAAGGCCCCCCCCCCCAGGAGTGTCACCCCCCAGGAGTGTCTCAGTCATGTGTCTGAACAAACATAGTAACCTATGCATGTCCAGCGTTACCATGGTACCCCTGCTAGCAAGCTGAAACTATTAACCATTTGGTGGCACAAGTCTGGCCACACATGAATAAACCTTCAAAAAAAAAAGAGTAAAGTAAAAAAGTGGGGTCAAAAAAGCCCCATCTCAGCATCTGAAACACAGAGTAAAGTGAATAATCAGTTATAAGTACACAAAGTTGGCACACGTGCGATAATAAGCAGATGGCTGAATAACATCTGGATACTAAAATTATTGAATGAATAATTTATCACATTGTAGGTGAAAGTATCTTTAACCACTGTATATAGGAACAATCTCTAAATACCAACATTGACCACCACTGACATTGCAGAAATTTGCATCCAGAAGTGGACTCACCGGGGGGTGAAAAACACCCTCAGATGTCCAAGTGTGGATGCTGAAGTTGGAGGTCCTACAATAAAGTAAACCTGCAGAGATCTAGAACATAGTTCAACGGTCAAAAATAAGCAAGGCCTGTGTAAAACAGGGTTTTAAATTATACAAATCAGAATAGATCACTGTAGATGTCACAAGAAGATGTTAATACTAAATTGGTTGACCCTGATAGAATATAGCATTGCGAAGTGGACATGCTTTACCTTTTAGATGTATATTCACTGAATAGTTACTATCATTGACCACCACAGAAAAAAAAAAAAAAAAAAAACAACACAGGACACTACGGAGGTGAGGTGCACGTGTTTCCGCCCTGACAGTGCAAGCTTCCGGCCCGCGATGCTCGACCTCCCAGCGTCCTGCTTACACACAGCTGTCCTCATGGTAAATTCCACAATTATCTTATTAACTGGCTGTTATATCAACTGACATTAGAATGTTTCTTGCATATGCCCCTGATGAAGCCACCGTGAGTGGCGACACGCGTTGGGCTCCGCAGCGCCAGCTGTTCTTATTATATTTTTTTCAGCACAGGCTCTCACTTTCTGGTATCATCCCCTTATTTAGTGCTTTAGGTTCCGCTGTGGTCATTAGCTTATGTTAGCTGTAGGGACCTATTTGGTTATCCATTAGGATCGTACTTTTATCCTTGTGGGGGCACCATTCAGTGTGGGGAAACAGGTACTGCTTTTTGCCATACTCTGCTTTTTCAGCCTTTTATGTGCTTCACTTGCCTTTACACATTTACCCTGTTATTTAACTAGTGCATTGCAGGGTCTAGGCATCATTGACCATCACAGATATTGCACTGAGCCTGTGCGCTCTGTATTTCTTCATTCATTGAATTATCATATATAGTATTTGTTGTATCATTATATATGTGATTCTATTATAATGTATCAGCTGGCTCCTTAGACAGTGGTGTTTTTCCACTATTTTATGGTGTTTTATATGTTTGTTAGTTTGTTACTACATGTATATGTGTCAGGAAACATTTGTATTTAATAAATTGACATATTTTCATAGATTGATATTGCTATTGATCACTATCTATTTATTTCTTGATCATTTTGGTGATCACTATTAGTTAGCATCTCCTCTTTCCCAAAAAATAATTTTTCACATTCGAGTAGAGCTCACTTAATTTCCAGGGGTGGGTCGGGGGGTTCTCCAGAATGTAAACCTTCCATTGCGTGCTTGTTTCTGGAAATCATCCATTGAGTTAAAATGGTCACTAAACCCATAGATGAATTCCCAGAGGGGTGTCATTTCCAAAATGGGGTCACTTCAGGGGGGATTCTTTAGTTCTGGTACTTAGCGGCTCTGAAAAGTGCCAGAACAGCAGAATCCCCCCTGAAGTGACCCCATTTTGGAAATGACACCTCTCTGGGAATTCATCTATGGGTTTAGTGACCATTTACCTATCTACTTATTTTATCACCACTAGATTAATTTATACAGAGGAGTAGATTGTAAAATTCGGTCACTTGTTGGGGGCTTCCTCTGTTTAGGCACCTCAGGGGCTCTCCAAATGCAAATGGCGTCCCCTATCGATTCCAGCCAAATTTCCATTCCAAAAGTCAAATGGCGCTCCTTACCTTCCGAGCCATGCCGTGCGCCCAAACAGTGGTTTTGCACCACATATGGGGTATCAGCGTGCTCAGGAGAAATTGCACAACACATTTTGGGGTCCATTTTTTCCTGTTACCCTTGCAAAAATTAAAAAATATTGGGTCTAAGGTAATTTTTTGTGAAAAAAAGTTAAATGTTCATTGTTTTCTTCCACATTCCAAAAATTCCCGTGAAGCACCTTAAGGGTTAATAAACTTCTTGAATGTGGTTTTGAGCACCTTGAGGGGTGCAGTTTTTAGAATGGTATCACTTTTGGGTCTTTTCTGTCACAAAGGCCCCTCAAAGTCACTTCAAATAAGATGTGGTCCCTAAGAAAATGTTTTTGTTTATTTTGTTGTAAAAATGAGAAATCGCTGGTCAACTTTTCACCCTTATAGCTTCCTAACAAAAAAAAATTTTGGTTCCAAAATTGTGTTGATGTGAAGTAGACATGTGGGAAATGTTATTTATTAACTATTTTGTGTGACATATCTCTCTGATTTAAGGGCATGAAAATTCAAAGTTTGAAAATTGCAAAATTCTCAAAATTTTCACCAAATTTCCGATTTTTTCACAAATAAACGCAAGTGATATCGAAGAAATTTTACCACTATCATGAAGTACAATATGTCACGAAAAAACTTTCTCAGAATCAGGGGAATCCATTGAAGCGTTCCAGAGTAATTACTTCATAAAGTGACAGTGGTCAGAATTGAAAAAATTGGCCCGGTCACGAAGGCAAAAACAGGCTCTGGCGCGAAGTGGTTAAATACCTGGCCTGTAGGTAACTAGTTTGAACACCAAACTGGTGTGAATTGCTTCAATGACACACTAAAGGAAATGTTTAATGGAGGCCAGAAATGGCAGTATTTTCTGACAACTTATATGTGATCCGTGTGACGGAGAACACAGAGCTTTAAATACCAGGCCTGTAGATAACTAGTTTGAACAGCAAACCAATATCAAAATTGTCACTGACACAGTGAAAAAAAATTGGAATGGAGGCCAAAAATGGCAGTATTTTCTGAAAACGTATATGTGATCGGTGTGACTGAGAAAACATGGTTTTAAATAGATGGATTTCTAGCGCTGTAATATGGAAAGGACCTGGCTGTATTCTGCAGTGCCAACAAGCAAATGGCACAGAAAAATGGTGTTCTCTGGATTGCTTTTTAAGCAAATAATGAGGATTAAGATCCAAAAAAAGTATTCCTGGCCCCTGAGACCTGGGCTTTTGTATAGAAATATCTAACAGCAGCAGAAGGCAGAATTGGAATGGAGCCTCTTATGCTATATGCACTGCAGTCTGCTATATACACTGCCTGCCTATACACCCTGCCTGCCTGATATCTCTGCAGATGGGTTAGTTAGTCCTCAAAAGGACTGTTTATTAAGATGGATATGTGTAATGTACGGTTTTTCTCCCTACACTACCTAATACACAAGCAAATCTCTCCCTGATGCAGCAGCACCTCTCGCTTCTCTGCCTGTTTCCGGAGTGACTGTGACGAGCACAGCGGCACCAGGTCTGATATAGACCTGATGACGCTGTGCGGCCATACAATCACTGTAATGCCACAACCACCATGGCTGCGGCATTACAATGAGTGGCAGGCAATCCCTGCATGTTGATTGGCGCTCTAAAGAGCGCCAAACATGCAGGGAGGGGACCCAAGCTCCCACCGAGCAACCCCGGAAATACTTGGCAAGCGCCGAGCATCTCGAACAATGAGATGCTCGGGCGAGCACCGAGCAGTAGCGAGCATGCTCGCTCATCGCTAACTGCAGACTAAAGTCTTTGCAGATAAGTAACTTACAATATATTTGCTGCAGAATACATTCAGATGTGAACCAGAGGGGAGTGGTCTGTGCTCATCTTTTTAAGGCTGAGCTAGATGCTTGATATTCAGGGCAGAATAAACAAGGAGGTCATAAATAGTGATGAGCGAGTATATTTTGCTAACCCTTTCGCTGAGTATGTTCGGGCCGAGCACCGAATAGTTACAGCTGCTCGGTGATATGTTTGAATCACTCTGCATGATTTGCGACTGTTTGACAGCTTTAGTACATGTGAGGAATGTCTGTTTCTTACACATTCCTCACATGTATTAAAGCTGTCAAGCAGTTGCAAATCATGAACACGGGAGTGATTCAAACATAACACCGAGCAGCTGTAACTACTCGGTGTTCGGCCCGAGCATACTTGGTGAAAGGGTTAACAAAACATACTCACTCATCACTAGTCATAAATTAAAGTGGGAAAGTGTGGATAGATGAGCAGTGAGTAGTTGAATAATACACTAAGTGAATGTGAGAGGCAAATGTAGGGGAGATCACAGTGCTGGAAAAGCTGGGTGACATACCAAGACAGTGCAGCCAGCAGATTTAGGGGAGATCACAATGCAGGAAAAGCTGGGTGACATACCAAGACAGTATAGCCAGCAGATGTAGGGGAGATCACAATGCAGGAAAAGCTGGGTGACATACCTGCAGGAGGAATGGATAAACAGAGATGCTGATCAGAGTGTGATAGTGTTATACACAATCTGTACAGTTTACTTTGTTCTCTGAGCAGAAATGATCATAAACTAACTGTCTGGGTTTGAACCCTTGAGCCTGTTCTTTGTGGTTGGCTTCTCTGTCTGCAGAGCAGATACACCTTTTCTCTGGGTGTTTAGTTTCTGCTATCCTTGCTTCAGACTTTTCAAGGTAACAGGTGCTTTCATTTACTCATTTGTCTGCCCTATTCACTTTTGGGTGCAGCTTTATATACTTTCCCCCTGCTGGTATTCCCTGATGGTGATAGTCTCATTTGGATGTCCAGCCAAACTGCTGTAGTTTAATTCAGTCAGTGAAAGACCAGCTAGGGTTTATCTCTCTGCACTTTATGTTCTTTACCTTGCACCTTTCTTCTGTTTCTTTTTAGAAAGTAGGTGGCATATTCTGTAACAGTACATACTTAATCGTTTATTTTGTATTTTATGGTTTGTTTTACTTAGTCTGGGATCTCTTCCTATTTTAGTATACTTTCCCTTCTTTACCGTAGGTAATTTGAACTCTCCTCTGACCTCCGGTTCTTTAAAAGGAAGTAAAATGCTCGACATCCTTTCAGGCAGCATAGGTCTGAGTTTCAATCATCTAGTCTGTGGTTGAGACTATCTCAGCTCATG
Organism: Phyllobates terribilis; assembly: GCF_046119375.1. NCBI lineage: Eukaryota > Metazoa > Chordata > Amphibia > Anura > Dendrobatidae > Phyllobates > Phyllobates terribilis. The sequence goes on from NW_027362764.1 coordinate 242,520,587, forward strand.
CAGGAACCACTAGGGACTGCGAGGTCAGGATCTCTAGTCTATACAGGAACCAGCAGGGTCAATTGCAGTTTTTAGTGTGTTGCCTATTTTCCCGATTGAGTTGCTACACTATCATAACAAAATGTTTATGCACCTTAATTTTTACAAATAGTGAGGGTCTCAGCAACCAAACAGATAAAAAATTATGACATGTCACTATTAGGAATGAGTATAGCTCAACAAGGTCAAGGTTATCACTCCCAGAGTAATTTTAAACAAACAAAAAAAACTCAAGCTGTATAGGCCAAGTTTAAAGGAAGATAAATAGACACATATAAAATCAATATAATTTATTTCAATAGTTTTAAAATATATTTTTTTACATAAAAAACAGGTGCCCTCAAATATTACAACAACCAAACCTCCAACATAGCTATATTAGTACATGAAAATTAGCCCATCCATGGCAATTTTGATTCATAGATCCAATATTGCACTAACCCTATTATAAAGTGCTGTTGCCAATTAATCCGTGAATGAAAAATGAATATAGAACTCCCCTGAAACAAGGTAAAGTGCAAGTGCAAAAAAGGGGGGGGGGTTTCTTTTAAGTATGTGGAAAGATTAGCATCAAAGTAGCAGCACAACAGAAGAATATTTTACAAACAGAAGTTCAAATATTGGAGCATATAGCCCCTATATGCTATAAGTAAGTCAGCAGATAAGTACAAGGTATAAAGGCATTAGGCTAATGCATATTAAATGTACTAATTACTAAGGCTGTGCATATAGTGTAGCTACATATAGGGTGTGTTATGACAAAACATTAAAGCCAGTGGAGAGTACTCACATATAGTAATTCAATAAGTTGATCAGAGGAGGGATGGTGAAGTTAACCCCGACGACGCCGTTTCACCACAAGCTTCTTCAATACATATGTCTGAAGGACCTGCACAATAGGATCAACCCGAAGCCTCTCCTGCCGCTTTTCCTCAGGTGGAGGGATGAAACAATTGAGATATAATATTAAAGCGGTACCACCTGATGAAGATAGTGTTTACTATCGAAACGCGTTGTGGAGAGGGTTAATAAAAGGTTTGTAAAACCATAATCCTGTTCCCATAGTGATCATTACCCTAGCGCTCCATAGACCGCTTTAATATTATATCTTAATTGTAGTTTTTTTAAAACAGAGGTCAAGTTGCTAGTATATGCTTTGGAGTACATATTATTCAGTGGCACACCGGTAGGCAAGTTATAGTCAGTGGCTAATTTTTTATTTTATTTATTTATTTTACTCATTTATATAGTGCCATTAATTCCACAGCACTTTACAGACATCATCATCACTGTCCCCATTGGGGCTCACAATCTACATTCCCTATCAGTATGGAATGTGGGAGGAAACCGGAGAACCCGGAGGAAACCCACACAAACACGGGAGAACATACAAACTCCTTGCAGATGTTGTCCTTGGTGGCATTTGAACCCGGACACCAGCGCTACAAGGCTGCAGTGCTAACCACTGAGCCACCATGCTGCCCATGCTGGCTAATGGCAACCCTTGAGACCTTTTCTAGGCCCTCTGCTCCCATGACAACTTATTGCAGCCCTAATGCAGAACCACTCTGTCTGACAGTGAATGTAGCTACTGCAGTCGCTATTAGAGATGAGCGTTGTTCTACTCGAACTGTTCGCCAATCTCAAATTCGAGCTGTTTTGGGCGGTGTTCGAGCCGGTCGGCGAACACGAACAATTTGAGAAAAATTCGGCTGTTCGAGGTTATGTTCGATAACAGTTCGTGCACCAAAATCATAACTGGATTTTTTCTCAGTAATGATGAAAATTAATGTTAATACGCAGTTTGAGTGTACAGCGGGGCGGGGGGAGGGGCAGGGGATGGATCTCTGCAGGAACAATGAAGATCTCCATTTTTTTTTCTCTTTCCCGCATTTGCAGTGGGGAGGTGCAATCTGTCAGCCTATCAGCAGCGCACACACGGAGCGAAGTGCTTTTTTTCACACAAGCAAGGGCATGTGTGATTGGCAGTGTATGTCACATGTCCTTGCCCTATAAGACCAAGCCATTTTCCCCGTCGCCACCATTTTCTCACTGCTGCAGCTGCGTGTTAGATGGCACCGCTGTTGCTGTGTGCGCTATACCTTGTTAATTTCAAGCCAATTTTCGCACAAATATACAGATAGCTTGGGAGTAGGGAATAGTTGTGATTGCAGTCCTTTTAAGGACTAGGTTACAGCATTTCCTACGACTTTTATCAGGCAGGTCTGTGCTCTTAAATAGATAGATTGTGGGAGTAAAGACTAATTGTAATTGGAGTCCTTTTCAGGACTAGGTTACATCAGTTCTTATCAGTTTTTGCCAGGCAGGTCTGTGCCAGTGCTGTGCAAGTTTTTTTCACAGCATTTGGCTGAATCTAGCAAAGCTAATCCTTTTTGGCCTATTGCAGAGTGTGTTAGTCAGTGGAGTAGCCTATCTGTGTTGCAAGATATACCACCTGTGTATAGAATACCAATTTTTTTACTGCACCTAGTGAAGTAAAATCTTTTGGGCATAGCATCATTCTATTAGTCCATCTATACTGACCTCCATCAGGTTGCAAACTGAATATAATTTTTTTCTGCATCTAGCTCTGAAAAAATATTTGGGCTTCTAGCAGTGTGTGGGACTTGGTCTATTAGTCCATCTATACTGACCTCCATCAGGTTGCAAATTAAAAATATTTTTTTTCTTCATTTAGCTCTGAAAAAATATTTGGGCTTCTAGCAGTGTGTGGGACTTGTTCTATTAGTCCTTCTATACTGACCTCCAGCAGGTTGCAAATTGAATATAATTTTTTTCTGCATCTAGCTCTGAAAAAATATTTGGGCTTCTAGCGGTGTGTGGGACTTGGTCTATTAGTCCATCTATACTGACCTCCATCAGGTTGCAAATTAAAAATAATTTTTTTCTGCATCTAGCTCTGAAAAAATATTTGGGCTTCTAGCGGTGTGTGGGACTTGGTCTATTAGTCCATCTATACTGACCTCCATCAGGTTGCAAATTAAAAATAATTTTTTTCTGCATCTAGCTCTGAAAAAATATTTGGGCTTCTAGCAGTGTGTGGGACTTGGTCTATTAGTCCATCTATACTGACCTCCATCAGGTTGCAAATTGAATAAAAAAAATTTCTGCATCTAGCTCTGAAAAAATATTTGGGCTTCTAGCGGTGTGTGGGACTTGGTCTATTAGTCCATCTATACTGACCTCCATCAGGTTGCAAATTAAAAATAATTTTTTTCTGCATCTAACCCAGCCAATAGTTTTGGCCTAATACCACAGTTTGGCCACTCAGCTCTGCTCGGTTACCATCCATTGTTTTTTTGTGCAAACAACTCCAGAGTTGTGAATTAGTTAACCACCAAAATGAGTGGAAAAAGGCCTGCTGCTGGTGGAAAGGGGAATAGGCGTGTTGGGAAGGGGAAAAAAGGTTGTGTCCGTGGGGTAGGTGCAGAAGAAAGACCATCTTCCAGCCAAACTAAAATGTCTACTTTTTTTAGCGGACAATGTGATAAGATCCCTTTCTTACGGCCACGCCAATCGCTACAAATTCCAGATGAGGCACAAAAACAGCAGGTGCTTCAACGGATATCAAGTGCTCCTTTAAGTGGGCTCTCCTCCACATCAACTTCAACATCACAAATACTCCAGTCCTCAAAGGTGTCACCCAAATCGCACTTGCTTCCTCACAGCTCCCAAATCTCCAGCTGCCCGTCTGAGTATGAGGTAGAACAGATGGTTGAGTCTGCAGAGCTGTTTACTCATACTATAGCCTGGGAATCAGAGGTCGACTCCAGCGCTTCTGTGAATCCAGACGAGGAAATGATCTGTACTGATGCCCAGAATCTTTATGAGTCGGATCCAGGACCAGACGCAGAAGGTTCTGACCATAATGTAGACCCTCATTCCCAAACTGTAACTCCTGTTGGTGGAGACAATGAGGAAGACGATGATAAGACTCAAATACCTGATTGGAGCGACAACTTTAGTTTTTTGTCAGGGCAGGAACAGGTTGGCTCTGAGGACGACGGGTGTGATAACGCACAGGGTGATGATGATGAGGTCGGAGATCCCACTTACTGTCAACCCACAGTCAGCCAAGAGATGAGGTCAGCAGAGGAGGTGGAGGAAGATGCTAGTGACGACGAGGTCAGGTTGCGCCTTCCTGGACAGAGACGTAGTACTGGAAGCACGTCAACAACTGCATCCTCAAACACAACTCTGCCTCTCACCACAAGTCGTGGTGGCTCTTCAGGTCGCATGGGTGCTAAGCCTTGCATAGCCTGGGCATTTTTTCAGATCGATAAAGATGACCCAACTCGTGTTATCTGTAACATTTGTCAGCAAAAGCTAAGTAGAGGCCAAAAAATACATAGTTTGAGTACTTCATGCATGAACCGGCACATGGACATGAAGCATAAGTTGCAGTGGGAAGCTCAGTGTGCTACAATGCGGTCTAGCCGGCCGGGCCAACCACCGTCTGCCATATCTTGTGCATCCGCGGCCTCTTCATCCTCTGTGACTGGGGGGACAGCAGTCACACCTGTTTTGGGGCGCAGACCTGCCACCTCTTTACCCGCAACAGCCAGCGTGATTGGCAGGTCATCATTTTCTTTGGAGGTGGTAACACCAGCTGGTCTTGAGCGCTGTCCGACATCGATAGCACCACCTTTGGATCAAGGCAACCTAACATGTCCGCCTGCATCTTCCTCACAGACCGGCAGTTTGCCGGGGACACCCTTATCAACCCCGTCTAAGCACAATAGCCAGCCCTCGGTCCCTCAGATGTGGACAAGTAAAAGACCATTTCCTCCTAGCCATGAGAAAGCTAAGAGGTTGAATTTCACCATCTGCAAGCTCTTGGCTACAGAAATGCTGCCTTTCCGCCTGGTGGACACAGAGGATTTTCGAGACCTTATGTCCGTCGCAGTGCCCCAGTACCAGATGCCCAGTCGGCACTACTTCTCAAAGAAAGGTGTGCCTGCGCTCCACCAGCATGTCGCACACAACATCACCGCTTCTTTGAGAAACTCTGTGTGTGACAGGGTGCATTTCACCACAGACACTTGGACGAGTAGGCATGGACAGGGGCGTTACATGTCGCTGACTGGGCACTGGGTAACTATGGTGACAGCAGGACAAGGGGCTGCTGTCCAAGTCTTGCCGTCCCCACGAGTTGTGCGTCAATCCTCTTTATGTCATTTTTCCTCCACTGCTTCTACCTCCTCAACCTCCTCTCGGTCTTCCACCTGCACCCAAAGCCTGTCTGGTCATGCCACAAGCTTTCTAACTGCGCAGAAGGGATCCTGCACACCTCCTTACTATGCTGGCAGTAGGGCTCAACGTCATCAGGCGGTTTTTACATTGAAATGTCTGGGAAATGTGAGTCACACAGCTGAGGAGTTGTGGTCAGCTCTGGAGAACCAATTTCATGAATGGTTGTCTCCACTGGACCTGAAACCAGGGAAGGCCGTGTGCGACAATGCTGCAAACCTGGGTGCGGCCCTTCGCCGGGGCAATGTCACACACGTGCCTTGTATGGCTCACGTGTTGAACCTGGTTGTCCAGCAATTTTTAGCCCACTATCCCAGACTAGATGGCCTTCTGCAGAGGGCACGGTCGCTGTGTGCTCACTTCCGCCGTTCGCATCCCGCAGCTCAGCGACTTACATCTCTACAGAAGTCGTTGGGCCTGCCACTTCACCGGCTAAAATGCGATGTGCCTACCCGGTGGAATTCAACTCTGCACATGTTGCAGCGACTGTGGCAGCACCGACAAGCCCTGGTGCAATACGTTCTGACGTATAGCCTGGGCCAACGAGATTCAGAGGTGGGGCAAATCACGCTGGAGGAGTGGTCTCAGATCAGGGACCTATGCACCCTTCTGCACAGTTTTGAAATGGCGACGAAGATGTTTAGTGCTGACGATGCCATTATCAGCATGACTATTCCGGTGATTTACATGCTGGAGCACATGTTAAACAGAATTCGGAGTCAGGTGGTGGCACAAGAGGAGGTGGAGGAAGTAGAGGAGGAGGAGTTGTATGCGGAAGGGCTAACATCTGCAAGGTCCAGACGGTCGGCAGCACCAGGGCGGCAGGCATGTGAGGGTGGGGGAGATGATTTTACCAGGGCGCATGGTAGCAGCCAAACTAGTGAGGAAGGTGCAGGAGCCCAGGAAGAAGTGGAGGACGAACTGATGGAAGACTCATCAGATGAGGGAGACCTTGATCACATTTCTGTTGTGCGAGGTTGGGGGGAGAGGACAGAGGAAGGAAGCATGATTGTTACCTCGCCACCAACACAACAGGGACTTGGTGCTCCTGGATGCGCAACACACATGAGTGCCTTCTTGCTGCACTACCTGCAACATGACCCTCGAATTGTGAGAATTAGAAATAATCCTGACTACTGGGTTGCCACACTGTTAGATCCCCGGTACAAAAGTAAATTTGCAGAAATTATTCCTGCCATAGAAAGGGATGCACGCATGCAGGAGTATCAGCAGAGACTGTTGCAGAATCTTACATGTGCTTTTCCACAAAATACCAGTGGTGCACGTAGTGAATCTCACAGTTCCAACTTGCCAACCGTGGTCTGTATGGAATTGTTCAATAAAGGGCCCAAAATTAAGATAACATAGATGGGAGAGGTCTCTATGAATAGGAATTCCTAAGTATTTGATACCCTGTGAGGGCCAGGCAAAGGGAAAGTTGGACTGGATGGAATCCTATATGGATTTAGGGAGGGAGACATCGAGGGCCTCAGACTTCGCTGCATTGATTTTAAAATTTTACCATGTAACAAAGTGATCTATTTCAGCCATAACAGCAGGGATGGATATATGTGATTGAGTGATATATACTAGGACATCATCAGCAAATAGAGAGCACTTGTACTCGGTGCCTCCCACCTCAATCCACCTAATATTGGGGTTATGGCGAATTGATGAGAGCAGGTGCTCCGTCACTAGGATGTATAAGAGAGGGGACAGAGGACATCCCTGCCTTGTCCCATTGGTGATTGTGAAAGGTGATGAAAATGTTCTGACGCACCCCCTGGGCATTGGGACACCCGGAGCCGGACCCTTTTTGGTGGATGCTGGTGGTTGTAGTCTTCGTGGCGGCGATCCGGTTCCGTGGCTCAGGGCGGTCAAACCAGTGGCGGAACTATTTATGTGGTTTTGATGTTTAAATGTCCGACTACGCCACCCGTGGATTGCGGTCAGAGTGAACCGCCGCTACAGGGCAGACCGCTAAGGCTGGTGTTGTGGGTGCAGCAGAGCGTAGCATAACTCCCCACGGGAGGAGTATAGCCTCAGGGCAGTGTATGCGGAGGATGGGGGTGATGGTGCAGGGCAGCAGCAGTAACGACACGGAGTCAGTGATGCAGTTCAGGGCCTTTACTCACAGTTCTTATTATCCAGACCACGTCTGCAGGTAACGGCTGCCCACGTCGTACTGTGCTCACCAGGTGAGGGGCTCAGACAACTCCCAGATAACTTTGGAGCGCTTCACAGGACCCCCTTTGTGTGTCCTTTGTCTGGCCTTTCTTACCAACACTTCTGTCCGGCTGCCTCGGGCCTCCTCTTGGTAAACTTGGCGCCAGTTTCCCTGACCCTATGTGGTGCCTTCCTAGCGGGTGGAGCAAGGGGCTGCACCACATAAAATGTCAGAGCCTCCGGTTTCTAGCTGAGGGTCGTTTCCTGCCTCCACTAGTTCGGGGACCGGTCTCCCCCTTTGGCCTGACCCCTCCACGCAGGTGGATTCGGGCGTGCGGTGGCGACTCGCCCGTCCGCACCCCTGGGATCCCTTCATTCCTCGTTCCTGGAGCCTTCTCCGCTCCTCTTCCTTCCTTCTCCCTCTTGCAGGCCTGGGCCTCTGTTACTAGGCCCGCCTCCGGAGCAGAGCTCATGCAGAGCCCCTGCTCCCTGCCACTTCTGCTCAGACTTCTCTGCACTGAACTAAGATGGTGCCCACCTTTTATACTCCCTTCTCAATGCACCCAGGAACTGCTTCCTCCCTGCTCCTGCACTGCAGGGTTCCCCTTCCTCAGTGTTCCCTCCCCCCACTCCAGCCAGGGACAGGGACTGTCGTGCCCATCTCAGGGGCATATTGGTCGCCCTGCCCCACGGCAATGTGGTGTAATGCATGCAGGTGTCGGGTCCTGATCCACACTCCATCCTTATCTGAGAGTGAGATATCACACCTCTGGGTGAGGTGCAATACGTCTGTAGCAACCGAGCCCTCGGTGCTACAGTTCCATTTATCTTCAGCCTAGGTGACGTATTGTGATACAGGGCCGTGATTTTGGCTATAAAAGGGTCCCCTAGACCCCTACCCCAAGCTTTTTAAGAGAATCATATATGGCGTGCCAGGAGACTCTATGGAATGCTTTCTCAGCATCCAACGAGAGTATCTACTTACAAATTTTTAACTGCATCTAGCCCAGGAAATACTTTGTGCCTAGTAGCAGTGTCTGCTAGTCAGTGGATTATCCCGGCTGTTAAGCAAGCTACACCACCTGTAGTTTGGACACTTAATTTTTTCAAAGGAAATGCTTCGGGACCACGGGATACTTAGTGAAGAGCATCAGGAGGCACCCCAAGGCATAGGGGCTGGGACTGGCACTAGGATGCCTTGCGGTGGACAGCCGAGCTCGATCCTTATAAAAGCTTTTTAACTGCAGCAGCTTTAGTGGACGCTACTGGAGCTGGAATTACGCGGCTGCTGGCATGAGACTTGCCCTCCAATAGATCCTTGTAAATGGATTTAAAGTGTATTCATTCAAATTAGAGGGACAATTTAAATTAAAAAGCTGCCTCCACCACAGGGGGGCTCTCTCGACCCACCAGCGGACAGGCACCAGTATTGGGAGAGGGGGGCTGGCCGTCAGGGTTCACCGCGGCTCTGGCACAAACCCGGCGACACGGAGGTGGCACGGGCAGGAGCGGACTGGCCGTCTCGGCTTCTCACTTTTTGGATTTTAGAAGGGCATGACATGCCTATATCTGTGTCTCCCCCTCCTTTTACTCCTCCACCTCTTTTCTTTTCGCATGACTATATGTACTTGTCACTTTTCCATGTGTTAGTTGTGTCTTCTGAGCAGTTTGTCAGCTTTTGGACACCTTTGAAGGTGTTTTCTATGTGTTTCTATGTGTTTTTGTTTGCCTGCCATTGGTTTTAACGGTGTTCGAAGGTGTTCGACGAACAGTTCGACGAACAGTTCGGCGAACACACGGGTGTTCGACGAACCGAACCGAACTCGAACACTACGGGGGTGGCTCAACACTAGTCGCTATACACAAGGGATAAATGGTCAGGATCTGAGATTTCTCTAATACCGGCCATTACAGAAGGAGCCCAACTACCAGTCTCTGTGGCAAGTACGGCATACTGTCCTTACTAAAGGCATTCCATCATGTACATTTATGTCAACTAAGGTCTTAAATAATAGGTTATTGGCAGAGATGGGCAAATTTATTCGAGTGAAATTTAATTCTATTTAAATTTTACAGAAATCCACATTCTGGAGAATGTTTTTTTTTTTTTATAATAAATCCATTCTGCATCATGGCAGCTAGCTGCAGGCGCCATCTTGCTGAACAGTAGATGGATGGAAAAAGGTTAAAAAAAAGCATACTCACCTCACTGCTGCTACCTGCCCACTGTCCACTCCTCTGTACTTCCATCATGTCGCATATCTGGTCACTCTAGGCCGTTGGTTCTGGATGCAAACAAGCCCCGGAGTTTACTCCAAGACCTACTCTATTATATTATTTACATTATATGTTTATTATGTTAAGACCCCAGAGTATACAGTAATAAGGGAAATTAAATTCGAAGAGAATAACTTTACAGCAAATCCAATTTCACCGCGAAAATCTGCGCAAACAGGTGTATTAGAATATTGTCACATCTGCTCATCTCTAGTTCTAGCTAGTAGTTTGCCGGAAAACAGTGTTTGGTCTAAGGATTTATTCATTTTGATTTTTGGAGATACTGGGATATTAGGTTGAACTTAATTAACTTTATATGCCTTAGTATGGATAGGGCGAAAAAAAGCATGATTGAATCTCTATTTTCTGGGTGTAGTGTCCACTTTGGCAACCTTGTGTATACGTATATTTAGATAAAGTGTGGGAAGTGGCCCTTTGTGCTGATCATTGCATGCTCACATGATCATATGCCTCATAAAAGAGAAGCCAGAGGTGGTTATTAGCTAAATACAATATTAAGAGGTCCAACAAGATTTTTGTGAGATCATACTATGTGAAGTAGAGGTTTCAAGAACCGCACTAAATATGAAGCACGAAATTGATAATTGAATTCCCATTACACTCCTTTGCAGCTTTTGAGAGATTATTAATCATTTCATCATATCTGTCATTTTCTGTGGTTATTTAAACTATTGGATGAAAGTAATTAATAAAGTGTCAGTCAGTTATGACCAATTATAATATAATTATATTTTGTGTTTACTAAGTGGAAGTTAATTACAGTTTGTCTCACTGATTTATTGTTTTTAAACAGAAGAAGTCAAATGTCTCCCAAGATGGCAAGACCTCACCCAACTACTCGATGTCAAATAAGGACTTACATACTCTGAAATGTCAAAACTTTTCATGTGCCTTTTTAATGAAAATTAATAATGATTAATGGCAATTAGCTTACAAGACTATCTATCCTTATTAACTGAAACTGAGAGTTGGTTCAAAGTTAAACATTATTTTAAACTGGCATGTTTAAAGGCTTCTCTTCTTTTTTCTTTTTTATTCATGTCTTTCTAGTAAAGAGACAATGATGATGTTATATAGCTGTATTTTAAATTGATGGGCTAATAAATTTGACTATTCCAAGTTATCGAATGGAGAATTTGGAAGTATACAATTCAAATTGAAAAAGAAGGCAAAACTTGCTTTTCTGTACATGTGAGTAGAATGTATACAACAGCATATGTACCATTGTAAAAAAAAAATTTCCCGCCTATTGTTTAGTCTTAGATTAGTAACAGAATTTAAAGTAAAACTACCACAAATTTGCTAGTAGGGACTAATATAATTGAAAAAAAAAGTGATGTCCTTTTAAGCAACAATAATTGAACCAAACTGAAATGTCAAATACTGCCTCTATCAGGAGTGATCAGAGCTAGGCACTGATCGCTATTGTTAACCCCTTAAATACCACTGTCAGTCTCTGACAGTGGCATTCAAGATGTGAGATACCAATAACAGGCCCATTTTGTAACTCTTTCACCACCACATCCACAAAGCAATCTGATAGGTTTCTATAGCAGCTGGGGAGCTGTGGACAGCCCCCATGGCTGACCTGTTGATACGGTAATGAAGCACAGCCATGGGCTGGGCTTTATAGAACACTACAGGGTGGGCCATTTATATGGATGCACCTAAATAAAATGGGAATGGTTGGTGATATCAAATTCCTGTTTGGCACATTAGTATATGGGAGGGGGAAAACTTTTCCAAATGGGTGGTGACCATGGCAGCCATTTTGAAGTTGGCCATATTTGGATCCAACTTTATTTTTTTCAATGGGAAGAGGGTCATGTGACACATCAAACTTATTGAGAATTTCATAAGAAAAACAATGGGTTGCTTGGTTTTAACGTAACTTTATTCTTTCATGAGTTATTCACAAGTTTATGACCACTTATAAAATGTGTTCAAAGTGCTGCCCATTGCGTTGGATTGTCAATGGAACCCTCTTCTCCCACTCTTGACAAACTGATAGCAACACCTCAGAAGAAATGCTAGCACAGGCTTGCAGTATCTGTTGTTTCAGATGCTGCACATCTCGTATCTTCACAGCATAGACAATTGCCTTCAGATGACCCCACAGATAAAAGTCTAAGGGGGTCAGATCGGGAGACCTTGGTGGCAATTCAACTGGCCCACGATGACCAATCCACTTTTCAGGAAACTGTTCATGTAGGGATGCTCGGACCTGACACCCATAATGTGGTGGTGCACCATCTTGTTGGAAAAACTCATGTAGCAATTTAAGATATCCTGTGGCATTGAGGTTTCCATTGATGAAGAATGGCCCCACTATCTTTGTACCCCATAAACCATACTATACCATCAATTTTTGTGTTCCAACTGTCTAGGAGGGATCTATCCACTGTGGGTTAGTGTCAGACCAATAGCGGTGGTTTTGTTTGTTAACTTCTCCATACACAAAAATGTTTGCTTCATCACTGAACATAATGTTCTGTGTAAACTGAGGGTCCTGTTCCAATTTTTGTTTTGCCCATTCTGCAAATTCAGTGCGCCGATCTGGGTCATCCTCGTTGAGATGCTGCAGCAGCTGGATTTTGTAAGGGTGCCATTTGTGAGTAGCTAATATCTGCCTAAGGGATGTTCGACTGATGCCACTCTCCAGTGACATGCGGCGAGTGCTACGCTGTGGGCTTTTGCTGAATGAAGCCACTCATGTTTCTTCATTAGTGACAGTTTTCTTGCATCCACATTTTGGCAAATCCAATACTGAACCTGTTTCACGAAATTTGGCAAGCAGTTTTCTAACTGTAGCATGGGAGATGGGTGGTCTCGTAGGGTGTCTTGCATTGAAATCTGCTACAATGACCTGGGTACTGTGTTCACCAACATCAACACAATTTCTATCCGCTCCTCACGTGTTAACCTCTGCGACATGTCAATGGCTGTAAGCAAAGAAAAACTCATGTAAAGAATAAAGTTATGTTAAAACCAAGCACACCATTGTTTTTCTTATGAAATTCTCAATAAGTTTGATGTGTCACTATCTTCTCAGAACATACAGCAGTGTATTAAATACTATAACTGTAGCAGGAGAACCATTCTAATTTTGTAAGTTAAAACTATTATTGCTGAACTTGGAAAATAACCCACCTCTATTGCTTCCTTAAACAGAGTCAGTAGTCTAGGGAGCAGGAGTTCACAATATAATTTATAGAATTCACTTGGAAGGCCATCTAGCCCAGGGGCTTTTTCATTTTGCATTGTCTGTAAGGCTGTCTCTAGGTCCAGGGTCCCTTGACTCATCAGACATATGTGGAAGGGGAATTTCATCTATATAATTGTTCAAGTCATTCATCTGTACCAATAGCTTAGAGGAATAAGTCAGTATAGTACTCTTGTAGTCTTTTTACAATGTCTGTAGTTTCTGTAATCTACCATTTCCCCAAAATAGTCATGAAATATATGACGATCCTTCTTGCATTTAACAGTGATGAGGAAAAGGGTAACAATGTTTTGAACTTTTGACTTTCAGGCTCCATATCTCACCATCATTTTATAGACGATCATCTATAATATATATAAATTTGACTTGCAACTATTTAGCATATGATTAGTTATGCAGATTCTTGTCATGTCACTGCATTGTTACTGTTTTGCTCCAAAAATCTAAATTTTTATTTTCATTATTTTGTTAGTATTTTGTAAATTCACCTTTGGCTTTCAACACTGCCTCAATCCTTCTGGGCATGCTTGCGATCACATTCAAATATGTCTCGAAAGAAAACTGATCCCAGGTCTCTTCTACACGTTCTCAAAGTTGGTACATACTGGTCGACTCACTTGGGTATATATACAACTTTTTCTTCAACTCCACCCACAAGTATTCGATTGGGTTGCATTCTGGGGACTGTGGGGGCCAATCCAGCACCTCTACTTCATTGTCATTTAACTATTTCTTCACAAATTTCACTGTATTGTAAGGTGGCTAACGGTCGCATAGTTGATGGGAGATATGTGTCACAGAGATGGCTGGTCTCTGTGATGTAACCCGGAGTGTTTTCTCTAGTGCATGTAAGCACTAAGAAGATCGTTTGTTGCACCTGGGACCGGGTTACAGGTAGCTGTGAGAGTTGGGCGGGCCTAGCTACCCACATACCTCACCTCTATGTGTGGTTAACAGCCTATATAATGGAGGCTGTTTTTTGGCACATGTTCTGTGTGTCTGGAGGGAGAAGGCCTCCTGTGTGTGGTTGTCTCCAGACTGGACCGTGTACTGGATGCCTACCAGCCTGTGTGACCACAGCACCTGCTAACCAGAAGACTTTGCTAAAAGGACTGTTTTCTTTGTTTTTGCCTGCGCTAAAGGCTGTTTATTTAGCATTTTGCTTTTGACTGGTTTATGAAGCCAATAAACCGCTATGAACATTTAAAAGAACATGCCTCCTGTTTGCCTCTCATTGCTCCTGAGTGAGTAAAACCCCTACAGTATGCTTCGGGTCATTGACTTGCTAGAACACTATGTTGTCCTTTTTATACCCATAGTACTCGAGTGTATGAAATCACACATCTTGTAAGATACTGAAATGTAGCTAGGCATTGAGACCACCATCGATCCTGGTCAAGTATTCAATGCCTTTGGTAATGCGAGTGGTAATGGACAGGTTTGTGCACTGCCTGCCGAGGCCAATACAGGCTTGGGTGATCCCCGGAATGCTGATGAACTGGTTGGACTGGTGGAAAGATATCAGGGGGTTGAAGGTTCCTTGAGAAGGCAGCCCACTCCATACTGGGGTCCCAACAGCAGGCAAAGGCCCAAAAGGGGGTGAGGCGTCTAAGGTCCAAATGGGCGGGGGAGATGGTGCGCAAGGTCCTTACGGGTGATGTTTGCTGGAAGTGCCACGGTCCAGGCAATATAGCCGCCCGTTGTCCCCTGACCCCCGAGCAGATGGACTGCAGCATATAATACCATTGTTCATATTATGCATATCTGGCCTGCAGTGTGAACTGTCTCAAGCATGTCCCGTGAAGGTGAACGGACTGGAGGTAATGTCACTGTTAGACTCTGGGAGTCTGGTGATCCTTGTGAGGGCCAAACTTCCTCTCCAACTGATCCCGGGGAAAAAAGTCAGCATACGGTGCATTCATGGTGATGCTAAGGACTATCTCATGACCAGAGTGGACATTGAAACGGCCCACGGTACTGAGTCCCACGAGTTCGGCGTCATTCAGGACTTATTGCACCCTATCATTATAGGTTGGGACTTTTGTTTATTTTTGGATCTGTGGGGGAAGGGTTCAGGGTTTGCTGGCACCGTTAAGAAACCAAGTAAGCCTGAAGAGGTATCACCACACCCAGAGTCAGACGGGTTTCCCTTTTGTGTTCTTATGGAGATGAGGAGGTAGCGTCCCCTGAGTCTGACATTCCTGAGTTAGCGGTGACCAGCGAGAATTTTGAGTCTGCCCAACATAGGGATCTAACTCTGAAGGAAGCCTTCAATAATGTCACAGTCATAAATGGGGTTGCACAGGAACTGGGGGCTGACACAAGGTTTCCCTATTTTATGATAAGTGGAAGAATTGTATCGGGTAAAGGAAGTGAAGGAAGAGCTGGTGGAACAGTTAATAGTGCCAGGTCCCTATAGACAGAAGGTGTTGGACATGGCCCATTCGCATATCTTGGGGGGACATCTATGGGTGAAAAAAACACAGGAACGGATTATGCAGAGATTCTCTTCAATGGGAAATATTAAGTTATTGCAGGTCCTGCCCCCACCTCTAACTTTTGAAGTCCTCTCATGCCATTGCCTGTTATTGAAGTGCCGTTCGAGAGAATTGCCATGGCCTTGCTCGGTCCCCTGGTTTAATCTGCTCATGGGAATCAATATATCTTGGTCATCCTGGACTATGCCACACGCTATCCGATAGCAATTCCTCTGAGAAACTACTCCGCAAAAAGTATAGTCCACGAATTGGTCCACGTTTTTTTCCGGACAGGTTTACCAAAGGTGATCCTAACCGACCAGGGAACACCTTTGATGAGTAAGATGATGAGGGAGTTATGCAAGGTCCTGCAAATCTCTCAACTGAGGACTTCAGTGTACCATCCTCAGACAGATAGCCTTGTGGAAAGGTTTAATAAAACGCTAAAGAGTATGCTGAGGAAGGCCATAGAAAAGGATGGTAGAGACTGGGACTGTCTCCTACCGTATCTGTTGTTCTCCATCCAAGAGGTTCCACAGGCCTCTACGGGGTTCTCGCCATTCGAACTTCTGTGTGGTCGACATCCACGAGGTCTCCTGGATATAGCCAAGGAAACCTGGGAAGCCGAAGCCACGCCCCACAGAAGCGTCATAAAGCACGTGGCACTAATGCAGCAGAGGATTGCGAAGGTGATGCCCATTGTAAAAGGACATCTCATTCAGACACAAGAAGCTCAGGCCAGGGTCTACAGGGTCATCAAGAGTGAGGCAGTTCAGTCCGGGAGACCGAGTCCTTGTATTAATTCCTACTGTGGAGAGCAAGTTCTTGGCCAAATGGCAAGGGTCATATGAGGTGGTGGAGAAGCTATAAGAACTATAAGTATATGTGAACTATAAGATTCATCAACCAGCAAGACGGAAACCATATCATATCTACCATGTCTACCATATCAGATCTACCATGTCAACATCATCAAGCCATGGCAAGACAGAGAGCCGGCTCAAATTCCATGCTTGCTGGGCAAGTCAGAAGGTGATGTTGGAGGTGTCGCCATATTGGAGACGCTGTTAAAGGTCCAAAAATACCAGTGTCGGGAGTTGCTCCAGAAGAACAGGGACCTGTTCTCAGAATTGCCGAGGTGCATGAAGGTCGTAGAACACGAAGTTCTGATGGTGCCACATGTGTGCTTAAACGCGAAGCCCTATCAAATTCCGGAGGCCCGACGAGAAGTGATCTCCAAGGAGGTGGAGCGTATGTTGAAACTCGGGGTCATTGAGGAATCCAAGAGCGGTTGGTTGAGCCCGATTGTCCTGGTCCCAAAGCCCGATGGTGAATGGAGTTTCTGCAATGACTGTCGGAAGTTGAATGAGGTCTCCAAGTTTGACGCATATCCCATGCCACGCGTCGATGAGCTGATTGAGAGATTTGGGCCAGCAAGGTACATAAACATTTTGGATTTGACAAAGGGATATTGGCACAGGGAGCCAAGGAGAAGACTGCATTTTCTATGCCAGATAGATGCTTCCAGTATGTCCGGATGTTGTTTGGCCTGCATGGGGCCCCTGCAACCTTCCAGAGAGCAATGGATCGAATCCTTGCTCCCTATAAGCAAAACAACGCAGCATACCTGAATGATATTGTTATCTTCAGCCCTGACTAGGAGAGTCATCTGGAAAAAGTCCAGGCAGTGTTGGATGCTCTAAGGAAGGCGGGATTTTCAATAAACCCAAAGAAATTTGCCATGGGGAAAGAAGAAACCAAAAACCTGGATTATGTAATGGGTAGAGGCAAGATCAAACCCCAAGTCAATAAAGTGGAGACAATTGGAACCTGGCCAAGACTGCTGTCAAAAAAGGTTAAAGCCATCCTGGGGATCGTGGGATACTACAGGAGGTTGATCCCAAACTTCACCATGATGGCCACACCTCTGGCTGACCTCTTTTAGCGGATGAAATCGGTAATGGCCAAATGGTCTTAAGAGTCAGAAACGGCCTTTCAAAAAATGAAAGGGGCTCTGTGTAAGCAACCGGTCCTGGTGACCCCCTACTTTAAGAAAAAGTTTATATTCCAAATGGATGCCTCAGATGTCGGTTTAGGAGCAGTCTTTTCCCAGAAGATACACAGGGACGAGCTTTCTACTCAGGTAGGTTCTCTACCTGGGAAGAAAGCTGTCCTCATGTGAGAGGAATTATTGCGTCATAGAGAATGAGTGCTTGGCCATAAAGTGGGCGGTGGACACATTACAGTACCATCTGGCAGGACATAAGTTTAGATTTGTATCCGACCATGCCCCACTCAGATGGTTGAGGGAAACAAAGGGTAAAAATGCTAGAGTCACCCGCTGGCTCTTAGCCATACAAGATTTCAACTTCCATGTAGAGCATAGAGCAGGGAAGCTACATGGTAATGCCCTATCGAGAAGCCCCTGTCCGGTAGTAGAAAGTGCCAAGCCCCTCGGCTTTATGCAGAGGGGGGGGTATGTAAGGTGGCTAGTTGTCAGGTAGTCGATGGGAGGTATGTGTCACAGAGATGGCTGGTCTCTGTAATGTAACCCGGAGTGTTTTCTCTAGTTCATGTAAGCACTAAGAGGATCGTTATTGCACATGGGACCGGGTTACAGGTAGCTGTGACAGTTGGGCGGGCCTAGCTACCCACATACCTCACCTCTGGGTGTGGTTAACAGCCTATACAATTGAGGCTGTTGTTTGGCACATAGTCTGTGAGTCTAGGGTGAGAAGACCTCCTGTATGTGGTTGTCACCAGACTGGACTGTGTACTGGATGCCTACCAGCCTGTGTGACCACAGCACTGGCTAACCAGAAGACTTTGCTAAAAGGACTGTTTTCTTTGTTTTTGCCTGCGCTAAAGGCTGTTTATTTAGCATTTTGCTTTTGACCAGTTTATGAAGCCAATAAACCACTATGAACATTTAAAAGAACATGCCTCCTGTTTGCCTCTCATCACACCTGAGTGAGTAAAACCCCTACAGCATGCTAGACCTGCTAGAACACTATGTTGTCCTTTTTATACCCATAGTACTCGAGTGTATGAAGTAACTCATCTTGTAAGATACTCAAATGTAGCTCAGCGTTGAGACCACCATCCATCTTGGTCAAGTATTCAATGCCTTTGGCTATGAAACAACCCCATATCATCAGGCTTCCTCCACCGAACTTGACACTTCCTTCAATTTCTTGATCTGTTAGCCCCTTTTTCCCTTGTTTCTTCCAGACTAATTTGCACTCATCAGAGCCTAGTAAATTAACTTTCGTCTCATCACTCCAAATCACCCGTTTCCAATCTTCTACTATCCTCTTTTCGTACTTTTTGCAAACTCAAGCCGATGCTTCTATGACGATATTGAAGTCGAGGCTTCTTCACATTTTTTTGAGTCACCATTCCAAGTTTGTATAAGGTGCGCCGCACGGTGCTTGCATGCACTTTTGTGATTGCACTATTACGAAGTATACGAGCCACCTTGCCATGTTTGTCGTGCCAGAGCTGATAGACCGTGTGATGAGCCAACTTATTGACTCCGATATTTTGCCTGGACGTCCACCTCTTGGCTTTTGAATGGATGGACGGACATCATTTAGTATTCTTCCAACTGTCATGGCACTCACATGATGCAATTTTTCAACTTTCTTGGCCGAGAGCTCACTATCGATGTGTTGGATGAAGCTATATCTCTTTCCTTGGGAAATTTTCTTCATGGCTGCTCCTTGATTTAAGCCAATGACCTTTCACTTGGGAAATAACCTAATAACACACTGAGCTATTAGGGTATGTGGGAACAGGTTGTAATTTGTAGTATACAGGAACAAAAAGATTTTTCCAGCACCAATAGCAAAATAGTAACAATGCAGTGACAAGTCAAGAATTTGCATAACTAATTAGATGCTAAATAGTTGCAAGTCAAATTTATGTATGAGATAGCCAAGATGAATGTCTATAAAATTATGGTAGTCTCTCATCCTAAGCAGTAGTGGATGGTGAGATATAGAGCCTGAAAGTCAAAAGTTCAAAACATTGTTACCCTTTTGCTCATCACTGTAGTACCCGTTGAAAGCATATTTCCTGCACTTTCTCCTTCAAGTATTTTTGTTTTGTAAATAACTGTTTTGGGGCAGCTACCGATAGAAGATGATCAGAGAAAATACTCTGTGACTCTTCCCACTCACTCTATCCCTATTCAGCGTAGATTTAATGTGTTTCCGTTCTTTTTCCCAAACTATGCATCACAAGGACTGAGTTAGTTCTTTGGTTTTAGAGTTCCTCTTGCTTATTTCAACTATAGATAGGCCTCAGACATAAGCCTTCATGGTGTCCCATTCAACTCCTATAAAGGCTGAGCCAACGTTTATATTAAAGAATTCCAGTATGTTGGTATAGAGAGTTACCCCTACAGTTTGAAACCACATGGGGTTGATTCTCTTAATCCTTTGCTAATAAGGCCCTGAGTAGATAATTTGAGCTTTATCTTTATGGGGGAGTGATCAGACACATCTCTCAGATAGTCAATTGTCAACATTGGAAGATATACTCATTACCCACTGTGACGCCCAGCTGCGCTTGGTATCACAGATCCTAGAAGAGTACATTGATGGATTCCTCCACAAGAGGCCCCCATAAACATTCACACATCTTCACCTTCCACCTCAGACCAGCGGAGGGAGCCCATTAGGGATATAAATAGGGAAGGTGGAGCCAGGTAGTGGAATCTGTTGAGAGAGTTCCTGCAGTAGAGAAGCATGAGAGAGGTCAGTCTGCAATGGAGCACAGTCCAGACTCAGTTGTAGCTCAGTTAGAGCTTGAGGTGTGCCGGCGCCATAAGATCGGTGAAGCGCGGCAAGCTGCCGTTAGTGTGTATAGTCTAGTGAGGGCCCGAGTAGGCCGAAGGCGAGTGGAGAGTTAGTACATAGGGGGCATATGAGCTTAACCGGCTCATCCCGAAGCAGTTACCGGACACCGGGTCCAAGCTTACTGGGATCTCTATGACCCAGTAAGGCATAACCAGAATCCCTGGAGAACTACAGGTCCCAGGATCGCTAAAGTGCTGATACGTAACAGAGCCAGGAGACACATAGGCCCCGCAAGCTGAGGAGTGTGTACTCCAAGAAAAGGCCCTACCACAAGGTCAGCCAGCGCAGGACAGAGACAAAGTTAGGCCTAGCTCTAGGCAGGTCAGAAACTTACTACGCAAAGGCAAGAAACAGGAGGCCCTACACCCGCTTATTGGGGAGGATCCTGATATGCACCCCTCACCCTACAGCGCTCCGGGATGTGCCTGAATTCCCATCAGTAAAAGGTACTGAAGGGACTACCGTGTCCATCCCCGTTCTTGCTCTGACCCGGCTGGGTCTCGCCTGTCCTGCATCCCCCTTTCCGTACGCTGCCCTAAGGCCTAGCTCCACCTGTGGGGAGCTATACCATCGAGCTGCCTTATCATCGGCCTCAGTGGACTGTGCAGCGCTGGTGATTCTCACCAGAAGCCACAGGTGGCGTCACAAACTTTCATAAAACTAAGAAACCTATTAGCCCCTTTTTAAAGAGTGACCCCAGGGTACCGGCCCGGGAGCCGACCACCGCGACATCCCCAGGGCCAGGCAAAGGCCCGGGTACCGAGTCATCCCCATCCCCTGGGCTAGTCACCACAGCTAGATCTATTCTGGACAATGTGTGGTAAGGGGAAGCATAACAGGAATACTGCCTTTGGTCAGGATTTCTGAGACGCCAGACGTCCACCAATCCCACTTGGGGCTGGGGTCAGGCTGGGGACCTGGCACTGACTATTGCAGACATGGGTATGTTTGACTTCTTTATTCTTGCATTACCAATTTGACCTATATTTACTGTGAATGGAGTCCCTATTTGTACTTATACCCTGGTGATACAGTTATATGAAAAAGTTTGGGCACCCCTATTAATCTTAAGCTTAATGTTTTCTTAAAATTGGTGTTTTTGCAACAGCTATTTCAGTTTGATATATGTAATAACTGTTGGACACAGTAATGTTTCTGCCTTGAAATGAGGTTTATTGTACTAACAGAAAATGTGCAATCTGCATTCAAACAAAATTTGACAGCTGCATAAGTATGGGCACCCTTATCATTTTCTTGTTTTAAATACTCCTACCTACTTTTTGCTGACTTACTAAAGCACTTTTTTTGGTTTTGTAACCTCATTGAGCTTTGGACTTCATAGCCAGGTGTATGCAATCATGAGAAAAGCTACTTCAAGTGGCCACTTGCAAGTTGTTCTCCTGTTTGAATCTCCTCTGAAGAGTGGCATCATGGGCTCCTCAAAACAACTGTCAAATGATCTGAAAACAAAGATTATTCAACATAGTTGTTCAGGGGAAGGATACAAAAAGCTGTCTCAGAGATTTAACCTGTCAGTTTCCACTGTGAGGAACATAGTAAGGAAATGGAAGAACACAGGGACAGTTCTTGTTAAGGCCAGAAGTGGCAAGCCAAGAAAAACATCAGAAAGGCAGAGAAGAAGAATGGTGAGATCAGTCAAGGACAATCCTCAGACCACCTCCAGAGAGCTGCAGCATCAACTTGCTGCAGATGGTGTCACTGTGCATCGGTCAACTATACAACGCAGTTTGCACAAGGAGAAGCTGTATGGGAGAGTGATGCGAAAGAAGCCGTTTCTGCAAGCACGCCACAAACAGAGTCGGCTGAGGTATGCAAAAGCACATTTGGAGAAGCCAATTTCTTATTGGAAGAAGGTCCTGTGGACTGATGAAACCAAGATTGAGTTGTTTGGTCATACAAAAAGGCATTATGCATGGCGTCAAAAAGACACAGCATTCCAAGAAAAACACTTGCTACCCACAGTAAAATTTGGTGGAGGTTCCATCATGCTTTGGGGCTGTGTGGCCAATGCTGGCACCAGGAATCTTGTTAAAGTCGAGGGATGCATGGATTCCACTCAGTATCAGCAGATTCTTGACAATAATGTTTAAGAATCAGTGATAAAGTTGAAGTTATGCAGGGGATGGATCTTTCTGCAAGACAATGATCCAAAACACCGCTCCAAATCTACTCAGGCATTCATGCAGAGGAACAATTACAATGTTCTGGAATGGCCATCCCAGTCCCCAGACCTGAATATCATTGAACATCTGTGGGATCATTTGAAGAGGGCTGTCCATGCTCGGCGACCATCAAACTTAACTGAACTGGAATTGTTTTGTAAAGAGGAATGGTCAAAAATACCTTCTTCCGGGATCCAGGAACTCATTAAAAGCTACAGGAAGCGACTAGAGGCTGTTATTTTTGCAAAAGGAGGATCTATTAAATATTAATGTCCCTTTTCTGGTGAGCTGCCCATACTTATGCACCTGTCAAATTTTGTTTGAATGCAGATTGCACATTTTCTGTTAGTACAATAAACCTCATTTCAAGGCAGAAACATTACTGTGTCCAACAGTTATTACATATATCAAACTGAAATAGCTGTTGCAAAAACACCAATTTTAAGAAAACTTTAAGCTTAAGATTAATATGGGTGCCCAAACTTTTTCATATAACTGTATATATCACCTTTGTGATTATTATATGGTTCTCCATCTGCAGCTGTATTGTTACCTCCTGACATGAGCAGAGTACGTGCTGCATGAAGCACCTGAGTAATCACCAATTTCTAAGTGTATTATGTGTGGTATCTGCTATTTGAAATCCATTTTACTATCATGCAGCTGATGTCAGCAACCTATGTTTGCGTACTGTGACTGGGTGATTCCAGCCCTGCACTGGGCCACTCACCTCCACATCTTGATTTTTTGAATGATCTTAAATATTTATGCAAACTTTTTAATGAAATGAATTAATAAAATTACATGTTTTAGCTTTAACTCACTGTTCTCCTTTTTCGCTATTCTGGACAATGTGTGGTAAGGGGAAGCATAACAGGAATACTGCCTTTGGTCAGGATTTCTGAGACGCCAGACATCCACAAATCCCACTTCGGAAATTGCATCAAAAAGGGACATGGGCTTCACAGTAGGTGTAATATTACCATTATGAAATTTATCCAAGAAGGAATGGAGTTAATTATTGAAGTCTCCAACTATTAACACCGGTATAGTACTGTAGGATAATCTGTAATAAATGACAAAAATGTTTTTATTATGTCTACTGAGTAAGGGGGCATAATATATTGTGCAACAAGCACCACTTCTATATTATAAATGGAGCATAGGAGACATATATATCTACCCTCTGCATCTTGCTTTACTACAGTATAACACCAAATGAATTTTCCACCCAATCCATTTCCATTTTAAAAGTTGCAGGGTTTCACTAATTAGATGGGTCTCTGATAGCCATACAATTGTAGGCTGTAGTTGTTTAATAAAAGTTAAGATAGCACATCTTTTAACTGAGTCTTGCATACTTTTTACACTCCAGGCCACTACTTTAATATTGTGTAACATATTGTTCATATTCGTACCATGTTGTATGAAACCCCCTAAAGTCAGGGTCATTGCATCTAAAATCGTGTTGGCATCTTCGTCTACACTTAAAGGGGTTTTCCCCACAAACAAAAGTTCATTTTAATCAATAGATCTTGGAAAAATAATAACTTCTACAATTGGATGTGTTTAAATAAAATGTTCCTGTGCTGAGATAACCAAGCCTCTAACCAATTCCCAACTGAAAAGAATATAAGAAAAGAGAAAAACAACCTTTAAAAACAAGTAAAAATACAGTTAGGGAAGTCTGACAAAGAGACATTCCTCTGTTGGACAGAGGATCAGGGCTACACAAGGGCCTGAGCACATATCTTATACTTCAGTATAATCACCAAAGAAGCACAGTATGTGAGAAACAATAAATAATACCAGCCATATCTCTTATAATATCTTGGGCAGGCACATTTCAAAGAATTCAACAGGATTTGCCCCCTCAGCTTTTTCCGGAACACCAACCAAATTAAATTTGTTTCTGCGTGACCTATTATCCAGGTAATCTTCTTTGTTAAAGAGTAAGGTTACATTCTGTATATTTTTCTTGAGTTTCTTTTGCATAAAGGCAGTTGATTTTCTATGGCATTCACTCTGTCTTTCATCTCTTTGATTCTCTCATTAACATTTTGCAGGTCTTGCCTCATGGAGCTCACTTCCTCCTTTAAGCCCCCCTTTACCGGGTGGTAGAGCCATGGTGCAAGGAGGGACCGGAGGGGCATAACTAGGGACCTCACCCAGACCGACCTTGGCTATACGGCGGGTTAGTCGACTCCGTGAACCAAGGAAGGACCGGGAAGGTGGACCAGGTGCTACTCCGGGACTGACCTAGTGTGTGAGCAGGCGACTCCCATGGGACTGACAGCTGACACTGACTGGCACGGCAGATAGGCAGGTAGATGGGCACGGGTGGTAGGCAGGCTCGTCTTGATAGACAGGCTGGTGGATGCAACTGATGAACAGGCAGGTGGGCACGGCTGATAGAAAGGCAGGCGGGCACGGCTGATAGGCAGGCGGGCACGACTGCTAGACAAGCTGGCGGGCACGGCTGATAGACAAGCTAGCGGGCATGGCTGATAGACAAGATGTAGGGCACGGCTGATAGACAGGCAGGCGGGCACGGCTGATAGGCAGGCAGGCACGGCTGATAGGCAGGCAGGCGGGCACTGCTAATAGACAGGCAGGCGGGCACGGCTGGGACCTGAGGGCTGACAAGCATGTTAGAACACTAACTTTCAACATTGCACAGGCACCTCCAACTTAGAGGAGGTGCCTTAAGTAGGAGATGTAGGAGCCGTCTCTGCTAGGGGAGGGAGGCGAATGGCAGAGACGCCGACGCTATACCCCACACTCATAGGGAGGTCAATGTCTTATTACAGGCAGGAAAAATATATATCTTTGTACTGTGTTAGCCAGAAGATAGAAAATATTTAGATTTGAAAGTCCTCAGTGGTTGATACCTTTTAATGGCTAACTGAAAAGATGGTAAAAATTGCAAGCATTCAAAACTACTTAGGTCTCTTCATCAGGCATAGTATCAGGCTATATGCACTCTGCATTTTTGATGCATTTTCGCAGTGTTTTTTTCCGAGTGGAAATGCACCAAAAATGCTAGGTAATCCGTGTGCCAGCTAATGCAATGACAATCCTGATGAGCTGTGCACATAATCAGGAATTTTCCTGACAGGATTGTTATTGCGTTTAAATTCACAGCATGTCCATTTTTTTCAGCATTTCTGCAGCGTTTTCCACCCATTGAGTTCAATTGAGCCGCAGCAAACTCCACAGGTATAAATATATTTGCGGATGTTTGCTGCATATTTGACTGACTCAGTTCAAGTCAATGAGTCAAATACGCCCCAAAAACACACAAAGATTGGTACCTGGGCCAGGGAAGAAGAATTCTCCTCCCATCATCCGCTGATAACAGCGGGAGCAGACGCGGCTGAGGGGAGAAGTAGACTCCTCAGCCGGTGCCTGTGCACAGTGTTTAAAAAAAAAATAAAAAATCTTCATTAAAATAAAAAACACCTTATTCTCACCTGTCCGGCATCCTCCCGATGTCCCCCGGCGACCCGATCACCCGGCAGTCGGCGATGCACTGATGGGAGCGCGATCGCTCCCGGCAGTGTACATCGCTGCACTGCCTGGACTGAGTTCACCTGAGTTCATCAGCTGAAGATCAACTGAGAGCTCCGGGACGTCACCTTACGGTACCGGAGTTGCGTGGGGATTTTCCCATGAAACACTGATGCAGTAAATAAGGTCACTGGGGCTTATCAGCTGATTTTCAGCTGATGAACTCCAGTGAACTCAGCTCCAGCAGCGCAGCAATGTACACTGACAGGATTGCTGACAGGAAATTCATGAAATAATTTAAAAAAAATTGACGTGGGGCTTCGCACTATATTTGTGTCCAGCCAGGTACAGCAGGCAGGAACGGGCTGCCCCCAACCACCAGCTGCCTATTTGTACCTGGCCGGACACAACAATATAGGGAAGCCCTTTTTTTCTTAATTATTTCATGAAATAATTTAAAGAAAATTGACGTGGGGCTTCGCCCTGTTTTTGTGTCCAGCCAGGTACAACTAGGCAGCTGGGGGCTGGAATCCGCAGCGCAGGGAGGCCCAAGCTTTCTGGGCCACCCCCGCTGCAAATTGCAGTCCGCAGCCACCCCGGAAAATGGCGCGTTCATAGAAGCGCCATCTTCTGGCGCTGTACCCAACTCATCCAGGGCCCTGATGCGGTGGCTCACTGGGTAATAAAGGGGTTAGGGCCAGCTTGGCATTATCAGCTGGCCCTAAGCCCGAAATTCATGGGGTCACGCCAATATTAGACATGACCACCATGAATTTCTAGTAAAGTATTTAAAAAAAACACAACACCCAGAAAAAAGTCCTTTAATTGAAATAAACACACAATTCTTTATTGTTCTAAATTAAACCATACTTACCATCACGCCCATTCCAGCTGAAGCCAACGATCTCCTGAAATAAAAGAAAAATAATAAAGCAACATCATCCTTACCTTTCCATGGTTCCCATGACAGCTTCAGCTCTGCTACATCGAGATGACAGGCTGGACCGCAGCAGAACGCTGCCATCCAGCCTGTCATCCCGCAGACACTGAGAAGCGCAGGCTTGCTTGCGCTCCACAGTGTCTCTCTGTGAGGGCATCCAGATGAGCCGAGTTAATGTCCAATGAACTCGGCTCACCTCATGCACGTCACTGACAGCGTGGGAAAATTCTCCTGCACTCAGCGCTTCAGCGTGGGAGAATTCTCACGCTGAAGCGCTGAGTGCAGGAGAATTCTCCCACGCTGTCAGTGACGTGCAGGAGGTGAGCTGAGTTCATTGGACATGAGCTCACCTTATGCACGTCACTGACAGCGTGGGAGAATTCTCCTGCACTCACCGCTTCAGCGTGAGAATTTTCCCACGCTGTCAGTGACGTGCATGAGGTGAGCCGAGTTCATTGGACATGAACTCGGCTCATCTGGATGTCGTCACAGAGAGACGCTGAGCAGCGCAAGCAAGCCTGCACTTCTCAGTGTCTGCGGGATGAGAGGCTGGATGGCAGCGTTCTGCTGCGGTCCAGCCTGTCATCTCGATGTAGCAGAGCTGAAGCTGTCGTGGGAACCATGGAAAGGTAAGGATGAGGTTGCTTTATTATTTTTCTTTTATTGCAGGAGATCGTTGACTTCAGCTGGAATGGGCGTGACGGTAAGTATGGTTTAATTTAGAACAATAAAGGATTGTGTCTTTATTTCAATTAAAGGACTTTATTCTGGGTGTTTGTGTTTTTTTTAACTTTGACTATGGGGTTAGTAATGGGGGTGTCTTATAGACGCCTCTCCATTACTAACCTGGGCTTGATGTCAGCTGGCATTATAAGCTGACATCAACCCCAACCCTATTACCCCCTGCCACCGCACCAGGGCAGCGTGGAAGAGCGAGGCTAAGTGCCAGAATTGGCGCATCCTATGAATGCGCCATTTCTGGGGCGGCTGACGGCTGGTGTTTCTAGCCTGGGAGGGGGCCAATATTCATGGCTCCCTTCCTGGGCTATTAATATCAGCCCCCAGCTGTCTGCCTAGCCTTTGCTAGCTATTAAATTAGGGGGGACCCCACGTCATTTTTTTTGGGGGGTCCCCCATTTTAATAGCTAGTAAAGGCTATGTATTCAGCTGGGGGCTGATATTAGTAGCCTGGGAAGCTCCGTGGGTATTACCCCCTTCCCAGGCTTCAAACATCTGCCCCAGCCGTCTGCTTAACCTCCGCTAGAGCCTAAAATTAAGGGGAACCCCACGCCAATTTTTTTAATAATAAATCCTTTATTTTAATACTAAATGACAAGTACAGTAACCAACACTATCACTGTACTTCATATATATGTGACTGACATGTTTCTATCTATCTAATCTATGTGTGAAGCTCTATTCTGTCTGTTATAAATTGTCGGGTACCGCTGCTGAATTGCCGGCCGGCTTTTTTAAAGAGACGGTGCATGAAAACACTAATATTTTTTTTGAAAAATCCTTTACGCTAAATGACAAGTACAGTAGGCAACACTGTCACTGTACTTCGTATATATGTGGCTGACATGTTTCTATCTATCTAATCTATGTGTGAAGCTCTATTCTGTCTGTTATAAATTGTCGGGTACCGCTGCTGAATTGCCGGCCGGCTTTTTTAAAGAGACGGTGCATGAAAACACTATTATTTTTTTTGATAAATCCTTTACGCTAAATGACAAGTACAGTAAGCAGCACTTTCACTGTACTTCGTATATATGTGGCTGACATGTTTATATCTATCTAATCTATGTGTGAAGCTCTATTCTTTCGGTTCTAAATTGTCGGGTACAGGTGTATGCCGCTGCTGAATTGCCGGCTTTTCATGTTTCACTGTTGGCACTGTACCCATCGATTTGGGCAATCACTGTAATGCCACAACCACCATGGCTGTGGCATTACATTGAGTGGCAGACAATCCCTGCATGATTGGTGCTCTAAATAGCGCCAGACATGCAGGACACGCTTTTGGTGCACGAACAGTTATCGAACATAACCTCGAACAGCCAAATTTTTTGCAAATCGTTCGGGTTCGTCGAACAACTCGAACACCGCCCAAAACAGCTCGAATTTGAGATTGGCGAACAGTTCTAGTCGAACACCGCTCATCTCTAAATAAAACCCAGCACTCGAAGACTCAATTGATTTTCTTTTTTTAATAAAGTGGATAATAAAGAATACAAACGTTTCGGTCGCATAGGACCTTCATCAGTGTATTAAAACAACAAAACAAAAATTGAAGAAATAAATAAAAGACAGTCATTATGTGGTGACAATGGTCAAGTGAAATATATGTCATTATATAATGCATAACATATAGGTATGATAACTGTAAACTACCTGGAATGGGATAAGGAGCGGGAGGGGACAGGGAAGGAAGGGAAGGGAGCATGAGGTAGATGTCCCAGAGATATAGATAAGTGGAAGGAGAACATACCAGTATTCAGCGGTGAGGTTGCCTAGAGTGGGCTGAGACCACAAAGAAGGCTGTAAAGAGAGAAGGTATTGGTTATAGGAAATAACCTGTGGACCCAGAGAGAGGCAAGGGATAGGCACATACCTTATTTGTGCAAGTAGGATATAGATGGATATATGGGAACGCGGTATCCACCGCTTGTTCCTAATGGTGTCAGGTATGGGATGTGGGTGGCAGGCCTTAAATAGGCGGTGGGTGGATCCAGTGTGGAAAGATAGGATAGCAATGGTGGCAGTGAGGCGCCGAAATTGCACATGGGATTGGAAGGAGCTGCCGGACCGGAAGTGACGTGGCGGCCCCGTCACTAGGTCCTGGAGCATAGCGGTTGTCACGTGAGCAGAAGTGACGTGCCGCTTGCGTTCCAAGGCGGGGGTTGTGCATTCCTGTGTGCGGCTTGTTGGCATGAATGATTAGAACAAGGGGTATTGTAAAGATGGGGAGAGGGAATCCAAGGAGGGGACATCAGGAGGGATCAGGGAAGGAGCAGGGATCTAGGAATGATACTAGAAAACAAGAAAAAGAGTGTTAGATTGCACAAAATAGTTAGCAAAAATACATGATGTCTGTAAATGGCAATGGCAATTATATATATACATATATATATATATATACTGTATATATATATATATATATATATATATATATTTATATGTGTGATAGCATTTATGTATAGTATTACTTAGATTTTACTCTGTAAGTGTAACATACGTGTAATAACAACAAAATTTAGATAAAATTTTAAACTTTTTAAACTTGAACCAGTAGATCCCATCTCTTATTAAAATATATATCACTGGCTGGAAGCATTTTGTGTTAGTGTCCGAATTGATATGGGTTCAACGCGAAGGTTATGAAGCAATATGATTATATAGATAGTGTTTTAGGTGAATGAGAGAAGGTAATATTCTCGATTAAGTCCCCTGGGTGTAAGAGATTGTAATTCATGAATCCAATAGGCCTCCCGATGCTTAAGCATATGTATACGGTCACCCCCTCGGCGTGGTGGGGGTACATGATCAATAACCTGGAATTTAAGTTGTGAAATTGTGTGACCGGCTGTTATGAAATGGTTGGGTAATGGTAGTAGTAAGTTCTTGCAGCGTATGGTAGATTTATGTTTCGATATGCTGTCCTTGATGGATTGTGTTGTTTCTCCAATGTAGATGAGCCCGCATGGACATTTGATCAAGTAGACCACAAAGGATGAATTACAAGTATAGTAGTCCTTGATTTGGTATTGTTTGCCTGAGTGTGGGTGGTAGAATGTATTACCTCTGCTGACGTTATTACACTGGTAGCATTGTAAACAAGGGTTTTCGGGTTCGAGAGAAATCTTTGTCAGGGTAAGGTTTTAGTGGTACCAAAGTCAGCTCGGATAAGTCAATCTCTGATGTTGGGGGCTCTTTTGAAACAAGGTAGGGTACAGAGGGATATGCTGTTTGTAGTATTTTCCCATGTTGTCTGATTTTCTTATGGAGGATGAGTACAGCTGGATGATACGTATGTACAAAAGGAATGCGGTTAGAGGTAGTGGGGCGTGTGTTGGCCTCGGGTTGCATGGATTTCCTTAGTAAATCAGGGGGATATCCTCTCTCTTCAAATTTACTTTGCATTTCTTTAAGTCTAAGGTCACGGGTGACCGGATCACTTACTATCCATTTCACGAGATGCAACTGTGACTTGGGAATTGAAGAGACAGTGGATTTGCGGTGTAAGCTGTCAAAACGAAGTAGCTCGTTACGGTCAGTGGGTTTGACATAGAGGTCAGTCGAAAGTGTCCCCTCTTGATTCTTGATGGCCCAAGTGTCTAGGAAGTTGATAGAGTCTGGGTCAGAGGAAATAGTGAATTTAAGCCCATCCCATGCTGAATTTATGGTATTGACTCGACCGGACACCTCCATATGCAGAATATATCGTCTATATATCTTTTCCATAGAATGGCAAGAGTTTTATATAGTATGTTGAGGTAGATGATATTGTCTTCAAATGTAGTCATGTAGCAATTGGCATAAGGAGGGGCTATATTAGAGCCCATAGCGGTCCCCTGTCTTTGGAGGTAGTAGGTGTGTTGGAACAGGAAAAAGTTTTTGGTCAAAACCAAGGTGAGGAAATCTATATATGGGATCTACTGGTTCAAGTTTAAAATTTGATCTCAATTTTGTTGTTATTACACGTACGTTATGCTTACAGAGTAAAATCTAAGTAATACTATGCATAAATGCTATCACACTTATATATATATATAACTATCTATATATATTTTTGCCATTGCCATTTACAGACATCATGTATTTTTGCTAACTATTTTGAGCAATCTAACATTCTTTTTCTTGTTTTCTAGAATCATTCCTAGATCCCTGCTCCTTCCCTGATCCTTCCTGATGTCCCCTCCTTGGATTCCCTCTCCCCATCTTTACAATATCCCTTGTTCTAATCATTCATGCCAACAAGCCGCACACTGGAACGCACAACCCCCGCCTTGGAACGCAAGCGGCACGTCACTTCCGCTCACGTGACCGCCGCTATGCTCCAGGACCTAGTGACGCGGCCGCCACGTCACTTCCGATCCGGCAGGTCCTTCCAATACCATGTGCATTTTCAGAGCCTCACTTCCACCAATGCTATCCTATTTTTCCACATTGGATCCACCCACCGCCTATTTAAGGCCTGCCACCCACATCCCATACCTGACACCATTAGAAACAAGCGGTGGATACCGCGTTCCCATATATCCATCTATATCCTACTTGCACAAATAAGGTATGTGCCTATCCCTTGCCTCTCTCTGGGTCCACAGGCTATTTCCTATAAACAATAACTTTTCTCTTTACAGCCTTCTTTGTGGTCTCAGCCCACTCTAGGCAACCTCACCGCTGAATACTGGTATGTTCTCCTTCCACTTATCTATATCTCTGGGACATCTACCTCATGCTCCCTTCCCTTCCTTCTCTGTCCCCTCCCGCTCCTTTTCCCATTCCAGGTAGTTTACAGTTATCATACCTATATGTTATGCATTATATAATGACATATATTTCACGTGACCATTGTCACCACATAATGACTGTCATTTATTTATTTCTTCAATTTTTGTTTTGTTGTTTTAGTACACTGATGAAGGTCTTATGCGACCGAAACGTTTGTATTCTGTATTATTATCCACTTTATTAAAAACAAGAAAATCAATTGAGTCTTTGTGTGCCGGGTTTTATTATATATTTATACTCGGCTTGGCACCGTACCCGTGCATCAACCTATACCAGGAGAGCGATAGTTTATCTACAATCTAAGGTTATGGTTTTGAACTGGACTCTCTGGGCTGCGGGGAGCCAGTGTAGGGATTGAAAGAGAGGAGAGGCCAGGGAATAGCGGGGTAACAGGTGGATCAGTTTGGCAGCAGAATTTAGGATAGATTGGAGGGGTGTGAGAGTGTTAGAAGGGAGGCCAGAGCGCAGGAGGTTGCAGTAGTCGAGGCGAGAGATGATGAGGACATGCACAATTGTTTTTGCAGATTCTTGTTTGAGGAATGTGCTGATCCAGGAGATTTCTTTTACTTGGGGTCGGCATATTCCTCACCCTGATCTTCTTTCCTCCCACCATGCCGAGCACCCGGAGACAACTGATCCCACACTTGGACACTCCGAAGAGCTGTTTTGTCCATCTTTCCATTTATAGATTCTGGCCTCTCGCTCGGTCGGCTTCAACTGGGGCAACAGGATATCGCATGTAGCGATGATCAAATATTTGAGCAGCCATGATCACACGAAGGTGACAGTGGGAAATTGCAATTACAGTCACAAGAGGTGGATGACGATGAGATGCAAATAACAGAAAGTCAGTAGGAAGACCAGGGTGCGGAAGTGTAAGACGAGGTGGTGGACGATGAATTCACTGATCCAACCTGGTAATGTGACATGCATAGCGAGGACAGCAGCGCAGAGGGGAAGGAAGTCATAGCACCACAACAGGTAGGAAGAAGCAGTGGGGTGGCAACAGACACAAGGCGGGCAACTGTTCCCTAACACACCAATACCAGGGAAGTTGCCAGTCCAACTGCTAGGTCTTCCCGAGTCTGGCTCTATTTTAAAGACTGTACAATTAACCCCTAAAAGGCCATCTGCCATGCCAGCATCAGCAGGGACAGCAAGACTACCAGCCTGAACACCACCAGCATGCTTAGGCACATGACAGCAAAGCACTCGAGTAGTTCGGCCGAATGCTAGGGTCCAGAAATAGTGGAAATGCACCAAAAATGCTAGGTAATCCGTGTGCCAGCTAAAGCAATGACAATCATGGTGTGCTGACAGGTTTGTTATTGCATTTAAATTCACAGCATGTCCATTCTTTTTAGCATTTCGGCAGCATTTTCCACCCATTGAGTTCAACTGAACCACAGCAAACTCAACAGGTATAAATATATTTGCGGATGTTTGCTGCGTATTTGACTGACTCAGTTCAAGTCAATGAGTCAAACACGCCTCAAAATCACACAAAGAATGATACCCGGGTCAGGGACAAAGACTACTCCTCCAATCATCCGACAGCCGCTCCTGCTGATAATAGAGGAAGCAAGCGTGGCTGAGGGGAGAAGTAGACTCATCAGCCGGCGCCTGTGCACGGTGTTTATAAAAAAGTAAAAATCTTCATTTAAAAAAAAAACACCTTATTCTCACCTGTACGGCGTTCTCCCGATATCCCCGGGCGACCCGATCACCCGGCAGTCGGCGATACACTGACGGGAGCGCAATCGCTCCCGGCAGTGTTCAATGCAGCACTGCCGGGACTGAGTTCACCTGAGTTCATCAGCTGAAGATCAACTGAGAGCTCCGGGATGTCACCTTACGGCACTGGTGTTGCGTGGGGATTTTCCCATTTAACATTGATGCAGTAAATAAGTTCACTGGGGCTTATCAGCTGATCTTCAGCTGATGAACTCCAGTGAACTCCGCTCCAGCAGTGCATCAATGTACACTGACAGGAGAGATTACACTCCTGTCAGTGTATAGTGCTGTTTTCTACAGCAGAGACATCATTGATTGATGTGGCTACTGTAGAAGTTACCTGGATTGCCATGGGACACTTGGATTATGTCATGACGGCGGAAAGGTGAGGGATATGGTTGTTTTTAATTTTTGTTTTTATACAGGAGACGAGGGATTCGGGGATTGGGCATTAGATGAGTATACAATGTTTTTTATTTTTAAATAAATTATTAAAACCGTTTGGAATTTTATTAAAACCGTTTATTAATTTTATTTAGACTATTCTGGCCATGTTTTTTGAAAAACCATCAAAAACCTTTACTACGGGGTTAGTAATGGGGGCATCTTATAGACACCCTCCATTACTAACCTGGACTTCATGTCAGCTGCCAATACAAGTCTGACATGAACCTCAACCTTATTACCCCACTCACCACTGCTACACCACAGTGGGAAGAGCAGAGACTAAGCACCAGATTTGGCGCATCTTATGAGAGCTGATATTATTTGCCGTGGAGGGGTCCAGGATCCATGGCCCGTCGCTGGCTATTAATATCAGCTTGCAGCTGTCTGTTTAACCTTTTCTGGTTAGATTTTATAGGGGGACCCTACGTCAATTTTTTTCTGTGGTCCCCCTGTAAACAAACCAGTAAAGGTTAAGCAAACAGCTGTGGGCTGTTACTAATAGCCAGGGAACATTTTTGGCTACTGGTCCCTTCCCCGGCTACTAATATCAGCTCCCAGCGGTCGGCTTTACCTCTGCTGGTTATGAAAATGTTGCAGGAGCCCACAACATTTTTTTAAATTTTATGCCATGTGCCCACGATCTGGACATTGCAGCACTTTGGACGCAGCATATTTTTGCTGCGTCCAAAGCACTGCATTCTATTGTACACAGGTAAATCCACATGTGTTCACTGAACCATGCGGATTTACCGCATTCAATACATTCTAGTGGTCAAATTTCTGTTTCGGAGACTAGCGAGTTTGTAAGAGAATTTGACATGCTGCGGTCCTGAAAGACATGCCACATATCAATGTCCGCGGGTGATACGCAGCCTCAGATGCACGAATGGTGGACATGGGATTTCTAGAAATACCATTCACTATGCTGTAACATCTGAACGCTGTGGGTTTGATGCTGCATTAATATGCAGCTTCAAACCCGCAGCGGCTCCTGATTGTGGGCACGTACCCAAATTCACTCTGAACATGTCAATTTCTTTCTCCGCTGCAGATTTTGACAGATTGAAATATCATTATATGCGGTGGAGCTGCAAAAGCACATCAAAAAACACATTCAAAACCGCTTACAAAATGCATCAAATACGTGTTTTTCTGCAGCGTTTTTCCTGCCAAGAGATGCAGAACCTTAAGGAATTTTCTACATTCAAATCCTGAACATGCGTACATAGCCTTAGGCATACTATGCCTGATGAAGAGAGTTTAGAAAGTTTGCAATTTGTTACCATCTTTTCAGTTAGCCATTAAAAGGTATCAACCACTGAGGACTCTCAAATCTAAATATTTTTTTATTACAGGCAGTAACTGCAGAAAATATTTCCTTTAGAGTGGGTTCCCCAGTGATTTTACTAGGAATTCACCCTCTCTTTAAACCACATACCTTCTGAGAGACTTGAAGCTGCTTAGGTGATTAATTCTCCTCAAGTGTAGTGATGAGCAAGCACTAAAGTGCTTGGGTGCTCGTTGCTCGGGTCGAGCAAATCGTAATGCTCGGGTGCTCGACCCGAGCAATGAGCCAAATATAAGTCAATGGGAAACTCGCTTGGCATGGTGGGAGGAAGGAAGATCAGGGTGAGGAATATTCCGACACCAAATAAAAAAAATCTCCCGGATCTCATCGTCATCCACCTCTTGTGACTGTAATTGCAATTTCCCACTGTCACCTTTGTGTGATCATGGCTGCTCAAATATTTGATCATTGCTACATGCGATATCCTGTTGCCCCAGTTGAAGCCGACCGAGCGAGAGGCCAGAATCTATAAATGGAAAGATGGACAAAACAGCTCTTCAGAGTGTCCAAGTGTGGGATCAGTTGTCTCCGGGTGCTCGGCATGGTGGGAGGAAAGAAGATCAGGGTGAGGAATATGCCGACCCCAAGTAAAAAAAATCTCCTGGATCAGCACATTCCTCAAGCAAGAATCTGCAAAAACAATTGTGCATGCCCTCATCATCTCTCACCTCGACTACTGCAACCTCCTGCTCTCTGGCCTCCCTTCTAACACTCTCACACCACTCCAATCTATCCTAAATTCTGCTGCCCAACTGATCCACCTGTCCCCCGCTATTCCCTGGCCTCTCCTCTCTTTCAATCCCTTCACTGGCTCCCATTTGCCCAGAGAGTCCAGGTCAAAACCATAACCTTGGCATACGAAGCCATCCACAACATGTCTCCTCCATACATCTGTGACCTAGTCTCCCGGTACTTACCTGCACGCAACCTCCAATCCTCATAAGATCTCCTTCTCTACTCCCCTCTTATCTCCTCTTCCCACAATCGCATACAAGATTTCTCCCATGTATCCCACCTACTCTGGAACTCTCTACCCCAACATATCAGGCTCTCGCTTACCGTGGAAACCTTCAAAAGGAACCTGAAGACCTACCTCTTCCGACAAGCCTACTACCTGGAGTAACCACCACTCTATCATACTGCTTCATGACCAGCTCCACTGTTTCCTCACCCATCCCTTGTAGACTTTGAGCCCTAGCGGGCAGGGTCCTCTCTCCTCCTGTACCAGTCGCCGTCACGTTTTTGTTCAAGATTATTGTTGCTATGTACACCCCTTTTTCATATGTTTAATAATAAATAATAATAATAATGTGGTCCAGACTCATGGCTACTGAGACTGGACCATGTGGAAGACAGGGTGGTGGTGGTTGCAAACTGACTGAAAGCATTATCTATTTATCTGCTATCCAAACAACAATATTTTCACACTGGTCTGGCTTCAAAAGTGTTATTCTGTGGCCCCCTAGAAAGTGGGACAGGAAGCTAGGTCAACATGATGTGGGTGCTTATTGTGGTCCCTTAGCAATCACAGTTTCATCTTGCCCACGGCCTCGGCCTCTGCGTGCACCATCACCATTACGTCCACTTCCCCGTCCCTTTCCACGCACCTTACCCATTTTAGATGGAGTTTAATATTTGGCACATTGCCAAAAATATCTGTATTATTACCGTTGTAATATAGAATCACATCAGATGACCACGGTTTTAAGCAATGACCTGGGATGCAGAGATGCTTCCAAGAGTCTTCCCCATGCTGTTCCCATTTCATTTCCGCACTGTATGGATGTGTTTGATCATGTCTCACACACCATATGGCCAAATAAGGTAGTAAAATGTTAAAATTACATTTACTGATGAACGTATTTTTCAACGCTGAAATAAATGTAAGAGAGCAAAAATGCATCAACAACACTACATGTGAACATAGTCCAAGGTGTGGAGGAGAATTTTTGTTTATTGTTATTTATTTTGCCTTATATACAAGTCATGACCCTGGAAAGGATGTTTCTTAACATTTCTTCCAGGAAAATCCATTTTGGCTTTGTTTTTGGATGTTTTATTGTGAGTCCGTAAGAGTGGCGTAATACTGTGACAACATTGTTCACAGCAGTGACCTGGGAGTCAGAGATGCTTCCAGGCGTCTTCCTCATGCTGTTCCTATATCATTTGAGCATCATTTTCCATCGATTTGGCCAAATTATAGGCCCTCTCCAGATCTCCGGGGGGGCTGCCGGAAAAAACTGATCCCACACTTGGACACTCCGAAGAGCTGTTTTGTCCATCTTTCCATTTATAGATTCTGGCCTCTCGCTCGGTCGGCTTCAACTGGGGAAACAGGAGATCGCATGTAGCAATGATCAAATATTTGAGCAGCCATGATCACACGAAGGTGACAGTGTGAAAGTGCAATTACTGTCACAGCATGCTCAGGCACATGACAGCAAAAGCACCAGAGTAGTTGGGCCGAACGCCAGGGTCCAGAAACAGTGTCTGCGGGTGACACCACTGCCTCTTCTCCTGTTGTACATGCAGGCCAAGCCTCTGTCCATGATGCAGGCGAAGATGCCTTCCACCCTGAATCTTTTTTTGCACACTTGCAACCATCACCGCCAGCAACCACATCCACGTCCTTGTCCCAGCGCAGTGTTCAGTTGTCCCTACCCCAGTCTTTGGAATTCAAACGCAAATACACAGCCACCCACCCACAGGTCCCAATACTAAACTGCCACATTTCTCGATTGCTTGCACTAGAAATTTTGCCTTTTAGGCTTGTGGAGGCGGAAGCTTTCTGCAACCTCAAGGCGACGGCTGTCCCTCCATATTCGGTCCCCAGCCACCTCTATCTCTCTAGGTGTGCCGTCCCCGCCTTATACAAGCACGGGTCACAGAACATTACCCGTAGCCTCGAACAGTGAGATGCTCAGGCGAGTACCGAGCAGTTGCGAGCAAGTAGAGGGGAGCACCCAAGGCCATTACCATCATACTGTGTGCCGAAGCTCTATTCTCTTCGCTCAATGTCCCCTCCAATATTAAGGACTGAGACCGGAGTGTGTCCTGCACTGGAGGATTCTCTGTACTCACTGTTACACCATCCCTGGGACCGGAACTGACTCCAAGCAAGACAGGAGATTGTAGATCCAGGTTAACAGACTTTTACTGTGCAATACTTGCATACATGGCTGCAGTAAACAGATCAAGACAAGTTTTTTGGTTAGTGAAGTACCCTTGGTTATGTGCCTTTCCAGTGTTCATTCTCTTCCTGTCCTGAGACACATCATCCACTTCTTCTGCGACCCAGCTAAAATCTCCCCTGTAGGGATATAGAGGCCTCGCCTTGAGCACCTCTGACAAGCCGTGAGCCTAGGACTGTGATGGCGTCCAGATTTCGTCTCAAATGTGTCCTCATTTTGTTCTGACAATTTGCACCATTAAAATACTTCTTCACTGCTGCAACTGCTAATGAAGTCTGCTTTCCTGTCTGCTCAGTCTTCCTGCACACTATGTCTCTCTCTCTCTCTCTCTCTCTCTCTCTGAATAGGGAACAGACCCTACACCGGGCCTGTGCATTCAGGTCTTGAACTGGGGTGGCCTGACTCAGGCCTCCCCTAATGGCAGTCTCACTAAGTCACTCTGACTACAGCTCCTCACTACTCACTCTCCCCTACTGTCTGCAACCTGGAATTGATTTTCTATAAAACTGTATTAAACACCTCTCAGTTAATGACGCAATCCCTGGATTAACTAACTAGTGTCTAAGCAGTGTAGTGTACTGAATTCCTATCTATTGTATGGTTCCCCCTTCTGGGCAGACCTCCCGCATCCCAGGGACGGCCTTAGGCAGAGCCTATAGGAGAACCGGCATACAATAATTGGCTATAGGGAATTCACACGGCAAACACTTTTATCAAATAAATAACATTATGTAAATACAACACAATTCAACAACCCCTTCTTGCCTCAATGTCTTATTCACCCGCTAGCCCCCTACAAGCATGCTCACTCATCATTACTCAAGTGGTCTCCTCTGTGGGAGTGGATCATCTGAATATCATTTTGCCTCAGTTCCTCTGAAGTATTCCACTCCAGGTCATCACCTCTTTATTTGCTTGACCTGGCAGGTCAGGCTGAGAGGGGACAGTGATATTTCCTTTCTGGGCAAAGTGTCCGAGTTTATTTGCATTAGTCTCTGCCATTACACTCCTGGCTTGTGTGCAGGGTGCAGGTTCCATGTTTACAGCATCTCTGGAACAAAAGGTGCCAGGGATTGAACGGCCTGAAGCCTAGTAGGTGTAAGGGTGTGACAGAATGGTCATGTTCCTCTCCTCTTCTGTCTGAAAAATATAAAATGCTCTGTTGAATATATATTGATGAACATGCATGTGACAATTGATGAACATGTTAGTTACAGGGTTAGTATAGGTTAGGTATAGATAGAGTATTAGATTAGGAATTGGGTACAGTGCAGCTGTAGGCTCAATAGTTTAGGATTAGTGTTGAGCGAGCACTAAAATGCTCGGGTGCTCGAAGCTCGGGCCGAGCTCGCCGTGATACTCGGGCGCTCGACCCGAGCAACGAGCCCAATTATAATCTATGGGAGACCCGAGCATTTTTGCGGCGGCACCCCCGGCAGTCTGTAGAAAGCCTAAAAAGTGCCCAAAACGATAGTGACTGTGCTCAAATGACATGGGGACAGCATGGGGATCGCCCCAGGAAGCATTTCTGACCCCCAGGTCACTGCTGTCAACAACGTGGTCAGAGTTATTAAGCCACTTTTACGGGCTCACAATAAAATGTTCAAAAACAAAACTGAAACTGTTTTCCTGTGAAATATGTTAAGGGACATCCTTTCCAGGGTAAAGACTTGTGTATAAGGTAAAATAAATAACCAAAAACAAAAATACTCCTCCACACCTTGGGCTATGTTCACAAGTTGCATTTTTTATGCGTTTTTACACTTTTGTATTGCTTTCAACCGTGACAAATGCATTCACCGGGAAATGTCATTTTAACATTTTACAACCTTATCTGGCCATGTGCTGTGTGACACATGCATACAGTCAGAAGGATTGTTTGTTTGATTTTGCAGGCTTTAGAGACCCTACACTACCTATTTCGCAGTATAAATCTCTCCCTAGCTCAGCAGCACTCTCCCTACACTGTCTGATCAGGAGCGACTGTGTCCAAGATGGCGGCGCCCGGTTTTAAATACTCGAGGTGACGCTGTGCGGCCAGCCAATCACTGTAATGCCCACAACCAATATGGCCGCAGCATTACAGTGACTGACTGGCAATCCCTGCATGTTCATTGGCTCTGTAAAGAGCGCCAAACATGCAGGGCGGAGACCCGAGCTCCTGCACGAGTAACCCGAAAATGCTCGGCGCTCGCTGAACATCCCGAGTAGTGAGATGCTCGGGCGAGTACCGAGCAGTGTCGAGCATGCTTGCTCAACACTATTTAGGATAGAAACAGTAAATGCATTTAGTAATAGCTCCAGTGTAGAAGGAGCCGGGGTAGTAAAGGAGTAGTTTGCCCAGCAACCAACGGAGACAGTTGATGATTGGGCCAGTTGAAGAAGGGGGAGGAGCCTGGGCCAGGTCCGAGTTAGGCTATGTGCCCACGATGCAGAAATGAAGCAGAAAATTTCTGCAGCATTTCTGCATCTCCCTGGCAGAAAAAAACGCATGCAGATTGTGCATGCGTTTTTCCTGCCAAATACATGCGGATTTGAAGCGTTTATTCACATGCGGATTGACAAGCGCTTTCCAGGCGATTTTAGCATCACTTGGAAAGTGCTTGACAACTAGGTCACTCTATATAAATCCATGCAAACAGCATGGATTTATATAGTGTGACCGTAAAAGAATGTTTAAAAATAAAAAAATAAACCTATACTTATCTTCCGTTGGCCCGGCGTGTGTTGCTGCGCTTTTTCCTGGCTGCCAGCTGATAGCGGGACACTGCACTGAAGGGCCTGCGTTCACATGACTATGACGTCACCGCAGGTCCTTCAGTCCTGCCCGCAAGCACAGGGTAGGAGACCGGGGGCCGTCGGAAGGTGAATATAATCTTAATTTTTTATTTTATTCTTTTTTTCACAGGTACAATGGTACCAGGTCTGGATGAGAGTCTTCTCTCCTCCAGACTTGGGTACCATCTGCACATTGAAACGCATATAATCCGTGAGTACAAATGTACTGACACGGATTATGTGTGTCTCAATGCAAGTCAATGGCGGCGATTACACCGCGCTTCCGCAAAATTAATGGACATGCTGCAGATTTTTGAGCGCAGCATAAACGCTGCGGAAAAATCTGCAGCATGGGCATTGAAAGTGCGGAATTGCATAGGGGACAATGGCAGAAGGCTTACCATGCGTTAACGCTGCAGAAATTTCCGCACCTTACGGTTTTTCCTGTCAGGCAGTTAGTCAGAGTCTGAGGGAGAGATGAGACAGTAACAGCACGGCCAACTCAGCAGCAGAGATCCATTGGTCTGTAAATCTGACACAGACTTTCCCGTAGTGTCCGGGACGCCAGGTCCACAAGAAGTAGCAGAGATGCCTTCCTCAATAATTTCCCCAGGCTGGGGGGGAATAGTCGGACGGGGTTTAGTCCAGAGAAGACTGAGCAGGACTTATAAAGCTGCAAGTGTCCTAAGCATCTCAAAGGCCAAGGCGGCCACTCAAGGTAGGGACAGCTTAGGACCCACGGACCATCATCTACAACATGTGCTGTACAAGTACCTGTCATCCTGGAAACGTAACTACTCACTCCTGTTTGTTCTGCTGTATTAAATTGAAAGTGGCCAGTAAAGTTTGTTTTTATAAAATGCAGTGGAAATCCCTTAATGTGCCTGAGGTGGTTCCTGTGATGGAAGCAACAGAGTCAGCAGAGACCTACAACCTAAACGTGAGTGACATGCATTGTACTCACCACAAAGAAGGATCGGGACACTTGTATTTGTTTGGGAGCCAGGGTGAGGGACAGGGCTGGCTCCAAGTTTTTGTGGGCCCTGGGCAAAAGAGTCTCAGTGGGCCCCTTTAACACATACCACGATTCATGATGCACAGATACCGCAGAGAAATAAAAATATAATACAAGGCCAAAGATTTCACTTCTTACATTACATGAGTGATATCTATTGTAAATTCTACAATAGCTCAGAAACCGGTGAATCGCTCCATACAGGATACTGGCCCCCATATAACGCTCCCTACAGGATACTGGCCCCCATATAACAATCCATACAGAATACTGGCCCCCCATATAACGATCCACACAGAATACTGGCCCCCATATAATGCTGCATGCAGGTTGTTCCCCCCACATAATGCCCCATGCAGGATGTCACACCCCCCCTCCCTTATAATGCCCCATGCAGGATGTCACCCCCCATATAATGCCCCATGCAGGATGTCACCCCCCCATATAATGCCCCATGCAGGATGTCACCCCCCCTCACTTATAATGCCCCATGCAAGATGTCACACCCCACCACCCCACCATATGATGCCCCATGCAGGATGTCACACACCCCTCGCTTATAATGCGCCACATACTCCCCTGGTAAAACACAGCACGTCCGCAAGCTGGAACAGAGTAAAACCAGGTTTTAGACATATAATTTTTTTAGAATGCATTCGCATAGAAGATAATAAGCAAACTTTTTCTTCCCTTTATGGGAGGCACATTACTTGAACTTCGGAGGTTTCCTTTAGCATTTTACAACATACTATAAAACATTCTTCAAGAAGATAAAACATTTCTCATATCAAACATTTTCAATCAAATACAGTGAAATTTATA
The DNA here is from genome assembly GCF_046119375.1 of Phyllobates terribilis. NCBI lineage: Eukaryota > Metazoa > Chordata > Amphibia > Anura > Dendrobatidae > Phyllobates > Phyllobates terribilis. Next base: position 242,564,405 of record NW_027362764.1, read on the forward strand.
GCTGAATGTCCTTTTCACTGGTAAAGGTGCAATTCTCATGAACATGAGGGACCCGTCCGAAAACCCTCAACGTAGGCCCTGGGCGTGGCTGCAGGGCATAGGTGATCTGGGTGTTGGACCACGTCTTCGGCCACACCAAACGGGTTTTTGTTCTGAGGTCAGTCTTGTTGTATAAAACCAATAATGGGCACTTTAAGAAGTGCAACTATGTACAAGTACAAGTTTTTTAGGGAGATCACCGTCCTCCACTTCAATGTCTTTATACCCTTACCGGGTTGCTAAGTAAACACACAATAAGTAAACAAACAGACTTAAATACTGCAGTACCCTTCTGGGTAATTATGTACATCATTCAACTTTAACAGTTCAGCAGTGGTGCCCCCTCCTGGAGAACACCTGGTTTTTGCAGGCTGACCCAGCCGGGTCATCGGCCTCTGATGGCGGAGGTACACTCTCCTGCTTCACCACCCTGTGGATGTTCAGGGCATACCAACCCCGCTCACCTCTGTGCCTGGTGTAGGCGACCTTGTCACCAGGGTCAGTGTTGAAAGCGCCCGGGGAAGGAGGTTCCTGCAGGGGGACCAGGAAAGGATCAGCACCAGAGGAGTCCGGGACAAGGATATCGCTCCTACCTGCTCCCGTGATTCCCTCAGCTCGGCCCGACACCTCCTGGTCCAGGAGCAGCTCCGCCGGGGCTGGGGCGCTACCTGTCACTTGCAGCGCCGACTGCTGCCGGGTCATCATCTTCTCCACGAGCTCCGCTCTCCAGGCAGCAATTGCAGCTTGCTGGGCCTCCTCCATTCTCCTGCCCAGCTCCTGCACCTCATCTCGGAGGAATCCAGTATCCTCCAGGGACAGTTTCAACAGCATTTCCCTCCAAGGTGAGGGGTGATGCACTCCTTTGCAGGCCACAAGACGGAGCTTCAGGCTGACCTCTCTCCATCTTGCCTGCTGGGTGCGGTCTGTCTAGACTGCTGGAGACTCCGCCCTGTCTCCAAGGTTTCCTCTCTCCTCTCCCCTTTTTGGGGCTGTCCCATGGCTGCTTACTGTCGGCCACACCTGGAGGCGGCTTCCCCAGACTGATGGACAGATCCAGGTATATGGCCACAGTTGCAGAGGGCGTATTGCACTTTTGGCACCATTCTGGGACCCGGCCCACGATGGGAGGTTTCTTGTCATCCTTAAAAACACACATAATGGCGCCCGTTCTTCTGGGGCGGGCACCACATTCAGTATAGAACACAGTCTCTAAGTGCACAATACCCGGTGATAACGGGTGGGTTCATATCCTGTTTGTGATGCCAAAGTTGACGCGCCCCCTGGGCCGTGGGGTACTAATTGCTAGGGGAGATGTCACAGTGGCGGTGACCCGCTCCGTGACCCAGGGCGGTCAATCCAAAGGGGAATATTATTTACAGGGGAATTATAGTTCTTATATACAGTTTGTGACGCCACCTGTAGTATGCGGCTAAAGGGAGCCGCCGCTGCAGAGCAGGTCCTCTGGAGCGGTTGTTAATGCAGCAGAGTTGGTTTAGCTCTCAACAGGTAGAGCTTAGCTCCAGGGCAGTGCTGAGATGTTATGGATGTTGCTGTTGCAGTTATGGTGCAGTGTAGTGCAAGGGGTGATGGCGCAGCAATAGTTTTGCAGAGACAGTGGGGTGCAGTCTTCCGGGTTTACTCACAGTTGATAAGTTCCTCAGGTTGCACTTTCCGGATTACGACCTCCCACGTCGCGCTGCTTTCACCAGGCAGGGGCTCAGCAAACTCCCAGGTGTTTCAAGAGTGCCTGACAGGACCCCGTTCTATATGCCCTTCTCAGCCATTTTCCTGCGCTGGCCCTCACCCTTCTTGCTCTGCGACTCGCCAAACAATGTCCCAAGCCGGTATCCTCAGATCTTTCTGGGCAACCTGGAGTTCCCTGGATCCTATGTGGTTACTTTTTTGGCGACTTGATTGCGGATGTGGCAACTGCACCCTGAAAGTACAGAAGCCTCCGGTTTCTAGTTGAACTTTGTAATTCTCACTAGTTAGGGGCCGGTCCCCTCTGCGGCTCAATCCCTCCACCACCTGGCAGATTTGGGCGTACAGGTGGCCTCCAGCACTCCCCATACCCCTGGGATCCCTTCCACATTCCTGCTCCTCTCTCTCTTCAGTCTTGGGCCTCTCTGGCTATGTCCTCCTCCTGAGCAGAGCTCCTACAGAGCTCCTGCTCCTCTCACTGTCCTCCTCTCACTGACTGACTCTAGAATGTTTCACTCTCTTTTTATATCATTTCTTACTGAGCTCCCCTGAACTTATTGGTCCCCCCACATCTACTACATGGTTCCTCCTACTTTGGTTCCCCCCACTCCAGCCAGGGACAGGGCTCAGCAGGAAAGCGACGCATCTTGCCCCTCCTGCTGGTCTGGAGTAGTGCAGTGTTGGATGCAGGTGTTAGGGTCCAGGGCAGCACTCTATCCTTACCTGAGAGTGAGATACCACACCTCTGGGTGAGATGCAGTACCTCTGTGGCGACTGAACCCGCAGGGGAGCCACACAAGTATGCAGCCAGCCACCCACCCACAGGCTGCAATACTAAACTGCCAGATTTCTGGGCAGGTGCTTGCACTTGAAATGTGGCCTTTTAGGCTCGTGGAGGCGGAAGCTTTTCACAACCTTATGCCTCATGCCTCGTGTCCATACTCGGTCCCCAGCCGTCACTATTTCTCCCGGTGTTGTCTCCGCCTTCTGCAAGCGCGGGTCCCTGAACATTACTGCTGATATTTTTCTTTGGGAATTTGCTTGCCTCCTACCAGCCTGGAATATTTCCAGTAAACTATGGTACGACGCCATGGTATTAGCACTGCCCCCAGTAACAGAAGCGAAGTCATCCCCAATTTCCTTCTCAGGAATTTTATTTGGTAGACTGAGTGGCTGCCCAAATACATTATTTCCTCACAAAGGAGCTGAAGATAGAATGGCAGTAGGTGCAAGTTTCTCCAGCCTGTTAGATATTAGAGGATGAATGGCAGCACATTAGATCAGTGGTTAGCTCTGAAGCCTTGCAGCGCTGGGATCCTGGGTTCAAATCCCAGCAAGGAAAACATCTGCAAGGACTTTGTATGTTCTCCCCATGTTTGCGTGGGTTTCCACCTCAGTAAAAAAGCAGCCATAGCGTGTCCGGGAACCTTCCCAGACACTTTTCTTAGCCAGGACTGTTAATCGGCAGTGTTGGACAGTCCCACCAGAGAATTCTCTGGTGTGCCCTGGCTTCTACATCAGGAGAGTTCATGATAGCGCTAACTTTGCAGCTGCTATGGGGCTCTTGAAAGGGGGAGAAAGGGGAGCCCTCAGAATCAAATCCTCTGGTGGGCACAATGTTTTTCAATCTGAAACAGCTTCTCAGTGGGAGTTGTATTTCACCACAGTCATATTCTTTAGCTCGGTGAAAGGACTGGCATAGAGGGAAACTGTATCTACTCCAGCTGTCATTTCTCCGTCACGAGGTTCCACCTATTGTCATACACGACCATGCCTGGCTGTATGTTCAGTGGTGAGAGCCACAGATCAAGCTGCTGTGTTACAGCTTTCAACAACTCAGCAGCGCTGGGCGGTTTGTCACCTAAGTATTAAGCATGTTATCTTCAGCAGAGCCTGTTGCCGCTTGGCTAAGGCAGTGCTGCAGTGCTTTCAGCTTGTGACTGATGTGGTTCATTTCGGAGATGGAGGAGGAGGTTCAGGAGCTGAACAATGTGATTACATTGAGGTTACATTGGCGACTCTGTTTTCATACTAAAGAAAGATCCTACTGTTTTGTTTTTTTACGTTATTTTTTAAGGCAAATGCATTCACCAGGAAATGTCATTTTAACATTTTACAACCGTATCTGGCAATGTGGTGTGTGACACATAATCAGACACAACCTGTTTCATTGATGATGGAGGGACTCTGAAAGACACATAGAGCAGGGCCACAGTAACGAGTACGACATGTTCCCATTAGAAAGGAGAGTGTCTGCTATACAGTTATAGGGTATGCAGTGAGTCCAATGGCTGACCAAATTTAGGAAAAACCCCACTAAGAATTTAAATACACGTAGAGCAGGGCCACAGTAACAAGTACAACATGTTCCCATTAGGAAGGAGAGGGTCTGCTATACAGTTATAGGGTATGAAGTGAGTCCAACGGCTGACCAATTTTAGGAAAAACCCCACTAACAATTTAAAGAAACATAGAGCAGGGCCACAGTAACGACAAATTCCCATTAGAAAGGAGAGAGTCTCCCATAGTGTTGGCATATGCAGTGAATGCAAGGGCTGCCAAAAATTTGGAGGCACTTCAATGCCCCTTGGAAGAGACGTGGAGGAGGGCCTCATAAAAAAATGTTCCCATTAGAAAGGAGCGGGCCTCCTATAATTGTAATGCCCATGCACTAAGTGTATGGGCTGACAAACATTTACCTCTGGGGGATATACATGAACATACTGTATAAAAAAAATTTTTTAAGGGCACCATAAACACCCTTTAAAAGAATTATGTGTAACGGGTCTGGGAGGCGGAACCTCTGGGCTACTATACAAGGGAGCGGTCCTTGTAAGGGAGCGGGTGGCGACCAGGCAGGCAGTCACAGCAGGTGACCGGGACAGTCTCTGGGTGTACGGGCAGGAGGTCACGGCAAGTGATCAGGGCAGTCTCTGGAAGAACGGGCTGGAGGTCACGGCAAGTGACCGGGGCAGTCTCTGGAAGAACGGGCTGGAGGTCACGGCAAGTGACCGGGGCAGTCTCTAGGTAAAGGGTAGGTACGACCTGTGATGGCTGAACCTCCAGGTAGGCTAGCAAGGCAGATGGAGGATGTGTGCTCCCAGGTGAGCAAGCAAGAGTCTCTGGAATAGCAGGTGGTCACAGCACGTGACGGCGGAGCCTCCAGGTAGGCAAGCAGGCAGGTAGCGGAGAAGCGCTCCCAGGTGAGCGGGCAAGAGTCTGGAATAGCTGGTGGTCACAGCACGTGACAGCGGAGCCTCCGGGCAGGCAAGCAGGCAGGTAGCGGAGAAGCGCTCCCAGGTGAGCGGGCAAGCTGGTCCATAGACAGACTGACCGGAGTTGTAAGGCAGACCGTCGGACCTCAGGCAAGCAGGCAGGTAGCTGATGTGCGCTCCCAGGTGAGCGGGCAAGTTGGTCCTTAGACAGACTGACCGGAGTTGTAAGGCAGACCGTCGGACCTCAGGCAGGCAGGCAGGTAACAGGAAATCAGGCAGGATTAGGACAGCAAGCTGGCAGGAATCTGGCAGGTAACTGGCAGGTAACTGGCAACGGGACCTGAGGGCTGAAGCAGAGTAGAACGGTGCAACAACATTGCTCGGGCACCTCCATTTTGGAGGAGGTGCCTTATATATGGTAAAGTCCTCCGGCCATTGGCCGGGGACTCCTTAGGACGGCGCGCGCGGCCCCTTTAAGAGGGAGGGAGGGCGCGCGCGCGCGCCCTAAGCACAGTGGCCGGGAAGGAGCGCGCGCTGCCAGCAGAGCGGGAGAGGGACGCCGGGCACGGAGCAGAGCGGTGAGGGGAACAGCGTCCCTGCCTAGCAGAGGGCAGGGACGCCGGCACTACAGTACCCCCCCCTTTAGGCCCCCCCTTTTTTAGGCCAGATAGAAATTTAGCTAGGATGAGAGGGGCATGGATGTTCTCCCGGGGCTCCCACGTTCTCTCCTCAGGACCAAACCCCTTCCAATCTACCAGAAAAAAGGTCTTTCCTCTTACCCTTTTGGTGGCAAGAATGTTCTCTACCTCAAACTTGTCCTCAGCAGAAACCGGAGCAGGAGGCGTACCTGTAGACTTGGAAAAAGATTTAAGCACCACGGGTTTGAGGAGAGATACATGGAAGGAGTTAGGGATCCGTAAGTTGGCCGGGAGTTTCAATTTATAGGCCACCGGGTTGATCTGACTGATGACCTCCAGAGGACCGATGAACCGAGGCCCTAACTTGTAAGAAGGTATCTTGAGTCGAACATATTTAGATGAGAGCCAGACTTTATCTCCTGGACGAAATTGTGGAGGATCCAGGCGTTTTTTGTCAGCGTGTCTTTTCATACGCTCGGATGACAGAAGGAGTGCGGACCGGGTACTCTCCCATATGGAGGAAAATTTGCTAACGAGAGATTCCGCAGCCGGGTTGTCCACAGAGGTGGAGACAGGAAAAGGAATCCGAGGATGCTGACCAAAGACTACAAAAAACGGGGATTTGGAGGAGGATTCGCTCTCATGATTATTATAAGAGAACTCGGCCCATGGTAGGAGATCCACCCAGTCAGAATGGTGGGCATTAACGAAGTGCCGGAGGTAACTGGTCAGGTTCTGATTGATCCGCTCCACTTGACCATTGGACTGTGGGTGGTAAGCGGAAGAGAAGTCCAGGGTGACGTCTAGTAGTTTACAAGTGGCTCTCCAGAAACGTGAGGTGAACTGTACCCCACGATCCGACACGATGTGGAGGGGCAGGCCATGAAGACGGAAGATGTGGCGGATAAAGTCTTTAGCCAGCTCGGGTGCAGACGGAAGGCCTGGCAGGGGAATAAAGTGAGCCATCTTGGAAAAGCGGTCAGCGACCACCCAAATGACCGTACAACCGGCAGAGACGGGGAGATCAGTTATAAAGTCCATTGCTATATGCTGCCAGGGGGCAGCAGGTACAGGAAGCGGAAGGAGGCGTCCGGCTGGCAGATGTCTCGGGACTTTGTTGCGGGCGCAGGACACACAGGCAGAAACAAAGTCTATTATGTCCTTGTGCAGGGTAGGCCACCAATAGTGCCGGGCAATAAGCTGAAGGGTCTTTTTCTGACCGGCGTGGCCAGCTAGTTTAGATGAATGGCCCCAGTGTAGGATCCTCTCCCGATCAGGTACTGAAACAAACGTCTTACCGGGAGGGAGACGATTTAGACTCACGGGAGCCACCTGCATTACTCTGGCGGGATCGATGATATGTTTAGGTTCTTCCTCGAGATCGGACACCAGAAAGTATCGGGACAAGGCGTCTGCTTTGACGTTTTTGTCAGCCGGGCGAAAATGAAGAACAAAATCAAAGCGAGCAAAAAACAAGGACCACCGGGCTTGGCGCGGGTTAAGTCTCTGGGCATGCTGGAGGTAAGCCAAGTTCTTGTGGTCAGTGTAAATTATTACCGGATGAAGAGCCCCCTCGAGTAGGTAACGCCACTCCTCCAACGCCAGCTTGATGGCCAATAACTCTCGGTCTCCTATGGAATAGTTGCGCTCAGAAGAGGAGAAGAGTTTGGAGAAGAAGCCACAAGTTACCATTCTCCCGGAAGATGATTTTTGAGTAAGTACCGCTCCGGCTCCAGAGGAGGAGGCGTCAACTTCCAGGAAGAACTGCTTGTTGCCGTCCGGGCGATGCAGCACCGGGGCGGAAGAGAAGGCCTGTTTTAGGGAAAGAAAGGCCTCCTCTGCTTCGGGCGGCCACTCTTTGGGATTAGTACCCTTACGGGTGAGCGCGGAAATTGGGGCAGTCCGGGAAGAGAAGTGCGGGATGAAGAGGCGGTAATAGTTGGCGAAGCCCAGGAACCGTTGAATAGCCTTCAACCCCTCTGGTCGGGGCCATTTCTCGATGGCAGACAGTTTCTCAGGATCCATTTGTAGGCCGGTCTGAGAGATAATGTAGCCCAGAAACGGAAGCGAGGTCTGCTCAAAGAGGCACTTCTCATATTTAGCGTAGAGATGGTTCTGCCTGAGCCTGAGCAGGACCTGACGAACATCCCTCCGGTGAGTCTGGAGATCCGGAGAGACGACCAAGATGTCGTCCAGGTACACCACTACGCAGGAGTAGAGAAGGTCCCGGAAGAAGTCATTGACCAACTCTTGAAAGACGGCAGGAGCGTTACAGAGGCCAAAGGGCATTACCAGATATTCATAGTGGCCGTCCCGGGTGTTGAATGCCGTCTTCCATTCATCCCCCTGACGGATACGAACCAGGTTGTACGCCCCACGGAGGTCCAGTTTGGTGAAGATTCTAGCCCCCCTCAGACGATCAAATAACTCTGGAATGAGCGGAAGGGGGTACTTATTCTTCACCGTGATCTGGTTAAGGCCTCTATAGTCTATACAGGGACGGAGAGAGCCGTCCTTCTTTTTGACGAAAAAGAAGCCTGCTCCCGCCGGGGAGGTAGATTTCCGGATGAATCCCCTGGCCAGATTCTCCTCAATATATTCGGACATCGACCGGGTCTCAGCAGCGGATAATGGATAAATACGCCCACGGGGAGGAGAAGTACCAGGTAACAGGTCGATAGGGCAGTCGTATGGTCTATGAGGGGGTAGTGTCTCTGCCTCCTTTTTATTAAAGACATCAGCATAAGACCAATAAGGAATTGGAAGTCCAGGTAGATTAGCTGGGGTAGTTGAAGGACGGACGGGATGAACGGGAACCAGACAGGTCTTATGGCAGCCCTGTCCCCAGCGAAGGACTTCTCCGGTCTGCCAGTCAAGAACGGGTGCATGTTTCTGGAGCCAAGGTAGGCCTAGCAAGAGGGCGTGAGAGAGTCCAGGCAGAACATGGAAGGAGATACTTTCAGAATGCAGCATTCCCACCTGCAGAGTAATGGATTCGGTGATGAGTTGGATGGGGCGTGGTAAGAGCCCCCCATCCACGGCAGCAACAGACAAGGGTACAGCCAGAGGTTTGGTGGGGATGTGGTATTTCTCTACCAGGGACTGTGAAATAAGATTCCCGGCTGCTCCAGAGTCCAGTTGGGCTAGTTCGAAATAACGGTTCTCCCCGTAGACGATTGAAACTGACAACAGCAGGGATGGAGAGGATTTATTCTTGTCTAGGACAACCTCTCTGAGCGATCCTAGACACAGGCGTTTCCCGACCTCTCCGGGCAGGCACGGATCCGGTGCTCCTTACTGCCACAGTAGAAGCAGGTCCCCTCGGCACGGCGTAAGTCCTGACGGGTCTTGACCATCTTGGTCTGGTCGACCTGCATAGGCTCAGGAGGGTTTACCTGGTTAGAGACAGAAGGAGTGACGGGTTTCTGAAAAGTAGGAGCTAGACGTGGTAACCTCCTCTCACGGGTGACCTCTCTGGCACGCTCCTGGAACCGTAGGTCAATCCGGGTGGCAAGAGTTATTAAGTCATCGAGAGTGGTAGGAATGTCCCGACCGGCAAGTTTATCTTCAATACGGCCAGACAGACCCTCCCAGAAGACGGAAACCAGAGCGTCGTTATCCCAGGCCAGCTCCGAGGCAAGGGTACGGAACCGTATGGCATATTGGCCCATGGTGAGACTTTCCTGACGGAGGCGTAGCAACGATGATGCGGATGAGGTCTTCCGTCCGGGTTCGTCGAAGACTTTCCGGAAAGCCGTGAGAAAGGCAGGCAAGTTGGACACCAGGGGGTCTCCTCTCTCCCATAGAGGATTTAGCCAGGCCAGGGCCTCCCCGGTGAGATGGGACATGATGAATGCAATTTTGGCTCGGTCGGAGTTAAACTGGTGGGACAATAGTTCAAAGTGCAGGGTGCACTGATTTATGAAGCCCCGAGCCTGGGCTGAGTCGCCTCCGAAGCGAGGAGGTGCAGAAAGCCGAGGTCCGGGGTAGGATATCATGGTGTTAGTGGACAGCGGAGCTGCCGGATTGCGAGACATGGCACTGGCGGAGGTTGTTAGTGGAACAGTCAGAGTGTCCAGGCAAGTATTGACATTCCGCAGGTGACCCAGGATGGACTCCTGTTGGGACCTTTGACGGGACAGTTCATGACACAGGTCCGAGAGCGAGGGAGCTTGGGTGCCACCGGGTTCCATGGCCCGAGCAAACTGTAACGGGTCTGGGAGGCGGAACCTCTGGGCTACTATACAAGGGAGCGGTCCTTGTAAGGGAGCGGGTGGCGACCAGGCAGGCAGTCACAGCAGGTGACCGGGACAGTCTCTGGGTGTACGGGCAGGAGGTCACGGCAAGTGATCAGGGCAGTCTCTGGAAGAACGGGCTGGAGGTCACGGCAAGTGACCGGGGCAGTCTCTGGAAGAACGGGCTGGAGGTCACGGCAAGTGACCGGGGCAGTCTCTAGGTAAAGGGTAGGTACGACCTGTGATGGCTGAACCTCCAGGTAGGCTAGCAAGGCAGATGGAGGATGTGTGCTCCCAGGTGAGCAAGCGAGAGTCTCTGGAATAGCAGGTGGTCACAGCACGTGACGGCGGAGCCTCCAGGTAGGCAAGCAGGCAGGTAGCGGAGAAGCGCTCCCAGGTGAGCGGGCAAGAGTCTGGAATAGCTGGTGGTCACAGCACATGACAGCGGAGCCTCCGGGCAGGCAAGCAGGCAGGTAGCGGAGAAGCGCTCCCAGGTGAGCGGGCAAGCTGGTCCATAGACAGACTGACCGGAGTTGTAAGGCAGACCGTCGGACCTCAGGCAAGCAGGCAGGTAGCTGATGTGCGCTCCCAGGTGAGCGGGCAAGTTGGTCCTTAGACAGACTGACCGGAGTTGTAAGGCAGACCGTCGGACCTCAGGCAGGCAGGCAGGTAACAGGAAATCAGGCAGGATTAGGACAGCAAGCTGGCAGGAATCTGGCAGGTAACTGGCAGGTAACTGGCAACGGGACCTGAGGGCTGAAGCAGAGTAGAATGGTGCAACAACATTGCTCGGGCACCTCCATTTTGGAGGAGGTGCCTTATATATGGTAAAGTCCTCCGGCCATTGGCCGGGGACTCCTTAGGACGGCGCGCGCGGCCCCTTTAAGAGGGAGGGAGGGCGCGCGCGCGCGCCCTAAGCACAGTGGCCGGGAAGGAGCGCGCGCTGCCAGCAGAGCGGGAGAGGGACGCCGGGCACGGAGCAGAGCGGTGAGGGGAACAGCGTCCCTGCCTAGCAGAGGGCAGGGACGCCGGCACTATATTATGTGGGTGTTGCATCATGGACCACGGTGATATGGTGGTGGAGAATAAGGAGAAGGAGGAGGACAATAGCAAATAGCCAAAATCAGGAAGCGTATACCCATGTCTGGGTGTGAAAAGGTGCATGGGAATACGTGGGAATACACCTCCCAAGAAAAGACACTGGATTTGAGTTTATGTTACGCTGCTATCATTCGGTGGTGTTGAGAAGTCTGGCCCAATCCGGCCCTTGTTAATTTTAATAAGAGTCAGCCTGTCAGCATTTTCAATTGACAGGCGGATGTGCTTATCAGTTATAATTCCACCAGCGGCACTAAAAACCCGCTCTGATAAAACGCTGGCGGCAGAGCAGGCCAGGACCTCCAAGGCTTAAAGAGCCATTTCATTCCACGTATCCAGCTTGGATACCCAATAATTATAAGGCACAGAGGAATCACGGAGGACGTTGGTATGGTCGGCAAGGTACTCCCTCAGCATCTTCCCAAACTTTGCACTCCTTGTGAGAGTACCCGCGCCTCAGGGCCTGTGCGATGGGAGGGGCTAAGAAAACGCTCCCAGAACTTTGACAGTGTTTCCCTGCTTCTGCTGGATTGAAGTTGTGTCTCTCTTGCCTGTACTCCTTGGTTGTCCAACGAAGTGTGCCCTCTGCCACCAGCGTTTTCAGATGGGAATTTTTTTAATAGTTCCGCAACAAGGGCCTTCTGGTACAGCCCATTTTTGTAGACCTGTCCGCCTCAGGAATAAGAGCTATAAAGTTCTCCTTGTAGCGTGGGTCTAGAAGTGTCACCAACCAGTAATGACTGTCACCCAAAATTTTGAGAACGCGAGGGTCATGGGAAAGGCAGTGTAACATAAACTCAGCCATGCATGCCAGACTGCTAACAGGCAAGACTTCCGTGTCCTCACCAAGAGGATGACTGATCATGCTCTCCTCCTCCTCCTCTCTGTCCTCTGGCCATCCACGCTGAACAGACGGTATGACAGCTTTGCAGGTAGTACCGTTTATAGTGCATGAAACTAGCTCCTGTCTCTCCCCCTCCTCTTCCTCATTGTGACCCAATCCACGTTGGGATGAGATGAGGCTGGCCTGTGTGTAATCACCCTGTATGGTTCCTTGCTCCATATCATCGTGCTCTGCCTGCAATGCATCCTCTTTGATTGTGAGCAGAGAGCATTTCAGAAGACAGAGAAGCGGGATGGTGACGCTAATTATGGCGTCATCGCCGCTCACCATCTTGGTGGAGTCCTCAAAGTTTTGAAGGATGGTACATATGTCTGACATCCAAGTCCACTCCTGAGGTCTTATGTGTGGAGTCTGAACTGAATACCGACGGCCTTGTTGATGCTGGTACTCAACAACTGCCCCCTTCTGCTCACAAATCCTTCTTAACATCTGCAGTGTAGAGTTCCAGCACGTGGTGATATCACACACCAGTCTGTGAGCCGGAAGCTCCAAATGCTGATGAAACACGGCAAGGGGGGCGGAAGCTGCAGCTGACTTTCTAAAATGGGCACACAGGCAGCGTACTTTAACAAGCAGATCTGGCAGCTCCGGGTAGGATTTGAAAAACCGCTGAACCACGAGGTTAAGCACATGGGCCAGGCATGGTACATGTGTGAGCTCGCCTTGCCTCTGAGCCGCCACCAGGTTCCGGCCATTGTCACACACGACCATGCCTGGCTGTAGGTTCAGCGGTGTGAGCTGTCCCCAACTCTTCTGCATTGTGCGGTTTGTCACCTAAGCATATTAGCTTCAGCACAGCCTGTTGCCGCTTAGCCGAGGCAATGCTGCAGTGTTTCCAGCTTGTGACTGATGTGGTCATTTCGGAGATGGAGGCTGAAGAGGAGGAGGAGGTTGAGGAGGATGAGGTGCAGGAGCTGTAGACCGTGGGGGCAACCCTGATTGACCTAGGGCCCGCAATTCTTGGCGTCGGTAGGACGTGTTCCGTCCCAAGGTCCAACTGGGTCCCGGCTTCCACTATGTTAACCAGTGTGCCATCAGCGAGATGTACTGTCCCTGCCAACAAGCTTTTGTCCACGTGTCCGTGGTTAGGTGGGCTTTCCCGGTAACGGCATTGTTGGGGGCACGGCTAAAGTTTTGGGACACGTGCTTATGTAATGCAGGGACGGCTGGGGACAGAGTACCGAGGGACGGCCGCCGCCATCAGATTGCGGAATGCTTCCATCTCCATGAGCCTAACAGGCAACATTTCGAGCGCAAGCAGTCGTGAAATGTGAGAATTTAGTAGTGTGGCCTGTGGGACGTTGGCTGCATATTTGCGCTTGCATTCCAAAGACTGGGGTATGGACTACTGAATGCTGCTCTGGGACAAGGACATGGACGTGCTTCCTGATGCTGCTACTTGAGAGTGTGCAACGACAGGTGTAGGGCAGGAGGCATCTTCTCATGCACCATGGACAGGGGATTGGCTTGCATGCACAACAGCGGAAGAAGCAATGATGCCACCTGCAGACACTGTTCCTGGACCTGGGGTTCGGCCCACAAAGTCGGGTGCTTTGCTGCTTTGTGCCTGATCATGCTGGTGGTGGTCAGGCTGGTCATTTTGCCACCCCTGCTGATGTTGGCCAGCAGGTGGTGCAAATGGCCTTTTTGGGGTTATCGTCAGAGTCTTTAAAAAACAACCAGACTAGGGAAGACCTAACAGTTGTACTGGCAACTTCCTTTTTGTTGGTGTTACGGGGAAAGGTTGTCTGCCTTCTGTCTGCGGCCACTACACTGCTTCTTCCTGCCTGTTGGGGTGCTCTGCTTCCCTCCCCCTGTGTGCTGCTGTACTCGCTATGCATGTCCTCCTGCCAGGTTGGTCAGTTACTATATCATCCACCACCTCGTCTTCCACTTCCGCACCCTTGTCCTCCTCCTGACTTTCTGGCAATTGTGTCTCATCATCGTCCACCTCTTGTGACACATTCCCACCATCGACTTTGTGTGACCGTGGCTGCTCAAATATTTAGGCATCGCTGCACGTGATCTCCTCTTACCCCGCTTCAAGTGGACGGGGCGAGAAGCCCGAATCTATAAATGGAAAAGTGAACAGCTCTTCAGAGTGTCCAAGTGTGGGATCAGTTGTCTCCGGGCACTCGGCATGGTGAGAGGAAGGAGGATCAGGATGAGGAATATGCGGTCCAGACTCACGGCTACTGAGACTTGACCGTGTGGAAGACAGGGTGGTGGTGGTGGCTAAGTGACTGGAAGCATTATTCGCTATCCAACCAACAACCTTTTGACAATGCTCTGGGTTCAATAGTCGTGTGCTGCGGTCCCCTAGGAGTTGGGACAGGAAGGTCAGGTGAGAAGATGTGAGTGTTTGTTGTGGCACAATTTCAGCTTGCCCACGGCCTTGTCCTCAGCCTCTGCATGCACCATTGCCATCACTTCCAGTTCCCCGTCCCTTGCCACGTGCCTTGCCCATTTTAAATGGAGGACAGTATCTTCCACGCTCACTGCAAATGACTGAGTTTGGAGAGAACTTATATGTGATCCGTCTGATGGAGAAAACAGAGTTTTAAATACCTGGCCTGTAGGTAAGTAGTTTGAACAGCAAACTGGTGTGAATTGCTTCACTGAAACACTGAAGGAAATTTTTAATGGAGGCCAGAAATGGCAGTATTTTCTGACAACGTATATGTGATCCGTGTGACGGAGAAAACAGAGTTTTAAATACCTGGCCTGTAGATAACTAATTTGAACAGCAAACCGGTGTCAAAAATGTTGCTGACACACTGAAAAAGAATTGGAATGGAGGCCAAAAATGGCAGTATTTTCTGAAAACATATATGTGATCCGTGTGACAGAGAAAACACAGTTTTAAATAGCTGGATTTCTAGCGCTGTAATATGGAAAGGACCTGGCTGTATTCTGCAGTGCCAACAAGCGAATGGCGCAGAAAAATGGTGTTCTCTGGATTGCATTTTAAGCAAATAATGAGGATTGAGATCCAAAAAAAAGTATTCCTGGCCCCTGAGACCTGGGCCTTTGTATAGAAATATCTAACAGCAGCAGAAGGCAGAATTGGAATGGAGCCTCTTGTGCTATATGCACTGCAGTCTGCTATATACCCTGCCTGCCTGCCTATATACACTGCCTGCCTGACATTTCTGCAGATGGATTAGTTAGTCCTCAAAAGAACTGTTTGTTAAGATGGATAAGTGTAATGTACGGTTTTTCTCCCTACACTACCTAATACACAAGCAAATCTCTCCCTGACTCAGCAGCAGCTCTCCCTACACTGAACTATTTCTCATTCCTCATTCTTCATTAATAATTTAAATAAAGAGATCAAAGTACTCAGTAAATCTGCTATTTCAAAATTTTTATTAATGTTATCACAAGACATACAAACACCCCATAAAATCATGTCAAAAGCCCCTAAGACAAAGAAAGCCCCAGTAAGTTTGAGGCAGTGTGGTCAAGAGATATCACTGTAAGCATGGAAAATATAAATACAGTTCAGAAAATAGGAATGTAAGATTATATCAGTAACGTTCCAAACCTCTTATTTTCGTGGGATATGCCCCATGTCCCTGCCATTAGATTATCACAAAACATGTGTAAATAGAGTACATACCCCCATTTATAGGTCATAGAAATATCATATGACATGTACAGAAAAGTGCAAATTTCCACATTTGGAGGGATATGTTCTCATATGGAATTATCATATAGCATATATAGGCAAAGTACAGATCCACATAATTTAAGGGAAATATCCTCCTGTACAGGTCATTAGATTATCGTATAACACATGTAAATAAAGTATAAATCCTCATAATTTGAGGGATATCTCCCATATGCAAGCCAGTAAGATAATCACAATGGTAACATCAATTATAGCTTACATATAAAACACAAAAGCTAGTAAATAAGACCGGGTGCATATCACCGATCCTAAGGATCTGAACAGAGTCCTTGTCAGTAGTTAAGTGATATCAGCATTATAGTACCCCCAAGGCAGGCAAAATACAAACCAATGCCAAAGTGTTGTGGGACCACACTGCCTCGTACCCCAACGCGCGTTTCGCGTGCTGCTTCGTCGGGGGGTACAGAGGCAGTGCCACACCTGATGTATTTATATAAAAAGAAAGGAGCGACGCACACCTGTTATTCCCTCTGTGTATTAGGGCGCACGCATGCCGTCCATAGCGCGTCGCCATCACTCGGCCGGCGTCCAGGAAGTCGAGATGCGCATGCGCGCATATCGATTCCTGATAGGACGCCAGTCGATAGAGGCGAGGCCGCTATGACACGTCACGCGCGCGCACCACACCGGGTCCGTGCACACTCCATGTTAAGTCTGGGCAAAATTGCCCTCAAACCCTATCCATACATAGACAATACAGTTTGGTAATACATAGTAGATGTATCTTTATATCCATCACGATGACGTTATCTTTCAACTTGATGATTCACATTTTACCACGTCCTGCATTATTAAAGAAGATAAAAAAGTAATAATATACATTCAATACGAAATAGAGCAAAAGTAATAAATGCAGAGTTCTACATCAAAGTGGTATCTACATTGAAATAGTTATAGAATTCTCCTAATATTATTATATAAAATGTACATATTATAACCAATAGTTATAAAAATATTATTATAAAATTGTATCAAAGTAAAAGGTCATCTTGATGAAGTATAAAATATCAATATACATATCTAGATAAATAAATAATTGTATTTCATATCCACATAATATTATTATAAAATTGTATCAAAGTAAAAGGTCATCTTGATGAAGTATAAAATATCAATATACATATCTAGATAAATAAATAATTGTATTTCATATCCACATAATAACCATAGAGTATGTATAAAGGTAAATGATCACAGTGATCAAAATAACATATCGAGATAGAGAATATAGATAACCAGGAATGGCAATATACAAGGTGCAGTGTAGTGGGACAAGGCATAACCACAACAGTGCCATCATATTCAATCCCATTATAAAAGGTCACACCAGAAATGGCGCAAAGCTCACTGAGTCATTTAGGCCCTTCGGTTTAATTGTATCAAGAATAGTGATCCATTTTGCTTCGGTTTTATATAGCAAATTTTTAGCATCTCCGCCCCTTGCTCCCAAACGGATCTGGTCGATTGCTCGAAAACGTAAAAGGCGCCAGTTGCAATTATGCAGCTCGCGAAAGTGCTTGGGTATGTTTTTGAGTTTGGCTATTTGCTCCGGGTCTATAATTTTCGCCGCATTTTTTATGTCTCTCAAGTGTTCCAAGACTCTCACACGGAACTCTCTTGATGTTAACCCAACGTAAATTAACTTACATGGGCAGATCGCCCAGTAAATAACGTCAGTAGAGCGGCAAGTTAGCCACTTAAAGATTTTAAAATTACGAGTATTTTGGGAGTCGTGGAAGGAGAATGCTCTATCTACCTGGGAACAAGCACTACAAGCGCCACATGGGAAACAACCCCATTTAGATTTTACATGACCAAAATTGAGACCCCCAGATGCAGGTGGTATATAGTGACTTCTCACTAATATATCATTTAGATTTTTGGATCTTCTAGGGGTCACTAGGGGTCTTAAGGGGATTATGTTTTTTAGGGTAGGGTCAGATAAGAGGACAGGCCAGTATCTTGTGAAGATTGCCGACATTTCCCTCCAATGCGTATGGTAGGGTGTAATTAGTCTCACCTGTTCATTTTTTCTTTTATTTTCTTCTTCAGAAGTTGATCTCTTGAAGGTGCCATTGCTCTAATGTAGCCCTGTTGGATGACATCGGGGTTATAATTACGGACCTTAAATCGTTTTTTTAATTCCCTAGCTTGATCCTCAAAAAGAACATCCGAAGAACATATTCTCCGAGCCCGGAGGAATTGTCCCGTAGGGATTGATTTGATTACCTGAGGGGGATGAGAGGATTTAGCATTTAACAGCGAATTCACAGCTGTTTTTTTCCGGTGGATGTCAGTTGAAATCTGACCATCCTTCTCCCTTTTAATATGTAAATCTAAAAAATCTATCTCATCAGGGCTCGAGGAATATGTCAGTCTTATGTTCTGCTTGTTCTGGTTCAATTTATTAAGGAAACATTCAAGCCGGCACTTCTTGCCCTGCCACAGCAGGAAAACATCGTCAATGAAGCGGACCCAAAGTTGGACCGCTCCATCCTCATGGTCCGGAAAATTGAGGTAATGTTCCCAATATCCCAGGAAGAGGCACGCATATGAGGGCGCACAAGACGCCCCCATAGCCGTGCCCCTCTCCTGCAGATATATCCGATCCTTAAACAAGAAAAAATTGTGTGTAAGGACGTATCGTAATAATCGAAGTAACAGCTCAATTAAACGTTGCTCAATGTTAGTTGAATCAAGAAAGAATTTTACCGCTGTTAAGCCGTCATTGTGATTGATGGATGTATAGAGGGACTCCACGTCCGCGGTTACCATGATGATATCCTCCTCTAATGTCATGTCCTGCAGTCTCACCAATAGATCTGTTGAGTCCCTGATATATGATGGTAGATTCTGTACTAATGGTTTAAGATAATAGTCAAGGAATCTACAGACAGGCTCACATAGGCTGTTTTTACCGGACACTATGGGGCGCCCGGGTGGTTCCAGAGTATCTTTGTGAACCTTTGGGAGAAGGTATAGTGTGGGTATTAGTGTTGAGCCACCCCCGTAGTGTTCGAGTTCGGTTCGGTTCGTCGAACACCCGTGTGTTCGCCGAACTGTTCGTCGAATTGTTCGTCGAACACCTTCGAACACCGTTAAAACCAATGGCAGGCAAACAAAAACACATAGAAACACATAGAAAACACCTTCAAAGGTGTCCAAAAGCTGACAAACTGCTCAGAAGACACAACTAACACATGGAAAAGTGACAAGTACATATAGTCATGCGAAAAGAAAAGAGGTGGAGGAGTAAAAGGAGGGGGAGACACAGATATAGGCATGTCATGCCCTTCTAAAATCCAAAAAGTGAGAAGCCGAGACGGCCAGTCCGCTCCTGCCCGTGCCACCTCCGTGTCGCCGGGTTTGTGCCAGAGCCGCGGTGAACCCTGACGGCCAGCCCCCCTCTCCCAATACTGGTGCCTGTCCGCTGGTGGGTCGAGAGAGCCCCCCTGTGGTGGAGGCAGCTCTAAGCTTTTTAATTTAAATTGTCCCTCTAATTTGAATGAATACACTTTAAATCCATTTACAAGGATCTATTGGAGGGCAAGTCTCATGCCAGCAGCCGCGTAATTCCAGCTCCAGTAGCGTCCACTAAAGCTGCTGCAGTTAAAAAGCTTTTATAAGGATCGAGCTCGGCTGTCCACCGCAAGGCATCCTAGTGCCAGTCCCAGCCCCTATGCCTTGGGGTGCCTCCTGATGCTCTTCACTAAGTATCCCGTGGTCCCGAAGCATTTCCTTTGAAAAAATTAAGTGTCCAAACTACAGGTGGTGTAGCTTGCTTAACAGCCGGGATAATCCGCTGACTAGCAGACACTGCTACTAGGCACAAAGTATTTCCTGGGCTAGATGCAGTTAAAAATTTGTAAGTAGATACTCTCGTTGGATGCTGAGAAAGCATTCCATAGAGTCTCCTGGCACGCCATATATGATTCTCTTAAAAAGCTTGGGGTAGGGGTCTAGGGGACCCTTTTATAGCCAAAATCACGGCCCTGTATCACAATACGTCACCTAGGCTGAAGATAAATGGAACTGTAGCACCGAGGGCTCGGTTGCTACAGACGTATTGCACCTCACCCAGAGGTGTGATATCTCACTCTCAGATAAGGATGGAGTGTGGATCAGGACCCGACACCTGCATGCATTACACCACATTGCCGTGGGGCAGGGCGACCAATATGCCCCTGAGATGGGCACGACAGTCCCTGTCCCTGGCTGGAGTGGGGGGAGGGAACACTGAGGAAGGGGAACCCTGCAGTGCAGGAGCAGGGAGGAAGCAGTTCCTGGGTGCATTGAGAAGGGAGTATAAAAGGTGGGCACCATCTTAGTTCAGTGCAGAGAAGTCTGAGCAGAAGTGGCAGGGAGCAGGGGCTCTGCATGAGCTCTGCTCCGGAGGCGGGCCTAGTAACAGAGGCCCAGGCCTGCAAGAGGGAGAAGGAAGGAAGAGGAGCGGAGAAGGCTCCAGGAACGAGGAATGAAGGGATCCCAGGGGTGCGGACGGGCGAGTCGCCACCGCACGCCCGAATCCACCTGCGTGGAGGGGTCAGGCCAAAGGGGGAGACCGGTCCCCGAACTAGTGGAGGCAGGAAACGACCCTCAGCTAGAAACCGGAGGCTCTGACATTTTATGTGGTGCAGCCCCTTGCTTCACCCGCTAGGAAGGCACCACATAGGGTCAGGGAAACTGGCGCCAAGTTTACCAAGAGGAGGCCCGAGGCAGCCGGACAGAAGTGTTGGTAAGAAAGGCCAGACAAAGGACACACAAAGGGGGTCCTGTGAAGCGCTCCAAAGTTATCTGGGAGTTGTCTGAGCCCCTCACCTGGTGAGCACAGTACGACGTGGGCAGCCGTTACCTGCAGACGTGGTCTGGATAATAAGAACTGTGAGTAAAGGCCCTGAACTGCATCACTGACTCCGTGTCGTTACTGCTGCTGCCCTGCACCATCACCCCCATCCTCCGCATACACTGCCCTGAGGCTATACTCCTCCCGTGGGGAGTTATGTTACGCTCTGCTGCACCCACAACACCAGCCTTAGCGGTCTGCCCTGTAGCGACGGTTCACTCTGACCGCAATCCACGGGTGGCGTAGTCGGACATTTAAACATCAAAACCACATAAATAGTTCCGCCACTGGTTTGACCGCCCTGAGCCACGGAACCGGATCGCCGCCACGAAGACTACAACCACCAGCATCCACCAAAAAGGGTCCGGCTCCGGGTGTCCCAAGGCCCAGGGGGTGCGTCAGAACATTTTCATCACCTTTCACAATCACCAATGGGACAAGGCAGGGATGTCCTCTGTCCCCTCTCTTATACATCCTAGTGACGGAGCACCTGCTCTCATCAATTCGCCATAACCCCAATATTAGGTGGATTGAGGTGGGAGGCACCGAGTACAAGTGCTCTCTATTTGCTGATGATGTCCTAGTATATATCACTCAATCACATATATCCATCCCTGCTGTTATGGCTGAAATAGATCACTTTGTTACATGGTAAAATTTTAAAATCAATGCAGCGAAGTCTGAGGCCCTCGATGTCTCCCTCCCTAAATCCATATAGGATTCCATCCAGTCCAACTTTCCCTTTGCCTGGCCCTCACAGGGTATCAAATACTTAGGAATTCCTATTCATAGAGACCTCTCCCATCTATGTTATCTTAATTTTGGGCCCTTTATTGAACAATTCCATACAGACCACGGTTGGCAAGTTGGAACTGTAAGATTCACTACGTGCACCACTGGTATTTTGTGGAAAAGCACATGTAAGATTCTGCAACAGTCTCTGCTGATACTCCTGCATGCGTGCATCCCTTTCTATGGCAGGAATAATTTCTGCAAATTTACTTTTGTACCGGGGATCTAACAGTGTGGCAACCCAGTAGTCAGGATTATTTCTAATTCTCACAATTCGAGGGTCATGTTGCAGGTAGTGCAGCAAGAAGGCACTCATGTGTGTTGCGCATCCAGGAGCACCAAGTCCCTGTTGTGTTGGTGGTGAGGTAACAATCATGCTTCCTTCCTCTGTCCTCTCCCCCCAACCTCGCACAACAGAAATGTGATCAAGGTCTCCCTCATCTGATGAGTCTTCCATCAGTTCATCCTCCACTTCTTCCTGGGCTCCTGCACCTTCCTCACTAGTTTGGCTGCTACCATGCGCCCTGGTAAAATCATCTCCCCCACCCTCACATGCCTGCCGCCCTGGTGCTGCCGACCGTCTGGACCTTGCAGATGTTAGCCCTTCCGCATACAACTCCTCCTCCTCTACTTCCTCCACCTCCTCTTGTGCCACCACCTGACTCCGAATTCTGTTTAACATGTGCTCCAGCATGTAAATCACCGGAATAGTCATGCTGATAATGGCATCGTCAGCACTAAACATCTTCGTCGCCATTTCAAAACTGTGCAGAAGGGTGCATAGGTCCCTGATCTGAGACCACTCCTCCAGCGTGATTTGCCCCACCTCTGAATCTCGTTGGCCCAGGCTATACGTCAGAACGTATTGCACCAGGGCTTGTCGGTGCTGCCACAGTCGCTGCAACATGTGCAGAGTTGAATTCCACCGGGTAGGCACATCGCATTTTAGCCGGTGAAGTGGCAGGCCCAACGACTTCTGTAGAGATGAAAGTCGCTGAGCTGCGGGATGCGAACGGCGGAAGTGAGCACACAGCGACCGTGCCCTCTGCAGAAGGCCATCTAGTCTGGGATAGTGGGCTAAAAATTGCTGGACAACCAGGTTCAACACGTGAGCCATACAAGGCACGTGTGTGACATTGCCCCGGCGAAGGGCCGCACCCAGGTTTGCAGCATTGTCGCACACGGCCTTCCCTGGTTTCAGGTCCAGTGGAGACAACCATTCATGAAATTGGTTCTCCAGAGCTGACCACAACTCCTCAGCTGTGTGACTCACATTTCCCAGACATTTCAATGTAAAAACCGCCTGATGACGTTGAGCCCTACTGCCAGCATAGTAAGGAGGTGTGCAGGATCCCTTCTGCGCAGTTAGAAAGCTTGTGGCATGACCAGACAGGCTTTGGGTGCAGGTGGAAGACCGAGAGGAGGTTGAGGAGGCAGAAGCAGTGGAGGAAAAATGACATAAAGAGGATTGACGCACAACTCGTGGGGACGGCAAGACTTGGACAGCAGCCCCTTGTCCTGCTGTCACCATAGTTACCCAGTGCCCAGTCAGCGACATGTAACGCCCCTGTCCATGCCTACTCGTCCAAGTGTCTGTGGTGAAATGCACCCTGTCACACACAGAGTTTCTCAAAGAAGCGGTGATGTTGTGTGCGACATGCTGGTGGAGCGCAGGCACACCTTTCTTTGAGAAGTAGTGCCGACTGGGCATCTGGTACTGGGGCACTGCGACGGACATAAGGTCTCGAAAATCCTCTGTGTCCACCAGGCGGAAAGGCAGCATTTCTGTAGCCAAGAGCTTGCAGATGGTGAAATTCAACCTCTTAGCTTTCTCATGGCTAGGAGGAAATGGTCTTTTACTTGTCCACATCTGAGGGACCGAGGGCTGGCTATTGTGCTTAGACGGGGTTGATAAGGGTGTCCCCGGCAAACTGCCGGTCTGTGAGGAAGATGCAGGCGGACATGTTAGGTTGCCTTGATCCAAAGGTGGTGCTATCGATGTCGGACAGCGCTCAAGACCAGCTGGTGTTACCACCTCCAAAGAAAATGATGACCTGCCAATCACGCTGGCTGTTGTGGGTAAAGAGGTGGCAGGTCTGCGCCCCAAAACAGGTGTGACTGCTGTCCCCCCAGTCACAGAGGATGAAGAGGCCGTGGATGCACAAGATATGGCAGACGGTGGTTGGCCCGGCCGGCTAGACCGCATTGTAGCACACTGAGCTTCCCACTGCAACTTATGCTTCATGTCCATGTGCCGGTTCATGCATGAAGTACTCAAACTATGTATTTTTTGGCCTCTACTTAGCTTTTGCTGACAAATGTTACAGATAACACGAGTTGGGTCATCTTTATCGATCTGAAAAAATGCCCAGGCTATGCAAGGCTTAGCACCCATGCGACCTGAAGAGCCACCACGACTTGTGGTGAGAGGCAGAGTTGTGTTTGAGGATGCAGTTGTTGACGTGCTTCCAGTACTACGTCTCTGTCCAGGAAGGCGCAACCTGACCTCATCGTCACTAGCATCTTCCTCCACCTCCTCTGCTGACCTCATCTCTTGGCTGACTGTGGGTTGACAGTAAGTGGGATCTCCGACCTCATCATCATCACCCTGTGCGTTATCACACCCGTCGTCCTCAGAGCCAACCTGTTCCTGCCCTGACAAAAAACTAAAGTTGTCGCTCCAATCAGGTATTTGAGTCTTATCATCGTCTTCCTCATTGTCTCCACCAACAGGAGTTACAGTTTGGGAATGAGGGTCTACATTATGGTCAGAACCTTCTGCGTCTGGTCCTGGATCCGACTCATAAAGATTCTGGGCATCAGTGCAGATCATTTCCTCGTCTGGATTCACAGAAGCGCTGGAGTCGACCTCTGATTCCCAAGCTATAGTATGAGTAAACAGCTCTGCAGACTCAACCATCTGTTCTACCTCATACTCAGACGGGCAGCTGGAGATTTGGGAGCTGTGAGGAAGCAAGTGCGATTTGGGTGACACCTTTGAGGACTGGAGTATTTGTGATGTTGAAGTTGATGTGGAGGAGAGCCCACTTAAAGGAGCACTTGATATCCGTTGAAGCACCTGCTGTTTTTGTGCCTCATCTGGAATTTGTAGCGATTGGCGTGGCCGTAAGAATGGGATCTTATCACATTGTCCGCTAAAAGAAGTAGACATTTTAGTTTGGCTGGAAGATGGTCTTTCTTCTGCACCTACCCCACGGACACAACCTTTTTTCCCCTTCCCAACACGCCTATTCCCCTTTCCACCAGCAGCAGGCCTTTTTCCACTCATTTTGGTGGTTAACTAATTCACAACTCTGGAGTTGTTTGCACAAAAAAACAATGGATGGTAACCGAGCAGAGCTGAGTGGCCAAACTGTGGTATTAGGCCAAAACTATTGGCTGGGTTAGATGCAGAAAAAAATTATTTTTAATTTGCAACCTGATGGAGGTCAGTATAGATGGACTAATAGACCAAGTCCCACACACCGCTAGAAGCCCAAATATTTTTTCAGAGCTAGATGCAGAAAATTTTTTTATTCAATTTGCAACCTGATGGAGTTCAGTATAGATGGACTAATAGACCAAGTCCCACACACTGCTAGAAGCCCAAATATTTTTTCAGAGCTAGATGCAGAAAAAAATTATTTTTAATTTGCAACCTGATGGAGGTCAGTATAGATGGACTAATAGACCAAGTCCCACACACCGCTAGAAGCCCAAATATTTTTTCAGAGCTAGATGCAGAAAAAAATTATTTTTAATTTGCAACCTGATGGAGGTCAGTATAGATGGACTAATAGACCAAGTCCCACACACCGCTAGAAGCCCAAATATTTTTTCAGAGCTAGATGCAGAAAAAAATTATATTCAGTTTGCAACCTGCTGGAGGTCAGTATAGAAGGACTAATAGAACAAGTCCCACACACTGCTAGAAGCCCAAATATTTTTTCAGAGCTAAATGAAGAAAAAAATTATTTTTAATTTGCAACCTGATGGAGGTCAGTATAGATGGACTAATAGACCAAGTCCCACACACTGCTAGAAGCCCAAATATTTTTTCAGAGCTAGATGCAGAAAAAAATTATTTTTAATTTGCAACCTGATGGAGGTCAGTATAGATGGACTAATAGACCAAGTCCCACACACTGCTAGAAGCCCAAATATTTTTTCAGGGCTAGATGCAGAAAAAAATTATTTTTAATTTGCAACCTGATGGAGGTCAGTATAGATGGACTAATAGACCAAGTCCCACACACCGCTAGAAGCCCAAATATTTTTTCAGAGCTAGATGCAGAAAAAAATTATATTCAATTTGCAACCTGCTGGACGTCAGTATAGAAGGACTAATAGAACAAGTCCCACACACTGCTAGAAGCCCAAATATTTTTTCAGAGCTAAATGAAGAAAAAAATTATTTTTAATTTGCAACCTGATGGAGGTCAGTATAGATGGACTAATAGACCAAGTCCCACACACTGCTAGAAGCCCAAATATTTTTTCAGAGCTAGATGCAGAAAAAAATTATTTTTAATTTGCAACCTGATGGAGGTCAGTATAGATGGACTAATAGACCAAGTCCCACACACCGCTAGAAGCCCAAATATTTTTTCAGAGCTAGATGCAGAAAAAAATTATATTCAATTTGCAACCTGCTGGAGGTCAGTATAGAAGGACTAATAGAACAAGTCCCACACACTGCTAGAAGCCCAAATATTTTTTCAGAGCTAAATGAAGAAAAAAATTATTTTTAATTTGCAACCTGATGGAGGTCAGTATAGATGGACTAATAGACCAAGTCCCACACACTGCTAGAAGCCCAAATATTTTTTCAGAGCTAGATGCAGAAAAAAATTATATTCAGTTTGCAACCTGATGGAGGTCAGTATAGATGGACTAATAGAATGATGCTATGCCCAAAAGATTTTACTTCACTAGGTGCAGTAAAAAAATTGGTATTCTATACACAGGTGGTATATCTTGCAACACAGATAGGCTACTCCACTGACTAACACACTCTGCAATAGGCCAAAAAGGATTAGCTTTGCTAGATTCAGCCAAATGCTGTGAAAAAAACTTGCACAGCACTGGCACAGACCTGCCTGGCAAAAACTGATAGGAACTGATGTAACCTAGTCCTGAAAAGGACTCCAATTACAATTAGTCTTTACTCCCACAATCTATCTATTTAAGAGCACAGACCTGCCTGATAAAAGTCGTAGGAAATGCTGTAACCTAGTCCTTAAAAGGACTGCAATCACAACTATTCCCTACTCCCAAGCTATCTGTATATTTGTGCGAAAATTGGCTTGAAATTAACAAGGTATAGCGCACACAGCAACAGTGGTGCCGTCTAACACGCAGCTGCAGCCGTGAGAAAATGGTGGCGACGGGGAAAATGGCTTGGTCTTATAGGTCAAGGACATGTGACATACACTGCCAATCACACATGCCCTTGCTTGTGTGAAAAAAAGCACTTCGCTCCGTGTGTGCGCTGCTGATAGGCTGACAGATTGCACCTCCCCACTGCAAATGCGGGAAAGAGAAAAAAAAATGGAGATCTTCATTGTTCCTGCAGAGATCCATCCCCTGCCCCTCCCCCCGCCCCGCTGTACACTCAAACTGCGTATTAACATTAATTTTCATCATTACTGAGAAAAAATCCAGTTATGATTTTGGTGCACGAACAGTTATCGAACATAACCTCGAACAGCCGAATTTTTCTCAAATTGTTCGTGTTCGCCGACCGGCTCGAACACCGCCCAAAACAGCTCGAATTTGAGATTGGCGAACAGTTCGAGTAGAACAACGCTCATCTCTAGTGGGTATAGCAGGGTTTCTAGTGATTAGGCCTTCATATATGGATTTGGGAATAATATTATGGGCCACCGCGGTTTCCAAGATATTGACCAACTCATTACAGAATTTCAATGTAGGGTTTTGCTCAAGTCTCCGATAGCATGAAGTGTCAGAGAGTTGCCGAAAGGCCTCTTTTTCATATTTTACAGTTGGCCAAATAACAACATTACCCCCTTTGTCTGCCCTCTTTATGACAATGTCATCCATGGTTCTTAATTCCTTAAGGGCAATCCTTTGTTTGTAATTAAGGTTGTCATGAGATCTTTGGCTGGGGAGCGTTCTAAGGTCTTGTATTACCAATTTTGTAAAAAGCTCAATTGGGGCACAGGCAGACAAAGGGGGGAAGGCTGTTGATTTTTTCTTACAAAAGGGTGGAAAATTAGGTATGTCTTCCTGCTCTTTAAGTAGGGAGTCCAAGACTGAAATAGCCTCTTTCTCCTCGGCAGTTGCATTGCGACGAAACTCGTCTTGATATTTAGAAAAATGTCTCATTTGCATTAATTTACGTCCAAAAAGTTGAACGTCTTTTATGGCCGTAAAGCAGTCAAAGTTAGCAACAGGTGAAAAGGTCAGCCCCTTTTCAAGTACTTCCAGTTGCTCAATGCTAAAAGCTTTATCTGATAGATTAATTACCTTAAGTTTATCCTGCGTTATCGTTTTTTCCATTGAGATCCCTGCTTCCTTTTGTAATTCCTGGAGGCCGTGTAGCGAGTTTCCATTCGCCCTCCTTGTTCTCTTGGATCTGGATCGTCCTCTGAAGTCTGGCGCATGTCCAAAAAATGGACCGCAGAAGAACTATCACTGGAAGACATTGAATCGTGTCTAGATTGGAAATGAGGTTTTTGGGCAGATGGTTGGCCATGATGCCATTTATAGACCCGTCCATTTTTATAATCAGTTGTATCACGATGGAATTTTTTCATCTTGAATTGTCTAATTTCTTGCTCCCATTTATCCAGATCCTTCATAAGTTCTTTATCAAGAGCATCCCATGCCTCTTTAGACAGTGTCTTTTTCAGTTCTTTTTGAATAGTATCAATTTCTATCTCCTGACCGTCCAATTGTTTTTTATCCTGGCCAATTAGAAGTTCAAGCATAGTGCGTGAACAATTCTTACTCGCCTCCTCCCATCGTAATTTAAAATTTGCATCGTCTATTGCAAAAGACGGGAATACCTGTATCCGAAGTCCTCTAGGAATAATGTCTTTGCTGAGGTACTGTTCTAGTGAAGCCTTGTTCCACCAGGTTCTGGTGCGTTTATATAGGAGTTTTTTAAAATTATTCTGTAATTCATGACACTGTTGCGATGATGACTCACCCACGGCTGCATCTCCGTTACCAAAAATATCTGTAAGCCTTGTAGACCAATTGGCATCTCGACTACGAAAGTCCATTGCAGAACCTATATCCACCAAAAAGACAATTATTTGTAAACAAAAAAGGATATAGACGTTCATTTCAATATAGTGTATTAATATCCTTCAGACAAAATGAGGAAACCCAAATACACTGAACTATTTCTCATTCCTCATTCTTCATTAATAATTTAAATAAAGAGATCAAAGTACTCAGTAAATCTGCTATTTCAAAATTTTTATTAATGTACACAGAGGGAATAACAGGTGTGCGTCGCTCCTTTCTTTTTATATAAATACATCAGGTGTGGCACTGCCTCTGTACCCCCCGACGAAGCAGCACGCGAAACGCGCGTTGGGGTACGAGGCAGTGTGGTCCCACAACACTTTGGCATTGGTTTGTATTTTGCCTGCCTTGGGGGTACTATAATGCTGATATCACTTAACTACTGACAAGGACTCTGTTCAGATCCTTAGGATTGGTGATATGCACCCGGTCTTATTTACTAGCTTTTGTGTTTTATATGTAAGCTATAATTGATGTTACCATTGTGATTATCTTACTGGCTTGCATATGGGAGATATCCCTCAAATTATGAGGATTTATACTTTATTTACATGTGTTATACGATAATCTAATGACCTGTACAGGAGGATATTTCCCTTAAATTATGTGGATCTGTACTTTGCCTATATATGCTATATGATAATTCCATATGAGAACATATCCCTCCAAATGTGGAAATTTGCACTTTTCTGTACATGTCATATGATATTTCTATGACCTATAAATGGGGGTATGTACTCTATTTACACATGTTTTGTGATAATCTAATGGCAGGGACATGGGGCATATCCCACGAAAATAAGAGGTTTGGAACGTTACTGATATAATCTTACATTCCTATTTTCTGAACTGTATTTATATTTTCCGTGCTTACAGTGATATCTCTTGACCACACTGCCTCAAACTTACTGGGGCTTTCTATGTCTTAGGGGCTTTTGACATGATTTTATGGGGTGTTTGTATGTCTTGTGATAACATTAATAAAAATTTTGAAATAGCAGATTTACTGAGTACTTTGATCTCTTTATTTAAATTATTAATGAAGAATGAGGAATGAGAAATAGTTCAGTGTATTTGGGTTTCCTCATTTTGTCTGAAGGATATTAATACACTATATTGAAATGAACGTCTATATCCTTTTTTGTTTACAAAAGCTCTCCCTACACTGTCTGATCCGGAGTGACTGTGACGAGCAGGGCGGCGCCAGGTCTGATATAGACCTGATGTCGCTGTGTGGCCATCCAATCACTGTAATGCCACAACCACCAAGGCTGCGGCATTACAATGAGTGGCAGGCAATCCCTGCATGTTGACTGGCACTCTAAAGAGCGCCAAACATGCAGGGAGGGGACCCGAGCTCCCGCCGAGCAACCCCGGAAATACTCGGCGAGCGCCGAGCATCTCGAGCAGTGAGATGCTCGGGCAAGCACCGAGCAGTAGCGAGCATGCTGGCTCATCACTAGTAAGGAGATATGACACTGGGAGTTATTCTTAACAGCCATCAGGAACCACAGCACTGATGAGACATAGTATCACAAATAAACTTTTATATCCAAGTACCTTATAGATGACATCATCTCTGATTGGAGACTTTCTCTTTCATTTTTCTCCATCTTGTCCAGATGCCATGATGACTTTACACAACAACACGTTGTCTGCAGACTTCCATCTTCTTCGGTCTTCTGCAGCATATCTCAACATAGTGCCTTTAAAAATAACAGTGTCATTATAAAGTTCCTGAATAAAAATATCTCCCATATCCTGTGCCCCTGAATAAATAATTGCCCCTCACTGTGTTCCATGCACAAATTATGACTCCCGCACTCTCCCTTTTATGGTACATATCCACCACACTGTCCTCTCATATAAAAGATTGTCCTACTAGTGTCCAACCTTAAAGCTAATAAGTGAGAACAGTGGTAGTTATAGTTCAAAACTGCCACCCTGTCTGCCTTTATTAGCTACAGTTATATGAAAAAGTTTGGGCACCCCTATTAATCTTAAGCTTAATGTTTTCTTAAAATTGGTGTTTTTGCAACAGCTATTTCAGTTTGATATATGTAATAACTGTTGGACACAGTAATGTTTCTGCCTTGAAATGAGGTTTATTGTGCTAACAGAAAATGTGCAATCTGCATTCAAACAAAATTTGACAGGTGCATAAGTATGGGCACCCTTATCATTTTCTTGTTTTAAATACTCCTACCTACTTTTTACTGACTTACTAAAGCACTTTTTTTGGTTTTGTAACCTCATTGAGCTTTGAACTTCATAACCAGGTGTATGCAATCATGAGAAAAGCTACTTAAAGTGGCCACTTGCAAGTTGTTGTCCTGTTTGAATCTCCTCTGAAGAGTGGCATCATGGGCTCCTCAAAACAACTGTCAAATGATCTGAAAACAAAGATTATTCAACATAGTTGTTCAGGGGAAGGATACAAAAAGCTGTCTCAGAGATTTAACCTGTCAGTTTCCACTGTGAGGAACATAGTAAGGAAATGGAAGAACACAGGGACAGTTCTTGTTAAGGCCATAAGTGGCAGGCCAAGAAAAACATCAGAAAGGCAGAGAAGAAGAATGGTGAGATCAGTCAAGGACAATCCTCAGACCACCTCCAGAGAGCTGCAGCATCAACTTGCTGCAGATGGTGTCACTGTGCATCAGTCAACTATACAACGCACTTTGCACAAGGAGAAGCTGTATGGGAGAGTGATGCGAAAGAAGTCGTTTCTGCAAGCACGCCACAAACAGAGTCGGCTGAGGTATGCAAAAGCACATTTGGAGAAGCCAATTTCTTTTTGGAAGAAGGTCCTGCGGACTGATGAAACCAAGATTGAGTTGTTTGGTCATACAAAAAGGCGTTATGCATGGCGTCAAAAAAAACACAGCATTCCAAGAAAAACACTTGCTACCCACAGTAAAATTTGGTGGAGGTTCCATCATGCTTTGGGGCTGTGTGGCCAATGCCGGCACCGGGAATCTTGTTAAAGTTGAGGGACGCATGGATTCCACTCAGTATCAGCAGATTCTTGACAATAATGTTCAAGAATCAGTGATAAAGTTGAAGTTACGCAGGGGATGGATCTTTCAGCAAGACAATGATCCAAAACACCGCTCCAAATCTACTCAGGCATTCATGCAGAGGAACAATTACCATGTTCTGGAATGGCCATCCCAGTCCCCAGACCTGAATATCATTGAACATCTGTGGGATCATTTGAAGAGGGCTCTCCATGCTCGGCGATCATCAAACTTAACTGAACTGGAATTGTTTTGTAAAGAGGAATGGTCAAAAATACCTTCATCCAGGAACTCATTAAAAGCTACAGGAAGCGACTAGAGGCTGTTATTTTAGCAAAAGGAGGATCTACTAAATATTAATGTCACTTTTCTGGTGAGGTGCCCATACTTATGCACCTGTCAAATTTTGTTTGAATGCAGATTGCACGTTTTCTGTTAGTACAATAAACCTCATTTCAAGGCAGAAACATTACTGTGTCCAACAGTTATTACATATATCAAACTGAAATAGCTGTTGCAAAAACACCAATTTTAAGAAAACATTAAGCTTAAGATTAATAGGGGTGCCCAAACTTTTTCATATAACTGTATAACCGCCACCCTGTCCCTATATTAAAGAGAACCTGTCATGTCCCCAAATACTATAAAAATGCAGATATAGGGTTAATCTGCAGATTAATAGTGTTTTAAAGCTGAGCGTCTGCAACACTGAAAGCACAGCTACTGGGAGGAAATTAACTTTATTCATCTCAGCAGCCTCCAGCTTTCAGTCATGGAGGTGTGCCAGTGCGTCTTCAGTCAATACACAGTGAGCAAAGACTATGAGCCCACCTCCGAACTGACTGACAGCCAGCTCTACAGTGCTTCAGTGTAGAGACGACTGTCACTCAGTGGCAAGGCATGCGTATAGTCACTGCTCACTGTGTATTGAGCTGTACAATTTGAGATTTGATTTGTTCAAATTGCCAAAAATGCATGTCACTATTTTACATGATGCAGAATATTTCATCAGCCAGAGAGGGATCTCATGACCTCGGGCGTGACAGGGCGGGCTTCTCAATAATGCCTTGCAGCGATCATATCACATAGTGTAGCACAGCCATTAGTATATTAAATCACATAGTATAATACATCACATAGTACAGCATATCACATAGTACAGCACATCACATGGTATAGAACGTTACATGGTATGGCACAGCTATCACATAGTACAGCACAGCTTGTATAAAAGCTGTGGCAGGGAATGCAGCACAGCAATCATTTTGGGGTAAATTTGTTTAGTAAGAGACTGTCAGAGCTCACAGCTTAGCTATAGTAATAGGGAGAAAAAGACAAAAAACTCTGAATTTACTGTAAAAATATTTTTTTAGACAAATCAGTAGGGGAGAATGGATATCATTAATTTACTCATATAGTATGTTGAGGGAACGTTGATATTAGTAAGGCTATGTTTGTGTTAAGGAGCTTAAAAGGAGTTGCATATAGTTTTAGGAGACCTCAGAGTATTATATACACTACTGTTCAAAAGTTTGGGGTCATTTAGAAATGTCATTATTTTTAAAGAAAAGCACATTTTTTTCAATGAAGCTAACATTAAATGAATCAGAAATACATTCTATACATTGTTAATGTGGTAAATGATGATTTTAGCTACATACGTCTTGTTTTTATTGCAATATCTACATAGGTGTATAGAGGCCAATTTCCAACAACCACCACTCCAGTGTTTAAATGGTACATTGTGTTTGCTAACTGTGTAAGAAGGCTAATGGATGTTTAGAAAACCCTCGAAAACCCTTGCACAAGTATGTTAGCCCAGCTGAAAACGGTTTGGCTGATTTGAGAAGCTATAAAATTGACCTTCCTTTGAGCTAGTTGAGAATCTGGAGCATTACATTTGTTTGTTCTATAAAACTCTCAAAATGGCCAGAAAAAGAGAACTTTCATGTGAAATTCGACAGTCTATTCTTGTTCTTAGAAATGAAGGCTATTCCATGCGAGAAATTGCCAAGAAACTGAAGATTTCCTATAACGGTGTGTACTACTCCCTTCAGAGGAGAGCACAAACAGGCTCTAACCAGAGTAGAAAGAGAAGTGGGAGGCCCCACTGCACAACTGAGCAACAAGACAAGTACATTAGAGTCTCTAGTTTGAGAAATCGACGCCTCACAGCTCCTCAACTGGCAGATTCATTAAATAGTACACGCAAAACGCCAGTGTCAACGTCTACAGTGAAGAGGCGACTCCGGGATGCTGGCCTTCAGGTCAAAGTGGCAAAGAAAAAGCCATATCTGAGCCTGGCTAATAAAAGGAAAAGATTAATATGGGCAAAAGAACACAAACATTGGATAGAGTAAGATTGGAAAAAAGTTTTATGGACAGACGAATCAAAGTTTGAGGTGTTTGGATCACACAGAAAAACATTTGTGAGATGCACAACAACTGAAAAGATGCTAGAAGAGTGCCTGACGCCATATGTCAAGCATGGTGGAGGTAATGTGATGGTCTGGGGTTGCTATGGTGCTGGTAAAGTGGGAGATTTGTACAAGGTAAATGGGATTTTGAATAAGGAAGGCTATCACTCCATTTTGCAACGCCATGCCATACCGTGTGGACAGCGCTTGATTGGAGCCAATTTCATCCTACAAAAGGACAATGACTTTAAGCACACCTCCAAATTATGCATGAACTATTTAGGGAAGAAGCAGGCAGCTGGTATTCTTTCTGTAATGAAGTGGCCAGCGTAGTCACCAGATCTCAACCCCATTGAGCTGTTGTGGGAGCAGCTTGACTGTATGGTACTCAAAAAGTGCCCATCAAGCTAATCCAACTTGGGGGAGGGGCTTCAGGGAGCATGGGGTGAAATTTCTCAAGATTACTTCAGCAAATTAACAGCTAGAATGCCAAAGGTCTGCAATGGTGGAATTGCTGCAAAGGGAGCATTCTTTGACAAAAGCAAAGTTTGAAGGAGAAAATTATTCTTTCAAATAAAAATCATTATTTATAACCTTGTCAATGTCTGGACTATATTTTCTAATCATTTTGCACCTCATTTGAGAAATAAAAGTATGAGTTTTCATGGAAAACACAAAATTGCCTGGGTGACCCCAAACTTTTGAACGTAGTGTACATATTTCAGGGTAATTTGAGTACTTGTGAGACATGGCAAATTTGTTCACCACAAATCAAATTGAAATAATTTGCAAAGATAACAAATTTTAATTTAAAAAGATTTGACTATTATTACTATCCCTAGTAGTAATATGTCCTATGGAGTATGCAGGTGTATGGAGTGGCTCAAGAGCTATATATGTTCTATAGGACAATGTATAAGTCCTATGAACAATATTCACTACAGTAGGGGTACAACCTGCAGCCTCTTAGCAATCTCTATGTCCCACATAAATATTAGAATAATTGGATCCCTTAACTCACATTTGGCACTACAAAAAGAAATATGAGTTACACTTGGTCATCTATGCATATGGCTCTCTTTATTATAGTTGATGGCACTTGAGATTACAATTTGAGAGAGCCACATGCATAGATGTTTAGACTGAATATAGGAAGCAAGCCAGAAAAAGGCTTTTCGTTGGGTCAGTATGTTTAGACAATCAAATGATATACATCAGATGGTGCTTAGAGAGGCTCAACCTTAGGAGGTTGTGCTAGAAGTAGGCACCAATTAAAGATATATTATTGAACTAGCTATTGAGCCCGTTCTACGCCCGGGTGGCGAGCATTTTTATTGGTATATGGTCTCCCATGCTGGTATGTGCTGCCCCCATCCAGGTATTTGTGCTGCCCCCATCCTGGTATTTGTGCTCCCCAATGCTGTTCCTCCATCCTGTTATGTGCTGCCCTCATCACTATCCTGGTATGCATGGCACCCCTCACCTCCAATCCTGGTATGCATGGCACCCCTCACCTCCAATCCTGATATGCATGGCACCCCTCATCCCCAATCCTGGTATGCATGGCACCCCTCACCCCCAATCCAGGTATGCATGGCACCCCTCAACTCCAATCCTGGTATGCATGGCACCGCTCACCCCCAATCCTGGTATGCATGGCACCCCTCATCCCCAATCCTGGTATGCATGGCACCCCTCACCCTCAATCCTGGTATGCATGGCACCCCTAACCCCCAATCCTGGTATGCATGGCACCCCTCACCCCCAATCCTGGTATGTATGGCACCTCTCATCCCCAATCCTGGTATGCATGGCACCCCATCCCTCATCCTGGTACGCATGGTACCCCGCATCCCTATCCTGGTATGTATGGTACCCCTCATCCTGGTATGCATGGCACCCCATCCCTCATCCTGGTATGCATGGTACCCCGCATTCCTATCCTGGTATGCATGGCACCCCTCATCCCTATTCTGGTATGCATGGTACCCCGCATCCTGGTATGCATGGCACCCCATCCCTCATCCTGGTATGCATGGCACCCCATCCCTCATGCATGGTACCCCTCATCCCTATTCTGTTATGTATGGTACCCCTCATCTTGGTATACATGGCACCCCTCATCCTCCAATCCTGGTATGTATGGCCTCCTCATCCCCCGATCCTGATATGCATGGCACACAACCACTCATCCTGGTATCAATGGCTCCCTCATCCCCAATCCTGGTATGTATGGCCCCCTCATCCCTATCCTGGTATGCATGGCACTCCTCATCCCCCAATCCTGGTATGCATGGCACCACATATTCCTATTCTGGGATGCATGGTACCCCTCATCCCTATTCTGGTATGCATGGTACCCCTCATCCTGGTATGCATGGCACCCCATCCATCATCCTGGTGTGCATGGTACCCTGCATCCCTATCCTGGTATATATGGTACCCCTCATCCTGATATGCATGGCACCCCATCCCTCATCCTGGTATGCATGGCACCCCTCACCCCCAATCCTGGTATGCATGGCACCGCTCACCCCCAATCCTGGTATGCATGGCACCCCTCATCCCCAATCCTGGTATGCATGGCACCCCTCACCCCCAATCCTGGTATGCATGGCACCCCTCACCCCCAATCCTGGTATGCATGGCACCCCTCACCCCCAATCCTGGTATGTATGGCACCTCTCATCCCCAATCCTGGTATGCATGGCACCCCATCCCTCATCCTGGTACACATGGTACCCCGCATCCCTATCCTGGTATATATGGTACCCCTCATCCTGGTTTGCATGGCACCCCATCCCTCATCCTGGTATGCATGGTACCCCACATTCCTATCCTGGTATGCATGGCACCAGTCATCCCTATTCTGGTATGCATGGTACCCCTCATCCTGGTATGCATGGCATCCCATCCATCATCCTGGTGTGCATGGTACCCTGCATCCCTATCCTGGAATATATGGTACCCCTCATCCTGGTATGCATGGCACCCCATCCCTCATCCTGGTATGCATGGTACCCCTCATCCCTATTCTGTTATGTATGGTACCCCTCATCCTGGTATACATGGCACCCCTCATCCTCCAATCCTGGTATATATGGCCTCCACATCACCCGATCCTGATATGCATGGCACCCAACCCCTCATCCTGGTATACATGGCTCCCTCATCCTCAATCATGGCATGTATGGCCCCCTCATCCCTATATCCTGGTATGCATGGCACGCCTCATCCTCCAATCCTGGTATGCATGGCACCACATATTCCTATTCTGGGATGCATGGTACCCCTCATCCCTATTCTGGTATGCATGGTACCCCTCATCCTGGTATGCATGGCACCCCATCCATCATCCTGGTGTGCATGGTACCCCGCATCCCTATCCTGGTATGTATGGTACCCCCCATCCTGCTATGCATGGCACCCCATCCCTCATCCTGGTATGCATGGTACCCCGCATTCCTATTCTGGTATGCATGGTACCCCACATTCCTATCTTGGTATGCATGATACTCCTCACCCCTCAATCCTGGTATGCATGGCCCCCCTCATCCCCCAATCCTGGTATGCATGGTACCCCTCATCCCCCAATCCTGGTATGCATGGTCCCCTAACCCCCAATCCTGGTATGCATGGTCCCCCCACCCACAATCCTGGTATGCATGGTCCCCTCACCCCCCAATCCTGGTATACATGGCCTCCTCATCCCCAATTCTGGTATGCATGGCACCCCTCACCCCTCAATCCTGGTATGCATGGTCCCCTCATCCCTCAATCCTGGTATGCATGGTCCCCTCACCCCTCAATCCTGGTAAGCATGGTCCCCTCACCCCTCAATGCTGGTATGCATGGTCCCCTCACCCCTCAATCCTGGTATGCATGGTCCCCTCACCCCTCAATCCTGGTATGCATGGTCCCCTCACCTCTCAATCCTGGTATGCATGGTCCCCTCACGCACAATCCTGGTATGCATGGTCCCCTCACACCTCAATCCTTGCATACATGGCGTCTTCATCCCCAATGCTGGTATGCATGGCACCCCTCACCCCTCAATCCTGGTATGAATGGTCCCCTCACCCCTCAATTTTTCATATGCATGGACCCCTCACCCCTCAATCCTGGTATGCATGGTCCCCTCACCCCTCAATCCTGGTATGCGTGGTCCCCTCACCCCCCAATCCTGGTATGCATGTGACGCGCCCCTGGGCCTGTGTCGCGCTGCGTTGCGCAGGCGGGAGCTTACCCGGAGCCGGATCTGTTGAGGGTTGTAGTCTCGTGGCGGTGACCCGGTCCGTGCCCAGGGAGTCAAACTAAGTGGCGCTGTATTTAGCAGTAGATGTAGGACGACTACGCCACCCGTTGAATGCAGCTTTGGAGCCGCCGCTGCAGGGCAGACCGCTGAGGCCGGTGGTGAGATTATGCAGCGTGGTGGTATAACCCCCAACGGGAGGGGTATGGCCTCAGGGCAGCCGACGTGGATGATGGGGGTAGCAGGAACCACTCGGAGACGGTACTGTGTAGTTCAGGGTCTTTACTGGTGACAAAGATAGACCCTCCCGGAGTACTGGCTAGCGATTGGGGCCTGGTCAGTCCTTGCGCAGATGGGATCTCCCCTGGCCAGGCGGAGTTGTAGGCCTCCCAAACTAACTGTACTCTTCTGGCTACCTTGCTAGAGGCGGGTATAAGTAGCCCACGTCCCTGAGTGTACCGTGTCGTGCTCACCCGTATGGCCGGTGACTCGGGGCCTTCGGGTTTCTGGGCCAGAGGACCTGCAATCCCCTGCCGGTCGGTTTCTGCTGCTGGATAGGAGTTAGTTCCCACAGCCTCGGACTCCGGGTCCGGTGATAACTTCTCAGTCAGGGCGAGCTCTGCAGCTGCCAGCCCCTGACTCCTTGTAACACTGCTCCCACAGAGCTCCTGATGTTCTGTTCCTATATTTGCTTCTTTTCTCTGTCTCTACTTCTTCTCTACTCACTCACCCTGCCTCAGCCCTAGGTTTATATAGGGGAAGTTCTTCCCCTCCCAGGACTGGGCAGGAGGTGTGGCATGCATAGGATCCCTGACCAAGAGACCTCCCACCTGCTCTCAGACGTAATATCTCTATCACTGTGGCAACCAGACCCCTGGGGTGTCACATTCCCCCCTAGTGAAATTTAGTACTCCGGGACTAAACATATTTTTGGAAAAACATAACAAGGTATAACAATAACAATACAATAAGAAAACACATAAAGATGGTTACGGCGTGTCCGCAACCGGGTGCAGTTTTGAAGAAAAGCAAGGTGTCCATTTCACCAAAACAGGGAGACGTAACCAGGTAGGGGTCTGTCCTACCCCGAGTCCTTAACAGTCTTTAGTCCGTCCTGGGTTACGCTCCAACTATGTACAAAGGATTCCCGGTAAATCCACCAAGGACTCCTAAAAATAACTAGAAACACATAATTATTTACAAGTAACAGACAGGTGATCACAAATAAAACAATTTAAACACTTCAAATCCTCCAACGTGCGGGTAACTGGCCTCTAGTGGCCCTAGTGGACCTACGGAGCTGACTGTCTAGCCCTGAACTACAGGGTGTAGGAGCTGTCAAGGGTAAACTGGGCAGCTGTCTACCGGCTCTTTAGCTCACTAGGGGTACGGCAGGCTCACTATAAGCAGAGGGTTGATCCTCCTGTTCTGCTTGTGTGGAGTCTTCTGCCTCCTGGACCGGCTGCTCTTCCAGCTCTACCTGTCGCTCCGTAGGTGCTTGGGATGCTGGTTGGAGGAAGGTGAGTACGGGTACCACAACTGCGCCATTGACTTGAGTCCAAGACCGAGGGAAGTCTCCGAGCACAGTACTAACCATGTCTTCCCTTTCCTCTACGGGTCGAGGGTCTTCTTGTTCCTCTTCAGGGTTCCGTAGCTGTTCGGGACACTTCTTCAGGTGATCCCGGGATACAATGGTCGTGGTTTCCCCTCCGTCTTTACTGATGGTACAGACCTAATAATAATAATAATAATAATAGTTTATTTTTATAGCGCCAACATATTCCGCAGCACTTTACAAATTTTAGGGGGGACTTATACAGACAATACAGAATAAGCATATCTCATATCGAACGGAGTGAGGGCCCTGCTCGCGAGCTTACAGTCTATGAGGAAGTGGGGGAGACACAAAAGGTAAAAAGTACATATATTGTATAATGCAGCCTTGATATACTGAATAGGATAAATAATAATACATGGACTGGTCGCCAGCCAGTATGTGTGCGGTCCTGACAGAGGCTTTTATGTGCATGGTTGGTTTGAACCCGAAGTTGAAGAAGATTTTAATATGGGGGAAAGCTGGGATGGACAGAGTGTGTTTAGGTGATACGCCAGTCTAAAGAAATGTGTTTTTAGGGTTCGCTTGAAACTGTGGGTATTGGGAATTAATCGAACTGTCCTGGGTAGTGCATTCCAGAGAATTGGCGCAGCACGCGAGAAATCTTGGAGACGGGAGTGGGAAGTTCAGATTATGGAGGATTTTAGTTTCAAGTCATTTGCAGAACGGAGGGCACGTGTAGGGTGGTAGACTGAGACAAGGGAGGAGATGTAGGGGGTACTGAAGCATGGAGCGCTTTGTGGGTAAGCGTGATAAGTTTAAAACAAACTCTATATTGGATGGGCAACCAATGCAATGACTGGCACAGGGAAGAGGCATCTGAGTAGCGGTTGGCGAGGAATATGATCCTGGCTGCTGCGTTCAGGACGGATTGGAGAGGGGAGAGTTTAGTAAGAGGGAGACCGATTAGTAGAGCGTTGCAATAGTCAAGATGAGAATGAATAAGAGCGACAGTAAGAGTTTTTGCCGAGTCAAAGGTGAGAAAAGTCCTGATTCTTGAGATGTTTTTGAGGTGTAGATGACATGAACGAGCGAGTGATTTGATGTGAGGAGTGAAAGAAAGATCTGAATCAAAAATGACCCCAAGACAGCGGGCTTGTTGCTGGGGAGTAATGGTTGAGCCACAAACGGAGATGGCAATATCGGGCACAGGTAGATTAATGGAGGGAGGAAAGACGAGGAGTTCAGTTTTTGACAGATTCAGTTTTAGGTAGAGGGAGGACATAATGTTAGACACAGCAGAAAGACAATCACTGGTCTTTTGTAGTAATGCAGGGGTGATGTCCGGAGCAGAGGTGTATAATTGGGTGTCATCAGCATAGAGATGGTACTGAAAACCGAATCTACTGATTGTTTGTCCAATAGGAGCGGTGTATTGTCGTGGCTTGAGGGCAGTACGGTGTACGGGTCCTTCTCCCACTGGTCGTCCAACTTGTGGAGCCGTCTTTTTCTCTTCAAGACCTGCTCTCCGGGTACCAGGGGAACAGCGGGAGCATACTGGTTGTAAGTTTTCTCTTGTCTTTCCCTAGCCTGACAGAGACTTCGCTCCACGCTCTCCTGTACTCTCCGGTACTGCTGCTGCCTCTCTGTGTCCCAGTCTGCTTCTGGTGAAGTGTCCTCGGGTGTCAGGACTCCCATTTCCAGGTCAACAGGTAACTTACCAGGTCTCGCCCTCATTAGGTAAGCCGGGGTACAGTTGGTGGAACCTACCGGGATGTGGTTGTATAGGTCCACCAGATCGGGCAGCTTCTCAGGCCACAGACCGCGTTCTTCCAGGGGCAACGTTTTCAGAAGATCCATTACCACCTGGTTCATTTTCTCACAAAGTCCATTAGTTTGCGGATGATAGGGTGTCGTCCTTATCTTCCGGCAGCCATAC
Source organism: Phyllobates terribilis (assembly GCF_046119375.1). Taxonomy (NCBI): domain Eukaryota; kingdom Metazoa; phylum Chordata; class Amphibia; order Anura; family Dendrobatidae; genus Phyllobates; species Phyllobates terribilis. The sequence goes on from NW_027362764.1 coordinate 242,606,025, forward strand.
AGAGTGCAGAATTCTTGGAAGACCTCCGCTTCAAAGGCAGGTCCCTGGTCTGTCAACACTTGGTCCGGGTACCCGTGTGGACGGCAGAAATGCTGCTGGAAGGCTCTAGCTGCTGTTCGAGCTGTTAAGTCCTTGACGGGGACGACAACCAAGAACCGGGAGTAGTGATCCACGATGGTTAGTGCGTAGACGTAGCCACTTCTGCTTGGGGTCAGTTTTACATGATCCAAGGCTACCAGTTCCAACGGCTGCCGGGTGATGATGGACTGCAGGGGAGTCTTCTGGCTGGCACGGTCCTTCCTTCTTAGGTTGCACGGGCCACAGTCTCTGCACCACCTCTCGATGGTTCCCCTCATGCCTACCCAGTGGAACCGCTCGCGCAGCAGGAACTCCAGCTTCTTCCATCCGAAGTGTCCAGCCCCGTCATGGTATGCCTCCATCACCATGGCTGCGTCTCTTCGTGGCACCACTACTTGCCAGATTAGTTCATGCGTCCGGGAGTTAACCATTCTGCGGCACAACTTCCCCTTGTAAAGGAACAGTCTACTCTTTTCTGCCCACAGTTGCTTGGCTTCCTCCGGAGCATCTGGGTCAAGGCGAGCCTCTGGCCGAGTCAGCATCTCCTTCACCAGCCGGACGGCAGGGTCACTGTCTTGCGTTTCCGCCCAGTTGTAGTGAGGTAAGGGGTTAAGCGTAGCGTCTTGTTTACTCCTTACCCGATGGGAATACTGGATAGTCCCATGACGGTGAAACGCGGGGAGTTCGACTTCTTCCAGTCCCTCTGGATCTTCTCCTACATCCGGTAGGTTTGGCATCCTGGACAGGGCGTTCGCGTTGGTATTGGAGCGTCCTGCCCGGTATTTGATGGTGAACTCGTAGTTGGACAGGCGGGCCATCCATCTCTGCTCTAGGGCACCGAGTCTTGCCGTGTCCAGGTGTGTCAACGGGTTGTTATCCGTGTACACGACGAACCGGGAAGAAGCGAGGTAGTGCTTAAAGCATTCCGTGACTGCCCACACCACTGCCAGGAACTCTAGCTTGAATGAGTTGTAATTCTCAGGGTTTCTTTCGGTGGGTCGCAGTTTTCGGCTGGCGTAAGCGATTACTCGCTCTGTCCCCTGTTGGATCTGGGACAGCACGGCTCCTAGCCCAATGTTACTTGCGTCGGTGTAGAGGATAAAGGGCTGGCTGTAATCCGGGTACGCCAGGATTTCATCCCCCGTGAGGGCCATCTTCAGCTGGCGGAAGGACTCTTCTTCCAACTTAACCCATCTGAAGGGCGGCTTCTGGTTCTTGGCCTTCCGGGACTGGCCTATCAGGAGGTCCTGCATAGGAGCTGCCTTTTTGGTGAAACCGAGGATGAACCTGCGGTAGTAGCCTACCAACCCGAGGAACTGCCGCACTTCCTTTACACTGGAGGGACTTGGCCATTCCTTAATTGCGGTGATCTTATCAGGGTCGGGAGCCACTCCGTCAGCGCTCACCACGTGTCCCAGGTACTGCACCTTTGGTTTCAGGAGGTGACACTTGGAGGGTTTCACCTTTAGGCAGTAGCTTGCCAGAGCTTCGAACACTTCCGCCAGGTGTTTCAGGTGGTCCTCATAAGTCTTAGAATATACGATGACATCGTCCAGGTACAACAGGACCGTCTCGAAGTTTCTGTGGCCCATACAGCACTCCATTAATCGTTGGAAGGTTCCTGGTGCGTTGCAGAGTCCGAACGGCATGCAGGTAAACTCGCTAAGTCCCATCGGGGTGGTGAATGCGGTCTTCTCCCGGTCCGCCTCTGCTACAGGAACCTGCCAGTACCCGCTAGTGAGATCCAAGGTAGAGAAGAAGTTAGCAGATCTTAAAGCAGCCAAAGACTCCTCTATCCTTGGTAAGGGGTACGCATCCTTGTGTGTGATACGGTTGATTTTCCGGTAATCTACACACATCCTCATGGTGTTGTCTTTCTTTTTGACTAAGACTAGTGGAGCTGCCCAGGGGCTACAGCTATCCCTGATCACCCCAGCCTCCTTCATGTCTCTAAGCATCCCCTTGGCGTGTTGGTAGTGTGCAGGGGGTACGGGTCGATACCTCTCTTTTATGGGAGGATGGTCTCCCGTGGGGATGTGGTGTTCTACCCCCTTGACTCGCCCGAAGTGTAACGGGTGTTTACTAAACACTCTCTCGTACTCTTGAACCACCCGATAGACTCCCTGTTTCTGGTGTGAGGGAGTGGAGTCAGTACCCAAATGTAGTTGCTGACACCAGTCCTCCATTGTTTTCTTAGAGCCGTTACCTTCCTCCGGGTGAGATGGAGGCAAGGGTTCCACAAATTGTATAGCATTTTGGTTAATGGTATATAATTTGGCTAGCGTGGCATACCGGGGCAGGTACACTTCCCTCTTCCCGATATTGATTATGCGAACGGGCACCCTCCCATGGCGTACATTAACCACCCCCCGTGCTGTCAAGATGGTGGGCCTACTGTCTGAGTAAACTGGTTCTACCATTGCCTGGTAATCTCTACCTCTCAGACCAATAGCTGCCCGGCACCAAATCATCATTTCACTTTTTGGGGGCATGGCAATAGGGAAAGGGTCACACATTCTCACGCTACCAATCTCACCGCCGGAGAGTTCCACCTGTTGCCGTCGCATCAGTGCCCGGATCTCTTTTTGGAGCACTCGCTGCTCGCCGGAGCTGGCGTTCTTGGCAACCTGCTGTAAAAGGAAAATCACCTCTGCAAGACAATTTTCAATTACATTAGTTCCTAGAGTTATCTTTGGGTGACTCTCATGTTTGTCAATGTCTACAATGATCAGTCCCTGTGCTGCCAGTTCAACTCTACCAATTTTAATGGTCACCTCTTTAAATCCGATCTGTGGCACGGGCTGACCATTGCTGGCGATGATACTCAAGTCGTCGTCAGGGTAGCGGGTAATATCCGAGTCATTCCAGTACTGCTTGAAGAGCACGTACGGGATGGTGGTGACCTGTGACCCGGTGTCCAGTAGGGCACTCATAGGAATGCCATCCAGTACCACAGGCAAGACTGGACGTCCTCCCACATATTTGTCGCGCCAGTTCGATGGGCCTGATGATCTTTTTCCTAGGGGTTGGCCCTCTACCCTAGGTTGTGCCAGTTTAAAGGACAGTACCTTGCCATATGTCCGGGTTGATTACAGCGGCGGCAGATGGGTCGTCCGTCCTCGTTGTATCGGTCGCTGGGTCTTCCTCTGGCCGGTGGGGTCCTCCTTGGTCGACGCCACGGGATGTCCTCCGGTCCGGATGCCAGCTGGATCTTCCCTGGAGTGGAAACCTGTAAAGACTGCACAGTTCGGGTTAGGGCAGCAACGCTTTTAGCTAGCTCTTGGACCTGATGGTGCAGGTCTGGAGCCGAGTCATTGTTCAAAGCCTGCGCATCAGCTCCCACAGGCCCTGCCGACAAGGGCGCCGCCTCCTGGTGGTAAGTGGTAGTGGGGCGTCTGTGGGTCACAACGCCACCTGGTGCCGGTTCTCGGAGCACCCGGATGGCTCTGTCCTTGAACTGTGCAAATCCCAGATGAGGGTCCTGTAAGGCCATTGCCCGCAACTGGGTTCGGTGGGCATTGCAATATAAACCCTCTATAAATTGTTCAGTTAACAGCCTGTCCTCGTCTCCCACGCCGTCAGGGTCGGTCTGCTTAATGGCTCTCAGGGCCTCTTGTAGGGTCAGGGCATAGTCCCTTATACTCTCATGTGCCCGCTGTTTGCACCCGTAGAATCTAAGCTTGATCTCGGCTGAGGTGCGGGTATCAAAGGTGTCCCTCAGCCGGGTTAGTATCCCTGCGACAGTCCTCCCCCCAGGTGGCCAGGACTTTACCTCCCTTTGGGCTGCCCCGGGTAATTGGGCCACCAGGATGCTCACTTTTTGCTCTTCTGTGAGGGGGTACACCTGGAAGAGGCTATCCAGTTTTTCTCTAAAGTCCTGCAGGGTATGTGACTCCCCTGAGTACTGGGGTAGCCAGGCTGCCCCCGGGATATAGGGCATGGTGAAAGGCTTGACCGCAACAGCGGTGGCGCTGGCGGGGGTTGGAGCGGTGAAGCTCTCTTCCGTATCCGACATCCTTCTCCCCCCTAGTGGACCGTGGCTTACCTTGCGATGATCCTCTTCCGTAGGCCGCGGCTCTGCAGTGGATCGTCAGGGTTGAGGACCTTCCGTCGCGCTCCTGTGACGTCGGCGTCTGCTGGGCTCCTTCCAGGACCTTACGCAACGTCCGGACGTGAGGCGGGGCTTCAGTTCTCGCGCGCTTTCGGAGTCCACGCCCCTCTTCTTCCCGCGCGGCGTCCTCAAGATGGCGTCCAACGGCGGGAAAACTCCACGGATGGCGGGAAGAAGGCCGAAGATGGCGCCGGATGGCGGGAAAACTCCACCGATGGCGGGAAGAAAGCGGAAGATGGCGCCGGATGGCGGGAATCTTCACCACGGGTAAGTTTTCACAGTCTTTTTCAGGCACGCAGTACCCGGTGGTTGCGGGCACGAAATCCTGCCGACTACGCCAAAAGTTGACGCGCCCCTGGGCCTGTGTCGCGCTGCGTTGCGCAGGCGGGAGCTTACCCGGAGCCGGATCTGTTGAGGGTTGTAGTCTCGTGGCGGTGACCCGGTCCGTGCCCAGGGAGTCAAACTAAGTGGCGCTGTATTTAGCAGTAGATGTAGGACGACTACGCCACCCGTTGAATGCAGCTTTGGAGCCGCCGCTGCAGGGCAGACCGCTGAGGCCGGTGGTGAGATTATGCAGCGTGGTGGTATAACCCCCAACGGGAGGGGTATGGCCTCAGGGCAGCCGACGTGGATGATGGGGGTAGCAGGAACCACTCGGAGACGGTACTGTGTAGTTCAGGGTCTTTACTGGTGACAAAGATAGACCCTCCCGGAGTACTGGCTAGCGATTGGGGCCTGGTCAGTCCTTGAGCAGATGGGATCTCCCCTGGCCAGGCGGAGTTGTAGGCCTCCCAAACTAACTGTACTCTTCTGGCTACCTTGCTAGAGGCGGGTATAAGTAGCCCACGTCCCTGAGTGTACCGTGTCGTGCTCACCCGTATGGCCGGTGACTCGGGGCCTTCGGGTTTCTGGGCCAGAGGACCTGCAATCCCCTGCCGGTCGGTTTCTGCTGCTGGATAGGAGTTAGTTCCCACAGCCTCGGACTCCGGGTCCGGTGATAACTTCTCAGTCAGGGCGAGCTCTGCGGCTGCCAGACCCTGACTCCTTGTAACACTGCTCCCACAGAGCTCCTGATGTTCTGTTCCTATATTTGCTTCTTTTCTCTGTCTCTACTTCTTCTCTACTCACTCACCCTGCCTCAGCCCTAGGTTTATATAGGGGAAGTTCTTCCCCTCCCAGGACTGGGCAGGAGGTGTGGCATGCATAGGATCCCTGACCAAGAGACCTCCCACCTGCTCTCAGACGTAATATCTCTATCACTGTGGCAACCAGACCCCTGGGGTGTCACACATGGTCCCCTCACCCCTCAATCCTGGTATGCATGGTCCCCTCACCCCTCAATCCTGGTAAGCATGGTCCCCTCCCCCCTCCCTGGTATGAATGGTCCCCTCACCCCTCAATCCTGGTATGCATGGTCCCCTCATCCCCCAATCCTGGTATGCATGGTACCCCTCATCCCCCAATCCTGGTATGCATGGTACCCCTCATCCCCCAATCCTGGTATGTATGGTACCCCTCATCCCCCAATCCTGGTATGTGGGGCTCCCTCATCCCCCAATCCTGGAATGCATGGTCCCCTCATCCCCCAACCCTGGTATGTATGGTACCCCTCATCCCCCAATCCTGGCATATATGGTACCCCTCATCCCCAAATTCTGGTATGTGGGGCTCCCTCATCCCCCAATCCTGGTATGCATGGTCCCCTCACCCCCAATCCTGGTATGCATGGTCCCCTCACCCACAATCCTGGTACGCATGGTCCCCTTACTCCCCAACCCTGGTATACATGTCCTCCTCATCCCCAATGCTGATATGTATGGCACCCCTCACCCGTCAATCCTGTTATGCATGGTCCCCTCACCCCTCAATCCTGGTATGCATGTTCCCCTCACCCCTCAATCCTGGTATGCATGGTCCCCTCACCCCTCAATCCTGGTATTCATGGTCCCCTCACCGCTCTATCTTGGTATGCATGGTCCCCTCACTGCTCAATCCTGGTATGCATGGTCCCCTCAATCCTGGTATGCATGGTCCCCTCACCCCTCAATCCTGGTATGCATGGTCCCCTCACCCCCCAATCCTGGTATGCATGATCCCCTCACCCCTCAATCCTGGTATGCATAGTCCCCTCACCCCCCCCAATCCTGGTATACATGGCCTCTTCATCCCCAATGCTGGTATGCATGGCACCCCTCACCCCTCAAACCTGGTATGCATGGTCCCCTATCCCTCAATCCTGGTATGCATGGCCCCCTCAACCCCAATCCTGGTATGCATGGTCCCCTCACCCCCCAATCCTGGTATGCATGGTCCCCTCACCCCCCAATCCTGCTATACATGGCCTCCTCATCCACAATGCTGGTATGCATGGCACCCCTCACCCCTCAATCCTGGTATGCATGGTCCCCTCACCCCTCAATCCTGGTATGCATGGTCCCCTCAAATCTCAATCCTGGTATGCATGGTCCCCTCACCCCTCAATAATGTTGTGCATGGTCCCCTCATCCCCCAATCCTGGTATGCATGGTCCCCTCACCCCTCAATCCTGGTATGTATGGTCCCCTCACCCCTCAATCCTGGTATGCATGGTCCCCCCATCCCCCAATCCTGGTATATATGGTACCCCTCACCCCCCAATCCTGGTATGTATGGTACCCCTCATCCCCCAATTCTACTATGTGGGGCTCCCTCATCCCCCAATCCTGGAATGTATGGTACCCCTAATTCCTCAATCCTGTTATGTGTGGCCCCCTCATCCCCCAATCCCAGTATGTGTGGCCCCCTCATCCCCCAATCCTGTTATGTGTGGCCCCCTCATCCCCCAATCCTGGTATGTGTGGCCCCCTCATCCCCCAATCCTCGTATGTATGGCACCCCTCATCCTTTTCACGCTGCACACATACAAAAAAAACCCCACTTATACTCACCTTTCTTCCCTGAGCTCCAGCGCTGCGGTGTCCTGTTCTGCCGGAGGCTGGGGGAGGAGTGTGGCGCCGGAGTACGCGCGTGCCCATACCACACTGTCTGGTGCCATTTTGCTGAAGACACACTGCAAATGTGTCTTCAGTAAAATGGCGCCGATAGTGTTATGTGCATGCATCGACTCCGATGCCTCACTCCTGCCCCGGTCTCCGGCGAGAAGAGAGGCGCCGCGGCAACACTCCTCCAAGTCAGGTAAGAATGTAAGTATGGCGCCGGAGATCACGGTATGCGTTCAGTGTCTACGCATACCGTGATCTCCGGCGCCATACACTCCTCTTACCTCTAACGGCTCCATGCGTGCTTCTGTCTGGAGCCAGACTGTGCATTACCCATGTGCAGTATATAGAGGCTTCAGACAGAGGGACGCTTGCAGCGTTATAATTAGAGATGAGCGTTGTTCTACTCGAACTGTTCGCCAATCTCAAATTCGAGCTGTTTTGGGCGGTGTTCGAGCCGTTCGGCGACCACGAACAATTTGAGAAAAATTCGGCTGTTCGAGGTTATGTTCGATAATTGTTCGTGCACCAAAATCATAACTGGATTTTTTCTCAGTAATGATGAAAATTAATGTTAATACGCAGTTTGGGTGTACAGCGGGGTGGGGGGAGGGGCAGGGGATGGATCTCTGCAGGAACAATGAAGATCTCCATTTTTTTTTCTCTTTCCCGCATTTGCAGTGGGGAGGTGCAATCTGTCAGCCTATCAGCAGCGCACACACGGAGCGAAGTGCTTTTTTTCACACAAGCAAGGGCATGTGTCATTGGCAGTGTATGTCACATGTCCTTGCCCTATAAGACCAAGCCATTTTCCCCGTCGCCACCATTTTCTCACTGCTGCAGCTGCGTGTTAGACGGCACCGCTGTTGCTGTGTGCGCTATACCTTGTTAATTTCAAGCCAATTTTCGCACAAATCTACAGATAGCTTGGGAGTAGGGAATAGTTGTGATTGCAGTCCTTTTAAGGACTAGGTTACAGCATTTCCTGCGACTTTTATCAGGGAGGTCTGTGCTCTTAAATAGATAGATTGTGGGAGTAAAGACTAATTGTAATTGGAGTCCTTTTCAGGACTAGGTTACATCAGTTCCTATCAGTTTTTGCCAGGCAGGTCTGTGCCAGTGCTGTGCAAGTTTTTTTCACAGCATTTGGCTGAATCTAGCAAAGCTAATCCTTTTTGGCCTATTGCAGAGTGTGTTAGTCAGTGGAGTAGCCTATCTGTGTTGCAAGATATACCACCTGTGTATAGAATACCAATTTTTTTACTGCACCTAGTGAAGTAAAATCTTTTGGGCATAGCATCATTCTATTAGTCCATCTATACTGACCTCCATCAGGTTGCAAATTGAATATAATTTTTTTCTGCATCTAGCTCTGAAAAAATATTGGGCTTCTAGCTGTGTGTGGGACTAGTTCTATTAATCCATCTATACAGACCTCCATCAGGTTGCAAACTGAATATATTTTTTTCTGCATTTACCTCTGAAAAAATATTGGGCTTCTAGTTGTGTGTGGGACTTGTTCTATTAATCCATCTATACAGACATCCGTCAGGTTGCAAACTGAATATATTTTTTTCTGCATCTACCTCTGAAAAAATATTGGGCTTCTAGCTGTGTGTGGGACTTGTTCTATTAATCCATCTATACAGACCTCCATCAGGTTGCAAACTGAATATATTTTTTTCTGCATCTACCTCTGAAAAAATATTGGGCTTCTAGCTGTGTGTGGGACTTGTTCTATTAATCCATCTATACAGACCTCCATCAGGTTGCAAACTGAATATATTTTTTCTGCATCTACCTCTGAAAAAATATTGGGCTTCTAGCTGTGTGTGGGACTTGTTCTATTAATCCATCTATACAGACCTCCATCAGGTTGCAAACTGAATATATTTTTTTCTGCATCTACCTCTGAAAAAATATTGGGCTTCTAGCTGTGTGTGGGACTTGTTCTATTAATCCATCTATACAGACCTCCATCAGGTTGCAAACTGAATATATTTTTTTCTGCATCTACCTCTGAAAAAATATTGGGCTTCTAGCTGTGTGTGGGACTTGTTCTATTAATCCATCTATACAGACCTCCATCAGGTTGCAAACTGAATATATTTTTTTCTGCATCTACCTCTGAAAAAATATTGGGCTTCTAGCTGTGTGTGGGACTTGTTCTATTAATCCATCTATACAGACCTCCATCAGGTTGCAAACTGAATATATTTTTTTCTGCATCTAGCTCTGAAAAAATATTGGGCTTCTAGCTGTGTGTGGGACTTGTTCTATTAATCCATCTATACAGACCTCCATCAGGTTGCAAACTGAATATATTTTTTTTCTGCATCTACCTCTGAAAAAATATTGGGCTTCTAGCTGTGTGTGGGACTTGTTGTATTAGTCCATCTATACTGACCTCCATCAGGTTGCAAACTGAATATATTTTTTTTCTGCATCTACCTCTGAAAAAATATTTGGGCTTCTAGCTGTGTGTAGGACTTGTTCTATTAGTCCATCTATACTGACCTCCATCAGGTTGCAAACTGAATACAATTTTTTTCTGCATCTACCTCTGAAAAAATATTTGGGCTTCTAGCTGTGTGTGGGACTTGTTCTATTAGTCCATCTATACTGACCTCCATCAGGTTGCAAATTGAATATAATTTTTTTCTGCATCTAACCCAGCCAATAGTTTTGGCCTAATACCACAGTTTGGCCACTCAGCTCTGCTCGATTCCCATCCATTGTTTTTTTTGTGCAAACAACTCCAGAGTTGTGAATTAGTTAACCACCAAAATGAGTGGAAAAATGCCTGCTGCTGGTGGAAAGGGGAATAGGCGTGTTGGGAAGGGGAAAAAAGGTTGTGTCCGTGGGGTAGGTGTTAAAGCAACAGTAACATCTGCAGAAGAAAGACCATCTTCCAGCCAAACTAAAATGTCTACTTCTTTTAGCGGACAATGTGATAAGATCCCTTTCTTACGGCCACGCCAATCGCTACAAATTCCAGATGAGGCACAAAAACAGCAGGTGCTTCAACGGATATCAAGTGCTCCTTTAAGTGGGCTCTCCTCCACGTCAACTTCAACATCACAAATACTCCAGTCCTCAAAGGTGTCACCCCAATCGCACTTGCTTCCTCACAGCTCCCAAATCTCCAGCTGCCCGTCTGAGTATGAGGTAGAACAGATGGTTGAGTCTGCAGAGCTGTTTACTCATACTATAGCCTGGGAATCAGAGGTCGACTCCAGCGCTTCTGTGAATCCAGACGAGGAAATGATCTGCACTGATGCCCAGAATCTTTATGAGTCGGATCCAGGACCAGACGCAGAAGGTTCTGACCATAATGTAGACCCTCATTCCCAAACTGTAACTCCTGTTGGTGGAGACAATGAGGAAGACGATGATAAGACTCAAATACCTGATTGGAGCGACAACTTTAGTTTTTTGTCAGGGCAGGAACAGGTTGGCTCTGAGGACGATGGGTGTGATAACGCACAGGGTGATGATGATGAGGTTGGAGATCCCACTTACTGTCAACCCACAGTCAGCCAAGAGATGAGGTCAGCAGAGGAGGTGGAGGAAGATGCTAGTGACGACGAGGTCAGGTTGCGCCTTCCTGGACAGGGACATAGTACTGGAAGCACGTCAACAACTGCATCCTCAAGCACAACTCTGCCTCTCACCACAAGTCGTGGTGGCTCTTCAGTTCGCATGGGTGCTAAGCCTTGCATAGCCTGGGCATTTTTTCAGATCGATAAAGATGACCCAACTCGTGTTATCTGTAACATTTGTCAGCAAAAGCTAAGTAGAGGCCAAAAAATACATAGTTTGAGTACTTCATGCATGAACCGGCACATGGACATGAAGCATAAGTTGCAGTGGGAAGCTCAGTGTGCTACAATGCGGCCTAGCCGGCCGGGCCAACCACCGTCTGCCATATCTTGTGCATCCGCGGCCTCTTCATCCTCTGTGACTGGGGGGACAGCAGTCACACCTGTTTTGGGGCGCAGACCTGCCACCTCTTTACCCGCAACAGCCAGCGTGATTGGCAGGTCATCATTTTCTTTGGAGGTGGTAACACCAGCTGGTGTTGAGCGCTGTCCGACATTGATAGCACCACCTTTGGATCAAGGCAACCTAACATGTCTGCCTGCATCTTCCTCACAGACCGGCAGTTTGCCGGGGACACCCTTATCAACCCCGTCTAAGCACAATAGCCAGCCCTCGGTCCCTCAGATGTGGAAAAGTAAAAGACCATTTCCTCCTAGCCATGAGAAAGCTAAGAGGTTGAATTTCACCATCTGCAAGCTCTTGGCTACAGAAATGCTGCCTTTCCGCCTGGTGGACACAGAGGATTTTCGAGACCTTATGTCCGTCGCAGTGCCCCAGTACCAGATGCCCAGTCGGCACTACTTCTCAAAGAAAGGTGTGCCTGCGCTCCACCAGCATGTCGCACACAACATCACCGCTTCTTTGAGAAACTCTGTGTGTGACAGGGTGCATTTCACCACAGACACTTGGACGAGTAGGCATGGACAGGGGCGTTACATGTCGCTGACTGGGCACTGGGTAACTATGGTGACAGCAGGACAAGGGGCTGCTGTCCAAGTCTTGCCGTCCCCACGAGTTGTGCGTCAATCCTCTTTATGTCAAAGTTCCTCCACTGCTTCTGCCTCCTCAACCTCCTCTCGGTCTTCCACCTGCACCCAAAGCCTGTCTGGTCATGCCACAAGCTTTCTAACTGCGCAGAAGGGATCCTGCACACCTCCTTACTATGCTGGCAGTAGGGCTCAACGTTATCAGGCGGTTTTTACATTGAAATGTCTGGGAAATGTGAGTCACACAGCTGAGGAGTTGTGGTCAGCTCTGGAGAACCAATTTCATGAATGGTTGTCTCCACTGGACCTGAAACCAGGGAAGGCCATGTGCGACAATGCTGCAAACCTGGGTGCGGCCCTTCGCCGGGGCAATGTCACACACGTGCCTTGTATGGCTCACGTGTTGAACCTGGTTGTCCAGCAATTTTTAGCCCACTATCCCAGACTAGATGGCCTTCTGCAGAGGGCACGGTCGCTGTGTGCTCACTTCCGCCGTTCGCATCCCGCAGCTCAGCGACTTACATCTCTACAGAAGTCGTTGGGCCTGCCACTTCACCGGCTAAAATGCGATGTGCCTACCCGGTGGAATTCAACTCTGCACATGTTGCAGCGACTGTGGCAGCACCGACAAGCCCTGGTGCAATACGTTCTGACGTATAGCCTGGGCCAACGAGATTCAGAGGTGGAGAAAATCACGCTGGAGGAGTGGTCTCAGATCAGGGACCTATGCACCCTTCTGCACAGTTTTGAAATGGCGACGAAGATGTTTAGTGCTGACGATGCCATTATCAGCATGACTATTCCGGTGATTTACATGCTGGAGCACATGTTAAACAGAATTCGGAGTCAGGTGGTGGCACAAGAGGAGGTGGAGGAAGTAGAGGAGGAGGAGTTGTATGCGGAAGGGCTAACATCTGCAAGGTCCAGACGGTCGGCAGCACCAAGGCGGCAGGCATGTGAGGGTGGGGGAGATGGTTTTACCAGGGCGCATGGTAGCAGCCAAACTAGTGAGGAAGGTGCAGGAGCCCAGGAAGAAGTGGAGGACGAACTGATGGAAGACTCATCAGATGAGGGAGACCTTGATCACATTTCTGTTGTGCGAGGTTGGGGGGAGAGGACAGAGGAAGGAAGCATGATTGTTACCTCGCCACCAACACAACAGGGACTTGGTGCTCCTGGATGCGCAACACACATGAGTGCCTTCTTGCTGCACTACCTGCAACATGACCCTCGAATTGTGAGAATTAGAAATAATCCTGACTACTGGGTTGCCACACTGTTAGATCCCCGGTACAAAAGTAAATTTGCAGAAATTATTCCTGCCATAGAAAGGGATGCACGCATGCAGGAGTATCAGCAGAGACTGTTGCAGAATCTTACATGTGCTTTTCCACAAAATACCAGTGGTGCACGTAGTGAATCTCACAGTTCCAACTTGCCAACCGTGGGACCGTCAAGTGTTCAGCACTCAAACCGTAACAGAACCACAGTATCTGCTGGTAACATCAATTTTGCGGAATCATTTCACCACTTTTTTAGCCCATCCTTTGCAAGGCCACAGGAGACAAGAAGTCTGACACATAGTCAACACCTAGAGACGATGGTACAGGAGTATCTCCAAGTAAACATTGAAGCCACGACTGTGTCACTGGACCCTTGCTCTTTTTGGGCTTCCAATCTGGATAAATGGCCGGAGCTAGCCACTTACGCCTTGGAGATCTTGTCATGCCCCGCAGCCAGCGTTCTGTCTGAACGTGTGTTCAGCGCTGCTGGTGGTGTGCTGACAGATAAGCGCACGCGGCTCTCCACTGATAATGTAGACAGACTCACGTTCATAAAGATGAACAAATCATGGATCCGAAACGACTTTTCTACCCCTGTGTCATCCTGGGGAGAGTAAAAGCTTGATGATTGGTTAAAATCACCCTACCAACCGTTTTAAGCTTTCAAATTACTAATCATGTTTATCTGTATCTTGGCTGGAAAATAATTTGGGCTTTGTAGCAGTGTGCAGCACTGATTCTATTAGGCCATCTATAATAAGCTCCACCAGATTTAAAATTACTAATCATGTTTATCTGTATCTTGACTGGAAAATAATTTGGGCTTTGTAGCAGTGTGCAGCACTGATCCTATTAGGCCATCTATACTAAAGCTTCACCAGATTTAAAATTAATAATAATTTTTAGCTGCATCTAGCCCGGAAAATAATTTTGGGGCTCCGAGATGCGCAAGACACATAAGTGCCTTCTTGCTGCACTACCTGCAGCATGACCCTCATATTGTCAGAATTCGAAGTAATCATGACTACTGGGTTGCCACACTCTTAGATCCCCCAAACTTTTCGATCAACCTTTTCATTTTAATAAAGACCAAAAAAATGGTCATTTTTGAAATTATAAGCATTAGCAGGTTGTTAGAAACTGAAATTACACAGTTTTCAACTCAAAACTTTATTCTAGGTGATGTTACATTTTCACATAGGACCCCTTGTTCGAAAGGAGCTTCTGAACTCTCTCGTCCATTGAATTTGTCAGGTTTTGGATGGTTTCTGCTTCAATTGTTTTGCATGAGGACAGAATACCCTCCCAGAGCTGTTGCTTAGATGTGAACTGCCTCCCGCCATCATAGACACTCCTTTTAATGATGCTCCAAAGGTTCTGAATGGGGTACAGGTCAGGGGAGCATGGGGGTCACACCATAAGTTTGTCCCCTTTTATGCCCATATCACCCAGAGATGCAGATGTTTTATGTGCAGCATGAGATGGTGCATTATCATGCAGAAAAATGATCTTGATGTGAAATACACGGTTCTTCTTCTTGAACCATGGCAGGAAGTGCTGTTTGAGAAAATCCACATACATTATGGAGTTCATCTTTAGCGCCTTCAGGGATCCTAAAGGGGCCGACAATCTCTCTCCCCATGATTCCAGCCCAAAACATTACTCCACCTCCTCCTTGTTGGCGCTGTAGCCATGTTTGCGTGGGGTGTCCATCAACCAGCCATCCTCCACTCCATCCATCTGGACCATCGAGGGCTGCACGGCACTCATCCGTGAACAAAACAGTTTTGAAATCAGTCTTCATGTAATGTTTGGCCCACTGGAGCCGTTTCTGCTTGTGTGAAGTGGATAGAGGAGGTCGACAGGATGGCGTATGCACAGCTGCAAACCTCTGAAGGACCCTGCATCTTGTTGTTCGGGGGACGTTGGAGGCACAAGCAGCTTCAAAAACTTGTCTGCTGCTATGACAAGGCTTTTTTGCCGCTGCTCTTTCAACCTGACGTAATTGCCTGTAGGAAAGAGTCCTCAATTTGCCCTTATCAGCATGCACACGTGTGTACTGTGAATCAGCTACATACTTCTTGATTGCCAAGACACTTCATCCTGATCATCGCACAATGTTGATTGTAGTCATGCCTTGACCTAAACACTCCACAATTTGTTGCTTCTCAGCAGCCGACACATCCTTTTTCTTTCCCATTTTGGCAGAAAATGTAGGCTGCTTAATAATGTGAGACAACCTTCTTAAGTAGTCTTGCCTTTCATTGGACACACCTGCCAAACTAATTAGCACAGGTGTCTGCAATTGCTTACAGTGATATAAAGAGCCCTGACACACATCACCATCAATGAGTTTAACTGACAAACAAACAAATTCTTCCCTTATCACTCCTAAACACTTTTTGCATAATAATTTGGAACGCAGTGTACATGTGCTTTTCCACAAAACACCAGTGGTTCACGTAGTGAATCTTACAGTTCTAACTTGCCAACCGTGGTCTGTATGGAGTTGTTCAATAAAGGGCCCAAAATTAAGATAACATAGATGGGAGAGGTCTCTATGAATAGGAATTCCTAAGTATTTGATACCCTGTGAGGGCCAGGCAAAGGGAAAGTTGGACTGGATGGAATCCTATATGGATTTGGGGAGGGAGACATCAAGGGCCTCAGACTTCGCTGCATTGATTTTAAAATTTGACCATGTAACAAAGTGATCTATTTCAGCCATAACAGCATGGATGGATATATGTGATTGAGTGATATATACTAGGACATCATCAGCAAATAGAGAGCACTTGTACTCGGTGCCTCCCACCTCAATCCACCTAATATTGGGGTTATGGCGAATTGATGAGAGCAGGTGCTCCGTCACTAGGATGTATAAGAGAGGGGACAGAGGACATCCCTGCCTTGTCCCATTGGTGATTGTGAAAGGTGATGAAAATGTTCTGATGCACCCCCTGGGCCTTGGGACACCCGGAGCCGGACCCTTTTTGGTGGATGCTGGTGGTTGTAGTCTTCGTGGCGGTGAACCGGTTCCGTGGCTCAGGGTGGTCAAACCAGTGGCGGGACTATTTATGTGGTTTTGATGTTTAAATGTCCGACTACGCCACCCGTGGATTGCGGTCAGAGTGAACCGCCGCTGCAGGGCAGACCGCTGAGGCTGGTGTTGTGGGTGCAGCAGAGCGTAGCATAACTCCCCACGGGAGGAGTATAGCCTCAGGGCAGTGTATGCGGAGGATGGGGGTGATGGTGCAGGGCAGCAGCAGTAACGACACGGAGTCAGTGATGCAGTCCAGGGCCTTTACTCACAGTTCTTATTATCCAGACCACGTCTGCAGGTAACGGCTGCCCACGTCGTACTGTGCTCACCAGGTGAGGGGCTCAGACAACTCCCAGATAACTTTGGAGCGCTTCACAGGACCCCCTTTGTGTGTCCTTTGTCTGGCCTTTCTTATCAACCCTTCTGTCCGGCTGCCTCGGGCCTCCTCTTGGTAAACTTGGCGCCAGTTTCCCTGACCCTATGTGGTGCCTTCCTAGCGGGTGTAGCGAGGGGCTGCGCCACATAAAATGTCACAGCCTCCGGTTTCTAGCTGAGGGTCGTTTCCTGCCTCCACTAGTTTCGGGGACCGGTCTCCCCCTTTGGCCTGACCCCTCCACGCAGGTGGATTCGGGCGTGCGGTGGCGAATCGCCCGTCCGCACCCCTGGGATCTCTTCATTCCTCGTTCCTGGAGCCTTCTCCGCTCCTCTTCCTTCCTTCTCCCTCTTCCAGGCCTGGGCCTCTGTTACTAGGC